>NC_080547.1:28627382-29227382 GCF_028640845.1 Ahaetulla prasina | reverse complement strand
GAGTGGTAAATAACCTTTTGGGAAGGGTCCTTTATAACTTCAAAAGTTTGCTAAATGAGTAGAGGATAAGTTGAGGATTATCTGAGCCTGTATGCAAATAACAGGGTGTTTATTGTTAATTGCCGGATCACATGGAGTTTTGGATTAAAATAAACACACATAATCCATTTTGATTCATTGATTTCTAGTTTGCATAAACATTCTGTTATGGTCTAAACTTTTGTCTTGTTCCTTCCTTACTTGAAAGTTATGTATTTGCACAGCGACAAAAGATCCCCTCCTTTCAAATCCTCAGGTGAGTTTCAATCCATCAAGTTTGCCTCAGAGATTCTGCTCCTGATGGCCCAAATAAAGGAAAAAAAATTCTTTCTTAATCCCTCCACTTAAGTAGTAGACAAGATCCTAGTTCATTATAAACCATGGTGTCAAAATACACACAGGACAGCTTTTATAGTTTAAGGGCCAATATATCTATTAATCATCTCAACTTTTTTTTTTAAAAAAAAGAAAGATTAACCCCAATTAAATTATGAAATTTAGCATTAGCAATATGTTTTTAAACAATGTTATAACTGGGAACTCTTGCCTCATTAATCCTGAACAACCTGTAAGCACCATTAAAATGTAATAGAATAATGAGCAAGGTTGAAAAAAAATTGTGTGGCTGTACTCACCGCAGATGAGGACAGGCAGCCTAGGATAGGATAGGATAGGACAGGACAGGACAGACTCTGGAAGGGATCTTGGAGGTCTTTTAGTCCAGCCCTCTGCTCAAGCAGGAGAATCTATACTATTTCAGATAATTAACTATTTAGTCTCCTCTTGTGGGATGTGGTGGCTCAGTGGTTAAGACACTGAGCTTGTCGATTGAAAAATCGGCAGTTCAGCGGTTCGAATCCCTAGTGCTGCGTAACAGGTGAGCTCCCATTACTTGTCCCAGCTTCTGTCAACCTAGCAGTTCGAAAGCACGTAAAAAATGCAAGTAAAAAAATAGGGACCACCTTTGGTGGGAAGGTAACAGTGTTCCGTGTGCCTTTGGCATTTAGTCATTTCGATTGACAAGCTCAGCATCTTAGCCACTGAGCCACCACATCCATACAAACACACACTGTAAAAGAGTGTGCAATTTTACAGTCTTAAGGTCTTTTTGTTTTTAATCCTGAATAGTTGAAAGTGTCACTATTTGATATTAGTATTGCCTGATTGTGGGAAAAGAGAAGGCAGAACTGGTTGGTAGAGTTAAACACGTCCTCAGCTCAAAGTAGTTGTGATCCCACAAGCACTCTAAGTCTAATCTTTCCTGAATCGTATTGATTCTTATTTGGCACCAATTTAACATTGAACTTTAGTTTGTGAGATTATTGTGCATAACCTTGAATAAATCTTCTGTGCTGAAACCTGACTAGTGACCCTAATTCTTTGCACCTGACACTGATCATATTTTTCTATGAGTTTGCAGCTTTCTTGGTTGCCTAGTCTTTCCAACTTCCAAAGTTACTTTCTCAGGTTTTTCTTATATCTAATAGAAACAAGGGTGAGAAAGCATGGAGACTGCAGACTTTGGGTTAGAAGCTTTGGAGATATTCCAATATTATTAGCAAATTTCAACAGAATCCTTTTCTCCTTTGAAAGAAATGCTTAAGCTGGGTTCTGTTTCATCACAACGAACTGGTGGAAATGGGGTTTTTGCTAAATAAAACTAGTAATAATTTCCCAAAAATGATGAAGATATTCACAGAACATCTTAGAGTCTGGTACAGTTATGCTGCTGAGTGATAGACGTCTTATGAAGGATGAGCTACTGCTTAAGACTACCAATGTTTTGTGGAAAGGTCTGAAAGTAAAACATATCAAAGTTTAAAGGCATGAGATAGAAGAAGAACAGGAGAAGCAGATATTAAATTATCATATTATGTTTGTCTGTCTTCAATAATCTTCAGTAATCAACTCTTGTTCTGTCCATGTGACAATCCATGCACGGATTGATCCTAATATATCTTTAATATGAGTGACATAGAAAATATAAATCAGCAAAGCTATTTGGCTTAAAATAACCTAATGAGAACATTAGGTCTTTCATAAAAGGTATGATTAGTAGTTATTACTTCTAACTATTCATACATTATCATCTCTCACAAATCTCCAGCATTTTGACAGAGGTGATGGTTGTTAACTGGGAAGAGGCTGTCTCCATATTGATCATGCCTTTCTGCCTCTTGCCTTTGTAGTTAATGCTTTTAATATTTTCTATGTTTATAATTTTAATTGTAAATTATCCAGATTCACTTTTCATAGTGAGTTGGGTAGTGCATAAATTTAATAAATAAATGAAATAAATTATAGCTGTAACATACATTTTATATCAATACTTAAGCATGAAAACACTTCTCTTTGATCCATCAAATCAGGTAATTGATGTGGTGAATCTTAGCAAGAAAAAATATATTCTGCAATTATGGAAGTATTTCAAGCTACTTGAGGGACCATCCCATCCCACTGGAATTGGTCTACCCTACCCATGTTGTCAGAGGAGGCATGCTGTAGGCCCAATCAACCAAATTATACTAGCTAGTGGAGTCCAGGAAAAGGGCCTTCTCTGCTGTTGCACCTGTGCTCTGAAACATCTTACCCCAAGAGTGAAGTTGGCTAAAGATGTGGCTCTCAGTTAGCTTGGGGTTCATCACAGTGGACAAGTGGTTGATTAATAATAGATCTTGCCAGGACTTCCGGTTGGCAACGCAGGCTTCGTGGATGTTCCTTTGGGATCGTCTGCCCTGGGTTTCGTCAAACCGTCCCTGACAGCGTAAATGGGCTGTCAAACGGTTTGGAATTCTCTCCCCCGGGTGAAGGGGGAGGGAAGAGTGGTCAGGTTTTGGGTAGAGCTCCCCAGGAGCCCCTGGAATTTAACCAGGGGATCGAAGGGTGAGAGCTCCCCTTTAGCCTGACGAAGCTCTGTGCCCAGGGTGCTTCTGTTTATACAGAACGAGAAGCCGCGACCATCTCTGTGCCAAGATTTATTTCTAAAGAGAATTCAACACAGACAGAACAAAGTAGGAGGACTAGCAAGAATTTGCAAGTAATAATTCTTAACTTCAGCTCTTAAATAGCTTTCCTTTGAACTAACTTTCAACTTGAGTGGATTTAAAATGGCGTTTGCAATATACAAAGGAAAGTGAAACTATAAAGAAGGAGAACATAACAAGCTACTTTTTTAAATGGAATGAACAAGAATTGTTAATGATTTTTTTCTCTTTTTACCTTTTTCTTTATCACAATGTTTAAGAAGAAAAGTTTATTGAATTTTTTTTCTCTTTTTGGTAGATTTTACAGTTTATGAATGGCTCTTAAGCAAACAGAACTAACTATTAAAATCTTGCAAACTTTTTCATTTCAAATATGAAATTTATTTATTTATTTATTTTTTTATAGGAACTTTTGGAGGCTTATCTTTTCTTAATAAGTTTTTAAACAAGAGATTTTTACACCAATATATTAAAGATTGGAAATTCTTTATTGTTAGATGTTAAGCTGATTGGTGAGCAGATGGTGGAAAATGTGTAAGAAAATGTGTAAGGAAATGTGTAAGATAGAAGACAAGGGGAAGGAGAATGCTTAAGATGTGATTTTGATGGTATTTTCTTTTTTTTAGTATATATATATATAGGGTTTAATTTTTACAACTGACTTATTTTGGGTATATCACTATTTGATATATGTGAGGTATAAAGGAATGAGAAGATGGAATATTGTTTAACTTTTGGAGGACAGATAGAAAAATTTATGGATGTAATGTTGGTATTTGGTTAAATAGAATTTAATTGTTATAATTGATATATTTTGGATATAAGTTATAATTTTAATAATGTTATTTGATAGATGTAAGGTAAATTGAAGAAATATTAATATTTGCAATGTTATTTGATTTATGTAAGTGATATTAAAGATATGAGAGATAGAATATTGTTTATTTTTGGAGATTGGATAAAAATTTAAGAATTTAAGCTGGAAATATGAATTATATTTGGGACACTGTTTAAGGAAGAAAGGTATATTATAGAAGAATTTCTGATGAATACTGGAAGATGGAATATCATTTTGGTCTTGATCGATGAAGATTGGATATTAAAAACTATAAGATTCTGAAGACTTCAGGAGTGGAATGGATTGATATATATTTGGTGTTAATTGATGAAGATTGGATATTAAAAACTATGTATTTTATTGATGAACTGGAAATACTAATTTAATTGGAAGATTCTGAAGATTTTAGGAGTGGAATGGACTGATATATAATGGACTGGAAGAAGAATGTACTTTTTTGTTTCTGGAAGGGGAGTTAAGGTCTTAGAGAGAGGAGTGACTATGGATTATGACTTATGTTGTATTATATTTTATGATTGATAATTTTATACCCTGTACATTGTTCTGGGAAGTCTCGGGGGTGGAGGGGGAGGAGGGAAGGGGAGAGGGGGAGATGAAGGATCAATGTAAAGGAATGATTGAAGATATGTAATTAAGAAATAGAAATAATTTGAAATGAAATCGGGCTGCTCAGCTGCCATTTCAGAAGGAATGGAAAGGAGAGGAGGAGTGAAGGAAGAAAGTAGGTAGGAAAGAGAGGTAGAAAAGGGGGAAAGGAGAGGAAGAAGAAAGGGGAAAGAGAGAGGGTTAGAAAGGGTGGAAGAGAAGAGTAGGGAAAGAGGAGAGGATGTAGAAAAGCGAAGGAGAGGAAGGATGAAGAAAATAGAAGAAAGTAGAGAAGGGAGGAGGAAAGGTTTGTTAAGGAAGGAAGTGGTAGCTGGGCAGGTCCGAATAAGTAACAAATGAAAGTTAATGACTAATGTTGAATAAGAGACTGTATATTGAATAGGTTGTTGGAAAATGAAAATAAAACTTTTTACCAAAAAATAATAATAATAATAATAATAATAGATCTCACCAGTAGTGGGATTCAGCCAGTTCTGGGTGGTTCGGGGAGGGGAAAGAGACCAGCCAGCATGAGGGAAGGAAGACCCTTTTTCTCTTTGCCTGCCTTCCCCTCCTGCCAGCAACTGCCTTTCTCATTTCCTTATTAAGCACAGCACCCAGGATCCTCTTTAATGGGGAGGGGAAAGAGACTCTTTCCCTCCTGCCAGCAGCTCCCTTTTTCATTTCCCGAGAGTGCAGCACCCAGGATCCTCCTTGATAGTGCCTAAGGTTTCCCCCTTTGCAGCCCTCTGCTGAGGAAGGAGAGGAAAATATCGGGAGAGACTTGGGGATGAGAAAATCAAGCATTGCGAAAAAATTTCATTAGTTTGCACTTTGCGGCTTACCATCACAGAAGTTTCTTTGAGTACCTGCATGTGCGCACGTGTGTGTGTGTGTGTGTGTGTGTGTGTGTGTGTGTGTGTGTGTGCGCACGCGCGCGCGCGCACGTGCGCATTGGGTTGAATAAGCCGGATGGCAATGGTTTCATCCAAAGGAGTTTTTGTTTTGGATGGGTATCCTAGCCTTAGAAGGAGAGAGGAACGGGAGAGAGAAAGAGAGAGAGAGAGGAAAGAAAAGAAAGAGAGAGAGAGAGAGAGAAGGGAGAGATGAAAGAAAGAGAAAGAGGCAAAAGAAGAGAAAAAGAAAAAGAAAGAAAGAAAGAGAAGAAGGAAGGAAGGAAGGAAGGAAGGAAGGAAGGAAGGAAGGAAGGAAGAAAGAAAGAAAGAAAGAAAGAAAGAAAGAAAGAAAGAAAGAAAGAAAGAAAGGGAGAGATGGAGAGAGGGAGGGGAAAATGACATATAGTTGCATGGTTGGATGGATGGATGGATGCATAGGTAGATACATGAAGGGAAGGAGGGAGGGAGGGAGGAAAGGAGGAAGCAAGGGAGACAGGGAGAAAAAAAGGAGAGGAAGGAAGGACCATAAACCCTGGCACTAGACATGGCTTCAGAAGAAGCTTTGAAACAGCACAGCAATCTAGGGCTGGAAGGGATCTCGGTCCAACCCCCTGTTCCAGTAGGAAACCTTGTCTGGATTATTTTGGTGCCTCTAACAGAGAGGAAAACGAGAAAGAGTTTAGTAGGACAAGGCTGCCATGCAAAGGAAGGCAGAGATAGTCCTTGGACCTATGACCACAATTGAGCCCAAAATTTTGGTTGCTAAGCAAGAGTGTTGTTAAGTGAATTTCACCACATTTTACTCAATCCATGACCTCTCCTGGCTCTAACAGTCATGTGCAAGCTAGGCAAGAACATCTGAAGGCGTGTGTAATGTTCTAAATGTACAGAAGTTATAGTTAAATGTGTGGCAGAAAATGGACTCTGGGTATGTTTTTCCAAATGCAGTAATGTGTGCGTGTGTGTGAATGTGTGCGTGTGTGTGTATACACATACAGTATATATAGTAGATAATGTATCTTTTTGTGTGCCATAGTATACACACTCTATACTATGTAATATGTATGTACGCATATGGCATATATACATAGGATTAAATACTGTATTTTGGATGTTCAGTAGTAGTAAATAAATAGACAGGGAAACTGTATCTCGTTGAGGCCTTTGAGGTGAGGAGAGGCCAGGCAAGGCACTCCTTGATGTGAGTGATGTCAAGCTGGCAACGCCCACCCAGTCACACGACCACCAAGCCAAGCCAAGCCCACAGAACTGGTAGTAAAAAAAAATTGAATCCCATCACTGGATCTCACCTCCCCCCTGCATCCTGTTCCCACATTCCCCATCTTTATTTGGACCATAGTATTTGGCTTTTTGTATTAACTTATTTATGTCTTTTAGCTTATACCGTTTTTCTCTTTTATGGCTGTAAGCCACCCAGAATTACCCTGAGGTAAGATGGGCAGCCAATATGTTTTACAAATAAATAAAAAATGTCAGGCTAATCTTGGATGTTTGTTTCCCTTGTGGCATTGTCAAGGTTACAAGATGAAGGGGTGCTCCAGAAGCTTACCAATGATTAAAGTAGTTCATGTTTGGAAGACAGATTCCTCCTCTGGAATTCGATGGAAGGGAATTAGCATGGTGTATATATATGTATGTAATAAATAAATAAATAAATATGTAAATACTTGCTATTATATAATCAGTAATCAGAAACTCAAAAGATGTTTGTACTTGTTGCAATTACATGAAACTTTCTTGAATGATCGCATGCAGGTAGATATTTCATTTGGTAGCTTATTCCTGAGCAAAATATTATATCATTCTAATGTAGAATTTTCTGACACTCTCTTATATGTAGCCTAATTTCTAAAGTGACTGTTCATTAAGCCACAATTGAATTTGGCACAATATTATACGTTCCTGCCATACAAACATAATTAATCATGATTAATACTGCAGTGGCTCTCCAAAAGCAGTTATGATTATTTCCCATTTATAATAAAGTGTTGCCATTATGTTCTCTAGCATATGATAGCTTGGCTGATAACTAAAATGTATATAATAAAAGAATGTTGATGAATAGGTTATGATTTGCAACAGCCTTTCTTTCTTTTCCTGTGTGTCTAATGAGGTGTATTAACATACTTACTTAGGCTAGTCAGACACTGATTCGTTAATATGATATTCTTATTCTTATTGATTGACTTTAGTTTTTACAGAAATGGAAATGGCTGTTGGATTCTGTTTGGGCATTGTGATGTGTTCTATTTGGCTGCAGGAATTGGCGTTTGTAAAAATGTAAAAAACAGTCCAGAAATGTGGCTATGTTCTTAGAATTCACCCTCTCAGTAGGTCATGCTGGGAATTCAGGGAGTTGTAGTCTCAGTTAACGCTAAGAACACTAACTTGAAAAGGACTCCTGAGAAAATATTTCTTCAGAAGTTTGTCCTTGGACTTGAATGGAAAGGCAGGAGGAATTTAGACTGCTAGAGAAATTTATTGGACAAACTGGACAGGAAGTTCACATATACCCATTGGTTACTTTGAAACTAAAAAAGCACATGAATTTATGAGATTTTCTCCAAAGTCCTCTTTTTCTTTGAAATAATTCCTAAATCAAATTCCTTTTCATCAAGAAATGAAAAATGTGAAAAAAATAGGAAAAGTGTTGAATGGGAATAAATAGGAAAAATGCTGAATAATTTTTCTGCCCAGAATAAGTCCCAATGTACCAGGAGGGCAGCAACTAATTTAAACTAACATACAATAATAAATAATTCAAGGGGCGAAGTTGTGAAAGCTAATACCTCTTCAATACCAATCACTACAGATCTCAAATGCAAATTGATAAACGCAAGAAGCAGTATTAACAAATTACCTGAATTTATCCTCTTGTTAAACAGTGGTACATTTGATATCATATTTATTTGTGAAACATGGCTGAACTCATCCCTTCCTTACTCTATTGTTACAAACAAAGAATATCAGGTTTATTGATCAGATCATGATAACCGAAGAGGTGGTGGAGTGGCTATCTTTTACAAAAAGTCACTGAACCTAAAAAACATTCAAGTTGCACATAAACTCTCTCTTCCTGAAACTATTGTATGCGACCTATCCCTTAACACCACTCTTCGATTCTTACTATGTTACAGAGCCCCTGACTACGACATTACTCACGCAAATATGTTAACCTCACTGCTAATATGGGCTACCTCTTGCCCATATCCTCTCATCTTCCTGGGTGACCTAAATCTACCTCTCATTAACTGGATAACTAATGATAATAACTAATAACTGATCCAATCCATACTACACTATACAATGCTGTTACAAACCTAGGTCTTGAATGATTTGTAACTAACAATACAAGACTCAACAATTGCCTTGACCTCATCTTCTGCAAAAACCCAAACTCAATTTATGGGCTACAAATTAAAGAACCTTTTTCCAACAGTGACCACTGCATGATTGACTTTCGTCTCAATATACGTCCTTACTTAAATCGTCATAACAATAGTATTCCTAACTACAACTTCAAAAATGCCACCTATGACCTTATAAACAACGATCTCTCATTTCTGGACTGGAAAAATCTGTTTGCAGCCTATATAACTGCTGAAGACCATTATAGAGTTTTCCTACTTGAAATTAATAGAGTCATTAAACTATACGTACCACAAAAGACCACCAACACATTCTTTGGCTCAGTTTTTGTTAACAGCGATGACTCATATCCGACATTCCCAAAACGTACCAGCAATGAGTATGATGACTTAACACATATAGATTTCACAGAAGATAATGTTGGAAAAGTTCTACATAACTTGAAACCATCGCTATCTATTGGACCCGATGGACTATGTGCATACTTCTTAAAAAAACTTTCCACTAATATAGCAGAACCCCTAAGCATAATCTTTGATAAAGCTTTCACTACCAGTTCCCTTCCTAAACTTTGGTCACTAGCCACAGTCATCCCAATCTTCAAAAAAGGAGACCCCAGCTTAGTCGAAAATTACAGACCAATCTCTCTGTGCTGCGTCACCTGCAAAGTCATGGAATCAATTATCAACCAATCCATCACCTCACACTTAGAAACAAACAACCTACTCTCTAATAAACAATTTGGTTTCAGGAAAAAATTATCATGCAACTTACAACTTCTCCACTGTAAAAACATATGGACTACAAATCTTGATCAAGGCAAAACAATAGATGCAATCTACATAGACTTCTGCAAAGCTTTTGACTCAGTAGTACATGATAAACTTCTCCTGAAACTAAAATCCTATGGCATTTCAGGACCCCTTCACAAATGGATATCTGCTTTTCTGTCTAACAGACAACAAGTGGTCAAAATTGGCAATGCTCTATCAAATCCTGTTCCTGTCAAGAGTGGCGTTCCTCAAGGCAGCGTTCTTGGACCAACACTCTTCATACTATACATAAATGATCTTTGTGACCATATCTCAAGTAATTGTGTTCTCTTTGCTGATGATGTCAAACTATTTAACATCACAGACAATACATCTACCATTCAAAAAGACCTTGATCATCTAACCGCTTGGTCTAAAACTTGGCAACTCCAAATCTCAACCAGCAAATGCTCAGTCTTACATATTGGAAAAAAGAACCCAAACACTAAGTACATACTTGATGGACATTACCTTGCAGATGACCCCCACCCTGTTAAAGACCTTGGAGTTTTCATATCAAATGATCTAAGTGCCAAAGCTCACTGCAACTATATAGCAAAAAAGGCTCTAAGAGTTGTAATCTTGTGTAGCTTCTTGTGTAGCTTGTGTAGCTAATCTTGTGTAGCTTCTTCTCCAAAAACACTACACTACTAACCAGAGCATATAAAACATTTGCTAGACCAATTCTAGAATACAGCTCGCCTGTCTGGAACCCACACCACATTTCTGACATCAATACAATTGAACGTGTCTAGAAATATTTTACAAGAAGAGTTCTTCATTCCTTTGAAAACAACAAAATACCTTATCCCAATAGACTTGAAATCCTAGGCTTAGAAAACTTGGAACTCTGTCGCCTTCGACAAGACCTAAATTTAACTCATAGAATCATCTATTGTAATGTCCTTCCTGTTAAAGACTACTTCAGCTTTAATTGCAATAATACAAGAGCAACCAATAGATTTAAACTTAATGTTAACCACTTTAATCTAGATTGCAGAAAATATGACTTCTGTAACAGAATCATCAGTGCTTGGAATACTTTACCTGTCTCTGTGGTCTTTTCCCATAATCCCAAAAGCTTTAACCAAAAACTTTCTAATATTGACCTCACCCCATTCCTAAGAGAACCATAAGTGCCTACCGTTCCTGTCCTATTTTTCTTCTTCTTCTTCTTCTTATATATATAAGCTTATTCCTCCTAATATTTACTCATATATATGTTTATACACTATATAATCTTTTTTTTGTATGATATATATATTGTTGTGACAAAATAAATAAATAAATAAATAAATATTTAAAAGAGCTATGATCTCGATATAAAGAGCTAAAGATTTGGGGGATGGGATTTAGCTGATAAAGCTTTCTGAAGAAACCTAGAGAAATTTTTTCTATTGGGATGCCCTTAGCTCTGCTTCTCTATTCCAAGGAAACAGTTTATAGAATAGAATAGAATAGAATTTTATTGGCCAAGTGTGATTGGACACACAAGGAATTTGTCTTGGTGCATATGCTCTCAGTGTACATAAAAGAAAAGATACGTTCGTCAAGGTACAACATTTACAACACAATTGATGATCAATATATCAATATAAATCATAAGGATTGCCAGCAACAAGTTATAGTCATACAGTCATAAGTGGAAAGAGATTGGTGATGGGAACTATGAAACGATTAAAAGTAGTGCAGATTCAGTAAATAGTCTGACAGTGTTGAGGGAATTATTTGTTTAGCAGAGTGATGGCCTTTGGGAAAAAACTGTTCTTGTGTCTAGTTGTTCTGGTGTGCAGTGCTCTATAGCGTCGTTTTGAGGGTAGGAGTTGAAACAGTTTATGTCCAGGATGCGAGGGATCTGCAAATATTTTCACGGCCCTCTTCTTGATTCGTGCAGTATACAGGTCCTCAATGGAAGGCAAGTTGGTAGCAATTGTTTTTTCTGCAGTTCTAATTATCCTCTGAAGTCTGTGTTTTTCTTGTTGGGTTGCAGAACCGAACCAGACAGTTATAGAGGTGCAAATGACAGACTCAATAATTCCTCTGTAGAATTGGATCAGCAGCTCCTTGGGCAGTTTGAGCTTACTGAGTTGGCGCAGAAAGAACATTCTTTGTTGTCCTTTTTAATGATGTTTTGATGTTAGCTGTCCATTTGAGATCTTGCGATATGATAGAACCCAGAAATTTGAAGGTTTCTACTGTTGATACTGTGTTGTCAAGTATTGTGAGAGGTGGAAGTATGGAAGGGTTTTTCCTAAAGTCTACCACCATTTCTACGGTTTTGAGTGTGTTCAGTTCCAGATTGTTTTGGTTGCACCACAAGGCTAGTCGTTCGACCTCTCGCCTATATGCGGATTCGTCATTGTCTCGAATGAGACCAATCACTGTTGTGTCATCTGCGAACGTCAGTAGCTTAACAAATGGATCATTGGAGATGCAGTCATTGGTATACAGAGAGAAGAGAAGTGGGAGAGCACACAGCCTTGGGGCCCTGTGCTAATTGTACAGGTATTTGATGTGATCTTGCTTAGCTTCACCTGCTGCTTCCTGTTTGTTAGGAAGCTTGTGATCCACTTACAAGTCTGTTCCGGTACCTGTAGCTGGTTTAGCTTAGTTAGAAGAATGTCTGGAATGATGGTATTGAATGCTGAACTAAAGTCTACAAAAGGACCCTTGCATAGGTCTTTGGAGACTCAAGATGTTGTAGGATGTAGTGCAGAGCCATATTAACAGCATCATCTGTTGATCTATTTGCTCGGTATGCAAATTGCAAGGGGTCTAAGAGCGGATTCGTGATGGTTTTCAGGTAGGAAAGCACTAGCCTTTCAAAGGTTTTCATGACTACAGATGTTAGAGCAACTGGTCTGTAGTCATTCAGTTCCTTGATGGTGGGCTTCTTCGGCACTGGGATGATGGTAGAGCGTTTGAAGCAAGAAGGAACATAGCACATCTCTAGTGATTTATTGAAAATATGGGTGAAGATGGGGCCAATTGGTCAGCACAGACTTTTAAGCAAGAAGGAGTTATCTTGTCTGGGCCTGGAGCTTTTCCTGGCTTTTGTCTGTGAAATAGGTCCTGCACTTCCTTTTCTGTGATCACTAGGGGTTGTGAACCCAATGAAATGGGGTCAGTTGTAGGAGGCTTGGCTGTTGTTGGTGTGTCTGAGATGGGGGTTGTGGAGATAGGTGGCTGTAGTTTCCTTTCAAACCTGCAGTAAAACTCATTCAGGTCATCTGCCAGTTGTTGATTACCTTCAGCCTGGGAAGGAGGTTTGCCATAGCCGGTGATATTTTTAAGAGTTTTCCACATGTTTGCTGGTTCATTTGCTGAAAATTGATTCTTTAGCTTTTCAGAGTAGCTTCTTTTTGCTGCTCTTATCTCCCTTGTTAGTGCATTTCTGGCCTGATTGTACAGCATTTTATCACCTTTTCTGTAGGCTTCCTCTTTGGAATGTCGTAGCTGCTTAAGTTTAGGTGTAAACCAAGGTTTGTTATTACTGTGTATTCGCAAGTTCCTTGTAGGTACACATAGGTCTTCACAGAAGCTGACATAAGATGTTACAGTATCTGTCAGTTCATCCAGGTCTGCAGAGGTATCTTTAAAAATATTCCAATCAGTGCAGTCAAAACATGCCTGTAGCTTTAATTCTGATTCCTCCGTCCAGGTTTTCACTGATTTAATTATTGGTTTTATGGCTTTAAGTCTTTGCCTGTAAGCAGGTACAAGGTGAATCATGCAATGATCAGAGTGTCCTACAGCTGCACGTGGTAAAAATGCTGAAATGACTATTATCTCAATAGTCACACAAAAATGTAACTTTAAAAGAAGAGAAAAAGGAGAGGAAAGATTGAGGGAAAGAGAGATGAGGGAAGAGAGAGAGAGAATGCACAAGTTCTGCAACAGACCTTAATTCTCAAGTGAAAATACAGACTCAGATAAATTACAGTGAAAGAGACAAGTTGTTTATTGCTAAATATGATGTGCTTGGATAATATTCTCTCTGAAGTTTATTCAGTCTTCAAAGAGGCTTCCAATATCTAAAATCCCTTAGGAACTATATGTAGCTTAAATACTAAATGAAGTAAGAAAATGAATAGCTAATTTTTGCAAGTTTTATAGCCAATCTATGAATGTATGAATGTAGACTTTTAAGAATCCCCATTTGACTATCTTTTTCAGAAATACCATGAAAATGCCAAGAGGTGAAGGTTTCATTGAGTTGAGCTTGACTCCTAATATCTAATGAATTCATTCATTCATTCTGGAAGTGGTTTGCTATCAACTTGTTATTTTTTAATTTACCATTCATTTCTTGGCAGTTTTCTGTCCAAATTAAGTCACCTCTGACCCCAGTTAGATTTTGTGAGACTTGCCAAAGTTGGCCAAGTACAGTACTGCCACTTAAAGGATAAGTAATTTGTAGTTTAAAAAAGAGATTGCCATCTGTATCAAAAAATGTTTTTGCTCAACATAATTCTCCAGCTGATCAAAATAAACCCCAGTAAAATGTAATAGCTGCTGACAGTGGCTGAATCAGCATTGTGAATTTGCCTTCTGCTGTTGCAACTCCAAATGGGTGACAAAACCGTGGCAACTGTTCATACTAAAATAACTCTATAATTTTGTTAATACTTTGACAGGGTTATAGATAACGCATAAGACGATTTCAGTGTTTTACTCTTTCATATAAATTTAAATCATGGTGCAGAGTTTATTCATTTCTTGGAATCATAAGATAGAGCAAAATAATTATAAAAATGCTTTGTCAATACATGTGTTCTATTAGGCAGCTTTGCCTTGTAGCAACTAATACATGATTTGTGTTCATTGCAAATCTTGCAAACTAAAATCAGCATTTCATATAAAACTAATGTGTCATTTGTAATCCATACAACTTTATGCAAACTCTACAGAAAACATCCAAATGCTCTGTTCCTTTCTCTCATATCAGTTAGCATGTTTGGAATTGCTATATATGTTTGTGTGTATATTTATATGCACACAGATATATATCGGTACTTATACATAGATACATGTGTGGTGTATATATCTATTTATACAATATGTACACATTGTGTAAAAGAAGCCATGGTCACTTTTTCCAAAAAGCATTTACTGTACAACATTCAGAATTTACATTGATAATACAAGGCACAAAAAATCTGGTATGAAGCCAAGGCCATAATACGTTGTTTCTCTTAAGGAGGCATCCAATTCTGCCTGTCTCTCTTCTTGTAGTAAAGAAATATCTTATTCCATCCAACTTTTGATGAAATTTAAGAAATCCACTTTGTGGCATTAACCAATTCGTTTACAAAGGGCTCCAAAAGTCAATTGCCTTTACACATTACTAGAAAAGAAAGAACACTATATTCAATAATCATTAGGATACTGGGAAGGAAAAAAGAGAATACTTAATTTAAATACATAAACACTGAATATGGGATTGTTACAATCAACTTCATTTCAATTTTATTTCAGCAAAATAAAAGCAGGAAAACTTAAGCAAGGAATGTGTGAATCCTGTGCTGATATCTAAGATAGAAATGTGATGAGGCATGGATTTTTGAGCCTGAGTTTTCCTTTTTAGATATTGATGGAGATTTTCAGTCATCCAAATTATAATTGTCCCAAAGGTGCTTTTCTGAAGGCAACTGGACTTTTTGTGTTTTTCCTTGAAGACATTTTGCTTCTCATCTGAGAACTGAATCTGAATCTTCATCACAAGAACTGAAGAGACTTCTTGGATTAGAAGCAAAATGTCTTCATTTTTTGATATTTACTTTTTCCCAGATCAGTAGTACAATCTGACAAAAGTGAAAAACAAAATGAGAGTTTTAGTACGTAAATACTTAAGAGACTACAAATCTTTGTGACCTAGAGAAATTGTGGTATGCTTAAACACAACAATTGGTCCACCCTGGTGTCATCTAAGCATCTGATTGGAAAAATCATAAAGATAGAGCTAGAGAAGAACTAAGCCTTTGAGTATAAATACTTTTAATCTTTTTATCTTCTAGAGCTTTGGAAATTATTGGTTTACCTGTTTGCAAAACACAGTGAAGAAATTTGATTTATCTGTGTACTTGTTCATTTTCATCATTTATTTCTTTTTTTTTCTGTCAGTTTGTTTATTTATTTATCAAATTATGTAACCAGCTTCAATTCTAAGGGACTCTATTTTGTATACAAATATGAAACTAAATTACAGAACAAATGAAATTTCAAATGCCTTTAATAGGTGCTAACCTCACTAGAGCGAATAGCACCCTAAAATAAAATGGCTTTATCTATCTCCAGAAAAGACAAATGAACTCACTGGTGGGACAGTGTTTGAAAGAGTGGAGGCTCCTGTGCAGAAGACTTACAAAAAGTCTCATACTTCTGGAAATGTCTAATATATTCTTTTCTTTCCTTAGCCTTCCCATAAAATAAATGTTCATAATTAAATAAATAAATAAATAAAGTAAGTGATCATAATTATAATTAAAAAAACCGCCCTGAGTCTTTCGGGAGATAGGGCGGTATATAAATTTGAATAATAAATAAATAAATAAATAAATTTCACAAGTTAGTGATCTTCAGATAGATTTTTAGATTTCAGCATTTTTTTAAAGTATGCACTTTGTTTTGAATTCTGAATACATAGGCACCCTTCTTACTCTTGGAACTAGGAATCATCTTGTTGCCATCTGCCACACTCTACATGGGGCTACCTTTGAAAACTATTTGGAAGCTACAGTTGGTCACAGTAGTACATACATTCCCATAAAATAAATTAGCTTAGCTAAGGTGAGCTAATAGCATCATGAAAAACTAAATTTTAAATTCTGTTGTCTATTCTCTATTGTCTATTTTCTAAAGTTCATATCATCTTGAAACTCAGACAAAATATCCATGAAATTGATGAGCTGTGGTGATGCAGTGGTTAGAATGCAGTACTGCAGGCTACTTCTGCTGCCTGCTGGCTGCTTGCAATTTGGCAGTTCAAATCTCACCAGGCTCAAGGTTGACTCATCCTTCCATCTTTCTGAGGTCAGTAAAATGAGGACCCAGGTTGTTGGAGGCAATATGCTAAAATGCACTTAGAGGGGGCTGTAAAGCACTGTGAAGCGGAATATAATTCTAAGTGCTATCGCTTGCTTGCTGATAATTCAGCATCCTGTTTTCTGAATGTCCAGTCAAATAATCCAGGACACATATCAGATAAGACAGAATCACATTAAGAGCTGCTTCCTAGCAAATAGAAATCTATAGGCACAGGTTTTAAAGACAGTCTATGTATAAATTAATTAATGGTGATATTTGTAAATGTTGATCTTAGATACATTTTCTTTCAAGTCTTTATGGATTAAAAGACAAAATGAATAAGCTTTTGAGGACCTAGTGACATTTTGAGGCACCTAAAAAAGTCTCTTTGGGTAATGTCACATAAAAAGAAAACTTGTTTGACAGTGAGATAGGCCACATATAAATGTAATAAGTGAAAATTAAATAAAGTTTGTCTGCCCTTTTAACATTCTAAATTTTTGTTTTAAAACTATTTTAAGTTTTTTTTTAACCTGTTTGTATGTATTTCTCATTTCAAGCTGGTGAGAAAGCACAACAGTGTCTTTTTAGAAAGGAGATCTGGATATCCCAAGGATTACAGAAGAGTGATGAAAGATTTCAAGCCACATCTGACATTAAGAGTTCAGGTTATAGATCCAAGGATTAAGAGGGTGATGTTCACGGCTTTAATTCTGAGGTACCACCGTCTCCAAATGACAACTGCATTTTGATTTTAAATCAAGAAATGGGGAAAAATGCTAGAGAGATGGATCTTAGCAAGAAAATAGGAAAATAGGATCAAAAATAAAAATATAGTGTGAGATTTTATTAGCCATTGATGGATTGTTAGAAGATTTTATAATCATATTATTTTTTTCCACATCCGGTGATTTCCACATCCCATTAGTTCAGCCTAGCATGAGCTTGTTATTTGGCACTTCTGTTTAGGTGACATATCATTTATTATCACACTAAGTGCAAAAATAAAATAGTGTTGATTTAAAAAAGTGCATAATGATATACAAAGCAAACATAAAGCTCACTGGAGGGGTGAAAAGGCAAGGAAAAAACCATACCTTAATCTGTTAAGATCAGGTAAAATTATTCTTTTAATTCCAGCATCTCAGAGTTAAAATTTCACATAGAAGATAAAATGTCTATTTTTGCTGAGGCAACAAAATAGTGTTTCTCATTTCTCATCAGAAAACCCTCATTCCTCTACAAATTCTTATGGAAGTACTCTATCCCAAATGATCAAAAACTACAGAGAAGTTTAAAAGTGGCTTTAGAAAACATTTGCAAATTAGCACATTTCTTTAGATCATTCTTCAATTTCTTCCAATTTACAAACACAGAGAGAGATTGGAAATGCAAGATATCAACAGTACAGTTCTAATACTTATGGCATATTAACATTTTTACACTTTTAAGAAAATGAAAAGAGAGAGTGAGGTTACTATAATTCCCAGTCCTTGTTAACTTTTTTTCCCTTAGATCTATCTGAAGAGAGCAAGAACATTTTCTCAAGGTTATGGTCATAGCTCCCTCTTTTAAAATTTCCCATTTTTAAAGGGTAAATTTAAAAATTGTATTTTTAAAGGATAAATGTTTTGAAGATTTAAAGGATCTCATGTAGGTTTGAATCCAGGAGAAATCTTTCAATTAAATAATCTCAAACTGAACATTTTGGAATTGGGAAATTACTTCAGAATATTAAAGAGGAACCTGTGCAGTTTAAGAGCTGGAATATTTTATCTCGCTTGATGAGGTGAACTAGGGAGTTGGATGTTAAGCAACAACAACATAAGTCAGACAAAATTATCCCATGACCCAGAGGATAAGGATATGCATGTAGAAACAGTCATTTTATTTCCCAATATCCTTAAAGATAATTTCATTTCATTTGCTATTTATCTGAATTTTGATACATACCTTTGTGTCATTTATTTATTTATTTATTTATTAAATTTATATTGCCGCCTATTCGCATATGGTGACTCAAGGCTGCATAATCATATCATATCATATCATATCATATCCCCACCCCGCCCCGGTGACAGCAGATCACATGAGGCATTTAATCCACTCTGGGTTCCCCAGGGCTGCTGGCAGAACTTGTTTTCCCCTTTTGAATTCACCAAGCAATCTAGTCTTGCTCCATTCACCGCTTGCAACCTAGCTTCTTTTTCTCTTGCAAAGTTAAGAGATAAGACAAACATTCCTCTTTTAACAAACACTTTAATAATCACCAAACATGATATCTAAAATTCATAGTTCTTTCCAGTGTTTAAGTTCTGTTTTAAACACTTTCCTCTCCCTTGCAGTATTTCTATTAATGTTATGTTGTATTCCTGACAGAGTATCTAATGCAAAAATTACATAAAGAATAAAAAGAAACAGAAAACAAATGGAGAAGGAACTAAATGTGTGTGTTTTTCATTTGCCTTCTTTACAAAACAAAAAAAGGAGGGCAGTACATAGTATAGCTGTGTCTTGATCACAACCATGCACTGCACATGCTGAGAAGATGCTTGTTAAGTGAAGGACCTTGATTAAGGGCAACTTTGACAGAACTTCCAACAAAATAGTCTTTTTTGAAGTTCCAGTTGTAATATAGAGCTCCTTTGTTTTATCTCTTCAAAAAAACAAACCTCTGAAATGAAATTAGTAATACATTCAAACAGTCTTCCCCAGGGTCTATGACAATTGACCATGGCCAACTCGCCATGGCCAACTCACCACAGCCAACTTGCTATGGCCAACTCACTGCAGGACAACTTGCCATGGCCATTTCACCACAGGACAACTTGCTGCAGGACAAGAGTAACACTAATATCAAAGAAATGATGGAATAGGATTATTAAAGACAGGATGCAAAAGGAGGGACAGAATGAAATGTGAATGGCAGAAATTAAAATAATCTTTATTTATTTTAAATAATGAAAAAACATTGTTAAATTGTCCTGCAGCAAGTTGGCCTGATGAGTTGGCTGTGGTGGGTTGGCCATGGCAAGTTGTCCCCTTCCCCTTTCACATGCTATCATTGTAGTGTGGCTAACAGAAGTGTGATGATATAATGCTTTTTAAGAAAAACAGCTAAAGGTAGGAATCAGAGAATTAAATACTCTCTTTCCATATAGATACATTTTGGAATAATTTCAATGCAATGAAGAAAGGAGACCTCAAGCCAGGAATGCTTAACAGTATCAAAAAGCCATCTGTTCCAATTCAGCTCCCAGGCTTAAATTATCTGCCAGCATCTCAGTCTCCTCCCCTTTCATATATAAAAGAATATATAAATGAATAGCTTTGCTCAGGTTGAAAATGAAACAGGTAAGGTGGGAATGGATGTTCTGGGGACACAGGTAGAAGAATCTATTCCTACTGAAAATCTAGAACTGAACAACAAATCCCAAAACTCCACAGACCATATGTTAGCCTGTATATTGCTTCCATCCAGAAAGGTCTTTCTTCTTCATCTCCTCCACAACTGCAAGTTATGTAGACTGTGATTATATAATATGCTAAGCCATATGGCCAAAAGGAATAACCTTGAGGAACAGGAAGAAGAGCTGCAATCAAGGCAATGGTCAGATAAAAGAAATCTGAGTCCAGCCAGAACTGTAACCCAAGTAGGTATCTCAAACAAGACCTTCCCTAGTTTTCATCAAGGTAAAGAGTGGGAGCGGGGAAGCATATTCAGACTTGCAAGATTTTGTTACTATAACTTTATAATAAATATAATATTAATTTGCATGACTTTGGTTTCCTAGTCAAAATCTCATTTTACAAATCATAATGATGGGACTAATTTAACATATTTTTGTTGTGTTGATTGATGTACACTGTCCAGAGGTTTTATTTTATTTTATTTTTTGTAATATGGATGGCCATATAAATTTGATAAATAAATCAATATTATGTCATAACCAAGTAGATTACTCCTACTCAAAATTGTATGATTACTATTTGGGGATCAAATGTGAAACAACAAAAAGTTGCTTTGCATATTTGCTACATTTTGAAAGAGCATGACAAAATACCCACAAAATGATGGAGGGAAATTGTATACTGATCTAAGCTATGCGGTGACCAAAAAAATACATGGGTCTTTCATTGGATAATTGTCTCCAGAAAGGTATGACACTTTCCTATAATTAAAGGGAAGATATTTTCAGATCCCTGATGTGATATTGCCATTCATATGGAGGGAGGGGGGAGCATGGGGATAAGCTATATTTTTATAACTTTTTTCCTGGCACCTAAGCGCTCTGCAATATTCTCACCTTTTAAAAATGAAATAAGGAGGGAGGGCCATGAGGCAGAGTCCTTGAGTGGCTCAGACTGCTAAGACAGTCTGTTATTAACAGCAGCTGCTTGCAATTACTGCAGGTTCAAGCCCCACCAGGCCCAAGGTCGACTCAGCCTTCCATCCTTTATAAGGTAGGTAAAATGAGGACCCAGATTGTTGGGGGCAATAAGTTGACTTTGTATATAATATACAAATGGATGAAGACTATTGCTTGACATAGTGTAAGCCACCCTGAGTCTTCGGAGAAGGGCGGGATGTAAATGCAAATAAAAAAAAAATGTGGATTGTGTCAGTTGTTGAAAGCAGAGGAGACCATGGGAACGAATCTTTATCTGGCTCTCAGGATGGCCATCACAATAAACATCTTCACACATTGGCTGAAATCCACATTAGAACTGGAGGGATGGATTCTAGAGCCCTATTTCTAACTGTGCAGTTTGGGAGGGAATTTAGACTCTGCGTCGCCTGTTCTTCTATCATTTCTTCTCAAGAAAAGGTTCCTTTTGAAATACCACATTTCAAGAGTCTATACTTTCTTTCTTGGGAAAGGAGGAGAGGCAGATCCTTACAGGTATGCTGTCATAAACCTTCTTCCACCCAGGAAATAGGATAGCTAGGGAGACTGCAGAATGAAGAAGAAATATGCAACCAACTAAGCAATTCAGCAACACACTTTTTGCCATTTTGTACCAATAAAATAAGGATCAGATTGGAACCAAGAAAAGGGGGGGGTCGAGCCTTCCCGCCACAACATCTTCACCTGAGGACATCGCTGGCAGCTACTTCCTGTGCCTCCCATCCCGTGCTCTTCCTGCTGCTGCTTGGCCTCCTCAATGCACGGAGGCAGTGGTTTCTTTCACTGGCTGTGAGCTGCTGGTTGTGAGCAGCAGACCGAGTAAGCCAGTGATATGCTGGCTGCCTCTAATCTGAAGTTTACTCATGAGCAAGTTTGCTCATGAGCATCATGCTGGCATTGCATGCAGCTGCTGCGCTGGGACTGATAGGGGCAATGGCAGCCCTCTCCTGTCTTTCTCCAGCTGGGCGGGGAGAAAAAAGAGGGGGACTTCACAAACAAAAGAGAATTCTCTCTTTTGGCACCAGAGCTTAAGCTAAAAGAAACTGGCAGGGAGAAAAAGAGGGAGGGTAGGAACAGGGGAAGGGCAAGTTTTTCATTGTTTTAACTCCATAGCAACATCTTTCCCAGGTACTGCTTTCTCTGCTTAGCAGCAGAGCTTTTTTTTTGTAGGTTATAATAATAACAGAGCTGAAAGGGACCTAGTCCAACCCCCTGCCCAGGCAGGAAACCCTACACCATTTCAGACAAATGGCTATCCAATATTTTCTTAAAAAATTCCAGTGTTGGAGCGTTCACAACTTCTGCAGCCAAGTTATTCCACTGATTAATTGTTCTGACTGTCAGGAAATTTCTCCTTAGTTCTAAGTTGCTTCTCTCCTTGATTAGTTTCCACCCATTGCTTCTTGTTCTATCCTCAGGTGCTTTGGAGAATAGTTTGACTCCCTCTTCCTTGAGGCAATCCCTGAGATATTGGAACACTGCTATCATGTCTCCCCTAGCCCTTCTTTTCATTAAACTAGACATACCGAGTTCCTGCAACCGTTCTTCATATCTTTTAGCCTCCAGTCCCCTAATCTTCTTTGTTGCTCTTCTCTGCACTCTTTCTAGAGTCTCAAAATCTTTTTTACATCGTGGCGACCAAAACTGAATGCAGTATTCCAAGTGTGGCCTTACCAAGGCATTATAAAGTGGTATTAACTCTTCATGTGATCTTGGTTCTATCCCTCTGTTTATGCAGCCCAGAACTGTGTTGGCTTTTTTGGCAGCTGCTGCACGCTTCTGGCTCATATCTAAATGGTTGTCCACTAGGACTCCAAGATCCCTCTCAAAGTTACTACTACTGAGCAAGATACCACATATACGGTACCTGTGCATTTTGTTTTTTTGCCTAAATGTAGAACCTTACTTTTTTCACTGTTGAATTTCATTTTGTTAGATAGCGCCCAATGTTCAAGTCTGTCAAGATTCCTGCCAGCTTGGTGTCATCTGCAAATTTGATGAGTTCCCCATCTATCCCCTTGTCCAAGTCATTGATGAAGAAGTTGAAGAGTACTGCGCTGTTGTGTCTTGTCTGCTCTCACCACAGCCGGGGTCTGCTTATCTGCTCCCGAACATGGAGGAATGTATGCCTCCCGGCCCCAGTCCTGGCTCCATGCCCAGACAAGCTGCAGAGGAGGGGACACCTCCCGGTCCCAGCCCTGGCTCCATGCCCAAGCAGGCTGCAGAGGAGGGAGCATCCCCCGGCCCCAGCCCTGGCTCCATGCCCAGGCAAACGGAGCAGCTAGACCCCTCCCCCTCCTCCACAGCATGTGAGCCTGAGGAAAGTTTACTTCCAACAGCTGATTGGAGTGACCCTCGCATCAGAAGATTGGATAGATGGAGGCAACAGAAGGAAGGGAGGGGCAGGCCTTAATGAGTGCTGAGTCATGGAGCCACATCCCATGGCCTATATAAAGGATCTGCTTTCTGGCAGTCTCTGAGTCAGGCAAAGTCGAACTTATCTTGCTGAAGTCACTTACTGGTCTCCTGCCTGCTCTGAGGACTTTGCTAGGACTTTGGGCAGAGCTGCAGAGGCAAGCCTGATTCGGATTTCCCTGACCTGGCCGTCAGCGGAGGAGTGGGACACGACATGCGCCTAAAACAGAGCCTTGGGGTACTCCACTGCATACTTCCCTCCATGTGGATGTAGTTCCATTGAGGACTACACATTGAGTGTGGTTGGTCAGCCAGTTACGAATCCATCTGGTGGTGGTGCTGTCTAACCCACATTTTTCTACTTTATCTAGTAGTAGGTTATGGTCTACTTTGTCAAATGCTTTATTGAAGTCCAAGTAAATTATATCAACAGCATTCCTCTGGTCCACTAATTTTGTCACTTTGTCAAAGAATGCAATAAGATGAGTCTGGCATGATTGGTTTTTGACAAACCCATGTTGGCTTTTGGTTATTACTTTGTTTGCTTCTAGGTGTTTGGTGATTTGTTGCTTATCTTTTCCAGAATCTTCCCTGGTATTGAGGTCAGGCTGATAGGTCTGTAGTTTCCTGGATCTGTTTTTTTCCCCTTTTTTGAAGATGGGAACTACATCAGCTCTTTTCCAGTTCTCTGGCAGCTCCCCTGTGCTCCAGGATCTTTGAAAGATATAGTTCAGTGGTTCTGAAATCTCATCTGCCAGTTCCTTCAGAACCTTGGGGTGTAAACCATCCGGTCCTGATGATTTGAATTTGTCTAGCGTAGACAGGTTGTCACTTACCATTCCCCCCCCCCATTTTAACTTGTGTTCCTAATCTGTTTTTTGTGGTGCTGTTTTTGATAGGTTGGATTAGTTAGTCCCCTTCTTCCCCGAAGAGAGAAGAGCGAGGGCAGGGAGAGAAAAAGAAGGTGCACAGAATGGTAGGGGGTGGGAGTGGGGGTTGTCTTAGTCCTGGCCTAAGTTGCTGCTTCCTTGGGTCCCCTCAACTTTTCAGTCCCAGAAAGCGGCTGAAAAGTGCCCTCCTCCTGTTTTGCAGCCATGCACCATTTTCTGTCCTTGCCTCCTTCCCATTTTTATTTGGTTTTTTGTTTTCCCTCCCACCCTGAAAGAAGTTTCAAACAAAAGAAAACAAGAGGGGAAAAGGGGGAAGAAGGATCTGGGATCCGGGATTGGGAAGAATGAGAACGAGGAGGGCTTCCAGGCTCAGGGAAGCTCAAAGTCCAGAATCCAGAGCATGCCTTTCCCCTTTTCTCTTGCAGCACTTTTATTTCCAAAGCCCCACCCAGTCCATTCTCTTTCCCTAAAAACAGTCCAAAGCGGGCGGTGTGTAATGAAAGCAAGATTTAAAGGAAACAAAGTTGAGCTAGTTTGTAAGGAAAACAAGATTCAGTACAAGCCGGAGACGACTTCCGGTATCCGGCGGCAACGGACATCTGGAGGTGCCTCTCCTGCCTCCAGTGTCCGAATCCGGCCGCCTCCGAGGCCCTTAGGGGCCAGGTGTTCCGAAAAGGACACCTGCCGCACGGACGGCTCGCCAGGGGTCTCCCAGCCGACATACAGGACTGGGGGGACCGATGCTGGCGCGTCCTAGGCTCGGAGGGGTTCGGAGGCTACAGGCCGCGGCCATTACTTTGGTCGTCGCCTGGGCCGCTGTGCCCAGTGACACCGGGGCTTTGGATTTATAATTGCAGCAGCCTGGTGGCGAACAGGGAACGGAGAAGAATTGAGGAAGGGAGAAGGGAAGGAGATATCGGCAAATGTGAGTGGAGTGCTCCGGAGTGCGGGGGGGTTTCTCTCCCCTGCGACTGGAAGGAGCACGAATCACTTTGGAGAGAGGAGAACTTAAAATAACAAGATTACCGGTTTTGTGGAGCTCTGGAGAGAAGAGGTGATGGAGAAATTTAGGAGGGAGGGTTTGAGGCCCCCCCTCCCTCTGGGGAACAATGGTGGCGTCCAGCTTCCTCCTTCACTATGAGAATCTTGATGACATCACTTCCCTTCGGCTTCCTGGTTGACTAACTGTACTCTGGACTCGTTGCTCCTGTGAGTGCCCCTGGTGGATCCGGAGGAAATTACAAGGATACTGTGCTTGCCTGAGGATTTTAAAAATTTTTAAATGGCAAAAGGTCAGAGACCAACTGCTGGAGAAATGGAGAGAATTTTGGAAAAGTTATCTAATATGGACAAGAAACTGATGAAATAAGAGCAGAAATTGTGACTATCCAAAAGGATTTAAAGGACACTCAACAAGTCTCAGCAGAAAACAAGCAGAAAGTGGAAGGTCTGAGGAGAGATGCGGCAGTGCAGAAAAGAGAGGAGGCGACAGGCAATGCTGTGCTTGGACTACAGATGGATAAAATGTCTTATTTCCTTAGGTTTCAAAATCTGGAAGAAGTGGACCAAGAAGACTTGAGAGATGTTGTGACTAAACTGTTGGGAGAATTTCTTGGGAGAGGTGTTGACTTTATGAATTGGGATGTGGATCGAGCTTATAGAGTTAATTCAAAATATGCACGCACGCATGCAGTTCCTAGAGAGGTTCATGTCAAATTTGTGAGAAGAGGCGAGATGAAATTCTTAGAAAACATAGGAGTGGGGCACTGACTTATAGGGGCAGGAGATAGCCATTCTGAGGCAGATTCCCAGACAGGTGCGTGAAATGAGAAAGAAATATTACTTTTGTCAAGCAAATTGTACCAGAAGGAGTAGGCTTCAGATGGCTGATGCCAGAGGGATTGATGATTTTCCGGGAGGGCATTACGAAAAAATCAGTACAATTGCGGAGGCTGCGGCCTCGTGGAGGAACACAAAGCCCTCCTGGAATTAGATGACCCAGGAGTTGAAGAAGGGAGGTTATAGACCATGGGAGGAGGCGGCTGCCGCTGTTGCGGCCCTGGAGTTGGGTCAGGCTGAACCCAGAGTTCTGAGATCCAAAACTAGGAAGTGACAATGATATTTGGTATTGTGTTGGTTTTCCTTATTCTCCTTTGTATGATATTCTGATTATTCTTGACCCTTCTTTATTGCGTATGTAAGATTGATAAACTTAGCTACTTCGTATCACCTGCTTGCCATATGGCTGTTGTATGTGTTTAAAATTTTGAGTAAAATTCTTATCTTGTATAAGAAAAATGAAAATTTACCATACCTGATATGTATTTGTATAAACCTTTTTTGACCAATAAAAACTTTTTGGATACAAGATTCAGTACAAGCCAAACTAGTAATTCCAAACTAATGAGTCTTAATGTCTGGTTAAAATGGGTAGTACTTCCATTTAAAGAAGAAAAGCATACAGGTAGCTCAGGCTAATGATATGATTTTTTACTCCTATATTCTGCTTTTTAGGTATAAATTTTGTTAATGTAGAAATTTTACTTACAGCCTATTAAACAATGGAACTAGCTGTCTGCCTGAAAGCATGTGTATCTATTAGGAATAAACCCCACTGAAACAAAGTAGCCTTACTGCCAAGTAAACATGCATAGGCTTTATGTAGTTGAGAGATAGGGTATAGATTAATATCAGGTGCATTATAGAGAGAAATGAGAACTTCTGTAACAACAGATACAGGTGTGTATTGCTATACTTATTGCTATACTTATTCCAGACAGTCCGTATATTATTAGACAGAAAATTATTTGGAGAACTTAATAAAATTACCACAAAATTTGTCTGGGCAGGAAAGAAGGCAAGAATTAAATTATCCACTCTTCAAGATAGTAGAGATAGGGGTGGCTTTGGACTTCCAGCATGGGAACATCTGGAAACACAAGGCGGCATCTTTGGTTTGGATAAGGGAATGGGTCAATTTAAATAATAGAAGAATTATAGCATTGGAAGGCCATGACTTACAAAAGGGGTGGCATGCCTTCATGTGGGATAAAGGAAGTAAGACACATTCATATTTTTACAGACATAGAATAAGAGATGCATTGGTATGGAATTGGCAAAACATAAGGAAAATACACTATATGAAAATTTCTGGCTGGTTATCCACTATGGAGACGATGATCCACCCCAATACACTAGACATACGTAAGATGCCAATATATTTGGAAATATTAGACAAACAGTGAAAACTTAAAAACATTCAGACATTAAAGGAACAGGGAATATCGATAGATTGGTGGCCATATTTACAATTGCAATCCAGATATAAGAAAGACATGGAAGAATTTGGAATTGATTTGGAACCAAACCAACTAGATAAATTATTGATAGGCCCAGAAGGAAAATTAATATCTAAATTATATAAATACCTACTAGAGTTTGATAGAATGGAAGAGGTGGTGAAAGAACCGATGATTGCATGGGCAAAGAACATAGGGCACAATATAGATTTAAATAATTGGGAATTAATCTGGAATAAAAAATTAAAATTAACCAAATCTACTGCTTACAAAGAAAATCAATATAAAATGCTTTACTGCTGGCACCTAGCGCCAGATAGGTTGGCCAAAATGTACCTGAACCTAAGTCCAAAGTGCTGGAAATGTAATCAACATCAAGGTACCTTCTTTCATGCCTGGTGGACATGCCCCAAAGCGAAAAAGTACTGGATTAAGATACAGGGATGGTTACAGGATTGTTCTGTCTCCGTCCTCACTTCGGAGTAACAAGCTGGCCTACGGTCAGTGGGTTCACGGCTCCTATCAGTCCTGGCCGAGAAAACGCAGCTGCCTGCCAAAAAGTTCAAACAGATTAAGACTTCAGCTCACTTCGACACGGTTCAGCTAATTTGCTTCCCATGGAACTGAGAGCAGTCCCAAAGCTCCTTATATATCCTGTGGGGTGGGGCTCCTGCCCCACCCTTCCCTTTGATGATGCCGCCTCTCTAATCTTCTGAAGCGCGGGTCGGTCCAGGCTTGATTAGTATGATTATCAGTTGCATCTGAAGGCGTAGCCTGAGGAAGGGAGGAATTAGGGGATGTCAGCCTCATTACGTCCTCCGACTGGCCTGGTTCTGGCTCCTGGAGCCAGGCCAAAGGAATCGGTGCTTCTGAGGTAAGCCTTACCGGCCCTTCCCCCTCACTCTCGAAGTCACTTTCAAAGTCACTTTCGGGCATGGGGCCAGGTTCGGGGCTGGAGCCACAACAAGGATCTAACAAAATGCCAAATTGAACTGAATCCAGAAACATTTATTTTGGGAATTTTTAAGACAAAATTAGATAAAAAAAACAAGATACTTGATTTTGCACATTCTAACAGCGGCAAGGATTGCATTTGCGCAATATTGGAAACTTAGTAACATACCACTAGAGAGTCAGATTATCCAAAAAATATATGACTGTGCAGAAATGGACATGCTTACCATAGGATTACAAGAAAAAGAAGATTCAGAATACTATGCGGTCTGGGAAAACTGGTACACATGGACAAACAATAGAAACAGAAAACAATATATATATAAGGCTATTGATGATTAGTTGTATATAATGTATATAGAAATTATACGGAAGGTAGATCCGAAATATACAATAATGTCACAGCTCTGTTGAATATGTACAATTGTTATGAAAAAAAATTGCAATAAAAATAAAATTAAAAAAGAGAAAGAGACAGAGAAAGAAAAAGAAAAAGAAAAAGAAAAAGAAAGAGGAAGGGAGGGAGGGAGAAAAAGGAAGGAAGGAAGGAAGGAAGGAAGGAAGGAAGGAAGGAAGGAAGGAAGGAAGAGACAAGGAGAGAGAAAGAAAAAGAAAAAGGAAGAAAGGAAGGGAGAGAGTGTGTGTGTGTGTGACAGAGAGAGACAAGAAAGAAAGAAAGAAAGAAAGAAAGAAAGAAAGAAAGAAAGAAAGAAAGATGGAAGGAGAGAGAGATAGAAGAGAAAGAAAGAGGAAGGAAGAGAGAAAAAAACACTTCTGTGCTATTATTTTTAATTGTTCCATTGTTTATCATGTGTTAATATTTTATACGGCCCCTACACCTAGAGTGATTTTACTGCCTTTCTTTTGCCCAGGGCTACCACATATTTTTCAGAGATTTACATGCATTCAATGTTTATAGTCCAGAGCATAAATATGTGTGTGTTTATTTTGTACATCAGGTTGCATAAGTCCATCTTAATATGCTATTCCTGGTATGTGGTGTTTTGTATACATACAGAGAAAGCAGCACTCTTGTAATCTTTGATCTTTAGCCTTGCTGTCAAACATCAGCCATAATACCAATGACTGTTTTGAACAATATGCAGGTTGTATTATACGAATGGCTATTTTATATGTGAAATTATGACTGAAATATTTCTGCACCTATATTGGTTCACACTGTCAGGAAGTTTCTCCTTAGTTTTAGGTTACTTCTTTCTTTGTTCAGTTTCCATCTATTGCTTCTTGTTTTGCCTTCTGGTGCTTTGGAAAATACATTCCACCCGCCCCCCCCTTCTTTCTGGCAGCCCCTTAAAAGCCTGTTCCCTATCACACTCTTGGGCAAAGCATGTGAGCTATTTCTTCTTTCAGTGGTCCATGAAAGTACATCTATAGTATGTAGATAATAAAGTTGAAAAAAGGTGAACAACATTTTCACAGAACTATAGATACATTGAGGTTGGGTGTGACAAGGAATGGCTGTGAGGGGAGGGGCCAGATGAGGCACACCTTGACGTGAGTGACATTAAGTTGGCCACGCCACCCAGTCACATGACTATCAAGCCATGCCCACTGTCACATGCCCATTAAGCCATGCCCACAAAATATGCCACGCCCACAGAGCCTGTCGTAAAAAAATTAGAACCCACCCCTGACTAGTTCAGTTAATGTACTTGACATATTCTCCTAATTCTAGATACAATGGTGCTCAGAAAGTAATATACTAAGGAAAATTGTGTACAGCACAATATAGATATTTCCTTTGTTATCCACCAAAATTCCATTCCCACCTTATGACTGCTGAAAATGATATTGTAAATGAGACTTCAAAAACTGTGTTCTTTTTCTTTAAAAAAAAGTTCATTCACTACTCTGCACATTTTCAAAGCAACAAGAACATTATACTACAGATCTATGAAAGGTTTGATGTATGTACTAAGTTCTGGCCTGTGTTTAGCAACCATGGAAATGATAATATTTCACCCAGAATCATCTTGTAGGGAAGATGGGCAGCCTAGAAATGTAATAAAATAAAATAAAATAAAATAAAACAATGAAGATCATAATAATGAATAATAAGGCCACAAGTGATGGTCATCCATATCAGAGAAATATGCATATGGAAATAAGTATTATATTAGAGGAAAACCATGGCTGAGGAACATCTGAAGACTATAAAAGTGTATGCAAAGAAAATACAAGGAAAAAGGCATGAAATATATACTAATTTTTATGAAGTTGGTTTAGTCAACTCCACTGGTTCGGTATCTATGGTGATTCTCAGTCATCCAGGTCATGGTTGTCTCAAAAGTGCTTTTTCAAGAGGCAACTGAATTTTCTTTGTTCAGTTTCCATCTATTGCTTCTTGTTTTGCCTTCTGGTGCTTTGGAAAATACATTCCACCCGCCCCCCCCTTCTTTCTGGCAGCCCCTTAAAAGCCTGTTCCCTATCACACTCTTGGGCAAAGCATGTGAGCTATTTCTTCTTTCAGTGGTCCATGAAAGTACATCTATAGTATGTAGATAATAAAGTTGAAAAAAGGTGAACAACATTTTCACAGAACTATAGATACATTGAGGTTGGGTGTGACAAGGAATGGCTGTGAGGGGAGGGGCCAGATGAGGCACACCTTGACGTGAGTGACATTAAGTTGGCCACGCCACCCAGTCACATGACTATCAAGCCATGCCCACTGTCACATGCCCATTAAGCCATGCCCACAAAATATGCCACGCCCACAGAGCCTGTCGTAAAAAAATTAGAACCCACCCCTGACTAGTTCAGTTAATGTACTTGACATATTCTCCTAATTCTAGATACAATGGTGCTCAGAAAGTAATATACTAAGGAAAATTGTGTACAGCACAATATAGATATTTCCTTTGTTATCCACCAAAATTCCATTCCCACCTTATGACTGCTGAAAATGATATTGTAAATGAGACTTCAAAAACTGTGTTCTTTTTCTTTAAAAAAAAGTTCATTCACTACTCTGCACATTTTCAAAGCAACAAGAACATTATACTACAGATCTATGAAAGGTTTGATGTATGTACTAAGTTCTGGCCTGTGTTTAGCAACCATGGAAATGATAATATTTCACCCAGAATCATCTTGTAGGGAAGATGGGCAGCCTAGAAATGTAATAAATAAATAAATAAATAAAACAATGAAGATCATAATAATGAATAATAAGGCCACAAGTGATGGTCATCCATATCAGAGAAATATGCATATGGAAATAAGTATTATATTAGAGGAAAACCATGGCTGAGGAACATCTGAAGACTATAAAAGTGTATGCAAAGAAAATACAAGGAAAAAGGCATGAAATATATACTAATTTTTATGAAGTTGGTTTAGTCAACTCCACTGGTTCGGTATCTATGGTGATTCTCAGTCATCCAGGTCATGGTTGTCTCAAAAGTGCTTTTTCAAGAGGCAACTGAATTTTCTTTGTTTCTCCAGAACTGAAGAAGCTTCTTGGAAGAGAAGTGAAATGTCTTCAAGGGGGGAAAAAAGAAAGTCCAGATGCCTCTTGAAAAAGCACCTTTAGGACATCGATTTGGTGTGGAAATAAAAAATAAATTATTGTTAAAAATAAAACAAACTTGCACAGATAAGACATCAACCTTATTTAAAAGTTGTGTGCATGTTTTATCGACAGTTTGGTTCTAGTGGTTAAAGCATCATGCTAGAAACTGTGAACTGTAGTCCTGTTTAGGTACAAAGTCAACCGGTGACCTTAGGTCAGTCACTCTCTCTCAGCCCTAGGAAGAAGTAGACTGGCAAGCTACTTCCTGAAATCTTGCCAAGAAAACTGCAGGACTTTATCCAGGCAGTCTTCAGGAGAGAATACTGACTTAAAAGCTCACACAGAGATATATATTCTATTCTATATCTTAGTATTCGAGTGAAAGATCTTTCTCATCAACAATTTAATTTTCAGATGCTAATGATTGGTGCCAATAGTAATACAGAGAACCATTTTAATTTTGAGCAGACCAAGCTGGATCCAACTATAGTAACTGCAATGAGAATAAAATTTTGTAATCAGGTGCAGGGTTTTACATTTGCTCACTTTAAATGTCAGTTGTCAATTACATTTCTGATCTCAAGAATGGTTTTGTCTTTTACAAAGCAAGCTTTTTTGTCTTCTGTGAAGCCTTTTATAATTCAAACTTTTAAAAATTTTTTTTAAAAAAAACACAATGTTATTGTGTTATGAGAAGTTAGGCATAGAAAAATAGAACACTTCTAGAACTAAGGCATATGGTGGGTAACATTTTATCATTTTGTTGTCTCTTAATGCTAAACACTTGTCTGTTCATGGAATTCTTGGTGCCATCTGAACCTGGCTGTTTGATTGTAGGTGTTGCATTACCCAAGTAGGGCATGAATGAGGTTATCTCGTTGGGTAAGGAAACAACTACAAGTAAGCAACCAAGCTCCCAGAGCACCAAGGACTCCACAATTCAATGAGCTACAAATATTCTCTTCCATTGGAACTATATTTGTTTCTGATCCAGCTATACTACTCACATTATTGGGGATCAAAAGCTGTTGACTTAAGATAGCAATCCTAGATATGCTTATCTGGCAATAAGTTCTACTCAGCTCAGGAATGTGCCCAGGGTATATGCCAAAAATCAACCACAACAGTGGAATTAAATTCCATATTTCCCATGAATATTGCAGCCACCATCTTAATTTTTTTACCATATTATGTAGACATACATGTCATAGCTCAGCAGAAGTTCCGTGAATGCACACACCTTCTAATACATTTGTATGGCATTCCATTTTGATTCCATTTCATTCATGTAGCTTTGTGTTTTTGCTTTTTCAAGAACATTTTTGTTTTTCTGAAAATATACTATTGGTTTTGCACCCATGATAGCTACAAAGTGCTAACAGGATGTGCCTTATCCTTCTTTCTGCTTTCTTTCTCCAGAAATTTGCAGATTCTTTGGCTTCTTATGCTTTCATTCAGTTGTAGGTTAAGGAAAGATCTACATATTATTTAAAAAGTTTGGAATGTGTAGAAGAATTCCAATTTGAGAAGATTTTTATAGTCATAAATGGGGTGAAAGGTGAAACATCCAGTGGAACACTTCGCTGGCCTTTGAACATGTTTTTTTCCTATTTAATTAACACCTACCATATTGGGGTGAAATAAAACCTAGGATTATTGGATTATAATTACCTTTGTTTCTAAACACATGAGTCTTTTCTCAAAAGTGGTGCATTTTTTAGATACTCAAAGACCATTTTAGTATGAAAGTTTCCTGTTTTTTTCTAACCGTTTTTATGGCAGTAAAAGACATTTGGCCTGCATCTGGAGTGGTGTGATTGGGAGGCATCTCCAGTTGGGGCAGTGCATTGATTGGACCATGTGATGGACATATGGGTGCAGGGAAAGGAACCTGGGCTTTCTTTTGGGTGGGGAAAATCTGGAAGCTTTCAGATTCGGGTTTTCCCAGATGTGCCAATATGACATCTCTAATAAAATGGAACGTTGAGGAATTTCTAGCCTCGGAGTCTTCTTTCATTGGGGGTGTTACTTGGAACCCTGATAACATGCTCAAGAAACTGTGACTTAGAGTTGGGTTGATTGAGATGCTTTCAGAAAGACATTGATCTGATTCATTCTTTGTTGGTATAAAATCAGGAAGGCCCTATAAAGCTTTTTAAAAATATTTAAAATCACTGTTAAACTTTTAACAGTAGTACACTATAAAAATCAAAGAATTTGCTTCTGCCAAATTCTCTTGTGCATATTTTTTTTTGTTTACATTTATACCCCGCCCTTCTCCGAAGACTCAGGGCGGCTTACAATGTATAAGGCAATACTGTGCTAGATTTAGGCTTAAAACACTTAGAGTTGTTGAAGTCAATGGAATTTTGGTCATAAAAGACCAAAGAGAACAAGGGCCTCTGGTAGCTCAGACTGCTAAGACAGTCTGTTATTAACACAGTTGCTTGCAATTACTGCAGGTTCAAGTCCCACCAGGCCCAAGGTTGACTCAGCCTTCCATCCTTTATAAGGTAGGTAAAATGAGGACCCAGATTGTTGGGGGCAATAAGTTGACTCTGTATATAATATACAACTGGATGAAGACTATTGCTTAACATAGTGTAAGCCGCCCTGAGTCTTCGGAGAAGGGCGGGATATAAATGCAAATAAAAATAAATAAATAAGTAATGTAAAATACTAGCCCCACTGTTTAAGTAAGTCTATTCTAAATCATAGTTTGAAACCATAGTTTTCTTCAAAGGAATATTATTTTATTTTTTCAGAAAAGATAACCTCTTCATTTGCTTTTGAGAAATTAACCAATTTCATAAATTCCTTTTTTCTTTTACTTGAAAGAAATAGGAGTATATCAGTCATCTATTTCTCAATTAGATGTTTGATGTTCTATCATTGCAGCTATCACCATTATAACTTTAAACTGTGGTTTTCTTTCCAATTATCCACAGAAGAAACAAGGATCTAATGTAATTCCTGGTTAAAGGAGGATATGGACATGTTTCTCTCTAGCCTTGCTAAATAATCTAACCATATCAGTCTTGCTGATGAGCAGCTCCAAGAAATAAGATGGTCATTGACTAACAGGATACTTGGGCTAAACGGTACCAACTTTCATACAACCACATCTTCAGACAGAAAGCATTAGTACTCTTTTGGCATACTTTGAAATGTTATATTGATTTGTATTTTTACACATGGTAAATGGTGTTTTTACACATGGTAAATGGTACAATGGTGAGAATGCAGTACTTCAGGCAAACTCTGCCCACAGTCTGGAGTTCGATCCTGACTAATTCAAGATTGACTCAGCTTTTCATCCTTCCGATGTCAGTAAAATTAGGACCCAGATTGTTGGGGACAATATGCTGACTTTGTGAAATGCCCAGAGAGTGCTATAAAATACTATGGAGCTGTATATAAGTTTAAGTGCTGTTGCTATTTGTACAGTCAAAGCTCACTAATACCCACTTTGTTATCATTCATGCCAACTCTATATTTACTGCTTGGGCTATTAAACTTTCTCAAGCTCCCATGTCTTTCAATTTATACTTCATGTCCATTCAGTTCTACATGCATTAGAAAAGCTTGGAGCTCCTTGATTTTCTATATCTTTCATGGAATAAAGGAAAGGAAAATTAATTGGGTTGCTCTGCTTCTAGGGTAGGGATAAAAATCCTGCAGACCACACGTATCTCCAGTAAAATGTTAAATTGTTAGTGATCATTTCTGATGTTTCCATGTTCTTTCTCCAGCAGTTACCTCATGGGATAGAGGGGCAAAGGTGTCAGAAAGATACATATTAGGAAAATTAGCTTGAGGAAAAATAATGACTCCTGTATAATGCATACAAATGTGCAAATTAAGAAGAGAGTATATTTGCAATACAATATAAATTGCATTAAGGAAATATGATATATACTAAAGTACAAAATCTGCCTGAAGGGTATACAGGTTTCCAACAGCTATAACCCGCAAGGAGAGTTCCAATATCCTAAACACGTAGACATATTTTTAAGATTTTTAGAGCATTTCCCCTCTGCCATCCACACATTTGACATTGATGCAGACCAATTCTTCAGGAGAACTTTGGAACTGCTCCTCTCTGAAGGAAACTTCTAATTGGCTCAGGGTGCTGCTTGCAAAGGAAAAGGCTGTATTCTCTAGTAAATCCATGGACAACTCACAAGGAACTGTGACAAACCAATATAATCATGGTATATCTAAAGACAAATTAGGTCCATATATGATGGATGTTATCTGACCACTTCTGTCTGATTTACAGAGTCAGTTAAATTGATAATATGAAGTGAAGCTGTTCATCTCCTTCAGAGAAAGATCCTCCTGCCCAGTACTCTTGATGGGACACACAGCTTGAACTTGGATGACAGATCATCTTGGCAATGGTGATGGTCCTGCTCCCATTGGGACTATTTGTATCAGCCTCTGGAGAGCCTGACTCCAAGATCAATAGACGGGAAAGGTTCAGCTGGATGTCCACATGGAGGTCAAGGCAGTAGCAGCAGGAAATGGTGATCGTGTCATCTAAAGCATCTCCGTTTGCCAAAAGGGAAGCACCAAACTTGGTTCTGAGAGATGTGAATAATCATCAGAAACAGCTGTTGTTTAATTTAGATAATAAGAAAGGCTGAATCTCATAAGGCCTTATGTACTGCCATAAAAACGCTTAGAAAAAAACAGGAAACATTTGTATTAAAATGCTCCTTTGAGGACCTAAAATATGCATCACTTTTGAGAAAATACTCTTGGGTTTAGAAACAAAGGTAATTATAATCCAATAATCCTAGGTTTTATTTCACCCCAATATGGTAGGTGTTAATTAAATAGGAAAAAAATATGTTCAAGGACCAATGAAGTGTTCCACTGGATGTTCCACCTTTCCCCCCCATTTATGACTATAAAAATCTTCTCAAATTGGAATTCTTCTACACACTCCCAAACTTATTTTTATAATATGTAGATCTTCTGTTAATCTAGGATTGAATGAAAGCATAAGAAGCCAAAGAGTCTGCAAATTTCTGGAGAAAGGCACATCCTGTTAGCATTTTGTAGCTAACATCGGTACAAAACCAATAGTATATTGCAGAAATACAAAAATGAAAGGAATGTTATTATGGCTAGATATCTCCAGCACTCCATGCAATCCTCCCTTCCAGTTTCCCACAGAACTAAATGTGGCAGCCCTGAAGATCCAAGAAAAAAAATGGCCTCCAGGTCTGACAGGCTGCCTCCCCTCAACTGATGATCGTGTTCTGCGATGAGGAACATAGGGGATTAATGCAATATTTTCTAACCACTTCTTTCCCCCCCCACCCCACAGTGGGACCCTTTGGCTTATCAGGGAATTTATCATGGAATTGTTTCACTAATCTTGTCTGCTTTTATGTCCCAGCTTTTAACCCAAGTAGCTTCAGACAAAAGGTACCCTTTCCAATGAACTAAATACTGTAATCGACCTCTATACAATCTAGTGTCTTGGATTTTCTTAACTTCATAATGGGTCTCCCCTTGCAGCACTATAGGTTTAGGTACCAGTCAGGTATGCAGTCTTAATCTTGACCTGACTGCCGGCTTTAGCAAACTGCAGTGAAAGACCGGATGCACTTTCCCTACTATGCATGGGAGGTTAAGCTGAACTGTTACTGGGTTAATTACTTTCACTATTGGGAAAGGTCCTAAAAACTTAGGTCCCAACTTCTTACTGGGCAACCACAATTTTTGATATTTGATAAATTTTGATAAGTAAACCTGATCTCCCACACGGAAGGGGGGCTGGAGAGATCGGTGTTTGTTTGCTTGCTTTTTATACACCTCAGCGGCTTCTGCCAGCACTTTTTTTGTGTTCTCCCACCCTTTCTTTAGTGACTCCATCCACTCTTCAGAGTCATGGAGGAGGTGGTTCTCTGGGCAGCTCAGGCATGGAGACAAAGTCCATGCCACTGATGACCTGAAAGGGGGTCAATCCGGTGCTGGTATGTACGGTGTTAATTTAAGCCACTTTTGTGAAAAGCAACAGGTCCGCCCAGTTCTCTTGTTGGTAATCCACATAACATTTTATATATTGCTCCATCATTGCATTCTCTCATTACGCGGCTCCATTCGTACTCAGATGGAAAGCCAAGCTAAGTCCCGGAGTGAACCCGATTGATTTCAGGAACTCCCTCCAGAATTTAGCAGTGAATTAGACTCCTCAGTCTGAGATTACCTAATGGGATACTGTGCAGCCGGTAAATTTGTTTGATAAACATTTTTGCCAGCTTCTTCGCTGAGGGCAATCCTGAGCAAGCAGTGAAGTGGGCTTACTTGGAAAACAAGTTGATCAACATCCAAATCACTGCATTTCCCCCACTCTCTGGGAGCTCAACTATAAAGCCCATTGTGATTTCTTCCCAAAGATGGATGGGACTGGCTACTTGCTGGAGGAGTCCAGGAGGTCTCCCTGGTCTCATTTTCATGGCTGCACAGGTGGCACAGCTTTTTACATAATCTTCCATGTTGGCCTTCATCTTTGGCCACCAAAGCTGTCTCCTGGTTTGGTGCAGAGTTTTCAAGAAACCAAAGTGGCCTGCCAGTCATGAGTCATGGCTACACTGTAAGACTTACAGTTTGGACCCCTTCCAAGCCATCCCAAGTCATCTTTATTATCTGTGAGCCATTGGTCAGCTGGAAGCGCTGCTTTCAGTGCTATGGTCAGTTTGTCCTGTACGGGATTCGGTTGGCATCTAGCTTGGCCCCTAGTGATGACTTGTACTGTTTGTGTCATGTCCCACTCCTCTGCTGACGGCCAGGTCAGGGAAATCCAAATCAGGCTTGCCTCTGCAGCTCTGCCCAAAGTCCTAGCAAAGTCCTCAGAGCAGGCAGGAGACCAGAAAATGACTTCAGCAAGATAAGTTCGACTTTGCCTGACTCAGAGACTGCCAGAAAGCAGATCCTTTATATAGGCCATGGGGTGTGGCTCCATGACTCAGCACTCATTAAGGCCTGCCCCTCCCTTCCTTCTGTTGCCTCCGTCTATCCAGTCTTCTGATGCGAGGGTCACTCCAATCAGCAGCTGTTGGAAATAAACTTTCCTCAGGCTCACATGCTGTGGAGGAGGGGGAGGGGTCTAGCTGCTCCGTTTGCCTGGGCATGGAGCCAGGGCTGGGGCCGGGGGGTGCTCCCTCCTCTGCAGCCTGCTTGGGCATGGAGCCAGGGCTGGGACCGGGAGGTGTCCCCTCCTCTTCAGCTTGTCTGGGCATGGAGCCAGGACTGGGGCCGGGAGGCATACATTCCTCCGTGTTCGGGAGCAGATAAGAAGGCCCCGGCTGCTGTGAGAGCGGGCAAGACACAACAGTTTGTTTGGGGGGTGGTGATGGCATGGATGATTTCTTCCCTCTGACTATCGAACTGTGGTTTCCTCAATAAGGCATCAGCTAGCAGGTTCCCCCCCCCCCCCGATGTAATTTAGCTCTAAGTTAAACCTCCTGAAGTATCGTGCCCAGTGGATTTGTTTGGGAGAGAGCTTTCTGGGGGGTTTTAGGGCTTTGAGGTTTTTGTGATCAGTCCAAACCTTGAAAGGCACTTTATCCCCTTCAAGAAAATGTCTCCATGAGAGGAGGGCCCAGAGGACTGCATAGCTTTTTTCTCCCAAATTGCCCACCTCCTCTTGGTGTCGATGAGCTTTTTGGATACACATGCACAGGGCAGGAGCTGGCCTTGTGGGTCATTTTGTAGGAGCACTGCCACAACTGCCACATCATTAGCGTCCACCTGGATGATGAACTGTCACTCTGGATCAGGGTGTTGGAGGATCAACTGCTTGGCAAAGAGCCATTTTAATTTTTCAAAGGCCTTTTTGAAGTCCATTGACCAGGCGACCAGTTGATTCGGTTGTGGTTTCATGGGAGGGGCCCCTGTTTTTAATAGCTCCATTAAGGGCAAGGCTACTTCTGTGAATGCTGGGATGAATTGCCTATAGAAATAAAAAAAACCAGGAAGCTTTGAAGCTGTTTGTGGATGTGTGAGGGTTGCCAGTCTAGCATGGCTTTCACTTTCCCAGAGTCCATCTCCACTCCTCCGCTTGATATTCGGTAGCCTAGGTAATTTAGGGAGGGTTTATGGAATTCACATTTTGACAGCTCTGCTTAGAGCTTTGTGGCTAGGAGTTTTTTTCAGCACTTGCTGCACCAGCTTTACATGCTTCTCTAGAGTCTCACTGAATATAAGAGTATCATCTAAGTAAACTAGGACTCCTTTATATAGGTGCTGATGTAGCACCTCATTTATCAGCTACATGAAGACTGCGAGAGCGTCTTACAGGCCAAATCACATTATTTTGAACTGGAAGCTGTCAAGCTGCCAAGTTAAAAGCGGTCTTCCATTCGTCTCCTTCTCTAATCTGTATGCAGTAATAGGCTTCTCTCAGGTCCAGTTTGGTGAACACCATGCCTTTGGCCAAGTGACTTAGCATGTCCTTCATGATGGGGAGGGGTAGGTGTGCTCCATGCACACGGCATTAATTCCATGAAAATCCATGCAGAGCCTTATCCCCCATCTTTTTTTAAAAAAATAGTACAGGGGCAGCCCCTCTGGATTTAGCGAGCTGGATAAAATACTGCACTAAGTTGGCGTCAATGTATTTTCTTAACTCAGCCATTTCTTTTGGAGTCATAGAGTACATGTTTGGTTTAGGCAGCTTTGTTCCTGGCACTAGGTCCTGGTATTCCTTTGGCACCTGTGGGCTGCTGGGAAGTCTGTCTGTGGTGAGGTTTGTGGCCTTTTGGCAAGTGTCCAGTTTGATGGGCCGCAGCTGGCCAATGCCTATTCTTAGCTTTTGGTAACCATCTTCCCATGTGATGGTCAGTCCCCATTTGTCTAACCAAGCAAGGCACATATGATTGATTCAGTCATTTTGGGAGCTATGATGAATTGGATGAGCTATCGATGGCACCCCATCTTCAGTCTAACAAGTTCTGTGACCATTGTGGCCGAGGCTCCACCTATTAGCATCCCATCAACCTGTTCAAAATGGATGGGTCATGCTAGGGGTCTCATGACTAGCCCTAGCTGTTGGACTATGGGGAGGCTGATCAGGCATCTGGTGCAGCCAGTGTCTATGATGGCCTCTACTTCCCCTTGGGCTCCCATTACTGGCATTACAATCTGGGTTTTGATAGTGAAGGGGTGGATGGCTTCACTTACCATCAGGTCATCTTCACCACTGCTCCCTTTGGCGGAGCAGACAGAGGTATTTCTCTGTCTGAAGTTTTCTCATTCCCAGTTTGAAGAAAAGGAACCTCAACAGTCTGTTTGGCCCTTGTCCAGTGGCTTCCTTGGGGTTCTCCTCCCCTGGGGTGTGAAGGGGGTCCAGCTCTGAGGGACTGGGGCAAGGGCCAGGTATTTGGATGCCTTGTGCTTATGCTGACCGCATCAGTAGCACTTGATCATCCCAGATGGCATTGCAGTGCGTTAGTTGGCTTGGTCAGAGTTTAGCAGCCCAGAGGTCTTCTCACCGGTTTTTCCTCAGTCAGCTTCCAATGGGGGTGGATTTTCAGGTCCATGGCCACTGCTGTGTTGTACCAGGCTTGTATACATTTTGAAACTCCCCTGATGCCGTAGGTTTGTCTGAGGTCTGGGTCAAGGGCCTCTTTGAAGTGGTAGATGAGGAGGCATTCAGGCCAGTCTCTCAGTTTTCCAGCCACCTCCAGAATTCCCACACTAACTCTTTGGGGAGCTTCCTTCAAAGCCTTGACCTGGGCTTCGGCTTCTAACCAATGGGCCGTGTCCTCAAACTGACCTCAGAGCAGTTGGACAAACTCATACACATCATCTAGTTCTGGGAATCCTTCATCATGTAGTTCAGCTATCCACTCCACTGCTTCTCCTTCATTCATGCCATCCGCAATTGCCGAAATCATGTCCCAATCAGTCTGATAATGATCAATGTGGGACCAAACCCGATTGAGGAAGTAGGCCAGCTTCCCTTGGGTCCCATCAAACATTGCTCATCGCAAACCATGGAGGAGTGGCTGGTGGGGCTGGTTGCGGGGCTGGTGCCGGTTGTGGGCCCAGCACCTGTGGCAGGGCCAGACCTGGTGTTCATTGTTATTGAACCCTCCCCAGGCTGGGGTAAAAGGCCCAGCTAGGGGAGATCTGGTTGGCAGGAGGAAATTGAGGGCCCGCTGCTGAGGAGGGGTATTAGGTCTCACCAGTCCCAATGGTGGTCCTGGTAGCGCCCGACTGGATTGGCTGAATGGGCCTTGCTGTGGTGCCGCTCTGACTCCAGCAGGAACTGTCAAACAAGTAGACTGGGCCCAATGAGGAAGGCTATGGTGTGATCCCCTTCATGCTGAGTGAAATGAGTCCAACGCTCTACTTGGTGCCACTGTGGTCCCTTGGCCCAGACAGGTGAATGGGAGCTGAGCCAGAATCCATCCGAGTCTACGGGTACTTGGAGGTTGTGTGATGCTGCCCATGCTAAGCTGGTCGAACTGCTCCAGTAGACCCACCAGTGACTGGTTTCGCATCAGCGATGGAAAGCCCCACTACCAGGAATTGCTGAAATCAGCTGGTCCCGGGGCTCTCCATTCGAGGGCTTGGGTCTGCTCCACCCTGCTCATCCCCCATCTTCTGTTCTCGCAGCATCACCCCAGTCAGCAACTCCTGGGGCAACACAGCTCCCGCTACCTTGCCCCACAGAGAGGGATCCAGTTGAGTGGCTTCCCACTCTCTTTGGGCTGGGCACCCTGTTGGTATTCCGCTTCAGCAGCTCTACTGTCTTCACCACAGATTCAGAAGGCAAGTAGGGAGTCTTGATGTAAACCGTGGTGGGGCCATGGTGGCTCAGGCTGTAAGATAGCCTGTTATTAAAACACAGCAGCCTGCAATTACTGCAGGCTCGAATCCCACCAGGCCCAAGGTTGACTCAGCCTTCCATCCTTTATAAGGTAGGTAAAATGAGGAACCAGATTGTTGGGGGGGCAATAAGTTGACTTTGTAAATATACAAATAGAATGAGACTATTGCCTTACACACTGTAAGCCGCCCTGAGTCTTCGGAGAAGGGCGGGATATAAATGTAAATAAATTTTTAAAAAAATAAAAAAAACCCATCTAACCAGTTCCAGTGTTCCCTCTGTGGTCACCGTGCTCTCCTCCATCAACCCGCCATCAGGTTGGCATTTGGGGCTTAGGACCACGGACAGCACCCTGGAGATCAGGGAGCTAGTTGAAGTTCAGGTTAGTGTCAGGGTTCCAAGTAACACCTCCAATGAAAGAAGACTCCGAGGCTAGAAAATCCTCAATGTTCCATTTTATTAGAGATGTCATATTGACACGTCTGGGAAAACCCAAATCTAAAAGCTTCTAGGTTTTCCCCACCTAAAAGAAAGCCCAAGTTCCTTCCCCTGCACCCACATGTCCATCAGATGGTCCAATCAATGCACTGTCCCAACTGGAGATGCCTCCCAATCACACCACTCCAGGTGCAGGCCAAATGTCCTTGACTCTCAGAGAAAGGAATGTTATTATGGCTAGATATCTCCACCATTCCATGCAATCCCCCCTCCCAGTTTCCCACAGCACTAAATGTGGCAGCTGAAGATCCAAAGAAAAAAAATGGCCTCCAGGGCTGACATATGTTTCTTAAGAAAATGGGAAGACAATTATAAAAGTCAAAATTTTGGCTCATCTAATCCAATACAGTTGACAGACTGATAATACAGTAAAATGTTGTCTGAAGTCCTAAGAGAATTTTGCCAATCCAATCGGTAGATAGTGGAGATTGAACTTCTGGAATGTAATTTATATAATTTACTGCACTTACTTTTTCTGAAAAGATTCAAAATTCATTGACTCCTGTTTTAATTGATCCATTTCTTCTACAGTACAGCTTCCTTGACTTACCTTGCTCCCCAGGAGCATCAATCAAAGATATAAGTAAGAAGTATGAGCTTCTTAAAGTATAAAATCTCTGTTCTGTATATTACTTGAAAGATACCCATCCTAGCAATGCACATAATGAAAACGACTTCAGATATGAAACCAGTAATCAAATAATCAAACAATCATAGTTTGACGCAATTCCTTTGGTGCTGCCTTCTATTAAGAAGCTTCTCAAAAAAAAAAGTAGCAAATTGCTGCCCTTTGTGTAATATCAGCAGATTTTGATTTTGATCAGGGCAATGACATGGCGATTAAGAGCTGTATATAATTTTGACCACAACTGCTCTGATAAAATCAGGGATATCCTCATCTTTATAGCAAATGTTTTTAGAATGAAAAAAAAAAAGGAAATCAGATGTATTGTCCTTCATTTTTTCTACTAGTTCTCATTCACTTGAGAATTGGCTTTTGTTTAATGGAAAAGAGAATTTCAGACAAATTCTCACAGCTGGAAAATGGAGCTCTTGCATTTCTGAGACCACCAAAGCAGGGGTGAAATGCTCCCGGTTTGGACCGGATTGCCTGATCTGGAAGTGATGGCGGTGGGTGGTTTGGAGAACCGGTAGCAAAAATCCCTGCTCCCCACCATGCCCAGCTGAGCCATGCGATCATCAGAGGCTTTTTCTTTTTCTTTTAAAAGCATTTTTTCTGACAAATAAAATAAATAAAAATAAAATAAAATAAATAAAATAATCACCTCTTCACTATAAAAAGCCAGGCCACTCCCTGGCTTTTTATACTTCATATATGAAATGTATAAGGCCATCCAACTCAAACTATGAGACCCTAGGCAACACGCAACAAACCTCAAGGAAAAATGCCAAGAGGAAACTCCTACCATGGGTCTTTTTCAGAGGAGAAAGTGATCCCATGGTCTCTATGGGACGGTGGTTGTAGAGAGATGTATCATAGAAAATAATCCCAGCAATAGAGTCCATCTATTCAATAGAGCAATAGAGCCTTCCTTTTATAAAGTCATCTGAAAAGCATACTAGACAAATTTGAAATAAATTCTCAAGTATTTTGAGATTAAAACAGAGTATCAGATGCCTCTTTTACAAAAGAAAAAAAGATTTAAACTGCTGATTTCCATATAACCTAAGCACAAATAAAACTGAATCACCAATAACATTTTTTAAGAGTTCTGTTCACATAACCTCTTGAATTTCTCAATTACAATGAATATATATAGTAAAGAGCGACCATGTCCCAGTTTTTCTCAAATCAAGAAAGGAGAAAAAATGTTTTTTTTTAAATGTCTACATACATAACCTCTATCCCCTAAAAATGGACATTTCTAAAGAAAACTATGCAACTAGTATTTTTAATAAAATGAATAAAAAAGAGAGAAAACCTTCAGAAATACTTTTAAAAATACATTGCAGGAAACATTTTGCTTAGTTCTAAGCCCCCAAAATAACTCCAAAATGTAGCAGTATATTTATGTGCATTCTCTACCATTGATATCAGCAGTGACCTCAAATCCTTGCTTATGCCCTCAATATGATCATATTCATCAAAGGGACCTCATGCTGCTTATTTTCAAGTCGCAAACTAACCTATAAGTTGATTAAACAAAGAAAAAACAAGTAACTCAAACACCCCCCTTACTCCAGACACACACTCACACAAAGACAATTCCAAGCAGCTGCAATAATTTCACATTTTCTTTTCTTGATTTAAGCGCTGTGTATTCATACACACTTTGTGTCTGAAGGATTGTTAGCACACAAGCATAGAATTTGTGTACATGCAAGTGGGTGAGTGGTGGAGGAGGGGTGTTTTTCCTTTTTATAGAAAAGTCTCTGTGTAATAGTTGTGGTTTACCAGCTTCTTCCATTCCTCCAAAGGCTACCTGGCTTGAGGGCAGAAAGAGGAGGTGACCCATTGAGTGAAAGTTGGGTGGTGCAAATGCATTGGATAAAGTCAGGACATGTGGCTTCTTCCCTGGTAACAGGAATTCCATTTCAGTGCAAGCTCACTCTTGACTCTCTGAAAGAAAAGTGATGGCTAAAGTCCATTTTGTCTGCTGTAGCTGAAGTTGGATTCCTCCATCTGAGTTTCTGTAAGGTTAGAAATATGGGATTGTGTCCTTCCTATTTCTTCCAGAGCACAGGCAAGAGAGTCTAAGTCACCATCGTGCTGGTGTCTGGCTTCCCATAAGTCCAAAATGACCGCAGAGGGGCTGTGGTGTGTAGCAAAATAAGACAAATTCCTAGAGAAGCAGAAAAACAGAAGGAGGCAAAAAAGACATGTTAGAGTAATAAATATTGTCAGTCAACTGCAAATGAAGAGAGGCAGTCTAAAATGCAAATTGAAAAATGCACTTTGTAGGCAAAGTTTCTCACAAAATTTGCCACTTGTTCTAAATAACCACTTTTCCTCTAATAGTGTTCCATTCTAGCTTGGATCAACCCCCAATTTTCTCTCAGTCCAGCTCAGCACTGGGTCATCTTTTGCTTTCCCTATATGTTAGTCAGTCCTTAACTTTGCAAACATTATTGGTTATGGGACAATCTGAATAATAGGGTGAGATGCAGCGATGAAATCCAGCCAGATCTATTCAGCTTGTGCAAACCGATAGGGCCAGCAGTGGAAGGCTCCACCCACCTGCTGGGGCGTCATTTCATCCCATTTTTGTCCCTCTGCACATGCACAGAAGAGGCATGCACTCTCACTGATAGCAAAGGTAAGTGCATTTCACCGCTGGTGAGATGGGGAGGCTAACAAATACACCTATGTAGACTCAAGAGAACTATTTCCTCCAAGGAAGGAGGTTGTCTCTTCCTTCATGTTCTTTTATATATATATATATATATATATATATATATATATATATATATATATATATATATATATATATATTTGTTTTCTGAACAAATATATATATATTTATATATATATATATATATATATATATATATATATATATATATATATATATATATATATATATATATATATATATATATATATATATATATATATATATAGGATGGTATAATGGCCTCCATTCAACCAATAAATTTCTTCCTAGATGTTCTTGTTGAACATTCTCAAAATTCTTCATGGATTCTTTGATATATTTGATAATTGTGTTTACAATCCCTCCATGCTTTTTGATATAAGCAGGCGGGGTTTTGCTGTCTGCTAGGACTTCCTGCTGAACTTTGCATGAAGGCAAACCTAGTTTGCATTGTTGGCAAAAAAGTAAAATGATAATGAAATAAAAGAATGGAGTGCTGGAAACTGGATTGCAACATCTGAAAGCCTGATGGTGTTTTACTCCTGTTCTAAACCACAATATTTATTGCTTTCAGCTCCCCTACCTTCTATAATAATAATAACACACACACACACACACACACACACACACACATAATAATAATAATAATAATAATAATAATAATAATAATAATAATTATTATTATTATTATTATTATTATTATTATTATTATTATTATTATTATTATGTGTGTGTGTGTGTGTGTGTGTGTGTGTGTGTGTGTGTGTGTGTATTTATTTTACACTGCCCTTCTCCCAAAGGACTCAGGGCAGTGAACAGGCAGGATAAAAATAACAAACAAATACACACAGTAAAGTAAAACACTAGTTAAAAAACTTATTTAAATTAGCCCAAATTTAAAAATACATTTAAAATCCCAAAAAGCTAATTAAAAATTTAAAACCCTAAAAACAACTAAAAGTTCTATGCCAGTCCCGCATGGATAAATAAATAGGTCTTAAGTTCACGGCGAAAGGTCCGAAGGTCAGGTATTTGTCGAAGTCCAGGGGGAAGCTCGTTCCACAGGGTAGGAGTCCCCACAGAGAAGGCCCTTCCCCTGGGGGCCGCCAGCCGACATTGCTTGGCTGACGGCACCCTAAGGAGTCCCTCTCTGTGAGAGCGCACGGGTCGGTGGGAGGCAAACGGTGGCAGTAGGCAGTCCCGTAAGTAACCCGGTCCTAAGACATGGAGTGCTTTAAAGGTGGTAACCAGCACCTTGAAGTGCACCCGGAAGACCACAGGCAGCCAGTGCAGTCTGCGCAGGTTTGGTGTTATATGGGAGCTCTGACCAGCTCCCTCTATCACCCGCGCAGCTGCATTCTGGACTAGCTGAAGTCTCCGGGTGCTCCTCAAGGGGAGCCCCATGTAGAGAGCATTGCAGTAGTCCAGGCAAGAAGTTCTTGAAGTTCTGATGTTTTATCCTGACAATATCAATAGTAATAATACTTAACTTATATATTGCTTTGAAGTGCTTTACAGTACTCACTGGGTAGTTTGCAATGTCAGCATTTTGCACCGAACAATCTGGGTCCTCATTTTACTGACCTTGGAAGGATGGAAGTCTGAGTCAACCTTGAGTTGGTCAGAATCAAACTCCAGGTTGTGGGTAGAGTTTGCCTGTAATACTGCATTCTAACCACTGCACCACCAGGGCTTCTCATTCTTTTGTTTATGATCATTCTGAATTAGAAACAAATAATCAAATCCCACTTTCTTCATGATAAAGCTACAGAGTCAAATTGGAATGGCTATGCATCATCCCCACTGTGAGAGACCATCACTTTCCAAAGAAGACCATATAGGGTTTCTCCTTCCCAGAAGCCTTTTGTTCTCACTATGGGAATGCTGGGTTGGCAACCAAGTTACATTTAACCTGGTTATAAACATACTAACACTTTAGTGATAGAGACAGGAACTCCTCTTCCCTTCCCATAAAAACCTGTAAAAGGTGAATAATCTGTAACTCTTGGACAACCCAAAGATTTTCACCTAGAAACCTAGCTACAACATTACCATGTTTCCCCAAAAATAAGACCCTGTCTTATATTTTTTGAATCCCGAAATAAGGGCTTGGCCTTATTTTTTTTTGGGGGGGGTCTTATATCCCACCCCCATCTACTGGTATGAGGCAAGTGGTCCCTCATGCCAGCCCTCTGAAGGGTTGCAAAAGGCCATCCCACCATCCACGAAACAGCTGATTCGCAGGTACTGCTCAGGCTGTGGCCTTCAGCAAGTGCGGCTGCTTTTGCGACTGATTGTGGCTGCAAAAGCAGCAGGAGGCCAAGTGACATGCCCCATTTGCCTCACACCCTCCTTACCTACCAGTGACGGTCACAGCAGGCAATTCTGTTTACAGAACAGCTGCCTTGTGGGTGCTGCTCAGGCCGCAGCCTCCAGCAAGTGTACCCACTTTTGCTCTCTGAAGTTAGATTGGACCTCTCACACATGCACGCAAGCACATGTTGCACATGGCACAAACATACACAGACAGGTTTGATCAGATCGTCCTCTGCTTTTGCCTTTTGCCGGTGCCTTCCCAGCATGTTTTGGAAGGGAGATAAACTAAATCCTGCATCTCTTATAGCAGCCATGCAAACCCCAGCACGGGCAACAGCAGCTATGCCTTTTTCCTTCCAAAACATGCCAGGATGTTATCTGAATAACACTGGCAGCAGTGAAATGTTTCCTGAAAGGGAGGCAACAAATGGGAAGGGTGCCCGAACTCACAGCACTTTTTGATTCAGATTCTGCTGCTCACTTAGTATGGTAGGAACTCTTTCGTGAGTGCAGGGAACCTCCTTTCCTTAGGGTTCCCTGAACGCATGCATATCCATGGTTTTGACATAAATCATCCCCAAGGAAAGGAGGATCAGCAGAAAAATCTGCCCACCCGCTTTTTTCATGCTGGTCCTCCTTTCTTTGGGGATGATATATGCCAAAACCGTGGATGTGCATATATACAGGGCTGGTGGGGCTGACAAGCACCAAGGGAACAGAATCTGGTTTAGATGAGTAGGGTGGGGCAGGGAGGCAGAATTGGGTTGGGTGAGCTACCGTTTTGGCTGGCAGCAGCTCCGTGGCATCCCTGCAGCAGAACAGACAGATGGGGGAGGGAGGGGAGATTGCCCCTTCCTCCTTTGTGCTCGAAAAATTGCCATGCACCAGGCAGGAGCAGACGGATGGAGGAAGGGGCAATCTCCTCCTTCATCCTGCTACGGGGTAACATGGAGCTCCTGCCTGCCAAAGCTGCAGGATGGCCAAGAGCAGTGCAGCCAGGAGGCCAAAGAGAGCTCACAAGGCCAACAGCTGCAGGTGCAGCCAGATAGAAGCGGGGGGGGGGGGGCAGCAGGCAATCCCAATGCACCACACAGCTTTCTCCCTTGTAGCAGCAGCCTGAACAAGTGCACAGCCAGCATGAGAGCTAGCACCCACCAGGGCCAGGGCCTGAAGAGCATTGTTCCGGCATGTTTTCGAAGGGAGATTTTTTTTAAAAACCCTCCAGTCTCTCGCTGCTGCCTTGCAAACCCTAGCATTGACAACAGCAGCTGCACCTTCTCCCTTCCATTAGCAGCAGGCAAAGGCAGCGCTCCAATCAAGAGCCCTCGCAAGGCCAGCAGCAGTAGGTGCAACTGGGCAGAAGAGGGGGGGAAGGAGCAGGCAATCCCAACATGCCACAAGCAGGGCTGGGGCTGGTAACACCTCCAGGCACCCATTAAGGGACTGAGCAGCCATGAGGTGACCAATGACGGGGAGGGCTGCTTCCTGTGCTGGCCACGCCCCCTGCTTCACTAGGTGTTATTTGTGGGGGGCTTATTTTAGCACATGCACTCAAAAGCCCGATTGGGCTTATTATCTGGGGAGGTCTTATTTTCAGGGAAATATGGTACTGATCTTCAGGGAAGAATTATTACTTTGCCCTCTAAAACAGTGCAAATGCATTGAGCCTCCAGAAGTCTTAATAGGCATTTATTGTGTTCTACCCATTGGTCATTTAAGAAAAGAGGAAGTACACGATTTGCCAACCTCCTGGACCTGAAGGTACCATATAACCTTGAATGCCTTGTGAGACCAAAATAATTAAAAAGTGCACCTTTTGGCTGAAAGAAATGTATGCACTCCTGTTATATGGAGGCATTAGCATTAACCCTGCCATTTCCTATTGCCTTTTGTCACTTAAATCAGCTGAAATGTGTGCACATAAATTATGGAAATGTTCATTTGTTTGCAATAGCTGTGGTGGAGCAAACTAATTTTTGTATGCACATTATTCTCAAGCTGCCTCTTTACAAATTAACTTGGGTTATTTCCCTTGGGAAAAATGATCTAAGCAAGGTTTTCAAGCAAGTATCTATTTGCATAACTAGATTTGCATAGATAAGGTAAAGGTAAAGGTTTCCCTCACACATATGTGCTAGTCGTTCCTGACTCTAGGGGGCGGTGCTCATCTCTGTTTCAAAGCTGAAGAGCCACCATTGTCCAAAGACATCTCTGTGGTCATGTGGCTGGCATGACTAAACACCAAAGGCGCACGGAACGCTGTTACCTTCCCACAAAGCTGGTCCCTATTTTTCTACTTGCATCTTTTACGTGTTTTTGAACTGCTAGGTTAGCAGAAGCTGGGACAAGTTAACGGGAGCTCCAGTGGTGGGTTACTTCTGGTTTGCCCTGGTTTAGGTGAAAAGGTAGCAGTGGCAGCGGGAGGCTCTGCCCACCTGGCCAAATGTCATCAAATACGCTCTGTGCATGCGCAGAAGTGGTATGCACATGAGCGAACCAGTAGCAAAGTGAAACCCACCACTGGGGAGATTACCTCGTTATGCAACACTAGGGATCTGAACCACTGAACTGATGACCTTTCGATCGACAAACTCAGCATCTTAGTCACTGAGCCAAGCCACCAAATGTGCCTAACCCATGCATGTACATTTGCAGAAGTTAGACTTTTGCTACCATCTTTGTAGAAGGACCACTATTCAGAGACCTTCTGGATTCCAGTGAGGGACAGTTCATATCCTGATGACTGAGAGTCTTTAAAGAGGTGCTTTGTTTTGATGAGTGCATGCAACACATACCAGTAGTCCTGAAGCTGCTTTGTAAAGCAAATTGTCCATCACATTGAAGACTGAAGTGACTAGAGTGCATTATATATTGTCTAATAGCCCTAGCCAAGCTTTGGTGAATGCTGCTTCAAAAGAGCTTCCTCTAGACTGCTTACCAAACATAGAGGATGTTGTTATTTCTTTCATGGCTTCCATCAAACTCTTGCTAAACAATGACAGATGGGGCAAGAGACACATCCTCCAACACGGCTCACAAAAAGCTTTGGCAAGCTGTGCTGCAGAACAGACTCTTTGCTTCTCCACCACTTTCTTGGCAAAGCTCAAAGAGCTTTTGCCCAACCACACAGCTGGTCCAGAAACTACCTCTAGCTTTGGCAAGTGGCAGATAGGAGAGAGAGAAACACTTCAAGTCAATCATATTACCCTGTTAATTGTGAATCTAAGGTACATCTAAAATTTATGAATCTACAGGTGGGAACCTTATGTCCTGTCCCACAGTTCAATGTCAGCTGAGCTATGGAATTAGCCTTACTATTAGGTAAAATGAAGGAATTACTTGACTTGTAAGTCATAAACTGGGTACAAAATCCAACTACTGCCCTCCTGACCCATTGATGCTGCCTTCTAAGTGTTATTTTATGAGATCTCTGCAGACCAGGTTTGAACCTAGCAGTGATTTCTACTTGAATAGTTCACAATGACTCACAGGTGCTTGGATGCTAAGATTGGGAAGATTTTCTCATAACCACCTCTGACCTTCACAGAATGATATGTACAAGATTCTCCAGCCTCTATAATAGATCATTTAGGATATTTCAAACTCAAATTTGCATAATATATGAAACATTAAAGTGTTTAATAAAAATAGTTCACTTCTCAGCTGTGACTCACATCATGACATCTTGAAATTTTAAGTATGTATACATAAATAAAGGAGAATTTATGTTACATTGGCAGTGATTCTTATCTGTTTTAATGAGAATAGCAATGTGAGCTAAACAATCCAGAGTAGTATCTTCCTAAACTAATTTTAGGAACTTTGGAACAAAGGCACAGTACAATGCTTTTTATTCATTATGAGGTTGACTTGAGGACAAACTTACAAAATGAAAATAGCTAAGTTACACTGCAGAAAATAAACAAATACCACTCAAATTAATCAATTCCTTTATCCGACTAATCCAATGTATCAATTTAGCATTGTTTGGTACTCTCCCATTTCTATAGATGTGAACTGTAATGCGTATGTGCAATGCAAGTGACACTCTTCAGAACATTAAGATGTGGCTCGCAATTAAAAAAAATGCAAGCAAAAATATGTGCAGTAGGGGAAATTTGCTTGCAGAAAATGTTGATGCTAAGAAGCATATATTCAAAAATGTGTATATTAGGAAGTATAAACATAAATTACCCATTTTCAAGATACATTTTTTACTTTGACTTCATAAACTAATGGATAGAAATGAATTTGCAGTAGGGAAAATGAAGAAAATGAAGAAAAACAAAGGCATAGATATGCCCACCCCAAATCCAGATTGAACAGTCAATAAACCTGATAAAAACTAGGAAATATGTAACATTCAGATCTAGGGATATGTTTTGATCTGCATTTCCTTAAAATAAAATTTCAGGTGTTTAAAGGCATCATGCATGCAATTGCTGTATTGAATAGATCTTAGGAAAAGGCATACCTTTGCACATCTTTGAATTTGGATAAAATACTATCAGTCTAATCCAACTGCTATTTGATTTATGCATATTGGATGTAGGATATGAGCAAGCTGATCCTGAGGGTGGAGTCTAACACATCATCTGTTTGTAGTCGCTGTGCTCCCACAAGAAACTCAAATCCAGCTTCCCCCATGAATTCCATTCACCTTTATCAAGCTTGACCAATAGTAGATCATATTTGGTTTGACCATTAGTAGATCAGATTCCTGTGTATCAGTGGTGAAATCCAATTTTTTTGCTACCGGTTCTGTGGGCGTGGCTTGGTGGGTGTGGCAGGAGAAGGATACTGCAAAATCTCCATTCCCATCCCACTCCAGGGGAAGGATACGGCAAAATCCCCATTCCCTCCCCACTCCTGGGGGAAGGATATTGCAAAATCCCCATTACCACCCTACCCTGGGGCCAGCCAGAGGTGGTATTTGCCAGTTCTCCAAACTACTCAAAATTTCTGCTACCGGTTCTCCAGAACCTGTCAGAACCTGCTGGATTTCACCCCTGGGTAGCATGTAATAAACCTTTAGGGCTTTGAATTCAGCTCCTGTTCCTGGTTACTTGCACCTGACAACTGAAGCAAGCTGGGAATATTGTTGCTCAGTGCAAGCAGCAGAATAAAGCATAGATGATTTGTTTCTTAATTCCCTAATTCTCATCATTTTTCTTTTTACATATGAAATTCCAGTTGCAACAAAGAGTCCTAGGTACCAGAGATAAAAAAAATAGTTTATGTACCCAGAGGCATGAATCTTTCCTAGCAAAATGTAATCTTAATTTTCTGACTGAAGGGTTGAACTAATCAGAAAGTAAATATTTTACAGAGGACATGCCCAGGTTTGAAGACATCCTAATGGAATGACTTTCAGCCAGAACCACTATCATTTCCAAATATTCTTTTCTTTAAATTTCAATTCAAGTTAATACATTAATACATAAATAATTTAATCAATTGGTTTATTGTGAATTCTTTTCCAAAGTCATCATAATCTCCATTTAGGATTCTCTGTTTATGTGTGGTTTCTCATTTATACTAAAAAAGGAGCAGATTAATATTTGCAGATGGGATTTGAAATAATATTCAATAATATTTGAATTCTTGAATTCACTTTTAAAGCTGCCACTATTGCAGTTGGCATTGCTCAGTTTTGAATTGTCCACCACAAACTGAAACCTAGTTGAGTTTGTTTGTATCTCTTTTAAGTGAGAGGGGCAAAATAATATATATGCTATATCTATATCTATATATTAGTCTATATATCTTATCTTTTTGCTATACTCATTCTACTTTTTGGTTTTTGGTTTTTTTTAGCAAAAATGATTACAAGATGATGGCAATGGAGGAAGCATTGTTACTTCGCAGGGAGAAAAATTGCTATTAAACTAAGATAAAACAGTAGGAGAAGAGGTAGAGAGGGAAAGATAACTCATAGAAAAAGAAAAAAAGACTAGAGAAAGGAAAAGGAGAGGAAGATTGGAGAAATTAGGAGAGAGAGAAACCCAACTGCATGAGAGACTGGAGGCCCATTGAAGTGAGGTGAACGGAGAGGTAAACCAACTGCGGGCAGCAAAACCAATCGGCAGAGAACAAAGAGGCGAGCCAGTGAGAGAGTAAAGTAGGGGAGAGGAGAAGAAAGGAGAGACAAGCTTGCTGTGGACCATTCAGGCAGTCCTGTTTGCTGGTGGAAACAGCATACTAGCACAACAGACCAGTAAATGGGAGCCATGTGGTTGCAGAGCAAAAAGCAGCAGCAGCAGCAGCAGCAGTGCAGCAGGAAGGAAAGCCAGCAGCAAGGAGCAGTGCAGTGAGCTAGAGCCTGAGAGCAGTGCAGAGAGCAACAGGGAAAGCGACAGTGGAGCTGAGTGGTGGGATGAGTGGAGCAGACCAGTCAGTGGAGCTAAGCCAACTGCACAGCTGCACAGCAGGCTGAGTGAGATGACCAGAACAGAGATGAGGCCGAAAACACCCAAGTACCAAAAGACACAATGGAGCTGGAGAGAAAATGACAATGAATGACGAAAGTGAAGGAAATAATTTAAGCCTAAGGTCCCAATAGGCAGGAAGGGAAGATCCCGGTAGAGAATAAAAATAAATACAGGACAGAAAATAAAATATAAATAAAGGGCAAATAAGAAAGATAAGAGTGGAACATTAGAAATCAAGGAAGAACAAGATCAATCAAATAAATAAAGCAAATCTTAAATAATAAGGTAGGGAGGAATTGGAGCTCAAAAACTATAAAAAACATAGGGAAGAAAAGGAATTAATAAAACTAGCATAACAGTAAGTTAGTTAAATAAATAACAAGGTAGAAAAACAAGCACACAAAGGCAGAAAAAGGATTTTAAAAAAGAAATAATGTTTTTACTCTTAAAAGAACCAGCCAAAAGAAACAAGCTCATGGAAAAGGTGATTGATACTATTGTGGTATGCAATAGCTGTTCCATGTATATGCTTATGCCCAAAGAACACCCAAATTATACATATATTAAATGTAAACTATGTGAACTACTAGAGGAAAATGTAAGAGATCGAGAGGCAACTCTAGCCAAACACCAACCTATGCAAGAAAGCTACACCCAGATCAAACCAAATAATGAACAAATGACTCCTGAAGGATTTGACCCTGCTGATAAAACCCTTGGAGGAAGACAAATGTCACACATAGAAGAAAATACAATGGTCAAAGCAGCATACATCGAACAAACCCCTACTGCCCAATCTAACCCAACCAGAAGCAGCCCCATTAAAACTGATCAATCGAATGAAAATATGGAGACCCACAACCTCCCTCTCCAAGAAAATATGCAGACACCTAGAAAAGTTGGTGCACCTAGAGCCACAGTGGGGCAGTGGTTAGAATGCAATACTGCAGGCTACTTCTGCTGATCACTGGCTGCCAGCAGTTTGGTAGTTCAGGTCTCACCAGGCTCATTCAGCCTTCCATACTTCTGAGGCCAGTAAAATGAGGAGCCAGACTGTTGGGGGCAATATGCTGACTCTGTAAATCACTTAGAGAGGGCTGTAAAGCACTGTGAAGCTGTATATAAGTCTAAGTGCTATTGCTATTGCTAAAAGAGACAGCATCAAATATCCCTAAAAAAGTCACATTAGCAAACACTCTTGCGATAAACAGAAAAGCACCCCAGACTGCACCCCCCACCCCCCCAAAAAAAGAAAGGTGAGTGTTAGTGATAGGAGATTCTATTTTCAAAGGAACAGAGTCAACCCTAACCAGACTTACAATCTAGGGAGGTATGTTGTCTCCCTGGAGCAAAAATCAAAGATGTGGCTGAGAACCTAACCAAAAAAATTAGGCCCACAGATTGCTACCTTTTCCTCCTGCTTTACTAATTACACAACAAAGAACCTGAGTACAATATTGAGAGATTATAAGCAACTAGGTAACAAAGTTAAGGAACTAAGAGCACAAGTAGCATTCTCATCAGTAGCCCCAACAAAAGATCAACATCCATTGAGGGAAAAAAGAATTATAGAAATAAACCACTAGCTAAAGGGTTGGTATTGCCAAAACTTTGGTTTCCTGGATCATGGACTGCATTACCTACATGAAGGACTCTTGGCAAGGGAATGGGCTCATGAAAAGAGGGGAAAATGTACTCGGAAAAAGACCAGCCCTTGAAGGGGAAGGGTGACCAATCTTTAGAACCTCTAGAATACAAAGCCAATCATAAATCCCAAGAAAACAAATAAAACAATGAGGTAGGGAGTGATGAGAAAAGAAAAAAAGAAAAACTCAAACAACAACTAGGAGATGCAGGAAACATACCCATGGATAGGCATAAAAGTCTTAAATGCTTATATACAAATGCTCAAAGCTTGGGGAACAGACAGGGTGAATTAAAAGCAATAGTACACGAGGGCAGGTATGACATAGTTGCCATTAGAGAAATTTGGTGGGATGAAACACATGACTGAAATGTACTGATGGATGGATATAAATTGTTCAAAAGAAAAAGATCAACAAAAAGAGGAGGTGGAGTTGCACTATATGTGAGAAATCACTATATATTTCAGAAATGCACATGATCAAAGATAAAACCCCTTCAGAATACATGGGTCAATATGAAAGGGGAAAAAGTGACTTTGCCATAGGTGTATATTACAAGCCACCCAACCAATCAGAAGAAATAGATGAACTCTTTGCCAACCAGTTAAAAAATGCATGCAGGAAGCATACCATAGTGGTAATGGGACACTTTAACTATCCAGATATCAACTGGGAGACTCACTCTGCAGCAAGTGGGCAATCAAATAGATTCCTAACCAATCTAGCCAACAACTTTGTCATCCAAAAGGTAGAGGAGGGAACTAGAAGCTGTACTGGACCTAATTCTTACTAACAGAGAAGAAGTGATACAGGGCATTGAAGTTGCCGGAATGTTGGGTGAAAGTGATCACATCATACTGGAATTCAATATAATGCAAACATAAGCAACAGAAAATAATCCAGCCAGTGCCTTAAACTTTAGAACAGTTGATTTTAACAAACTCAGAAAGAGCCTAGGAAAGATTCCTTGGATGAAAATCCTAAAGGGGAAAACAACTCAAGAAGCATGGGAAACTCTGAAAAATGTGATCATAAAAGTCCAGTCCAGCATAATACCACTGAAAAAGAAAAAGAAATAATTCAAGACGAAACCAGCATGGCTGCACAAAGATTTCTCTGATGCAATGAAAGACAAAAAGGACAAGTGCGAAAAATGGAAAGACAGACACTTAACTAAGGCTGATTATCAACAGATAGCCAGAACATGCAAAGATGAAATCAGGAAAGCAAAGTGCTGAGAATGAACAAAGACTTGCAACAAAAGTCAAAGATAATAAAACAAGTTTCTTCCTACATATCAATAACAAGACAACAGTCAAGGAAACAGTAGGTCCACTAAAGAGAGAAGATGGCAAGGAAATAACATGCAGTAGGGAGAAAGAGAGGTCCTTAACTCATTCTTTGCATCAGTCTCACGCAAAAAGAAATTATAGCCCAATGTACCAAAAAAAACCTACTGTAAAAGACAAACTAGAAATAAATTAAAATAAGCAAGAAAATGCTAAGAGAACACCTATTTGACCTTGATGAATATAAATCACCAGGACTTGACAGATTACATCCCAGAGGTTTGAAGGAGCTGGCAGATGTTATCTCAGAACCATTGCATGATATCTTTCAAAAATCCTGCAGCACCAGGGAAGTACCTGAGGATTGAAAAAGGGCTGATATGGTTCCCATCTTCTAGAAAGGGGGGGGGGGGAAACAGACCCAGGAAACTACAGACCGGTCAATGTAACATCAATAATAGGGGAGATTATGGAAAAGATATTCAGAAAAAATAAAATCTGTGAACAACTATAAGCAAATAAAGTTATAAATGATAGCCAGCATGCGTTTGTTAAAAAAAGATAATGCCAAACCAATCTTATTTCACTTTTTGATAAAGAATGGTTTAAATTAGTAGACCAGTGAAATGCTGTGGACATAGTATACTTAGATTGCCTCCAGAAATCTTGTGCACCCCATCACTGGAGGTTTTTAAGAAGAGTCTAGACAGTCACTTATCTGAAATGGTATAGGTTCTGCTGCTTGAGCTGCGGGCTGGACTAAAAGACCTCCAATATCTCTTCCACCTATTCTGTTCTGTTCAGTTCAGTTCTGTTCTGTTCTGTTCTGTTCTGTTCGCCTCGACTTGACTCTATATAATTACACAAGTTTGAAAGGTGGATTAAAAGCTTAATAAGCAACAATAGCAATAGCCATAATGCCCTTGGTGATAGAAACATTCTCTGAACAAAGAGAATACTATACAGGTAGGGCTCAACTTGAGCCCCAATTTTTTGTTACTAAGTGAAACTTTTGTTAAATGAAGTTTGCCCCATTTTATGGCCTTTCTTTTCACAGGTGTTAAGTTACTAACATGGTTGTTAAGCGAATCTGGCTTCTCCATTGATTTTGCATGACAGAAGGTTCCAAAAGATGAATTAATTATCTTGGGACACTGCAACCATCATAAATATGAGTCAGTTGCCAAGTATCTGAATTTGGATCATCTGACCACAGGGATGCTGCAATGATCATAAATGTGAAAATGATCATAAATTACTTTTTTCAGTGCTGTTGTAACTTTGAACAGTCACTAAATGAATTGTTGTATACAAAATTCTAATCAATAGGACATCTGGCAGGAGAAGTAGAGCTTGGTAGGCAGAAAATGGAGTTTCCATTCCTCTTACATTTCCTATCTATGTCAGAAAACTCTGGATTGCAGAAAATTGGCAGATATATGAGGCAGGTATAAGTCAAGGGTAGGCAGGTATGGCCCCTTTACAACTGCTGGATCTCAAGTCATACTGGCTCTGGAATTTTGGGAATTGAAGTCCACAAGTCATAAAGGAGCCATAGTTGGCCACCCATGTTATAAAAGGAAAGAGTAGAATCCATCTATCTAACTTGAGGGATTGTCTAATCAGTCACAAACCTATCTGCTTTTAAATAGACAATAATTTTCCATAAATAAAATAAAAAAACTTGCAGTTCCAATCAGAAGCTATGCCCTTTCAACATAAGACTGCACGTGTTTGATGTAACTTTTAAAAGAGCATATGATCAAATCAAAAAAGACAAGAAAGTGATATGCATATTTTCCAACGCTGTACATCAATATCAGCAGAGATACAGAGGATACAGCAGGAGTCATATTTCTCAGAGATAAAGAGAAACTGTGATAATGTTTTTTCTGGACATGGTTGTGATTAGAACTGGAGATTGTGTTGTGAGAGATGTAAAAGATTAAAGTCTTCTGATAAGAAATGAGGAGACACATAATCTTTCCTAATTTTCATTCCTTGCTTTTTCCCCCCTTACCGTAGCATGATCTTGCCTATTGACCCTAAGGAAACAAATATGGATAGATAACACTATCTGCCACTTTTCTCATCTTGCCAGCTATAAGTTCTGCTTGGCTCTACAAATGCAAAAAAAGTATTACAAATTCTGTACTATAAATCCAGAAAAGGTTCACATGAATATTCACATGCCTTTTCATTTCTCTTAATACACACATTTTTGAAAGCAAGTTATCTTTCCTACTATCTTCTCCTACTGGTTTCTTATGATTTATCAACTGTTGTTTGTAACTTATGATTAATGATGTAACTATGATTTATGACCTGAGACCTATATATATTATAGATATACTGTGACCTTATGCACCAGAGACAAATTCCTTGTGTGTCCAATCACACTTGGCCAATAAAGAATCCTAGCCTAGCCTAGCCTAACCTAGCCTAACATTCTTCATTCATTGCTGTGATACCAAAATAGTTTGATGACTGCCAGTTTGGTGTAGTGCTGAAGGCACGAGACATTTGGGGCTTGATCTCACATATTTCTTTTAGGAGTTTGCATAGTTTTCTAAGTACCACATTGTTTAGATTTTATGAACAATGCTTGTTTATCTTGCTTGTTTTGTGAACCACCAAGGATCGATGATTGTGGTAGGATCTAAATTGATAAACAGAAGATAGAGAGATGAGAGAGAAAAGAGAGAGAAAAAGACAGATAGATGACAGATAGATGATAAATGATGAGAGATGATAGATGGATAGATAGATGAAAGATAACAATAACACTTAAGAGTTCTATACAGCTTCACAGTGCTTTACAGCCCTCTCTAAGTGGTTTACAGAGTCAGCATACTGCCCCCAACATCTGGGTCCTCATTTTACTCATTTGCACCACCAAGATGATAGACAGATAGAAAGATAGTTGATAGTTGATAGATGACAGGTGATAGGGAGATAGAGAAATATGATAGATGATAGAGAGAGAGAGTGATGTACGTGAGAGAGACGGGGGGAGGGGGAGGCGAGGGAGGGAGAAAGAGAGAAAGAGAGAGAGAGAGAGAGAGAGAGAGAGAGAGAGAGAGAGAGAACCTTACCAAAGGTTCTACTACTGATCAATCTCCTTACCCTGATGCTGCTTCCCATTCTGAGATCTCGAGGGAGAGTCCCAGTCAGGAAACAAACAGAAATTGCAACACTTCCATACTTTCCCTTGGGGGCTAATCAAATGGTAGAAGAAAAGACTGGATGTCTGGCCTTCCTGATGGAAAGCACACCAACATTTCTGCACTAATGTTCTTTACCATTTGTTATCTTTCTCAATTACTTTTAGAGATCCTCGAGTCTTCATGAAACATTGCAACTTAATCTGTTTCATTATACAGTACATCATTCCAGCTATTTGGCTAAAATTCATTTTCGTTGTAGCAGAGTAATCTTTACCAAAAACAGAATATTAAAGGTATCAAATGCCTGTAAGACAGATCTGTTTCCAAAACACAGTTAACTAGGGTGTAACTTAGCACATTAACTTCTCATATAGCTAAGAGCTGCATTTGCCTACTATGAAAAGCTTGGTTAGTTTTAACTTTGGCTATTTAACTACTGATGGGATTGTGTTGTAACAAAGCTTGCTTGGTTAGGTTTTGCTTTAGCATGTTATACAAACACAGAAAATAAATTAATTTAATAATCTGGATAAGTTTTTTCTACAAAAGCAGAGGTGCAAATATTCATTTGTGCATTTTCACAGCTTTTTTTCTTTATAAATTTTCAGCACAATGGGAAGAATTTAGTGGTTGGTTGCTACCAGTTCGCCCCAGATTGGGCAAACCAGTAGCGGTAGCAGCGGGAGACTCTGCTCACCCGTCTGGATGTTTCTGCTCATGCACAGAAGCTTCTGCGCATGTGCAGAAGCATTGCATATGCACGCGAGCGCACGCACACCCAGGAGCAAACCGGTAATGGCCAAAATTGTTCCTGTTTTGAATCATATACCCTTCTTGCTAACCCTTTGGGGACTTCTCCTTTTTTTGTAAATTTTTTTTTATTTTTTACACACAAACAACAACATACATTGCATCTTTTCTGAACAGAATATCGGTCAGGTACATATTCATACCAAATTTAGTTCTTCTCCAACACATCTTACATGCTTTCATCAATATATTTTCTCTCATTTTTAATTTCCTTCTTACATTTCTCTTTGTAAATCTAATCTACCCTTCACACCCAATTTTAATCTTTTATCAAATTTTCCCTCTCTTCCCCCCTTTTCTACTCCCATTTTTATAAAACCCTTATATTCCCATTTATTAATTGTATTTTTTTTATATCTTCTACTTCTCCAACATCAACATCAATCATATATTTACATTTCAATGACAATTCATACATTAGTAATAATAATCAAAAAAAGAAAGGAAAAAGTAAGGAAAAACTCAGTTTTTCTTCATATCATTTCTAAAATATCATTTATAAATCCATAATAACCTCCAGACTTTTTTTCTTATTTTAAATTCCATTCTCAATATTTAAATCATTTAATATATTGCCAACACTTTTTGTGCTTTAACTTCCATTTATGCTTCAACCAGTATGCATTTCAATCCTTTTTTTATTTTCTTCCTTTTTCTCTTCCTCCTCTTTTTTTTCTCTTAAAATTCTCTACTTTCTTTGCTTGCCCTGTATTTTCATCAACTCTCCTTCTCCCCTCTTCCCCCGTTTTTATCTTTTCTCTATTAATCCCAAAATGATCCTTTAACTTTGTATTTTTCTCTTCTCTTCTTTCTCTCCTTGTCTCTTCCTTCCCTCCTTATTTTTGTTTACCCTTTTTGTTTGCAATATTTTCCCTTTTACTTTTCTCCTCATTCCCCTTTTAATGATTTCTCTTTTGCCACTGTCAATCGCCGTGTAATCTTCTAAAATCTTTGTGCTTTCCCCCTTTTTCTCCCTGTTAATCTTTTCCTGTCTCCCTATATACTCATTTAATGCTTCACAATCATTTAATATTTCACAATCAATTTTTATTCCTTTGTCTTCCAAAGCCCTCTCTTGCTTCATGGTTTCTTTATTTTCTGTAAATTCCCATGCAGCTCCTAATTCTTCTGGTTCCAGTTGTCCATATGGTCTTATAATTATTTCTTTTATTTCTCGCTTTAAAGTCATATACCTCTTTTTCATCATTTTGATTATTTCCTGCACCATTCTGCTTTTTCAGGGTTGTATTTGTTGTTCTATTATCAAAGTCAAAACAGATTGCATGCATAAAATCCTCCCTTAAAGTTTTCCACAACAGATGTTAGTCCTTGTAGTTTCCCCGTCTGCCTGAGGGTGTCTCTTTCCAATTCACAGTTCCAATCAACAATTAGCGAAGGTATCCATTTTGTTTGTTTTTCTTAAAGCTGCACTTTATTTTGCTTTATTTTTTAACTTTTTCCAACAGTTCAATTTAGAGTCTATGTCCAGTTGAATTAAATCCAAATCACCAAGGAAAAAAGGCAGTCAGAGAGATTTCACCACGTTGTAATTCTAAGTCCCCCAGCTTTCTTTTGTATTCCGAAAACAAGTTTAAAAATCTCCAAACCTCTCCAGCTTTATTTGAGGGTTTTTTCCCTTTTTTTCCCCTTCTGCTTGGGGGATCTCCAATTCAATTTAAAAAGCCAAATTCCTTTCGGGTCTTAGGGTAAATACTTCCATTTCTCTTGGTTTTTTTTACTGCATTTCCATTCCTTCTCAATTTAGCTGCTATTCCACCACCAAAAAATTTTCTTTACCAATTTCAAATTAAAGTATTTCCTGTGAGTTGGTGGTCACTCACCCGGCTTCAACATTCAGTTCAAATCACTGCTCCTGCTCAAAATCTTGGTCCAGTTGCCCCAGCTTAATGATGGCTACTACAGCACCGCCCCCATTGCCAAGTTGAAAAGCCTTCCCTCTGACCTCTGAGGAACTTGCTGGTTCCTCTCGGTCATCTGAGGTGCCTCTCCTTCTTCACCATCCCTACAGGACAGATCTGGTCCAAAGACACCTCAACAGAGGTTTGTCAGCACGGGAATTCCCGAAGCTTGGCAGAGCTCGCTCTTCCCTGACTGTCTCGCCATGACACTTCTGGTTGAATCCCTTTGGGGACTTCTCAAAGTCAGGATTTCCTCCCCAAGAGAAGCCCAGTCCTAGATGTTATTGGGAAGCATTTGATATTAGGTTCCCACCTGAACTGTGGGAGTGTGGTAGTTAGAATACACTATTGCAGGCTAACTCTGCTCATTGCCAGGAATTTAATCCTGACCTGCTCAAAGTTGATTCAGTCTTTCATCCTTCTGAGGTCAGTAAAATGAGAATCCAGATTGTTGGGGGCAATATGCTGACTCTGTAAACTGCATAGAAAGTTGTGTAAAGCATTATAAAGCAGTATATAAGTCTAAGTACTATTGCTGGTGCCATCACAGAGAGGAAATTTGGCAACCTTACAAATGCTGGAATATTGTTGCAAGGGTACAGGACTGCAAACTAAATTGTTATTTAGTCACTAAGTTGTGTCCGACTCTTTATGACCTCATGAACCATAGCACATCAGGTTCTTTTGTCCTCCCCTGTCTCCCAGAGTTTGCCCAAATTGTTAACCATCCCACTCAGTTATCTAGCAAAGCTAGGCTTCCAGCCCCCCCACCCCAATTTCTTCACATTCCAAACCTTCCCTCCCATCCTAGGCTAATGTCTGGCTGTCAGCTCACGAGGTTGGATAGGTGAGATGCAGCCATGACACAAATTCATGTTCATTGCATCAATGACACTATCTAACTATCTTATCCTCTGTTGTCCATTTCTCCTTTTGCCTTCAATCTTTCCCAACATCAGGGACTTTTCCAATGAGTCCTGTCTTCTGATTAGGTGGCCAAAGTATTTGAGCTTCAGCTTCAATATCTTTCCTTTAAAAGAACAGTCAGGATTGATTTCCTTTAGGATTGACTGACATGATCTCACAGTCCAAGGGACTTTCAAGAGTCTTCTCCAACACCACAATTGCAAACTAAATGGGGTTACTTAATTGAAGTATTAGCACAGCTCTTTTCAGAATGTGTTATTTTACCCATTTGTTTCCAGTAATAAACAAGGCATTAGATTAAGGCAAGTGCACTAAAAACAGGAAGTAACTTCAACTCAATTGAAGTAGAGGCCGTTTAAGAGAGAATCCAAGCATTTCATCAAGGAGCCTAAGTGGTCTGATGGAACAAAAGGGGTAATGTCTGCTAAAAGAAAAGAAAACAAAGCAAAATAAAACAAAATGCCAGTGATAAAGCTAGTATATCTGCATCTCAGGAATTCTAAGCATGTGATTCTGCTGCTGCTGAATACTAGCCTTGAATTCCTGAAAGATGGAGCATTAGTAGAAACCCAATAGGAAATCCAATTCATCAGAATGAAAGGATTACAAATTCTACACTTGTGATTTCTGAGATAGCAATAGTATTGAGATAATCTTCAATACTCTGGTGTGAATTGCAGATTGAAATGAAAATTATACAGAATAACAGAGTTGGAAAGGACCTTGGAAGTCTTTTAGTCCAACCTCCTGCTCAGGCAAGAAACCCTATTTCAGTTGTCCAATCCCTTCTTAAAAACTTCCAGTGTTGGAGCACTCACAACTTCATTCCACTGATTAATTGTTATAACTGTCAGGAAATTTCTCCTTAATTCTAGGTTGCTTCTCTCCTTGATTAGTTTCCATCCATTGCTTCTTGTCCTGCCTTCAGATGTTTTGGAGAGCAGGTTCTTTGTGACTGCTATGATAACACTGCTCTCATGTCACCCCTAATTTGTCTTTTCAGTAAGCTAGACATACCCACTTCCTGCAACCATTAAGTAGTTCTCAACTTAGAACCACAATTGAGCTCAAACTTTCCATTGATAAGTTAGTTTTTGTGCTACTTTCATATATGAAAGAAGGGATTTGAGAACCCTGAATACTGGCACTAATTCAGGGATGTATGTAAGGGGGTTAAGAAAAGGCAACATGGGAATCAAAATCATGTAATGGGTTTAAAAAATGGGTGGGGGCTTTCCTTGGAAGCTCATAGCCACTATATTGTTCTTTTTTACCTCCTTCCTTTAGAAAGGGGTGGGGAACTATGGCCCTTTTATAATAATAATAGTAATAATAGCCTTTATTGTCATTGTACACCATGTATACAGTGAAATTGGTTTAGCCTCTACTGGTGCAATCCATAACAAAAAATACAGGACAATACAGTTCCCAATTTATACAAGTAATTGGGGAAAGAAAAAAGTCATACATTTTCATATGTATGTGGAGTGATTGTGATTGTGTTTAGGACTCTGACATCCCATGGGTAGAAGGCTGTTTTTAAACCTGTTTGTCAGGCTGGCTGTATTTCGATGTCTTCTGCCTGATGGTAAAAGTGAACAGAGACACTGGCCAGGGTATGAATCATCCCTAAGTATCTTCCTTACTCAGATGAAACAGCAAGATCTGGCAATGTCATCCAGTGCTGTTAGAGGTCAACAAATGGTTTCTTGTGCTGAATTAATCAATCTCTGTAGTGCCTTCCTGTCCATAGCTATTAAACCAGTGTACCATACTGTTATACAGTATGTGAGGACACTTTCTATCATGGACCGATAGAAATAAGTCATCAGCCATTGTTTCAGTGATTTTTCCACAGGATTCTAAGGAAATAAAGTCTCTGTTGAACCTTACTAACCACCAGGGATGTGTTGCTTTTCCAGGTAAGATGTTGACTAATGAATACTCCCAAGAATTTAAAAGAGAAAACCCTCTCTACACATCCCCCCTTGACATACAGTGGGGCAGATTCCTCTCTGTGCTTCTGGAAATCCAACACCATCTCCTTTTGTCTTGCTAATATTTAGATGTAGATTGTTTTTTCAACACCATGTGAAATACTTTCTGGACTTCTTACCTGTATGCTGATTCTTACCCTCCAGTTATAAGCCCCAGCACCGTTGTATCATCTGCAAACTTGATTATGATGTTGGACGGATTCGAGGATATGCAGTCGTGTGTATACGGCGAGTACAGGTAGGGGCTGGGTACACAGCCTTCGGGGGAGCCTGTATTAAGCTTCAGGGTGGAAGATGTCAAGGACCCCCAACCCTTACTGTTTGTGGATGGTCCGTCAGGAAGTCTTTGACCCAGTCACAAATGAGGGGACCTGAACCAGCCAAGCTGGCTGAGAAATTCTGGTATTGAAGTCCACAAATTATAAAGGGACCATAGTTCCCCACCTCTGATTTAGAACATTCCTCACTACTTTAACTGTTATTTGATGGTCTTTTTCAATCTCTTTGGCTTACCTGTTGATACTATTTTTTTGTGCTAACATCTGCCAGTCTTTGCCTTTGGCACTGGGAGTGTCAAAAGTTGCACATATTCTTTGCCTGATAGAGTAAGGTATCTTAAAGGCTTGTGGGCCCATCTGAACAGGAAAGTTGTTGTCATCATGCGCAAAAAAAGTAATAGTTTCTCTTTCATTCTGCATGGAAAAAAATAATAATGGGTTAAATCTGGCTCTTCTCTCTCCCAAACCAAGTTGTTTAATTCACCAGAATCCATTCTGTAAACAAATTGCTGTTTGTGTAAAGCAGAACTGGACATCTGGGGCTTTTTAGATGTTGATCAATATAAGCTGATCTATTTAGGATTCTGCAAATATTCTACTTGATTCCCAAGTGATCAAAGGAACTGTCCTTTCAAACTGAATTACAGCATTGATTTGCTGGCCAAACCCACTCCCACTTACCCAAATTATCACCTCAATCCTCAATCAGATCAAGAACAATCCTGACATTCCTACAAAGCCAGTTCTGAGAGAAGCTAAAAATGACACTTTAGCAACTTCTGAAGGTCTGCTGGTCACTCATTACTGGATGTAAAAAAACATGCAGCTTGTGGGCACTTTGCATGACTGGCTGCTAAGAATTTGAGTGTCAAGCAAACAGATGCAAGTACAAATTTCCCAGTCTTTGCAATGAAAATAGTCCACCCTTATTTTTACTGTGGGAAAAAGAGTGCATTTGGTTGACTTACCATATTTTTGAGAGGGAAAAAAAACCCACCAAATACCAAGCCTTGCTGTATTTAGTTGAGCACTCTTGACTTTTACTAGATTTTATTTGTTTTCTACCCATATCTTCACTTGAAAGGATTGGCTACGGAATTTTCTTTAAGCAAAAACAGACCTGCTTGTACAAATTTATGGTCTTTTTCAAGAAGATGTGATTTAAAGCAGGTTTCTGTGTCTCTAGTTCATTACTTGACTGTTTCCCAGGTATTTTTTTTTTCATTTTCCCATGCAATACCTGAGACCATAAGTTATAGGGGTAACAAACTACCTGCCTCCCAACTTCTATATTTTGCCTTCATATCACTTTTTTCATATCAGGATATTGCTCTTTATCTGCAGTGTCTTGGTGCTAGTGCTAGTAAATATTTCATGAGGATGTTTCTACAAGTCTTTTCATATAACATTTATGGCGCATCTCAAAAAACAGCAATGCAAAGCAATAGGAAAGCTGCAAGTACATTATATTTCCAGATTGTTTTAAATTAAATATGCAACAGATTTGGTACTCTGCTCCTTGAAGATAAGCTTCTGCTACCTGCTTTATCAAACAAACAAACCAATAAAATGCACTCATGGTGATACATGGTAGTGCACTCAGGAAAGACTGAGCTTATTTCCCCCTATATATTTCTGAATTAACTTTGTCTTGTATTTGTGTTTTGAAAATAAGAATTAAAACAGGGCTGCCATCTCTGGGCTGCAAAAATTCAGAGAACCACTAGATGTCAGAAAACAAATATAGTAAATTTTAATACTTGGCTACTATCTAGTGGCCTTCTGGATATTTACAGCCTAGACATGATGATCCTTGATTAAAAAAAAAACATTTGTAATGTCAACATTCTTTTATCAATGGACAGTACATCACATTTTGCAATATAGCTTTCTTTTACCTGTCTGGTAAATTACTGTTCCACCCCAGAAAGCAAATTAATCTGATTATGATAAAAATGTAATTCAGCATATTTATAAAATATCTCTTCCTCTTGCTTATCTGAACATTTCATTCCACAAACAGCCAAATATTGGTTAACTTCTCTTTAGGTGCAGTGGGGAATAGAATTGTGTATTTTCTGATTAGCAATTTATATTCTTCTTTTACCTATGCCTGTTCTCACATCTGTCTGATTAATTAGTTTATCACTCAATTTAGTTCTTCCTTGCTAACAACTTTCCAAGAATCACACAGTCCTTCATTCATATTAATGATAAATTGTTCAAGTATATTTCAGAGATGCCTGCATCTTGTAGTAACAAATGAGGATAGTTATGACCAGGGAAGGAAGGACTTGCCTCTAGAACTGATGTCTGGATCTGTAGGATCTGTTCATGGCCTTTGACTTGTCTGACACAGATTTTGCATGAGAGTTGTGTGGTGGCAGGAGTGTAGCGCTCCAGGGAAAAGGCACAGTGAAGTGGTTGCTTGTTGTTGCACCATACACGAGAAAAAGGAACTTCCTAGAAAAGAAGGGGCAGGATGGAAATGGCTTGCAAATTGACCAAGCAAAAGATTAATGTAGAATAGAAGAGAAAGAACTGGAGAAGATAACAAAATGTAAAGACATGCAAAAAGAAATAAAACAACCTTGGCAAAAGAAAGCAAAAGTAATACCAATAACAATAGGCATCTTTAGTGCAATTCCAAAACAATTGGAACACCACTTGAACTCCATTGGCATTGACAATTTCATCACCAATCAATTGCAAATACAACTTAACTTGGAACCACTTATATCCTGCAACAGTACCTCTAAAACCATCAATTATCAGCATCTGCCTATCCCAGATCATTAGGAAGGACTGATAGGTGGATAAAAATGCCAAGTACCTCTAAACATCTGGCTGACTAGGCAACAAAATGATAAGTGCTAAAAAAAGAGGCTTTGCAATAAATATTTGCTTTGAAGGAATACCAGGTCAACTGTGGATAAGGATTGCTAGGTGAGGTAAGGTATTAGGAAGCAACCATATTTTAAGTGAACTGTGGGTTTTGAATCTTTAAACTATAATACAGTTGGTAGTTTAATTGCTCTGCACACTTTACCAAGCAGCTGCTATTATAGATCTTGAAAAATCCCTAATTGTAGATATAACGGAATATCCATTTGACAAGCATGAATGATGAGAAAGCAGGCTGGGGAAACACTTCTCAATCTGTCCTCTTTATCTTGTCTTTTCCCAGATACTCTACACTAAGGATGTCCAACCTTGACAAGATTTGCCAAAGCTGGCTGGAGAATTCTGGGAGTTGAAGTCCACAGGTCTTAAAGTTGCCAAGGTTGGACACTCCTCAACTTATTTTGTTGCTTTTTCCCAAGAAAGATAGATATCTTTTCCAATGAAGCACTGGGATGAAGCTGCTTATTATATTCCCCTCTGCCCTGAAAAAAAATTGATCTCGGTAAGCCATGTGCACACATTCTTTGAATCAATGCAGGAATTAGACATTTCTTCACAGCATGCCAGGTTTCCATTTTAAACTTGGTACAGGCAGGAAGATAGACAAGTCATGATTGGCACATTAAATTACATAGGCACCAAATAACAAATAATGAAAATATTATAAAAGAAGGCTTCTATAATAAAGATCCCAGGTTTTTGGTTCTGTAATAGTTTCAGGTGCTAATCTATCCATTTTGAATCAATATCATCAATCAATCCACTGCAATAAAAAGCTCTTCACTGAACATTATGGACTTGTAATCTACCAATCTGAATTAGTGTGGGTTGGTAGATAGATGGCTTTCAGCTTTCCAGTTTATGCTGGGAGAGTGGCCTAAAATCATACAGATGCCTTCTGTATTTAAGGGAGAAAAGAAGCCCAGACTTTCAACTCCTAGTCCAACCGCTTATCTACTACACCACATTGGCTCCTACCCAACTTCAGTACCTGAATGTCTATGGGGATTCTCAGTCATTCAGTTCATGGTTGTGTCAAAGGTGCTTTTTCAAAAGGCAATTGGACTATGTTTTTTCTTGAGGAAGAAGATTTTTTGTTTCTCATCCAAGAAGCTTCATCAGTTCTGACTGGAGGTGGGGAGGATGGAAGGATGACAGGATGAAGAGGGGGGTGGAAGGATCATATTTTTTTGCAGTCATCTGGTTGTTAGCACTTTGAGAGCTGTTGAGGCCACTTGGGGGTTTATCTGTGCCCTCAGGGTCATCTGAATCAGAATGCAAATGTGTGTGGAATTTTCTTTGAACTGCTTAAAGGACCGCATTATAAACAGGAGATAGGTGGTGTCGTATTCCTCCCCCTGTGTTGTAGGAGGGCTGTTCAATTCTAATATAGATAGCCTCTTTTACCCCTCTTTCAAACCAAAGATCTTCTCTGTCCAGAATGTGGAAGTAACCAAAGTGGGGAAGAAATGACTTGTATCATGAAGTTGCAAGGAAAAAACAATGCAGAAAGATTGAGCTACTTTGAGTTGTCAAACTGCCCAATGCTGAGCTAAAATCAACCCAGTCAGTTCTTCCTCTGGCATGATAGAGGAAGTCTCTGGAATTGTAAATAAAACAAAAACATCAACAAAACAATTGTAGCATATACAGCAAAAGGAAGCAAACAACAATATATAACTTATGAGTTTCCTTCCGAACCACTGGTTCATTAAAACACACCCTCTCTAGCAAACACACACAATAGCTCTTAAGCCTGGCATTTAGAATCTTTCAGTAAATAAGAGCAAGCTACTAATTGTGATAAAGAAACAATAGAAGCAACACTATAAATTGTGATTAAAACAACAAAATAGAAATAACATCATAAAGTGGAAGTGTAATTAGTTTTCTCTTTAAAAACTATGGTTTTTTTTTTCAGATGGGAGAAAAAGAAGAGAAAGGGAAGCTGAGTTACTAAAGCTGAGTATTATGCTGTAGAAGGAAAAAATATAATAGAAGTCATAGATAATGCTCAGTTAGATAAAATCTTCCAGATTATTTTCTATAAATGAGTTTCATTTCTGTTTTAATCTGGGGTGCTTTGTGCTGTCCTAAGATAAACCTCAAAACCAGGTTGTTAATTACTTGTTAAAAGTTACAATCTATGGTTTGCAAAGTGAATTTTATTATTGCACAGTAGCATTTCAATTTTTTTAAAATAATTAATACCTTAGTGTCAAATTTCTTACAGATTAATTATTATTATGTTTTATTTTTGTTCTTTTAATGATAGAAAATTAAAAGCTACCTCAAGCCAAACTGGACTTGAATGCAGAATGCCATTATTAGAACAAGTCAGGAGGTTATTTATTGAAACTCCAATGATTTTTTTTTTCAATTTCTTAATCTATTTTACAGCCAAGTGGTACAGTGGCCTAGAGGTGAAGATGCTTGCCTCTCACTCAGAAAGTTGAGAATTGAGTCCTAGGCAGCGGCAGATGTTTCTCTATCAGGCCAAAAAAAAAACATCTGCTGTGAACTTCTCATTGGCGGCAGGAAGGGCATCTGGCCAGTAAACGCTCAGCTCCATCCAGTTACACCAACCCCAACCTGAAGCAAGGGATTACTGGGTCACAAAAAGAAAAAAAAACTATTTTACAGCTCCCAGCTCCGCTAACCAATTATTAACTATAACTGATCCAGCTTAGCTTCTCAAGATCAGCCAAGATGACATCGTCTGTTGGTTTATCTGATAATATTTGACAAAATCTTTTTTTATCAATTGAATGCTCAAATCTCTACTTCTACTGAACTAGAAATTAATCATAAATATTTTATTTATTCCAAACAAATAAAATATTATTATTTATTCTTATTATAGACTGCCCATTATGTTAGTCAATATAATCTGAAACTATGTTCTCCAAATCTTTCATAAATTTATAATGTTTGTTGGATATTTTGGAAATGGGTGAGGTAAAAGTACAGTATCTATTTCATTGTTTAGTGTTAGATTTTTCCAAAAAATAATAACATCATCCTGGAAATGTGGCTTGTCCATAGAGAACCAACATATTAAACTATACATTTAATCCAAAAGTCTGTGCATTGTGTTAAAAGAAGCAATCAACCTCACAAAGACATATGCACTGAAGGTTTGAAATTGCTTGGTTATTAAAAATGGAAAATATACTCATCACACATATATTAGTCTTCCTATGCAAATACCTGACATGCTGTGAATGGTTTAATTCTCCAGAGAAAAGGAGGAATATCAAGAACAGAGATCTGAAGGCTGAAGGTATTCCCTTTGAAATGCAGCAATTTTGGTTCTTCCAACAATTGTCCTCCCTGGTGTCTTTCACCTGAAATCACATCCTGCAACAATGGAGAATAGAAAACAAATACATTGTAGGCTAAATGTTGAAAAATTTCCCTCCATGCTGAAGGTGATGGGATGAGAACTAGAATCTTGCTAAGGCATTATTCTAAAAGAAAAGCTCCCATGGATCAATCCAACTATCCATGTCCTGCAAGAGAGAGAGAGATGTTTCTGAGATGCTATTGCTTTTTTTCCAAATTATATCTTTTTCAGTTGTCCTGTACAGTTTTTGTGTGGTTCCCATCTCAAAATAGCAGAAAGCTAAATTACAAAAGTTTCAGAACTTCAGTTTCAGAGGATGCAAGAAAAGGGGCTTTGTGGCCTTAAAGAAGGGAACCTCAGTTCAACTCTCCACAGCCATCTTGCCACAGCTAACTTGCTGCAGCCAATTCACCTTGGCCAACTCACTGTGGGACAGCTTGTCATGGCCAGCTCAGTGCAGGGCAACTTGCTGGAGGACAAGAATACACTAATATCGAAGAAATAGTCAAATAGGATAATTAAAGAAAGGATGCCAAAGGACAAAATAAAATGTGAATGACTAAAATTAAAATAATTTGAAATGGAATTGTTGAATTGTCCTGCAGCGAGTTGTTCCATGGCAAGTTATCCTGCAGTGAGTTAGCTGTAGCGATTTGGCCATAGTGAATTGGCCTTGGCAAGTAAGCAAGTTGTCCCATTCTCTCTGCACAGAACAAAAGAGAGCATGACTGCCCAGTCTATCTGACCAAGGAGATTATTTTATCCAGATCAGCCTCTGCTTTCAATAAATCAATTGTTAAACAAGATTGCATACACTATTTTATGAATATAATTTCTTAACTTCATGAGAGCTTTTGATGTTTGATTTTTCAGTGCATTGTCTTCCCTGGATAAGAAAGCTATTGGAGGTAGACTATGAAATGTTTGCCTTCTGCAGCTTGTAGATGTTTCTAAGGACTTGGCCAATTGGGAATTGGAGAATGTCTGCTTGGTTCTTTTTTCTTTTTAAGCTTGGAAATTCTATGGCTCCTATTGTTTAACAGTTTCTTTATTTTATGCATGAATCATTCCAAGCGCTTGGCATCCACATGCCTTGTCGAATACTCAGAGCTCATTACTCCTGATCAAACACAGAAGAGCTGTAAGGAAGAGCTTGGAAAAAACACCAGAATTAAAATATAAAATCCGTGCACTGGACTGCATCGCATTTGCTTGGCTAGAACTACATCTGGCTCTGAATCTCACCATTTACCCAGGGAAAAAGAAAGATGTTTCGTGCTGGGAGAAATGCCTGTTAGGACCGAGCTGCACATCGTGTTTAGTTACGTGGAACTTTCTGTAATCCTTCTGCTTTTTAATGAAAAAAAAGGGAAAAGATCTGGCAGGGCATCTTTTATGGCTTATGACCAGGTGTAAAGGACACACTTAACATATTGCATCAAACTTCTTTTGTTCTGAATAAGCCACCTGAGGTTTCAGGCAGATTTAAGAATAAAAGAGCCGGCTATGTATAGTTTTCTGCATCCCTAATCTTTATTATCTGGCTGGCACCTATATTTTATTTTTGTTTAAGAGGGCAAAGTTACATTTAATTATTGCTTGTAGTTGGTCCTTACAACTGGGTTTGTCTTAACAGGCTATTTAAACCTTCTCTGCACTCTAGAATGTCTGCACAATTCCTCTCCCTTTCCCTGTATCTCTGGGCACAAAACAGAAGTGTAAGCAAATTTTTATTTTTATTTGTTTATTATTTAAATTTGTTATAGCCAACCAACTCCAGTGGATTCTGGATGGAATATTCCTCCAAAAAATCCATTAAACCAGACCTGTGCTTTTTACAGCCCCCCAGACTATATCTGTCCCTTTGGTTGTTCCTGTCCAGTACATGTGAGGTCAATTGGAAATTAGAAATCAAATGTAAATAAACATGCTGCAAGGGGCAAGAGAAGAAGCTGATTCAGATCTGGCTCTGTGCAGTCACCATGTGCTCCTTCAGTCAGGTGGCAGAGAGGATGAGGAGAGAAAATGCTTTTCTGTGCCTGCGCAGCACTCGTCCCTCACCTAGAGCAGCCTGAGGAGTTGAGGTGATGGAGTATGACGACATCAAATCAGTTTATATTGGTTCGGCCCTCCACAACAATCCCAGTTTCTTATATGACCTTTTGGGAAAATTAATTGCCCACCCTTGCATTAAACATCAGGAAAGACCAAGAATGGTTTGGCCATCTTACCTGAAATGCACAGGGAGTGTTGTCAACACAATACACTCTTAGACTGTAATCCAAAGAGTTGCAGGACATACAGCCAAAGACAGCTACTTTCAGTTCTTTAACAGAACAATCAGACAATGGCTCCCCAATGAGAGCATAAGTTCCAAAGGAGTCCAAAAGAATATGACAAGCATATGGGTCCAAGAGGCAGTAACAAGAAGTGGTTTCTTCCTCTACAGACATCACTTCCTGGATGTGTCAGAACATTAAACCCGGAAAGAAGAAAAGCAAAAGAGACTTGGCAGAAAATGAATTTACATTTAAAAAGTTTCGATACAAATTCTATTATTTACTTTGCAGTGGTTTTTTTTTTTTATGAACTTGGAACAGACTTACAATATACACTACAGATAGACTATTTTTTTGGCCAGGGCTCCCCAAAAAGTATTTGCAGGTGAAGAACTGCACTTGGTTGAGTGCAGTCTCTTTTCTCCAAGTTGGGAGAATGTGATCTCTATTTAGTTTTAAATTACATTAAGCTAATTTTAGTATTTAATATCAGGCATGAAGGATCAGGATCACACACAAGTTCTAGTTCATAAAATTTACTGCTGAAGTCTGTACATAAGAATTTAGTCAACTAAAGATCAATACTAAATTGGCACCAGGTAAGGATCAATGGAATTCAAGGGGTCAGACTTGGACCGTTTGTGACAATATAATGGCTCTAGGCTGATTCTGGACTCACTTAACTCTGTGTACCACAGCTCTGCCTGCTCTTTTCCTATCTCTATACTTTTCTGCAACACATCAGGTCAATATGTTGTTTATCAAGGGTAATTGTAATTTAGAATCCTCAAATAGAAAGTTAGGGGCTGGGTGAATCCTCTGCTCACCAAGTGTTGATATGTGATATGATATCATCTGCTACAATGTCCTTCCTGTCAAAGACTACTTCAGCTTCAACCACAACAATACACGAGTGCACAATAGATTTAAATTTAAAGTGAACCACTCCAATCTTGATTGTAGAAAATATGACTTCAGTAACAGAGTTGTTAATGCCTGGAATGCACTACCTGACTCCGTGGTCTCATCCCAAAATCCCCAAAACTTTAACCAAAGACTGTCTACTGTTGTCCTCACCCCATTCCTAAGAAGTCTGTAAGGGGTGTGCATAAGAGCACCAGCGTGCCTACCGTTCCTGTCCTAATGTTCCCTTTGGTTGTATTCAATTTGTGTGGTTATTTCATGCTTATACTTATATATATTGTTATGTTTGACAAAATAAATAAATAAAAATAAATAAATGTGTTAATGAAAATACTGATAAATAAATCCACAAGACATAAAAATAAGTATTTATTTTGAAGACTGTTTAGTCATCAGAGCAAATGATTCTAGGGTTATATTGTATTTGGAAATGGAAACCCCCAAACTATTTTTTTTCCTTCTTTCTTTCTTTCTTTCTTTCTTTCTTTCTTTCTTTCTTTCTTTCTTTCTTTCTTTCTTCCTTCCTTCCTTCCTTCCTTCCTTCCTTCCTTTTTTTCTTGCCTCTCCCTAACATTTATCTTTCTATCTATCCAGTTATATTTATATGCTGTCTATCTCAATGTTGAAGTGACTCTAGGCTCCAAATACACAGGTGGAACTTATTTGCTTCTATTTACTAACATCTGAGCAATGGTTTCCAACTCCTCTAATTTTTATCAGTTTCATCCTTACATTTTTATCTATTTCTGAAAGTAATTTTGCTTACCTCCCATTTGCCTGGATGATTTCTTTTTTTCAAATGAATATTCCAATGCTCAGAGTTCACATCTGCACAATGCGGGATTGTCAAAGCAAATGGAGTGGAGACCATCACTTCTATAGGACCACAAGTCACTTCTGGACCTAGGAGGATTTCACTGCCTTCCAGCTGAAGGCTTCACATTGGATACATAAGAAATGTTGAAAAGGAAAGAAACACAACATCAAATTATTTCCACCCAAAAAAGTGATAACACACACTCATTATATAGCATACAATATTTATCTTCATGCCTATGTTGCATTTATGTTTGCTCAGTTGTACAATTAATGCCTTTAATATATATATAACAAAATCTCAGGGCTGTAACCATGAGTGGCACAAAAACAAAATAGAGAAAAATAGTGTGAGTTAAGTAAATAAAGAAAATGATATATACTGTATGTCAGATAAAATTCATCCTATATACCATCCTTCAACAACCAGACATTTTCCAGATGCACTTTCAGAATTCCTTAGCCAGAATTGCTGAAATGGATTTTGTAGCCATAGTTTACATTTGGGAAGGTTGATATGAGCTGACCCATAAATAACCAATGTGTATGATCCAGAGTACATGAGATTCCAGAATTCCAGAACTGAGATTCAGATTTCAAGAAACAACATGACTAGATCCTACAATTAACTGAGATGACTAATTCACCTCTGCATTTACAGAAACAACACCATCACAGACCCCCAATAATTGCATATATAAGATCAGAGGTAACTTCACGTGGATTTCTGTTAATATAATGCATGTGAACATCTACCAATAATGTCCTTCTGGATCTTACATAGAACAAACAGGTCAGACTTTGTGTACAATAATTAATGGACACAAGTTTGAAATCATGACTCAAAACAAGGACTATTTATCTATTTATTTATTTTTATTTATAAATATAAATTTATTTATAATATATAATATATAAAGATTCAAGGAATTCAAGAGGGGTTGGACCATTTGTGGCAACGTAATAATTCTAGGCTGATAACATGCTTAATTCCACCCCTCAACTACATCTGTTCTTCTCCTACAAGGTGTCTACATTTGAAGGAAGGGACCTGGAAAATGCCACCCTCTCAAGTCTATTGTTAAAGTCAGATAACGTTAGGGAGAGATGACCCCATAAACAGCCAGCAACATATAAGAGCATTTCAACCTCCCAGGACATTCTATTACAAATATCAAGGTTGCCAAATTGGGGGGGGGGGAGTTTATTGAACAATTGAGTGAGAGACTGCTAAACCATACATTCAAAATTTTTGTCTATCCTGAAAGATCTCAACAAACATAATGGATACATTATATAGGGCCGCGGTGTGGCTCAGGCTGTAAGAAGCCTGTTATTAAAACACAGCTGCCTGCAATTACTGCAGGTTCTAGTCCCACCAGGTCCAAGGTTGACTCAGCCTTCCATCCTTTATAAGGTAGGTAAAATGAGGACCCAGATTGTTGGGGGGGGCAATAAGTTGACTTTGTAAATATACAAATAGAATGAGACTATTGCCTTACACACTGTAAGCCGCCCTGAGTCTTCGGAGAAGGGCGGGATATAAATGTAAATAAATAAATAAAAAATAATAATAGTTAATTGATAAAATACTTATAATCTGTTTCACATGTCACCTGCATGTTCACAGCCATCCTGCCTCCCCCTTTCCCCCCCATGCATCTACTGCTATGCCAATTTATCTATTCCATGCATCTGATGAAGTAAACCAGGGGTGTCAAACTCAATTTTATTGAGGGCCGCATCAGGGTTCTGTTTGACCTCGGGGGATGGGGTGTGTGGACAGGGTGTGTGTGGCCAGTATGACATCACTTGTGTTAGGGATGCCTGTAGTGGCCTGAGTGCTCTGCCAGTGAAAACGGCTCAAAGGGCCATGTGTGGTCCTCCTGAGCTCCATTTTCAGCTGCGACGGCCTCCTGCAATCCTCTGCCAGTGAAAACGGAGCTCAGGAGGACCACACACGGCCCTTTGTGCTGTTTTCGCTGGCAGAGGCACCACAGGCCAGTACTTCGCTATTTCCAGGGCAGCCCCACAGACCAAATCTAAGCACCCCATGGGCCAGATCCGGGCCCCGGGCTTGGAGTTTGACACCCCTGAAGTAAGCTGTAGCTTACTGTGAAAGTGTCTGACTTTTAATGAAATATGTAAGTTTGAGAAGGTTCTAATAGACTTCTTATGATTTTTAACTTTTTTTGTTTCTACAAAACATCAGAACATTGTAAGGATAATACAATGTGCTTAGTAATTCTGAAATCCCAACTTATAGAGGAGTCAGTGGGATCATAAGATGGGGCAGAACAGAATGCCTTGAAAGAGGGCATGCTCTCTTGACTGAATTGCTGAACAGGCATACAGTATTCAACATTGTAATATTTTGTTAGAAAATCCTTTTGTTGGACCGATCTGAACCAAATGGAAGCAAACTCTAATTTTAAATGATAGAATTGCAATGAGATTTTTATTTATTTATTGTCAGCAGGTGCTAAGAGTAATTTGTTACGGCTGCAAAAAAAAAAGAAAGAAGATAATTATAACTTAGCAATATATTCTCTCGCAACTTGTCTCTTTCTACTATGACTTACTGAATTTAAAAGCACTTCTGTTCTGACCCAGAACAAACCTTAATGGTTAACAGATTGCAAACTGACATTAAGTTATAAAATAACTGATAAGAACTACTTCTATAGTTCAGGTCTAAATTTAGAACCATTCCTTATAGATGTTTTCCTTTTGTTAAATGTTAAGCAAATAAATCAGTTAAAAAAATACCATTGCCCCAATCTCTTAAATTTTGTGATTTATATATTACTTTGAATAAATTGCAATACATTTTAATGTTCTTAGGAAACCAATCCTTTAAATCTAACTGAACTGTCAGGATATGGAAGAGAAAGAGCAATAGAACAATTAGATTTAACCCCAGTGCAGCAGCTTTTGGGAAGGAAAAATAAACCATTATTTATTATTACACTTAGATATGTGAGAGGAAATCTATTATATTTAGAAGAAAAGACTAACTAAGTTAAGGGAATAAGAGGAAACCAGTTTATTTGACTCCAACTTCCATTACCTACAACATGACCAATAAGCAGGATGGGTCACAAGTCCCCCCTCTGTAGCTAGGAAACAATAATGGGAGCTAGGCATGGAACTCTCCTTTATTTGTGAGCACCCCAGAGACCTCTGTGAGAAACAAGGTGCTGGACTAAGGGTGACAAACCATGGTCTGATCAAACAAAGCTGTTCTTACATTCTGAAATTTTCTTAAGAGTTAATGCCAGCTCTTGCACTAAATTAAACATGAGAATACAAACCATAGGAGTGGTAGATAAAAATGACCACTTCAACAATGATATCTTCTAGGCCATTCTCCAACTGTTTGGGTGACCCAGGCCTAAACATACAGCCAAGACTTGAGGGTTTTTCGGAATAGCAAAAAGGATGAATCTAGTCTAATTTTGGAGGGAAGAATGTTCCATAAAGTGAGTATTGCAGTAGAGAAGGCACATCACCAAATGAAGATTCATGGCTGACGGTACCTTCAACAACCCTACTCTGCCCAATATAGAGGGGTGAGCTGGAGAGGTAGGATTTGCCCGCTTGCATTCGCACAAATGATAGGTCAATCTCTTATGGGCTCTCTTCTGAGTCAGTACAGCCATGTCAACAGAGTCCAGTCAGTAGGACTAACTTTCTGAATCATTTGCACTGATTTATCACTGATCCCCCATATGGTAGCTAATGGTCCCTGGACTACCATCTGTGTTCATAGTATTTACTGGAATGACTGCTGCCTGAATTTACATGGAAGGTAAACATTAATGGATTTGGTCCAATAGCATAATCTCCTGAAGGGAGCTCTTCAATTCTTTTGGAGAAGTAACTCTCCCTTTAGTGAATCTAATACACAGCCACACTGGAATTCTGGGAATTATTTAATACCAAATGAATTGAAATCAGCTAATTAGAAGGGCTTCCTCACCCCAAAAAACAGCAAGAATCTTCTCTGTAACAGCCAGCCTGGCACAAGAACCTTGAATGCAGAGTTCATTTGCTGTTTATGAAAGGCAGAGAGCATTGTACAATTTCAAGTATTTAACATTTCCCTGAGTACAGAGCAAACAAATGGCAAAGCAGATCTAATCCTTTGGCCTCCATCAAAATCAGAAGCTTGTTTTGTTTTCTGAAGAATGAAAAAAACGGTAAGAGAAAATAAACCAGCATTCTTTCCACCTCCTGGCCAAATCTAATTCCATAGGTTAGTGACTGTGAAGGGGAGCATTTTTAAAAAAAACTGAAGGAGAGAAGAATTGGATATGCTTCAATTATTTAACTGAAATGAAATCATCAAACTGTGAAGTTTAATTTTTTTTAACACTTAGGCCCACTATATAAGGTATTAGAGAATATTTTTCCATGATGAAGAATAACACAAACACCTAAATATATTTATCTGTTCTGAGTGATGGAGAGAAAAAAATAATAATGATGTTGAACCATCTTCTGCAGAAATGTAAACAACAATAGACCCAACTTACAAAGTTCAGATTTCCCCAAACAAAACAGAACAGTCTGCAATAGAAGGTAGGCAAACTGATACACAAAAGTCAGCCAATTTATTATAGTGATTAAGGCACCAAGCTAGAAAACAAGAGACAAGAGAGTTCTAGTCCTGCCTTAGGCATGTAAACCAGTTGGGCCGGTCATTCTTTCTCAGCCCCAGGAAGCAATCAATGGCAAATCCTACAACTATATTGCAGCAAATCATGAAACTGACATAGATTTGTTTTGTTTAGAGGCAAAATATACAACATTATCTTTCTCTAGGACATTTTCTACTATAATAGCAATAGCAATAATACTTAGACTTATATACCACTTCATAATGCTTTTACAGCCCTCTCTAAGTGGTTTACAAAGTCAGCATATTGCCCCCAACAACCTGGATCCCCATTTTACCAAGTTCGGAAGGATGTAAGGCCACATGGAAAAGACTAGTGTATACATAATGGTTTTCAGAGTATGCATTCATTCATACATACGTACATATATATATTCAATTTTGAGGTTACTCCTGAATCCATTGCAACACTGGGTGGCTTAAAATTTATGGAAATTTAAATGAATTTGACATAAAACAATATATATTAAAGAAGAAGAATATGGCTGATTGAAAGATAGAACCCCAAACCCAAGGTCTATCTTAGTCCAAGCCTGGGAGAATGACCAGGTCATTAACAATTTGCAACAAAAGTCAAAAGGAGGCGAATCAGGGGTGAAATTGGGGCAGTTCTTCCAAACTGGTAGTGAAAATGCTACTGGTTCATCCGAACTAGTAGTAAAAAAATGCTTTAAAAAGTTAAAAAAAAAGTTCAGACAATCGCGTGGCACAGCTGATTGTCTGAACTTTTTTTTTTACTTTTTTGTAGCATATCAACTCATTTGGACAATAGATAGTTTAAAAATGCTTTAAAAAATAAAAAAAGTTTTTAAAAAGGCCAAAAACGGGGTGGGTAGGTCCGTTTTTGCTCCCAGGTGGCTTCCTTGAGGCCAGCTAGGCCAAAATCAGGGAGTGGGGGGTGCTGTGGAAGGAAGGAAGGAAGGAAGGAAGGAAGGAAGGAAGGAAGGAAGGAAGGAAGGAAGGAAGGAAGGAAGGAAGGAAGGAAGAGGGGAGAAAGAAAGAAAAAAAGAAAGGGAGGGAGGGAGGGAAAAAGGAGAGGAAAGAAGGACCACAAACCTGGCACTAGACACAGCTTCAACAGGATACCTTGAAAGAGCAGAGCAATCCAGGAAGGCTCCTGGAGGTCATCTAGTCCAGAGGTCTCCAACTTTAGCAACTTTAAGCCTTGTGGACTTCAACTCTCAGCAAAGCTGGCTGAGGAATTCTGGGAGTTGAAGTCCACAAGGCTTAAAATTGCCAAGATTGGAGACCTCTGATCTAGTCCAACCCCCTGCTCCAGCAGGACATTGTTAAAGTGAGTTTCTGTCTTTTGAAATCCTCTTGTTGCATGACTATATAGCAATGCCTACCCAGTCACATGACCCCACCAAGCCACGCCCACCAAGCCACACCCACAGACCTGTAGGAAAAAATTTTAGATTTCACCACTGAGGCGAATACTACAAATTAAATCACTCTCACCATTTATACTATTCTGTTCCATTAGTTTTAAATACTATCTGAAGAAATGTATCCATCTTCCATTTAAAAACTGCTTCCAATTATGCGGGAGTTAACAAAACAGAGCTAAAAAAAGAAGGTAAGTTTCCTTCAGGTCAAGCTCAAGTCTTGGTGACTTTGTGCCCCTTCCCACCAGGTGTATTTTAAAAGGCAACTGGTGTAAGGGTTCCAAGTAACTGTTGTGAATCCAGCCCCCGAACCTGTCCCCATGCCTGAAAGTGACTCCGAGAGTGAGGGGGAAGGGCCGGTAAGGCTTACCTTGGGAGCACCGATGCCTTTGGCCCGGCTCCAGGAGCCAGAACCAGGTCAGTCGGAGGACGTAATGAGGCCGTCATCCCCTGATTCCTCCCTTCCTCAGGCTACGCCTTCAGAACCAGCTGATAATAATAATAATAGTCAAGCTTGGATTAACCCGCACTTCAGAAGATTAGAGAGGCAGAGTCCTCAAAGGGAAGGGTGGGGCAGGAGCCCCACCCCACAGGATATATAAGGAGCTTTGGGACTGCTCGCACTCCACGGGGAGAAAAAGATTAGCTGAACCGTTTCAAAGAGAGCTGAAGTCTTACTCTGCAAGTCATTTGTTTGAACTGTGGCAAGCAGCTGCAATTTCTCTGCCAAGACTGATAAGAGCCATGAATCCACTGGCTGAAGGCCAGCTCATTGCTCCATAGTGGGGAAGGAGACTGAACAGTAACACCCACAACAAAAGAAGATTCTAAGGCTTGAAGTTCCTCAAAGTTCCATTTTATTAGAGATGTCATATTGGCACATCTGGGAAAATCTGAATCTGAAAGCTTCCAGGTTTTCCCCATCCAAAGGGAAATCCGAGTCCCTGCCCAGCACCCACATGTCCATCACATGGTCCAATCAAGCACCGTCCCAACTGGAGATGCCTCCCAGTTCCAGCCCTCCAGGTGCAGGGCAAGATGTCCTTGACTGTGAGAAAGGAATGTTATTATGACTATATATCACCCTTGCTCCATACAATTCCCCACTCCCAGTTTCCCACAATAGTAAATGTGGCAGGCCTGAAGATCGCAAAAGATGGCTTCCAGGCCTGACAACTGGATTTTCTTGGTTTTTTCCTTGAAAACATTTCACATTTCATCCAAGAAGCTTCTTCAGTATGGATCAGAAGTGAAATGACTTCAAGAAAAAACAAAGAAAGTCCAGTTGCTTTTGAAAAGCACCTTTGGGACAACCACGATCTGAATGATTGAGAATTTCCACAGATGACTTTTTGGATTGATCTGTTATGTTTTCATGGCAACAAAATGGAATTGATTTGCCATTACTTTCTCTCAAGCTAGAGACCTTAAAACAGATAAACTAGTACTAAACACTTCAACACTGTTTAAGTTTTCAATAGCGGCTAAGAGTTGCCACAAACATATCAAAATAAACAATCAAATCCATGTCAAAATTGTTGGAAGCACTAAAAAATAATTAAGCATGATACCTAGTTCAAGAGACTAGAATAAGTAGTGTAGTTTTTAAGATTTATTTCTCACTCAGAGAAAAGATCTTGGCAATCCAGTGAAGTGAGCAATAACCCGTGAAGACTTAAATCACTCACGAAGCATTTTTGTATTTTCTTCTTGCTCATAGTTCAAAACGTGTGTTTGTTTTTTTGCAAGAGAACCGTGTAGCTTTGGCACATTTAGTTGACAATGGATATTTACAACAAATCATTTTAATGGGACTTGCTCTTTCTTCCAGAAGAATTAATAAGACAAGAAATAATACTCTTAAGGTACAGTTAGAATCCATGAAAGAGCTGTACAATGCATAATCAAGTGCTCCAGCTTTCGCTTCTCATTAAAGCAAGTTTCATATTATTTGGATTCTTAGCAAATGTGCACCATTGTTTATCTCTTCTTTGCTATGACAAATATACAATAATGACAAATATATACATATGACAAGTCATAAGATATAAGCACTGCCACCAGTGTTCAACACTGCTGCGCTTCAATGGTTAGATAGCCTAAATGTTGGTATTTGAACACAGATCCTTTTTAACATTTATATTTTATTGTGTTTTACTAATCTAGGTGAAATGTAATACGTATTGCTGCTCCGTGTATGATGTACCATACACTGAATGAATGAATGAATTGTCAATACAGTATCATATTATGTTATTTTCTGAATTGGATCCCCTTTTATTTTACATTACATTCACTTGTATTCTTGCATGCTAGATCTCCCAGACCCTTTCCCCACCTAGAAATTTCTTGGCTTCAAAATGTTTATACATTATTAGAAAGCAAAATTGCACTGTACATTCCAGAGAACTGTAGAACTGTGATGACAACTATACTCCAATTGATATTGTATACTGGGTAGTGTCTATTTTATTTGATTTTTATCCCACCTTTATTATTGTATCTTCCTCCTCTTATTTTCCTCACAACATCAACCCTGTGAGGTAAACTGAACTGAGAGAGAGAGAGAGAGAGAGAGACTGGCCCAAGGTCACTATCAGTTTGGTACACCTAAAAACATCTCTTAACCAAAATGTTTGATAACTTATAACAATGTTAAAGCCATAAACATCTAGATAATTTGGGATTTTTTTCCTATTTTTGTAATCCTTTTCATAAGTGTGCTACACAAAATATCCTTCCTTCCTCCTCCTTCTTCTTCTTCTTCTTCTTCTTCTTCTTCTTCTTCTTCTTCTTCTTCTTCTTCTTCTTCTTCTTCTTCTTCTTCTTCTTCTTCTTCTTCTTCTTCTTCTTCTTCTTCAGCACAAAGGCTTGTAGATATTAAATTTTGCAGAAAAGAAACGTATTTTCTTCAAGCAATCACATAAAATTTAGGCTAAACCTCTTTTTAATAGTATTACACTTCTATCTCTCTTAAACAATACTTTAACTTGGCAATACTTGTGATAAGAAGTAGCAGTGGTGGGATTCAAATTTTTTAACAACTGGTTCTGTGGGTGTGACTTGGTCATGTGACTGGGTGGGTGTGGCTCAGTGGTCATATGAATGGGTGGACATGGCCAACTTGACATCACTCATGTTGAGGGGCGCCTTGCCCAGCCCCTTCCCTCCCAGCCACTCCTTGTCACGCCCGGCCTCAACGTATCTATAGTTCTGTAAAAATGTTGTTCACCTTTTTTCGACTTTATTATCTGCATCTACATACTATAGATGTACTTTCATGGGCCACTGAAAGGAGGAAATGGCTCACATGCTTTGCCCAAGAGTGTGATAGCAGGTCACAAAACAGGCTTTTGAGGGGCTGCCACAAAGAAGGGGAGGCAACAGCTGTCCCTCTCAGGCCATGCAAAGGACCCCTGGACAGCAGTGCAGGCTGCCAAGAGCCCTGGGCAGCAAAGGGAAAGTGCCCAGCCTGGCCCTCAAGCTCCCAGGGGACTGGGACCGCACAGCTCATCCCTGCTTCCCCAAAGGGGTGCCCGGCTGCGCTTACCTCTTCCTCAAGGCTGCTGCTGTTCTCGCTCTCTTTGGGCATATTGCTCATGGTGTATGCAGAAGGGCAAAGTGTGTGGGTCAGAGGGAGGCCCACTGCCTCTCCATGCAAGGAGGTGTCTACTTTGTAACCAAGCATCCTCACCAATAGGATGGGAGACCACCAGGTGAGGTCAGGAGTATGGGACAAGGGGATGGTGTAAGGACAGCAGGGCTGCTGGTGGCCAAGTGCTAAGGCAAGACTTCCCTCAGAATCTGACTCCTTCTCATTATAATCTCCTTCCTTCCTTCCTTCCTTCCTTCCTTCCTTCCTTCCTTCCTTCCTTCCTTCCTTCCTTCCTTCCCTTCTTTTTTCCTTTTTCTTCTTTTTGCTTCCCTCTTCATTTCCCTTTCTTCTTTCTTCCCCTCTTCCCTTGTTTTCTCTTCTTTGCTCTCTTTCCTTCTTTGTCTTTGTCTTTCCTGTCCCTTTTTGGATGCTCAAATGCAAAAGGGGAAACATTTCTAGATGCCTCCTTTCCTTGTGATCAAATGCCACTGTCAGCCTCAGCTTCATAATGAATGCTTTGCTTGCTTGCTACGGCTGTCATTGTAATGTGGGGAGAAGAGAGCTATCTTAATTATGGAGGAAGAGGTGGGAAGCGAGCTGGTGGAGATATCTTGTACAGGGGAAAGATTGGAGGAACTTTCTTTCAGCGTTTTCTCTGCAGCTGGCATGCTGATAACCAGTCAAGGCCAACCTTCCGGGCATATCAGAAGGATGGAGCCATCTGAAGCTGCACCCCACATGGTCCCCTGGAGGATTGTCAATTGGATAATCCTGACTGGACCTTTGGGGGGAGGGTTTTGGGGACGTTTCCTATATGTGATTTTTGCGCCTATTGTCTCAGACCTTGCTTTTCTTTGATTGCATTCAATTCATATTCAGTAAAAGTACCTTTCTCTATGGAAATGGAGTTGGATTTTTTCTTTTTTGAGTACTGAAAGGAGGCATATCTGATAGCCATTTTTCCTAGTAGTTTGTGGCCAAAGACTGAGAACAAACCAGGCTCAATTTATTCCATGCTTGCATTTAGTGGGAGAGTCCACAGGCAACAGCAAAACTGTCAAAATGTTGACTGTAATAGTTGATCAGAGCTCCTCAAGTTTTTATGTACAACCGCTTTAGTGTTTAGGAACAGAGGTAAGTTAGTTGCTTTTCTATTAATACATAATCCTTAAAAATGTAAATGTAAACAAAAAAAAGGGGTCTCCTATAGGGAGCCTACCATGGTCTAATTCAGACTGGAAATATAGCAAAGGATAATATTTTCTGCACTTTGCTTTATCCTGTTTCCCCACTGGAAATGGCTATTTGCAACACACGAGGAGGGGATACTTTCCTAAGAGCTCACAACTGGATTGCCAACGAAGTTCTGTCTGTGACAAAACAGAACACAATATTGCTTTCTCCTTTGAACTAGGGCATCTCCAATCAAGTTGCCCCTCCCTCCTTCCCTCCCTCCTTCCTTCCTTCCTTCCTTTCCCTCCCCCTTTTCTTTCCTTTCATTTTTTTAAGCTTCCAAAGGCTCCTGACAGAGACTTCCCATTTTGACCCATCCTCTATCGTTACTTCAGCGTGGTTTTTAACTCACATCTCCCAGACTCATGTATGTTTGTATGTGTGTGTGTGCCCCTTGCAGCCCGGCACTGCGAAAGAGGAAGAGACCAGGAGAGGCTGGGGTGAGAAAAACAAGCATTGCAAAAAAAGAGTTTTTGTAGTTTGCAGGCTGCAATGACTAAGACACTTCCCCCTAGGCCCCACTCCCATGTGTGCACACGTGCGCGCACACACACTCAAAGAAACTTCTTAGGCTGAAAAGTGCAAACTAATGAAAGCTCTTTTTTTTTCAAATCTTTTTTTCACAGTTCCCTAGCCTCTCCCAATGTTTTCCTCGCCATTGTCATAGCGCTGGGCTGCAAGGGGGGAGACCTTAGGCGCACATGCATATGCCACATACACACATGCATGGGTTTGAGAGGTGAGCTGAGACTCATGCAGAGGTCTGTCAGGCACAGAGGCAATGACAGGGGAAAGGGATCAAAATGGGAAGCCTCTGCCCATTTTTTAAAAAAAAAAACCCTACGGAACTTCCCTTTTTGTCCACCCTCCCCTTTGTTCCCTCCATACCTGATGCCAAAAGGGCAGCTCTGCTTCCTCCCCCCCCATGCTAGAACCCGCATGCCATCTCCATGCACCTCCACGTGCCCCCCAGAGCCCATGTGATCTCCTACCGCTCATGGTGGCTGCCAGGCAGAAGCCCCTGCCTGGGTCCCCTGCCCTCTCCTTCCCACCTCTTCCTTCCTCCATGCAGGGATGGGGTGGTCCCAGGGAAAGGGCAGCAAGCAGGGACGGGAGGCACTAGTGCCAGCCTTAGATCCATGCTGCCACTTCAGCCCACTTCAGCCCACCCACTAGGTGTGCACACAGCAGGTTCCAAGAGGGCTTGCATTTTGGATGAAGGGCAGTGCTCAGCAAGCAATCCTTAGGGATGACAGTCGCCAGGCCCTGCACCGCTCTCTGCCACTTGTGTGCATGCCCAGGGGGTGGGGCCAAGATGGTGCTGCAGATCTAAGGATGGTCCTGGGTGAGGAACCAGAGTGCAGCTGGGCCATGAGCGTCACTCTAGGCCAGTGGTCACCAACTGGTGATCCGTGGACTACTGATGGTCTGTGAGAACATTTTGGTGGTCCACAGAAAAATTATTTGCATTTTTTTATATTGCACTAAATTGGGGGTCCTCAAACTATGGTCCCTGGGCCAGATACATGAAATGAACATTTGTGTTGCTGCAGAGAGTCTCCCCCTTCAGGGTTTTTTTTGTCCGGGTTGAGGGGGGCAGAAATTCCGACTTGGGGTCTGCTTCAGCCTCCTGGTGTGGGGCTTTGGGCAAAGGCTGGAGGAAAGTTGTGCTGGTGGAGAAGAGCCAGAGGGACTTGTTCCAGTGGGACCGCATCATGGCCTGGAACTGACTGACCATCTCAGCCCGCTGAGCCTCCAGGTGCCGGTACCTGGCCTTGCACTCCCGCAGATCTTCCCTCTGCTTGGAAAGCCTATGCTCATAATCCTTAGTGAGATGCTTCTGCTGAGCCTCCTTCTCAATCATATCCAATTTGAACTAAGCTAGCTGTTTTGCCAACTCTTTCTCGTGGTGGCTGCTTAGCTCCAACAACTACTTCCTGTTGGGGTCCTAAGGAGCCCAGGTCGGGAGGCAAGGAGTGACTAGCAGGGGAGGGGATAGTAGAGGCTGACAAGGCACCCCTGGATGTGAGTGACATCGAGTTGGCCCAGCCATGTCCACCCAGTCACATGCCCACCTAGCCACGCCCACCCAGCTGGTCATTAGGCAGATCATATTAGTGGTCCATGGGATTTAAAATTATGAATTTAGTGATCCCTGAGGTCCGAAAGATTGGGGACCCCTGCTCTAGGCGAGTGGCCCTGGCAAGATAAGGAATGGCTGGGAGGGGCCAGGTGGGGTGTGGGTGGGGCCAGCCAGTGGTGCTATCAACTGGTTTGCCGAACTATGAAAAAAGTTAACAAGGTCTAAACTGGCTGGAGCCTACCTCTGTGTGGGAGGCAGCTAAGGAGGAAGGCTCACCAGGCAGCGTGCAGCTGGGCTGTGAGGGCTGGGGTTGAGGCAAGCGAGGGAACCTGAGAGCAGCAGCAGCTATGCCACAGGCATGACTGTAGGCATTGGTCAAGGTGGGCGGGGCAACGTAAGGAATGAGGGGCAGGGTGAGATGGGGCAGGGTAAGGCCAACCAGTTCGGCCGAAGTGCTGCATCCCACCACTTAGCAGTAGACTTGATGACTTGCTTACAAGATGTTCTTAGGATGATCTGAACAATAACACTATTCATGCTTTTCTATCCGCATTTTTCTTTCTAACCTACATATTTCCAACAGGTCCTATTTAGAGCATACAGCTTCCCCTCAAAGAAATGAATTATGAATGCAAAGCTATCAAGGATATGAATGAGCTATTAATGCTTTCAGTGCCTGTGACCCTCAAACCACAACCACCATGAATTATCCTGTTTCTCATTCAATCAATCAATCAATCTTTACAGTGGTTAAAATCACTCATTCAACACCTTAAAATCCTCGATGGACCATGACTTCACCTGATTTTCAAGTGCATTCCTTAATCAACTTATTTTGCAGACAACTGATAGATAATGGCGGAAGGGAGGGAGATGAAATGACTTCAGACTAACCTGAGCATTTTATGAACAAACAAAATAGCAATAGAACTTAGACTTATATACTGCTTCACACTGCTTTACAGCCCTCTCTAAGTGGTTTACAGAGTCAGCATATTGCCCCCAACAATCTGGGTCCTCATTTTACCGACCTCAGAAGGATGGAAGGCTGAGTCAACCTTGAGCTTGGTGAGATTCAAACTGCCAAATTGCAGGCAGCCGGCAGGAAGCAGAAGTAGCCTGCAGTACTGCATTCTAACCACTGTAGCTCAGAAAGAAAGAAATCAAACAAACTGATTAACAAGACAATGCCAGATTGTAAAATGTAGAAGACATAGCAAAACCTTTTGGGATATTTTCCTCCAGAAGAGGGAAATTATCCCATAAATAATTTCTGGGATAAACAAAAATGAACCTTGGGGAAAAAAACAATGGTTACTTTTCCCAAAACAACACACACACGCACACACGCACACACACACACACACACACACACACACTGATTTAGCTATGTTTCGTATAAAAGAAGTTGCAATGTACTTACAGCCCACTCAACTCTGAAAAGGGAAAAATGTGCATCATTTTAATTAAAGTTTGCTTTAATTTGATATTTCCCCCCCTAGCATTTCAGCAAACAAAGCATTCTAAATTCATTTGGTCTAGCTTGTTCTCCCTACTTTTAGCCTACAGAAGTAAAACAGCAGGGAGAGATTTGTATGCCTTCTATTTAATTAACCCATTTTAATTCATTTCTACCATGACTTTGCAATAAAACATCTGGGTTCAAACTTGAACATTTTTCTTTTTAATATTTTGTTCCATTCTTTATGTCCATTCTCATATTTAATCTTTCACTAACCATTATCAAAAAGCACTGAGAACAGATGGACATATAGTATACAAGGTCTCACAAGGGAGCTAAGCTATCAAAGGGAAGAGACAATCTAAAGGACTTCAGATTAACTTTAGAACAGACATTTCCAAGCATCAAAATCCTCCATCTTCTTTCTCTCCTCCACACACAATTTTTCAAAGCAAGTTTGTTAGTTACCTAATATCTGTTTTAAGGATCTATTCTATACAGAGCAAGCTTTTCTCCACAGTTTCCCTTCCATCAAGATAGAGAGATATAAATCTCAGCAACAATTGTAGATATAGGAGATATACTAGAAAAAATATGCAGTACATTTTTTAGAAGTGTCTGCATTTTCTCTCTGTAGGCACTTCTGATCCCTTGAAGTCCACCTACATTATGAAGCTATGTTGAGATCCAGCAGGACAGCACAATATTTCATGGCCCAAAAGATGAGTTCATATGATGCTTTTGAGATTTCAGATCCGTTTCTCCCACTGACCGCTACTTCTTCCAATCAAAGTTCCATCTTCCAATCTTCTTCCGTCTTTGTTCCAGAGATGGAACAAAAATCCCTAGGTCAATTAATCCTGGTGCATTATACTTTAAAGAAGTACAACCAGAGCACAGAGCTGAAGAATATCACTTTGATGGTACTTATTTAATTGCAGCATATAAATGTTTGTTGGGGATCTTCCATAGAATCAGTCAACAAGAATGGTGAATGGAATGGGCATAATAAATCTAATTCTGACAATAAACAAGAGCTTTTGCAACAATTGCCAGGCAGCAGTGGCTGGAAACAATCAACATTTTTTGATAGTACTAACAAGTGGTGAATCTGCAGGATTAAAACATAAGTGGAACTCAAGAATAAACACATAGACACACACTTCAGAAGGCAACTAGTTTGGGGGGGGGGCTTCAAAGCTAAACAGGATCAAGGGTAGATTGACAATTTGTAATAATATGGATGAATTTGTATTAAATTTTAAATTGATGTCTCCCAAGCTCAAACAATGTGTTGACTCTTATTTTAACAAACAAAATAAAAAAGATGAAACAACCAAAACAGATTCTGGCACCAACAGGCCTGTAGCAGATCAAACTCAACAATATTCATCTCAAATTTAACAAATAATAAAATAAATCTCAAACTTAGGACAATACATTTAAGGGACTAATGCTTTGCAAAACAAAAGATCTGGGGAGAAAATTATCAATGATACCATGAAGAAGGTAAATGGATGCATTAAAGCCAGCCCAACCTGCTGTACTGAGCCATATAACACCACCAGCTTTATGAAGATATGATGCACCAGTGAGAGGATACCAAAAAATTATGGGCCACTCACTCCTACCAGTGCACACTGACTTTGCTCATTTATCAGTTGGAAGGCTCAAATCTAGGAAGATCCTACTGGGACTTGCACAACATCTGTTTAACAACTTTTAGCATACATTCTCAATGGAAAACTAAATGGGTGGTTGAACTCCCAGACACAGGTAGATATGTAAATGAAACTACACAAAAAGTGCCAGGTTTTGAGCTATCAGCAATGGACAACCTTGAATAGGATTTGCACCTCATGTGGCATCTGCCAGGATTCATTATATAAATGGGCATCCTTCCCTCAGTGTGACTGTGGAGTCCCATGTTAAACTGTAGATCATATGATGACTGGCTATAAACTGAGGGCATATACTGGTCCAATATTTAATTTTTTCACATAAACAATGCTGTAATTCAATGATTACCTGGCCTATACAATGGTATCTGAATATAGATCTTTTTAAAATTCATTTCTTACTGTGTTTTTAATCTAGGTGAAATCTATGTATATGTATACTGTATGTATGTGTACACACACAAACCCACACGCACGTACAATCAATACAAAAGCTACAAGATGATGCAAGATCAAATTTGGGTCAGTCGCCATGAACAACCCAAATCTGATTTCACATTTATTTATTTATTTAGCATATGGCATATCATATATGGACTTGATACTGTCAGATCCCTAAAAGTGATACTGCCATTCAATTTGGAGAAAGTGGGGGGAGGGCTTGGATACGATTTATTAGCATTGCCTGTGTCAACAGATATTTTACAACCTATATCCTGGCGCCAAAGCACCCTGAGACTTCCTTAATGTTGAGGAATGTTTATGCCAGCCATGTGGGCTGTTTCACTTTAAAGGATAATGGAGGATAACGATGGGAATACATGTTTATCCAGTTCTCATTGCAGCTGGTAAAGAAAACATGTTCACACTTGTGTATTGGCTAAAATCTGCTAAAGGGAGGGGTCTCTACTACTTTAATCCTACTTGTCTTGCCTAAGGATATTCAGACGTTGCTTTGAATCCATTGCTGTTACTTCTGCTTAATAAAAGGTTCCTTTTGAAATAATCCGTTTCAAGAGTTTTCACTTTCTTAAGTTAGGAGGAGAGGCAGTCCTTATAGATACTTTCATTTGCCAGTTGGGCCTGCAATACTTGCTCTGTCTACTTTTAGATCTCTTTTGTGGATGCTTTTTATCAAGTGCAAAGAGCCATGGAAAAATACATGCTCACAAGATAAGATAGAAAGACCTGCACATGAATTAGAGAACAAAAATATATGATGCCATAAAAAGAGTAAGAGCTGAAATGTAAATGTAAATGGGCTGGTCACAAAGTAAGAACTGATGGCAGGTGGACTAAGGCAGTCATAGAATGGATTTCACTTGATAAAAAGCTTGTAAGTTTAAGTGCTATTGCTATCCCATCTTTTTTTTTCCTTTCCTTTCCTTTCCTTTCCTGTTAAAAAATAATATATGCATCAGAATTTGTTCATGTCTTACCTGGATTCATCATGGTTGATTGCAAGGTAGATCTCCCAAGATGTTTCTTCAGGGATAGCCCCATGGGGAATTAGTAGGCTAACTCCTGGAACAGCAAAGACAAAATTACTTGGAAACACTCCAAGTGCTTGCTAGAATTAAAGTGAACTGAAGTTGCAACAAACAAAAAGAGCACTGTTACTTTTATTGCGGCTTTGTAGTAGATAAATCATTGTTGCCATCATCTGAATAGTACAACAAACATATTTCAATTGATAAGCATTTATTACACTGGGATATTTGCAGAGCAATCTTTTTTCATGGTTTCAGGTAAAACTGTTTTGTTTGCATGAAGCACTTGAAACAGTAGCTTTTTAAAACCTACCGCAGTAATACTTATATTAATACAGCAAAAAGAAAAAAGTTGTTTTCAGTATTAAATTGTGTAGGTGTGGGATAAAAATAATTCTTCAGAGAATCGGGGAAGCTCCCATTTATCATGGATTTTGATGCAAAATCCTTATCTTGCTGATTTCGGATTTCTTCTCTGAAAATATAGCCTAAAAATTGGGTATTAAATAATATGAAATTATGAAGTTAGATTCTAACCAGAAATATTTCAGATGGACTTGCTATGGCCTTCTGTTTTGTGCACTGCTCTACCTTAAGCATCCTTTTCTTAAGACAGTAATATCACCATGTAGAGCAGGGCATAAACAGCCTTTCAAAATTCTCTGCCCAGTTCTCAAATTGGATGGATGATTTATTTGAAATTCTTCAACAATCTCTCTAGGGCAGGATTCCCCCTTAGTGCTGACAGAATCTTACTGAAATAGCTCTTGGAGAAATTCCCTTGTAGTGTCTTCCCTTTGGATTTAAATGAAGTTGGGAAACCAAGAAAATTACAGACTACTACTGAGAGAGTGAAAGACAGGACATTCATACATGCCTTTGGTTGCCTGGGAATTAAATAAGTGAGTGTTATGAGAATTTATCTGCAATTCTTATACTTCGGAAGAATTTCTAAAGAAATTTATCTCCTATCAAACTGGATGATAAACACTTTCACCTGTACACTGGTTCCTCTAACAGGAGAAATAATTGCTGTATAAGTATCACTCTGAAGATCAGATCCATTCATTATAAATTGGTCGTTGAAGGTGCCCATCACAGCCACTTCCCCATATGTCACTTGGAGGACCTTTCAGATTGTATATAGAACTGTCAGTTAACTGCATCAGAGAGTCACAATCCTGCTTCTGAGGGAAGATTGCAAGGATAACAGAGGAGCTTCACACAATTTCCTTGCTTTAGATTTCCCATTATAGGATATCAAACAATTGGTTTGGGAATCCTTTCTCCTGAGAATGGCTGTAAATGAGGGTAACTTCCACTAATATGGATACATTTAATAGAGAAAATTGAAATTCTTCCTATAGGACAAAATTTACATGGCCAGTTCCGTGAGAAAATAGCCTGGAATTTTTGGCTAATCATTGGCATGAAAAACAATCAAACCTAACACACAGAGACACTCAATCTCAGGGTGTATTGAAAGTGAGACATCATAGATGAATTATTACTGTTTTTCAGAAAATGTTGCTATATGTATTAATCATATACACACAAACATATATACCAATACACATATATGCAAACATACACATACACACAAACTCACTACTATTGGATAAATATTTTCTGATGCTTGTTTATAGCCACAATAAACTTTAGTTGGATGATGATGACATCATCATAAAATATATTGGAAAAAATCATTATTAGCAGATTTTGTACCTTGATCAAGGTATCTTTTTTTTTGTCTACACTGAGAGCATATGCACCAAGACAAATTCCTTGTGTGTCCAATCACACTTGGCCAATAAATTCTATTCTATTCTATTCTATTCTATTCTATTCTATTCTATTCTATTCTATTCTATTCTACTCTACTCTACTCTACTCTACCCTACTCTACTCTACTCTACTCTACTCTACTCTACTCTACTCTACTCTATTCTATTTCATAGGTGCATATAAAAACAATCCCAGCTGTCTCTAAGGAAAATGTTTTCCCTATTCCTTTTGAGTTTTAAGCTGCACTGAGCCTTTTTCCACAATGTACACAAGAGTTTTCATGTATTTCTTCACTCAAAATTGGCAAGAAACTATCTCAGCAGTATTCTGCAACAATAGCAAATGAAAATAACCAGTAGGTTCAGAGTGGCTAAAAAGGGTTCAGTGCCATAGGACACAGATAAAAGATATAAAAAGATGTAAAAGTTATAAAAGAAAACAAATGACTTGGATTCAACCTGTTTGGGAGGATTATGGCCTCCTATACAATACTAGAGAGAAGGAGGGGGAAAAGAATGGAATTCTCTCTTACCCATATCGTTTGAGATTTCCAAGTATCATAGATAATTCAGTGAACTCAACAGCTTTTTACCATGCAGCAGTTCTTACTAGCAATTAAATGAATTTTGGTACCAAACCTACTAATTTATTCACTTAAACAAGAATGACATCTTGGCCCGTACTGATAATGTGGCTATGATTATTAGGATGTACAAAGCAACAAATGTGCATCGGCAATTAAACCCTGCTCAGTGTGTTGCCTTCTCTTCATGTCTTTTATCCTCCTCTTCTGAAGTGATTCTCCTGGGGAATAAACAATGTTGTCCCCTAGATGAGTTGAATAGCATGGCTCACAAAAGAGGAGATACTTTCACAGGATGCTCTGTCCAGCAGCAAAACGTTACAGCACAGCACAGAATCCACAATAAAGTGCTTCAGAGAATTTTTACCTATTAGAGCTCCTCAAATCTTACAGTTCTGTTCAGCGGGATTATTGAGAACCTAAAGCCCAAGTCCTTGTACAGTGCTGAAAAATCCAATTTGATAATGCCAACAAACGTTGACTTGCCTGTGCATGAATACATCCTGGAGTTTAGCCCTCTTGAGATCACTGATCCTGCATAAGATAGCTCTTCCTATTCAGAAACTTCTCCAAACATTCAACTGGAATCTGCTTTTTTGTAACTTAAACCCATGTCCATGTTGTTCCCTCTAAAACAACAAGATCATTTTCTTCTTTGGGACAGCTTTTCAGATATTGTCATTTCCAGTTGTCCAGGGGTGCACCATGTCCAGTTGCTAATGCATTCATATTAATGTTATCAAATATGCACCACCTTCAAAAACACATGTTGGCAGAACTGAGTATGGTATTTTGATACAAATATATAAATCACCCTATATCACATTTAAGCTACTGCTCATAATTAGGAAGATGTGTTATTCATTTGCCTTACAAGACAATAGCTTGGAACTGTACTTTTAAATTCATAATCTTCATCATCCAAAAGTTTCAACATATAGTGATCAGAACATATAGTCAGGATAGAATTTTGAACCATTTCTTCAGGAGTAGGGGAACAGTGTCTGCAGGATGTGATTTAAAAAGTCAAAGTGAAACTAACTTCATTGTAAAATTGAAGTTAAACTTCAGTCTGGCTTTTAAGTGCATCTACCTTGACTTTATGATCAACCTTCAGGACTTCCCTAGAGCCAGAGATAATAAGTTGAGATGTGTGAGCTTTCTGTTTGAATGCTTGACTCTTCTACTGAAAGTCCATTTATTGAGTCAAATCTGGTGCCTTTACGTTGATGTGAACATTCAGTGGACTTTGTGCATGAGTCTTTTGATACACAGACTACACAGATACACAGAAAGAGAGACACACACAAACTCATACACTTTTATTCAATCAAATCTTGCCATTTGGAATCTATGGCAATTGGAATTTTGGTTAGTCTTCATCCCTTTAAAGCTAAATGTATAGCCTTCAAGAACCTGGGTCAATGTATATGCCACAGAATCTATAAAGATCCATCTCTCTTTTAGAAGGAAATCAGGTAGTTCTCCAAGCTATAATTTTTGTAGCTAGAATAACAAAACATTGCATTACAGGACAAGGGACCCTTGTCAGTAATTTACGGGCATAAATGACTACCGAAGAATTGCTAGCAGCACAATTAAGCAGCAATTTTGAATGGCCTTTTTTACTCATAGGGATACACACAAGCAAAACAAAAAAATAATAATGAAAATATGATCAAAAGCCTGTGCCATCGACGGGGGAAAAAGTGTTTCATTTCATAGAACATGGCAAGTATCTCATATAATAGCTGGATACTCAGGGCAGGTTTCCCATTTTTGACATGTTATTCCAATAGTTAGCTTTGATGAGGAAAGAAAGAGAAACATTTGCTACCCCTATGGCTTAAAAAAAGAAAGAAAGAAACTTCATATGACAAAAGAACAGTGTATTTTAAAATTAATGTTATTTCACAATATAAAATAGCAGCCAGAAATCTTCACAAGCTGTACCTATTTGGGCATTTGCCTCCCATAGATAGACAGCAGGAGGGCTATATGCTCAGTACAAGCTTCCTATGTGATCCAGAAACATTATCACACAGAATTTGAAATCACATGGGTCCTGATCCCTGCTACTGCCTTTGTAATACCTGAAAAATGGTAGAAATATGATAAGAAATGTGGCCAGTAAGTCTTCTCAGTCCCCCTCTACCTCTTTTACATATATCATTTTATCTGGGCAAAGAAGAGCACCATGAACTGACATTTCATCAAACTTTTCTTTTGGCATGTTTTCCTTGGTAATTTCATTCAACCTGACAGAAAAGAAATTGTTTGGGGAATTTGCTTCAAAGAAGAACCTTCTTTTGAATGAAACACTGTCTTGTTTCATAGGCATCAACTTTCTGGAATGGCATTCAGTTAGAAATCTAGATGGCTCCATCTCTCCTAACCTTCATAAGAACCTTGAAGAGACCAGTAAACGAAAGTTCATTTATGCTATAAATTCAATTGCCAGAACCAACCCCAACCCCAACAAACTTCGATCACGGCCTGATCTATCATTTCTGCAATGGATCCGCTCCCACGAACTCCGCACAGAACTCAAAAGATGGCAAGACGAAGGTGACTCCAACCTATACATTGACTACCGCGCTGACTGCATAAAAAGAAAAACCTACAATCACTTGCCCAACATCCAACCCTCCATCACCCAAACATCCAACCATCTGTCGTACAGAACTTTCAACCAGCCGTCATCCAAAACTAGGTACGCACACCCCTTATTTCCTCTATACCAGCGACTGCTGAACTTAAATGCAAACTGATAAATGCAAGAAGCATTATGAACAAAATGCCCAAATTTCTCCTCTCGTTAAATACTGGTACATTCAACATTATATTTGTCTGCAAAACATCATTTCAGAAAGAGAATATGATGTTTTCCGGTTGGATCGCGAAACCCACAGGGGAAGTGGAGTGGCTATCTTTTACAAAAAGTCACTGAATCTAAAAAATATTCAAGTTGCACATAAACTTGCTCTTCCAGAAACTATCATCTGCAAACTGTCCTTTAACATCACACTTCGCTTCTTACTATGCTACAGAGCCCCCGACTACGGCATCACTCATGCAAACAAGTTAACCACCCTGCTAAAATGAGCTGCTTCTTGCCCTTATCCTCTCATCTTTCTGGGTGACCTCAACCTACCTCTTGTTAACTGGAAAACAAACGAATGTACAACTGAACTCATCCACACTACCCTGTACAATGCTGTTACAAATCTAGGTCTTCATCAACTAGTAACTAACAACACAAGACTCAACAACTGCCTTGACCTCATCTTCTGCAACAACGCAAACTCAATTTATGGACTACAAATAAAAGAACCCTTTTCCAACAGTGACCACAGCATGATAGACTTTTGTCTCAATATATGCCCTTATAAAAATCTCCATAATAATGGTATACCAAACTACAACTTCAAAAAAGCCAACTATGATCTTATAGACACCGACCTCTCATCTCTTGACTGGCAAATTCTATTCCCCAACTGTTTCAATGCTGAAGACCACTATAGTGTTTTCCTGCTTGAAGACAATAGTTATTAAACTATTTTTTTTGTTGTTGTTGTTAGTTGCAAAGTCATGTCCGACCTGTCGTGACCGCATGGACAACATTCCTCCAGGCCTTCCTGTCCTCTACCATCCTCTGGAGTCCATTTAAACTCATGCCTACTGCTTCAGTGACTCCATCCAGCCACCTCGTTCTCTGTCGTCCCCTTCTTTTGCCCTCAATCTTTCCCAGCATTAGACTCTTCTCCAGTGAGTCCTTCTTTCTCATTAGGTGGCCAAAGTATTTCAGTTTCAGGATCTGACCTTCTAAAGAGCAATCAGGGTTGATCTCCTCTAGAACTGACTTGTTTGTTCGCCTTGCAGTCCAAGGGACTCGCAGGAGTCTTCTCCAGCACCAGAGTTCAAAGGCCTCAATTCTTTGGCGCTCAGCCTTTCTTATGGTCCAACCTTCACAGTCATACATTGCAACTGGGAAAACCATAGCTTTAACTATACGCACTTTTGTTGGCAGGGTTTTATTTTTATTAAACTATACGTACCACAAATCACCACCAAAATCAGGAAAAATGAATTACCCATAACAATAAAAAAGCTCCAATCCAAAAAAAAAATCCCTCTGGCGAAAAAACAAAACTGGCTATATAGCTAACTTTAAAAACCGCTACAAAAATATATGCCACCAAATAAGGATTGAATGCATCAATTACCACATCAAACAAGAAGACGGCCTTCTGCGCACAAAATCCAATTGCGCTTTCTATAATTTTGTAAACAACAAACTTAAAGACTCGAGATCCATTCCACCCCTAAAAGGATCTAACGGTAAAGAATGCAATGATGAAACAGTTAAAGCAAACCTCTTTAACACATTCTTCGGCTCAATCTTTGTTAACAGTAATGGCTCATACCCAACATTCCCCAGTCGTACCAATAAAGATTACAATGATCTAACACAAATAGATTTCACAGAAGATAATGTTGAAAAGGTGTTACGCAGACTGAAACCATCTCTATCTATTGGATCTGACGATCTTTGTACATACTTCTTAAAAAAGCTTTCCACTGTTATAGCAGAACCCCTAAGCATCTTTGAAAAATCCTTCAGGACCAGCTCCCTTCCTAATCTATGGTCACTAGCCACGGTCATCCCTATCTTCAAAAAAGGAGACCCCAGCCTAGTTGAAAATTACAGACCAATTTCTTTATGCTGCGTTACCTGCAAAGTAATGGAATCAATCACCAACCAATCCATCACCCTCGACCTAGAACCAAACAACCTACTCTCTAATAAACAATTTGGTTTCAGAAAAAAAATATCCTGTAATCTACAACTTCTTCACTGCAAAAACATATGGACTACAAATCTTGATCAGGGCAAAGCAATAGATGCAATTTACATAGACTTCTGTAAAGCCTTTGACTTAGTGGTACACGACAAACTTCTTCTAAAACTAAAATCCTACGGCATCTCCGGACCCCTCCATAACTGGATAATTGCGTTCCTGTCAAACAGGCAACAAGTGGTCAAAATAGGCAGTGCCCTATCAAATCCTGCTCCTGTTAATAGTGGTGTCCCCCAAGGCAATGTTCTAGGTCCAACATTCGTCATATTATACATTAACGACCTCTGTGACCATATTATAAGTAATTGTGTTCTCTTCACCGATGATGTTAAACTATTTAACACTACCAACATAGCTAGCCTTCAAAAAGACCTTGACTTTGTGTCAGAATGGTCAAAAATTTGGCAACTTCAAATCTCAACCAACAAATGCTCTGTGTCAGACTGTCTCTGATTATATTTAGGAAAGAAAACACCTTGACTTCATTTGAAAATGAAGAAAAGTACTTTTACTAAATACATCTGGACTACAGCCGTGTAAAGTTGAATCTGAGACAAAATATGGCTAACATCCCATATCTCCTCGTTAGTCCCTCCTCCCCACAAAAGGTCAGGCAGGGCTGGTCAATGCCAGCTCCTTCTTGCCCCCCGTGGTAATCTTCTTCCGAAGGTCTCCGGCAGTTTATCATCTCAGGAATGCAGGGTTCGTTGGAAAGTCCGCGCGTCTGGCGTTCATGCTGATTTCAAACCTTACCTCCCCCCTCCCTTCTTCTTTTATGTCAGATGACACTCTTAAAGGGCCCTCTTCTGTTAACCTGAATAGGATAGTATACATCTTAAGTCCATGGCTATTTTACATTAACGTAATGACATTGCAAGCTAACTACTGGATACAAATTTCACACGTAGAACACAAATAGAGTGAAGGTTGGAGTGGAGGCTGACACTCTGTCTTACACATTGGAAAAAAGAATCAGAACACTAAATACAAGCTTGATGGACATGACCTTGTAGATGACCCTCACTCCGTCAAAGACCTTGGAGTTCTCATATCAAATGATCTAAATGCCAAAGCCCACTGCAACTGCATCGCCAAAAAGGCATTAAGGGGTGTAAACCTAATCTTGCATAGCTTCTTCTCCGGAAAGATTACACTACTAACCAGAGCATACAAAACATTTGCTAGACCAATTCTCTATTACAGCTCGTCTGTCTGGAACCCACACTTTATTTCGGACATTAATACAATTCAGCGTGTCCAGAAATATTTTACAAGAAGAATCCTCCACTCTTCTGATCACAACAAAATACCTTATGCCACCAAACTTTAAATTCTGGATTTAGAAAATTTAGAACTACGCCGCCTTTGGCATAACCTGAGCATAACTCATAAAATCATCTGCTACAATGTCCTTCCTGTCGAAGACTACTTCAGCTTCAACCACAACAATACACGAGCACACAATAGATTTAAACTTAAAGTGAACTGCTCCAATCTTCATTGTAGAAAATATGACTTCAGTAACAGAGTTGTTAATGCCTGGAATGCACTACCTGACTCCGTGGTCTCATCGTAAAATCCCCAAAACTTTAACTAAAGACTGTCTACTGTTGACCTCATCCCATTCCTAAGAGGTCTGTAAGAGGCGTGCATAAGAGCACCAGAGTGCCTACCGTTCCTGTCCTAATGTTCCCTTTGGTTGTATTCAATTTGTGTGGTTATTTCATGCTTATATATATTGTTCTGTTTGACAAAATAAATAAAGAAATAAAAATAAAATAAAAAACCTTAAAAATGGAGTTTTTCAGAAAGCAGTTCACTTAGGAACTGTCATCAATATTTGTGTTATTTTTGATAATAGTCATTTGTGCAAGGGTTTGACCAATTTCATGATTATTAGACCTGTTTTGCTATTATTATTCTTTGACTGTTATTCTACAGCACTATGTCCTTATGGAATGAGGCAGAATCTATAAAGTCAGCAAATAAATGTTTCAGTGAAATTAGAGGTGAGCGTTCTTTCAATGATTCAATGCTCTGAGGTGGTTGCATGTACTTTGATTTCATGGTACAGTCTCTCTCTGGTGGCCTGACTCAGAATGAGTCTAGTAGCACCTCCTCCAACACATTTGAAAAAGGTGCTATCAAATTCCTGATTTTTGTATAATTACTACAGCTCCCCTCCTGCAACATTTATTGGTCTAGTGTTACCCTGAATCTCCATTATATTAGGATTCTTTTTGTGGGCCTTTGTCATATTAGGAAGCAAGTAAGCCATGAATGCTACAGAATGCTAGTGAGATATGTTTGGGGAATCAGACAGTTGATGTGATCACATCATTACAATAAAGTTTTTAAAAAATACACTTTCCAAAGGATATGCAACAGGTGCATCACAAGAATAAGATAAGAAAGAACAGAAGCTTATTTTATAGGGGAAAAAACCTTAAGAATTTGATTACACCAAAGAAGAGAGGAATAACTATTTTCATAATGTCTTTTGGGGGGGAAGCTTCATAGAAGCTTATGGTTTGCCACAGTTGGAATGCAAAAAAATAAATGTTTCATTGGATTCAGCAGGGTGCTGATAAATAACCTGGGGGTGGAGAGAATGTATTACCTCAATTCTTCTTCTACAGAACGGCAAATGGAATGAACTCATCCATTGAACTGAGTGAATGTTAGATAACAAGCTTACTTACCATATAAAAAGTATTCTGTTAATCATTAAGGTATTGATGTGCCAAATTGTCCATTCACCTTTAATTTGTTCCATTCATGAAAGTATGTGCAGGAACAGATGGGGAGTAATTTAAATAGCAGTGATTTGAAATGGAAAATCTTTTAGAAGTCTCATATTACAGGAGATATTGCCTTCCTTGGGCGATGGCTAAGAGATTTGTCTTGAAGATACTGATTAAACTTAATTTCTGTACTCACTTGCCTGGGTACAGAGATTCTCTTCATCTTGCAGTTTCTTCCATCTTTGGATAATTATGTGCCCCACAATAGTCATGGAACAGAATACCTTCCCAGGTGACTGTGCAAGATTGATTGGTCGTATGACCATTCATTCAAAGAACTGGAAGAAACTCAAAAACATAGACTACTTCCAAACTAAGGAGCCCTCTCCCCTCAAAAAAACTTTTTGTCAGCTGCCCCCTTATGCTTGCTTGTGCTTCACTGTTATGCAGTGACAGACTGCCATGAACTGTGGGGAGGGGGAAGGAAGAGAGGAATGCTTGGGGAAATGAAAGTAAGTTCTGTATCTCCTCAAGATGCTGCCTCAATGTCATCCAGTTGAAAGAAGGAGAGGGATGAATACCAAACTGCACTTGGACTGACCATTATGAAACATCTTGCCTGAACCTGATTGGTAACTCTGGGATGGGCAATGAGAGACAGTTAAGGGAGGAAAAAGAAGAACGTAGTGTTTTTGGTGCACAATTTTCCGTTCTGACTTTGCAATACACTTGACCTCTAATAAACTATACTTTTCTCAACAAATGGAGCCAAGGATCATTTTATTTAGAGGTTTAAGTTGTGGCAGGTCCTACACTTTTAAGAAATTATTATATTCCCTATCAAAGAGGCAGGAAAAACATTGTGCTTCTTTTTAGGAAATAAAAAATAATAATAATAAAAATCTCACAGCTACAGTGGGAGGATTAAAACAGCTTTACTGAATTGTCACAGTTACTTTTCTACCTGCAAAAGTTCATAGATCACATTCCTCTCAGAGAAAACTGATAGAGGAATTTATTGCTATTGGATATTTTTAAATAAACCCAAGGGGGGAAATCCAATTATGCCTGCATTTCCAAATACTTGCAGATTTGGCAGAAACCCACCTGTGTTGGGAATTCCTAAACGCCCTCCCAGATGACCAAATACACTGGTAGCTCTCATCTCATTTTGCTTTGAAAGTGATGAGAGATTCTGGATATAGGCCGTTTTGTTCTTCGCATGCACAGGATTGAAGGTTTTGTTGTTGTCATGTGGAAATGTCCCAGAATGAGTTTTCCTGTGATACTCCGAATGTTCTGTCACACCCAATGACACCATAAATGAACTCTGAACTTTGACTTTGATATCAGACAAAGGGTTGAAGAGGGAGGATTCTGTCATCAGCTCCTTGTCAATGGGATCTTGAAGGCATATGGGTCCACTGTAGGTTCTACTGACAGTCAGGTCAGGCTGCATGGATGAGTTCAAAAGCAAGGAGTTACCTGATAGAAGGAAATTGATCAAGCAATCAGTTACCATTGCTACACAGAATCCTAAGCATTTTCTGTTATAAATTAAGATTGCAAACCTCAAGCAACATTACATTAGACTTAAAATGAGAAATTTTTGTAATAAATTACAAATAAATGTTTTTCCAAACAGAAAACTAATTATCAGGAGGAAAATTTATGCCTGAGTCAACCATAGTTTCAGTTGGGAAACAGTAGATATCTTAGACCAAGCCAGTTCTAAATAAATTCACTGAGCTTGTATAATTTCCTGTAAATGTTTCATGACCAGGATAGATAACATCATTAGTGCATGAGAGCCTAGGGTTTACTGACAGAGCAAGCTACTATGAATAAACTACCAGCAGATGAAGTCCCCCATGCTATAGAGATTAAGGAAGATGACCCTGAGGGAGGTACACAAGTTCTGTAAATAAGAGGTTAAACATTTTGTCTAAATCCAGAATGTTGAGATAATCTTCAGAAGTGACTCAGACAGACATCTCCTTAATTCACCTAGAGTAAAAGACGAAAACATTACAACACAATCAGACTTGCAAAATTGTTTTGTATAAAAGTTTTTTAGATTTTCCTTGGAGATGATTTCTTGGTCTGGTCTACCTATGGGGTTTACATGTAGACTGATGGCGTTACCTAGCATCTGCAGGAAAACAACCAAGTTCAGAAAACACCTAGAACCAGTAGTTTAACCCTCAGTTACCTCTATTATTGAGATTCAAAAATGCAAGAAAAGTCCTACAGGTGTGACTTTGAATGAATTATCCATTTATAGGCATATTGCGTTAAGCTTCATCTATACACTATTCAAGAAGAGAAGCAACCAAAGGCGAAAGAAAGAGGCAAACAGACCTAAATACACCCTTCCTTATTATGCCTCTGTTAACTAACAACCAGATAAACAAGAATAAAGATGAAACCATATTCCATCCAAAAAGCAACCAAGGAAAAAAAATCAAGGCTGATAGGACAATCTACCACATGTAAACAGCCAGCAAACCCCACACCTCCATGTCCCCTGATGATGTTATCCAGAATGGTAATGAAACATGTTCAGGAAGAGAAGTAAGCACAGAGGAAAGCCAAAATAAACAATTCAACCCTCAGCTACATGCATTTTCCATTATGGAAACAAAGAATTGCAATGTTGCCAGAAAAGTATCTGTCTTATTTTACTTCATAGTTCATTCAGAGCAGAACAAGCTGTTGATACCTGTTTATAATGCTTGTTTAAAATAGACATAGTATACACAGACAAAATTAACACTATGGTCTGGCTGCTTTTTTTCAACTTTGATTTTAAATGAGCCAAGAAAAATGCTCCACTCTCTTTACTCCAAACTAAGTAATCTGTTTTCCTCAGTTTTCCTGGGTATGCTGTGACTTGTGGAACTGAGGAAAAGAGAGACCTTTCTTCTTCCTGTTCTCTCCATAACATTCTTTGAACTTTAGAGTTTCTGGGCTCTTTTGAGTTTCCAAATTTGGGGACATCTGGGAGACAAATCAGGGGCATTAAGAAGCTGTATTTCCTCAATGTTCTAATAGAGATGCAGTTATTGTTGCTTACTGTTGATCAGTAAGTAATTCACATACTTTTTATTATTCCACTGTAGACACCAGAAGAGAAAGGCATCCAAATGAAGGAGAAGAATAAGGAGAAAGAAGTACAGTAGGTGAGTGGGTGGGGTCAGATCTCTAATCCTTTCTGGGGTACAACAGTCTCTAGTCTCCCTGATTATTATTATCTTTTTTTTTAAAAAAATACCTCTTTCAAGAAACCAATTTCTGAACCTGTCTGGGTAGAGTTCAGTCCTTTTTCTCCATATGTTGAAATGTTGAAGTTATTTTATTAATGTTTTCTCAGCAGTTGACATCCTTGCCCAAATGTTTTTGAGCTTCAGTGATTTTTCCTGAATTTTTTCCAGTATATATTTTTCCCAGTGAATAAGGACACACATGCAAACACATGACTTATTGTTATATGCATATAATGGCATTTACATAGATTTTTTTTGCAGCTTTCCATCCACAATGTGCTGTTACCATGTAATTTGAATTCCTATAAAAATAGATGTTTTTTTCTTTTTCTTTTTAGTTTTCTCTTGAATTTTTTTGTCTCTCCTAATGTGTGGGTGTTTTAATAATACATGCTGGGAGAAATAGCTAGAAATCTCATTATGGGAACTCTTTGGCTCAGTGACTATTGAGGAAATTGTAGGCCTAGATTTCTAAGAAGGCTGATTTTCCCCAGGTTCTTACCCTGAATCATAGTGAAAGGATTGAAAGGCACTGCGAAAATCATGAAATCCAATCCCCTGCCCACTACAGGAAGCCACTACTACAACATCCTTAACTGATGGTCATCAGTTTCTGTTTAAACATCTCCAACAAAGGAAGGTTCATCACTTCCCCTTCTATTGTGGAATAGCTTGTATCATTAGGACATTCTTCTTGATTTCTGATTTGTAATGTAAACCCATTGTTTTGGTCTTTCTTTCTGGAACAATTTTGAACCATATTGCTTCATCTTATGTAGGATAGTTCTTGTCAGATGTGATGAATCAGGATCACATGTAAGTTCCAGTTCAATAGATTTATTGTTCAAGCCTAAACACAAGAATCTGGACAACTAAAGGGCAACACTAAATTGGTACTAGATAAGAGTTAATGGAATTAAATTAAAGGAGGATTGGAAATGGAGCCTTTGTGGATATGTAATGATTCTAGGCCGAGTCTTCCCTTGACTCTGCCCCTAGGCTCTGCCTCTTATTTTCTTACAGTTCTCTACAGAATGGTTGTTTCTCATATGTGTATGAGAATGTGTACGTGAATCACTGTATAGATGAAATATTCAGTAGATTTAGTCATTACATAGCTGCCTCGTTAAAATCTCAATACTACTATAGTACTTCCCCCAATCACTATGGAAATTAAAATGAGTATCTCATCTAGATAATTTAATATATTCATTATAATAATATAGATCATGAAGAGCTGGGGGGAATTTATGGGGAATAAAGGGCTTGCGACTGATAGCTGTTAAGAAGATCCTTCAGGTCTTCCCTGTAGAGTTGTAGTAGACAAGCCAAAAAATAATGGGGTTAATTATGTGAAATTAGATTCTAGTTGGATATCAGATTTCTAAAAACCCAATACAGTAGTAAGATATGATCCAACGCCTTGGCAGTTAGTGGTCTCTCTTTTGTTGGAAATGTTAAAATACTGGATTGTCAATTGTTGATGATACTCTGATAGAGGATTACTGGTCTGGGCAAATGGTTTTCAGGACGTCTTTGAAACTTTATTTTCTATTATTCTATGGAAAGAATTCTCATCTCTTTTCTTTCTTAAAGAGATATAAGTAAATAATCATAGTTGTCTTTAAACTAGCACTAGAGGGTTCAGAAATCCGAATGTTATTTAAAAAGAAAAGAAAAATAAAAACTCCTAACTTTTTACATAATGTTTTCAAGAAAAGAGTCTGCCAGCTTCTATGATGCTTGCTTGCTATCAGCTGCCGTAGTAATGGGGGAGGCAGGGGGAAGGTTGGCATTTGGGTGGGGGGATATGAACTGGAGAGAGATGCCCTATGTGAACAAATAGGGAGGATTGCTCCTATATTCTATTATGCAGCTGTATGGACTTGTTTATGCCCAGTCAAGGTCAACCATCCCAGAATACCAGATGGAAAACACCTGAAGATGCTGCCCACATGACACCAGTTGGGATGGGGATTGGATATTTACCCTGGGTCTCTGGGGAGGGATTTGGGGATACTTTCAATATGTAACTTTCGCGCCATTTGCTTCAGATCTTGCTTTTCTTTTGTTGCTATCAGTTCAAATTTAATAAAAGTATCTTTCTCTATAAACATGGAGTTGGGTGTTGTTTTTTTCCTTGAATTTTGAATGGAGGCACGCCTTTATCAGCCACCCCAGAGAAAACTCTATAATGGTTGATGAGCAAAGAATGTCTAACCAAGGCAGCGACCATGAGGACATGGGGACTGCTGGGTCGACTCCCACCAAGTCCCATGGCTGTTGGGAAGAGTCAGAGTGGATGTCTGAACTGCAGATTGAGGAAAAGCCGGTCCGAGCCAAATGGTCGCTGGGCATAGGATGGATGGAGGCTCTGGAGGAAATTCCCCCAGGGTAACAGATGCCAGATGTCAGCATGGAGAAACTGCTTGGCAGGAATCTGACAAAAAAGACCTCCTACTGACTCAAGCCCTGCATCTCCTGCAAAAAGCACTTGAGAGTTGTAGAGCACAAGAATGGTATGCCTTGCCTGCATGTGAGAAGGCTGAGCAACAGGGGAGGGAGCAAAAGCATACCCAGATGGGATTCCTAGAGCTCAGCCAAAGCCAGCGCAGGCTTCGGGAATTAAAGTGGCAGTTGCAGCCCAGCCCCACCCACCCCGGTGGGGGGGGAGGGTAGTCCCCTCGAGGTACCAAATTCCAAAGGTTCCTCAGCTAGCAGTAAAGTATGAAGGAGATCCCAAGGCTTTGGGATTCTTCCTAACCCAAGTTTGGAATCATATGCAGGAGTATAAGGAAGATTTTGCTTTGGAAGTGGCAAAGGTGCAGTGTGTCACCATGGCCCTGGAGGGATTATGACCTGTTTATGATGGCCCTCTGAGTGCGTTTTGATTGCCCCTTAGCTGAATGAAAGGCTAGAATCAGGATGAAAACCCTAAACCAAGGGAGGAGATCAATGGCCAAATACACCCAGGAGTTTCATTAGCTGGTTTGCCACATGTGGGGGTGGTCCCAGGAGGCCCTGATGAAATGTTACAAGGATGGCCTCAATGAGGATTTCTACCAAAACTATTGTTCTCAGGGCCCCCCCAAGACCTGCAGCACTGATATGTGTTGGCAGCCAAGAGATCGGTACCAAGGGGGCTGCAGCTGGAACAAGCTTTCCCCTTCCTCCCTGAAAGAAGGGGGGGTTGGCAATTGGGTAGGGGGGATGTGAGCTGGAGAGAGGTGCCATATGTGAACAAATAGGGAGGATTGCTCCTATGTTTTACTGTGCAGCTGTACGGAATTGTTTATGCCCAGTCAAGTCAACCATCCCAGAATACCAGATGGACGAAAACACCTGAAGATGCTGCCCACCTGACACCAGTTGGGATGGGGATTAGATATTTACCCTGGGTTTTTGGGGGAGAGATTTGGGGATACTTTCAATATGTAATTTTCACACCTTTTGCTTCAGATATTGCTTTTCTTTCATTGCTATCAGTTCAAATTCAGTAAAAGTATCTTTCTCTACAAACATGGAGTTGGGGTTTTCCTTTCTTGAGTTTTGAATGGAGACATGCCTGACAGAGTCCTTAGGAAAAATATCACAATGTGCAATTTAGATTTCCTGAGTGTTTGATGGTACATTTAAGCGATAACTAAAAGGTAAAGGTTCCCCTTGCACATATGTGCTAGTCGTTCCTGACTCTATGACTAAACTTGATAAATTGGGCTTTGTATACTTATAACACACTACTCATGTCTTCTACTCTCCATGAATGGATCATCCTTTTCAAATAGAGATGTACTTGAGCTGAGATTAGAAGTGCCAATCTGTAATAATGATACTTGAACAATGGGATGCAATATATAACTTATATGAAGTAGGACACAAAGACAACGGGGTGATTTCCCTCCCCTCACCACTCAACATACAAACATTTCTCTGGGATTTAATTCAGGAATTCTGAATCAATTCAATTGTGCAGTGAAGATGTCTTGTGGAAAATATACTTGATTGTGACATTTTAACACAGAATCAATCAGATGTTACTATAATATTCTTTATTACTGCCACAATCTAGAAGTTAAAAACAATCAATTTATTGAGTTTAAATAATCTTACAAAACCCCAATTTTAAATTTGTTGCTGCTAAACTTAAATAATATGAATAATAAATACAAGAGCCATGGGTGGAACAGTGATTAGAATGCAGCATTGTAAACTAATTTTGCCAACTGCCAGCAGTTCAGTCCTGACTGGCTTAAGGTTGATTCAGCCTTCCATCCTTCCAAGACTGGTAAAATGAGGACCCAGATTGTTGGAGGCAATATACTGACTCTATAAACTGCTTAAAGAGGGCTGTAAAGCATGATGAAGTGGTATATGTCTAAGTGCTATTTGTATAAACACACAGCTTGACACATAGATGTCTTTTACATATGTTGGACAACAGTCTACTCCCACTGGCGGTGTTCACTGGTGCCGACTGTTCCAAACATTCACCAAAATGTCCCACTCCTATTAAGTTATGATTGTATTAGAACTATGTCATCTAAACAACCTGGCTTACATTCCACTGTGGTTCTCAGTGGAAGGGAAGACTGAATTCCATACCATTGTCTGGTTCAAAAAGGATGCATTTTCCACTGAATTTGGTACCAAAGATTGTCAAGATACCTAGAAGCATGATTAGCATGCTATACCCTATATAGAAAGCTGACAACTTGCCAGCTGTTTAAAGGAGGAAGCACAGCCATGTAGGAAGAATTTACTTGTGTTCAAGATATCTATACTTCTCATTTTGTTTACATGATCAGTATGGTATGAAGGGGATGAGCAGGAAGTCAATTCCATACCACATACATACATGAAAAGTCCAAGAAAACTTAAAACTTGGTCAGTTAATTCCACTGATCAGATCATTCCTGAAAAAGCCATCATCCAGTTTTACCAACCTTGCCGGACAGTTTTAAAATTAAATGTCTGGAAGCCTCCTGTCAGAGCTGAGGAGTCAATCACATCCACACCATATTCACTCTGGCTCCTCCTGTAGAGAGTCACCCCAATAACAATGATGGCAACGGTGATGACGGCAGCCCCAAGGCCTGAGTACAAGGCGATATCTGTTGTGTTCTCAATGTCTGCAAGAGAAGAAATAGCCTAAATGAGTGCAGGCTGTCCTGATTGCTAGTGTCAATTCAAAGCCAACGTTCAGCTTAAATGTGCAGAATTTATGAGAAAAGGAATAATTATCTCAAAAGAGAAATCACTACCATGATCAGCCTACCTGCACTATTAAATTAGTGGAGGTTTTTTCCCTGATCTTCCTGTAACAAGGTAGAGGAAGTAAGAATAAAAATGGATAATTATTTCCTATAGGATTTTGGAAAGAGAGAAATATGGAATCTGTATGTCTTAAAGGTGCCCTTTTCAAAAGGCAACTGAACTTTGCTTTTCCTTGAAGACGTTTCACTTCTCATTCAAGAAACTTCTATCAGAACTGGAGAAGCTTCTTGGATGAGAAGCAAAATATCTTCAAGGAAGTCCAGTTGCAGTTTGAAAAAACTGGGACAACCAGGACTTAAATGACTGAGAATCTCCATAAACATTAAATCTGGATCATGTCCATTTTTCACCTTCCCAACTATATAATACCCTCTGAAAAATATGTCCAATCCATATAGACTATAATCCTAGCATTAGCGGGACAATTTAACCCATTCCCGCATTCACTGCATTCAAATTAAAGTTTCCAAAATAGAACGCAATGACCCGAGGGTTCCAAAAAGGAAACAGGTTGCTTAAAAGAACTTGATAATGCTTTAAGGTCAGGGGTGAAATGTAAAAATGTTTGCTACGGGTTCTGTGGGCATGGCTTGATGGGTGTGGCTTGGTGGTCATGTGAGTGGACGTGGCCAACTTGACATTACTCACTGTTAGAGCCAGGAGCTGCACATTTTGAAACACATTCTCCCCTTCTGAAGCCCCCAATGCTCTGAGTTTCCCTCCACCACCCAAGCAAACATCAGAGCCTTCTCTTGCAAATGCAGAATCCAGGCACAGAAATGGAAAACTGGGGGGGCGGGATGGGGATGGGAATGTGTAAAAAGCAGAATCCAGGCACAGAAATGGAAAAGGGGGAGAATGGGGAGGAGAAGTGTAAGAAGCCTCTGTGGCTCAGACTGCTAATGCAGTCTGTTATTAACAGCAGCTGCCTGCAATTACTGCAGGTTCTAGTCCCACCAGGCCCAAGGTTGACTCAGCCTTCTGAGGACCCAGATTGTTGGGGGCAATAAGTTGACTTTGTATATAAATATACAAATAGAATGAAGACTATTGCTAACATAGTGTAAGCCGCCCTGAGTCTTCGGAGAAGGGCTGGATATAAATGCAAATTAAAAAAAAGAAGAAGAAGAAGAAGAATCCAGGCACAAAAATGAAAAAAACGAGGGGGGGAATGTGGAGGAGAAAGTTTAAGAAGCAAAATCCAGGCACAGAAATGGAAAAATAGGGGACAGAGGAATGTGGAGGAGAAGGTGTAAGAAGACCTTTCCTTAGATTGCTGACATTTGGCGATCTAAGGAAACATCTTTCAACTCTTCAAGATCGAGTTTAAGAAGCCAACAGCAAAAGCAGTGAAAGTGGGGGTGACAGGCGTGTGTGTGTGTGTGTGTGTGTGTGTGTGTGTCCCTCTGCACGGACTTGGAGGCAGAGGCTGCCCCTCTTAGGAAAAGAGGAGGCGGGGAAGCCTTGGCTGTCACCTGGGAGAGGCAGACTGAGGAGGGACACACACACACACACACAAACACACCTGTTGCCCTGCTGCTGCTACTTTTGCTGTCGGCTTCTCGGAGCTCTTAAAGTTGATCTTGAAGAGTTGGAAGACGTTTCCTTAGATGCTCCAAACAATGAGTTTGGCAGCGTAGAAGGCAGGGAAGCATGGCAGGGCTGTGGGCTGTGGACTGGTTTGGGGGCGTGGCCAGTCAGCAATTGCTACCGGTATGGCGAATCATCCCCAATCTCCACTACTGGTTCTCCCGATCCGGTCCGAACAGGTAGCATTTCACTCCTGTTTAAGATGCTGGATCAGATACTACTGGTCACATCAATCTTCTTCTAATGTGAGACCCGTTTTGACTTTTGGGTCTGATTTTGCAAATGTCCGGCTAATTACTTGGGGGAAAGAAACCAGAGGGGATAATTGAAGGCTTTTAAAAAGATGCTAATTTATTCAATAAGTGTATCTCTGTGTTTAAGAATGAACAGGCATGTTTCTGCCTTCTCTTTGTCCATGGTCTCTTCAAATGAATCTTCCAAGTTGGAGGTGCTTGCTTAAGAAGCATGTTCTGAAGGGGAGTACACAGCCTTGGACTAGGATAACTCGCCATGGCCAATTCACCATGGCCAACTCACTGCTGCCAGCTAGCTGCTACCAACTCACCACGGGATACCTTGCCATAGGACAACTCACTACAGGACAATTTAACGCTGTATTAGTTTCATTTAGTTACTTTTATTATTGGAAACCACATTTTCATAGAAGTTATTGTAACTCTTATATTTCTTAATTGTCTTTTTTATTTTATTATGATTGGATGAAATTAATTTAACTTTTGTATTTGTTGAATTTTCTTATGGCAAGTTGTCCCATGGTGAATTGGCTACAGCGAGATGGCCGCGGCAACTTGTCCCACTTCAACACAACCTGTGATAGAGAGTGGGTAGGAAGAAAAACAAGATAGATTATTCCCAAAGCTCTCTTTCCAGTTGAAAAGCTTTGAGGAATATTGGCTTTATTTTGCCACAGGCTTATTACTTTTCATTCAGCTGTCTTTTGTGCTCTCAAATTCATTTTGCTTGAGAAATAAATTGCTGGGATCTGAGTGAAAAGTCCTTTTCTATATATGTCTGTCTGTCTGTCTGTCATCCAGCCAGCAATCGACTTAAATCAGTGGTCAGACCTGGACTTTCAAGAGTATGCCAATTCTTCAATAGGCATCAAGATTCTGAGGTATCAGTAGAGAAATTAGAATGTGCCACATTAATAAAAACATAAAATAGTAAATAGAATAAACATAGATACAAAATGACAGCTTTATCTGCCCATTCCACCACCCTTCCAAATCTGCCCCAAATAGGAATGCATCAAGATATGCTTCTTCGACTGTTATTCTTCCATTCCAATTCTCTCCATAGAAATCAGGCATTAATCTTTGTCAGTGAGCCCAATTAGGCAATGTCAAAGCAACAGCTTGTGACACAGGATTCTGAAAATAATGCCACTTCAAGAAAAATGCAGAGTCCACAAACAGATTTATCTCTCCTTTTCACATCTTCAAATCAAGCAGCATAAAACATACACACGTATACACACACAAAGAATGTTTAGAAGGGTTTGGTTCATGTAAATGAATAGTATAGAGTTGTTCATAGTTACGTATACAGTACTATGTTTGTTGTTATTTATATATACTGCTACACTGGGACCACTGCTTTATGTGCTTTTTTTTTTTGCTAGAAAATGAGATGTGAAGATGCAGCAAAGAAGAAGATGAAGTTAGTAAAATTTATATTTGCTTCATGACCTATCTAAGACAGCAATTTGCTTTGTGATATTTATCTGCAAAAATTGGGGTTATTAATTACTTATTTTTGGTTAGTTCTGGTAGCCAGGTCAAATTTCTGATTCTCAGGAACACTACTGGGGTTTAGGTGTGTGGGATGTACAGAAATTCAAGACAGTAGTCATAATTAAAGCCCCACATGATTTTTACAGATATGCATAAAGGGGTGGGGGTTAAGTCATGCAGTCAAGGCTGACATTTTTTTAATGCCCTGAGACATTAATTAACAACATTGAGCTATCTCCCACACTAATTAGCTATGTTCACTGAGAAATATTTTTTTTTCCATCTCACTTTACTATTTTCAAAGAAATCACTGGGGAAACTTTGAAAATAAAAATAAATCCCACATGAAATTTTGTAAAAACTCTTATATTACTACTAGTCTCATGTGCTCTACAGCCGTGGTGGCACAGTGGTTAGAATGCAGTACTGCAGGCTACTTCTGCTGCCTGCCAGTTGCCTGTAGTTTGGCAGTTCAAATCTCACTGGCTCAAGGTTGACTCAGCCTTCCATCCTTCCAAGGTGGATAAAACGAGGAGTCAGAATGTTGGGGAAAATATGCTGACTCTTTATACCACTTAGAGAGGGCTATAAAGCACTATGAAGTAGTATATACTGTAAGTCTAAATGCTATTGCTCTAAACATCATATCCTAAAGACCTTTTGTCGCTACCATCATTTGACAAGAATACCTTTGGAGATGTCTTCAATCCTCAGTATATCTAAATTAATGGTGGAATTCTTCTGTTTGCAGGTAGCAAGATTAAAACTGTCTGCATCCAAAGTAGGTATTTTATCACTAGTAATCATCCTTTCTATATTTTTCCATTCATCCAACCCAGCGTTTCTCAACCTTGGCAACTTGAAGATGTCTGGACTTCAACTCCCAGAATTCCCATTTTGGGAATTGAATCCACACATCTTTTAATTGTCAAGGCTGAGGAACACTGATCAAACTTGTTAAGTTTTAGATTTGTATTCATAATTTGCACGGTCACTCACGCCCTTGTGACGTCTCGCCTGGATTACTGCAACGCTCTCTACATGGGGCTTCCCTTGAAGGGCATCCGGAGGCTGCAGTTAGTTCAGAATGCGGCTGCGCGGGTGATAGAGGGAGCCCCTCGTGGCTCCCGCATAACACCCATCCTGCGCAGGCTGCACTGGCTACCTGTGGCCTTCCGGGTGCGCTTCAAGGTTTTGGTGACCACCTTTAAAGCGCTCCATGGCATAGGGCCGGGTTATCTACGGGACCGCCTACTGCGACCAGATACCTCTCACCGACCCGTGCGCTCTCACAGAGAGGGACTCCTCAGGGTGCCGTCAGCTAGGCAGTGTCAGTTGGCGACGCCCAGGGGAAGGGCCTTCTCTGTGGGGGCTCCCACCCTCTGGAACGAACTCCCCCCAGGACTCCGTCAACTTCCTGACCTTCGAACCTTCCGTCGCGAGCTCAAGACACATTTATTCATCTGTGCAGGACTGGCTTAGATTTTTAAATTTAGAGGGGTTTTAAATTGATTTTAATATTTATATTTGATATTTATATTTCTATTTTTAATAATTCGGGCACTAGAATAAGTTTTTTAAGGATTATTTTAATTTGTATATTGATATTGATGTTTTATATGCCTGTAAACCGCCCTGAGTCCTTTGGGAGATAGGGCGGTATATAAATTCGAATAATAAATAAAAATAAATAATTGATCCTCATGGTTTATCCAATTCCACAATGCTATTCTATGCATATGCCCTTTAAATCAGGTTAGTTGGTTGTTTGCTTTTTACAACCCTGTAATCTCTTAATTCAGGGTAGAGTTCAGACGACTGAATGAAGCTGAACATTTACTGGCCGGATGCCCTCCCTGACACCTGTGTGGAGTTCACAGAAGATATTTTCTGTTTGTGCCCTGAGAGAGAAACATTTGTTCCTACCTAGGATTGAATTCTGAACCTTCTTAGTGGGAGGTGATCATCTTCACCACTAAGCCACCATGCCACTTCCCCTTTAAAGCAGAATAATAATAAAAAATCATCAGACTCCTGTTTCTAATTGCTTTATCAAGTTAGGCACAAAACAAAGTTCACCAGGTTGCCTCAGATTAAGAGAAGAGAGAAGACTGCATGAAAGGGAAAAGGAATGCATAAGCCCAAAGCTATCAAGAATCATCTGATATTATGCCTGAACCCTGTCTGCATTTAATTGTACTTCCTGACATTTATCTGAAAGCATTCTTTTATGGTAATGAAGTTTTTATTAAGCATGATTAAGTTTTATAAAAATACCTGAAGATAAATTAAGAAGCACAGAAGCCCAAAATGAAACATTTGGGTTTAATGCATTAGAAAGCATAATTGATTAAATTATCTCATTTTTGTAATAAAGTTTCACACAAGCTGTGCTGGGTACATATCATCTCCAATTCATTGTTCATTCTTGCCCAGAGACGAATAATTACACCCAGTTTTTGCATCTTTCTTTTTCCTCCTATTCCCTTCTGTAGCTGGTAAACATGGAAATCTACTTCTCTGCTCAGTTTCCCTTGTCTCCCCCATGGAGAATGTCTGCCACATGAGAAACAGAGTTCTAAATCAGGGAGGATTATATATAAGTCTATTTACCACAACTGTTTTTTTCTCAATTAGCTTAATAATTAACTTTGATTTTGCATCCATGATGATTCATATGGCTTTAAATTTAATGCCCACTCAGTTCAAAAGCAAGCAACAAGTTTTATCTATAAAACACACGGCTAATCTTCCAGTGCAGAATAAATAGTTTAATTCCCCCAGGAGCTTAAAGGAACTAAAATCAACCTCAGCAGTTTGGCTGACCCTCTTAAGGATCCAATCATGATGCTGGAGATGAGGAGAGGATAAACAAAGAACTTGCAATCCATTAGACAAATTGACAGTTGCTGAGCTACCAACTGAAGTTCCAAAAATATCTGAGACATGTGCAAGAACATGTGCAAATTTCCCTCTGCTCCAAGAGGAACATTGCTGTTTTAATTGGGAAAGGTAATTCTACCATGACATGGCAATTCTAGCCTTGGATAACCCAAGTTTGATGATTTGTTGCCCTCTCAAGAACTCTGTCCCCCCCATTTCAATCTTTCCTTATGTTATGCTATCAATATAATGTTCTCCAATACTCCAGAGCTCTTAAAAATTTCTCGTCTATGCATTGGGACTGGGTTACCCGAGGTTCAACCACTGTTTTTAACCTGATAGGATGGTCATTCTCTGGGTCCCATAACCCAAGGAATATCGGCTGGTGGGAACTGGAGGCATGTCATTTCTGTCATAGCTCCTACCCTTTGGAACATTTTTCCTACAGAGATTTGGATGGCCATGATCCTAATGGCCTTTTGTAAAGACTTGAAGACCTACTTATCTGCCTAGGCTTAGGGTCCAGGTCTATGATGGGCCCCTTTTCCCAAGTTTTCCAACCATTGATTATAATTTTTCTTAGCTGTTGTACATATTTAATTTTCTTTTTGTATTATGATCATAATTTGGTTTTTCATTGATTTTATGATTGTTCATGCCCGTAGTATTGTTTGAAATGAATGGCCAAATAAATTGAATCAATCAATGTGCCAATCAATCAATATGTATAATGGGCATGAAAGTGAAAGTCAAAGAGATGTTTATTAACACTGCTACCGTTTATAACTTTGCTTAAACTTGCTGGATTTTACGTTTATATGAAGAAACTATAAAGTGAAAGCTGGAAGGATTAGACAACTGATTTATTCAACTTAAATACTGTGTTTATGAAAAGATTTGACTTTGTTTTAAATTATAAAATCAAAGTAAGATGGCTTCTGTACAAATACAGCCTGCTGTCTTCAAGGAAGTTGGAGCCCCGTTAATTCAACTACATAAATTACAAGAGGAGCTGAAGGAATTTCTGAAGGCTCAAATTTCTGTTCGGGATAAAAAAATTAAGGAAATTGAGGAGAAAATATTGAAAATTAAAGATTTTGTTGCAGCTGAGGATGAAGATATAAGAGAAGAAGTGGTGGCAGCATTTAAGACTCTGGTTGAATATATAAAACAATTGGATGAAAAAGTGGAAGAGATTGATGCAGGTTACATTGTTCAGTTGAGTCTCATTGTATTTTTATGAGAAAAAGCCATTGGCTTTGGCAAATGCCTATTGAAGTGTCCTTGGCTCTCATGCTCATCTTCTTGATGTCTGAAGTTTACATTCCATCTTCCCCTTCCCTTCCCCCAGTTTGTTGGCAAGCTGAGAAGTGATAATGATTGCAACAGCAAAAGTGCATTTCGAATCTTGACAGGTGGACCCCTTAAATACCTAGAAAACAGTAATTACATGTTACTATCATTTATTCTGATAGTATTTATCCTTGGAGGGGTCCTGGCTTCTGAGGGTATTTTGCATGGAATCTGCCTATTAAGCAATCTGCTGTAATACTGAGGGCCTTAATCCACCTCCCTTTTGAAATTGGATAGCCTTTCCATTGCACCAATTATTGTAACTTTTCTTTATAGTACCTAGAATCTAAGATTAACCACATTAGTGTCTTTTACCTCCCACTATGATCAGATCTGGGGCATTTTTGCCAATTGGCCTTAATTTAGAACCCTGGGCTGTTTTAGCAAACTACAATGGAATGCTGGATACACCTTTCCCAATATCTTGGGCAATTTCAATTCTATTGTGAGTGGGTTGATCACTTTTACTATGGGGAAGGATCCTATGTACTTGGGGCCCAGTTTTTTGCAAGGCAGCTTCAGCTTTAAATACTGAGTGGACAGGTACATTCTGTCTCCTATGTGGAACTCACCTTGGAGACTCTGTCTCTTATCAGCTTATTTTTTCTGACTCCCCATGTCTTTCACTAGTGCCTTTTTTACATTACCCCATGTGTTGTGTGGGAATCTATTCACTCTGTTAAGATTACTGATGAGGGAGGCTCTCTTGGGCACTCTGGCATGGATACAAATTCTACCCCTGTGGCTATCTTAAAAGAGATGATTCCAGTACTACTATGCACCACATTGTTTTATGCAACTTCAGCAAATGGCAGAAGTTCTGCCCAATTAGATTGTTGATAGTTGACATAACAACGCAGATACTGCTCCACTATGGCATTATCTCATTCAGAAGCTCCATTTGTGCTTGGATGGAACACAAAACTAAGTCCTTGAGAGAACTCTATTAGTTTTATGAATTTTTGTCAGTATATAGGAATTTATGTACTGGAATAGCCATAACAACAAGTCAGCCAATAGGAAACTGTTTGGTGACTGAAACACAAGATTGAGCCATGTCAGACAACTTGGAGCCTGGGTGTGGCTTAGCTTAACTGTTCTGTGTATATAAGAGTTCGTTTGTCTTTAGTCCTTGCTTCTACTTCTTGTCCTTGTCCTTGCTACTTTTTCTTCTCTTTACCACATTGCAAGAGCTCAATGGGTATTGTATACATGCATCATGTTTTATATTATTGGAAATAAAGAAGTTTCTTCTATAAATGAATCCTGCTGAATTATTTACTTGTGTGATGGCTGGATAGCTACAGACTCTAACAATTCTCACCAGAATTTTACTGTAAATTAGACTCCTCTGTCCGAGATGATGCACTTTGGCACTCCATGCAGCTGATAGATGTGCTGCAGGAACATCCTGACTAATCTCTGGGCTGATGGGAGGCTCAGGCAGGCTACAAAGTGAGCTTGTTTAGAAAATAAATCAACTACAGTCCAGATTACTGTATTCCGCCCCACTTTCTGGGAGTTCTATTATAAAGTCCATAGCTATTTCCTCCCAAGGCTGGGTTGGCTTAGCCACATGTAACAATCCCAGGGTCTTCCCTGGTTTCCATTTCATAGAACTGCATATAGTGCAGCTTTTTACATAGCTCTCTATGACTATTTTCATGTTTGGCCACCAGAATTGCTGTTCAGTCAGGTGCAAAGTTTTTAGGAACCTGAAGTGCCTGGCTTGCTTAGCATTGTGGCTTTGTTGTAAGACTTGTGTCTGTAGACTTTTTGGGAACATACAACTTGTCCCCCCTTCCAGGCCATTTCCCTCCTTAATGTCAACTTCCCATGGTGGGCCCTGAACCAAGTGTCTGTAGGTAGTCCCTTTTCCATTTGTTGAATCAAAGCATCATTATTTACGGGACCGCCTACTGCCACCATTAGCCTCTCACCGACCAGTGCGCTCTCACAGAGAGGGCCTCCTCCGGATACCGTCAGCTAAACAATGTCGGCTGACGACCTCTAGGGGGAGGGCCTTCTCTGTGGGGGCCCTACCTCTGGAACAGGCTCCTCTGGGGCCGTCAACTCCCGATCTCAAGTCCTTCCACCGCGAGCTGAAGACGCTGCTGTTTCGAAGAGCAGGACTTGCCTGAATGTAGTTTTAAATTGGGATTTTTAAAAAAGGGGTTTAAATGAGGTTTTAAATTTGTATTTAAAAGTTAGAGCATCAATTGAATTTAACTATCTATTCTTTAGCTGTTTTTTATCTATTATATGTTTTCTGTTGTTTTTTGTCTGTGAACCGCCCTGAGTCCTTCGGGAGATGGGCAGTATACAAATATAATAAATAATAATAATAATAATAATAATAATAATAATAATAATAATAATAATAATAATAATAATAATAATAATAATAATAATAATAATAATAAAGGTTCAGGAGTTTCCTCTTCATCTGCTGTTGAATGGTCACTTGTACTGCCCGCTGCTTCATAGGAATAATAGAATTAACTACTTCCTTCTGGGTGCTTTGGTATTGGAGCATGGACCACACATCAGCTAGAAAATCCACCCCCACCCCGGGATGTACTTCAATGTAAATTCAAATTGATTGAAGTATTGAGCCCAGTGCACTTGCTTTGGGGAAGAGTTTGTGGGATTTTTCTCAGCGCTTCCAGATTATGTGGTCAGTCCATACTTCAAAAGGGATTTTGATGTCCTCTAAGAACTGTCTCCAACAGTGCCCACCACACTGAGAAGGCTACCTTCTCCCACACTGCCCATCACCTTTCCATCTTGTTTAGTTTTTGGGATGTGTAGGCACACGGTTGCAATTCCCCATTTTGTTCTTTTGCCCCCACTGCTGGTATCCACCTGGCATCAATCTGGATCATTGGCTTCCACCTGGATCACAAAGGATTTCTCAGGGTTGGGGTGCTTTAGGACCAGCTCAGCTGCAAATAGTCTCTTATGCTTTTCAAATGCCGTTTGGCATTCCATTGTCCAGGTTAGAGGCTGGCAAGGCCAGGATTTCTCCCCTCCTCCTCTGGTTTGCAATAGTTCCATGATTAGTAAAGCAATTTTTGCAGAGGAGGGGATGAATTGCCTATAGAGGTTTGTGAAGCCCAGGAAGCTTTGCAGCTGTTTATGGGTCCGTGGGGAAAGGCTTCTAAAATGACTTTCACTTTTCCTGGGTCCATCTCCACCCCCTCACAAGAGACTCTATAAAAGTGATGGCTAACCTTAAGTGCCCCCCTGTGTGCGTCCCACCACCAGTCTGTAGAATAATTGGGGGGAGGGGTAGGATGCCACATTCCTTTTCACTGAACACCTCCACTAAATCCTGGTATTCCTTGGGGATGGGACTGCACTTTTGGCGCCAACTCAAATGCCACTTTCATGTACTCAAGTCCTTTCATCTTTTCTCTCTGTTGATTAGACTTGGCCTGCTTCCTTCTGGGGGAGGGCTCCCCTGCCACTGCTACATGTCTTTCTCCCTTTCCCTAGTGTACAATGGGACTCCACTTGGTCAGCGAGAATAACTACAATATCATAGCTTCTGCCATTTTAAATGCAAATAAATAAATAAATTTTGAGGTTACCATAAACAGAATGGTCTCTCTGTGGTTTCTTAACATTACATGCACCGGCTCTGTTAGGTAGGAGGAGGCAAGCCCCCCATGATGAAGCCATCAATCTGCTTGAATTTCATGGGTAGGCACAGCTTTCTCACTCACAGTCCCAACTTCTACACTTGGACCAATGGGAGTGGTGGTGGTGGGTCATCTTCCCCCTTGCTATCGCTCTCATAGATGGTCAGCTGAGGATCTTCCTCAGTTGGAGTTCCCTCCCTTTCACTGAGGATGTGTGTGAGACCTCTATTTTTTTTTTTTGTTTACATTTATATCCCGCCCTTCTCCGAAGACTCAGGGCGGCTTACAGTGTATAAGGCAATAGTCTCATTCTATTTGTATACTTTTACAAAGTCAACTTATTGCCCCCCCAACAATCTGGGTCCTCATTTTACCTACCTTATAAAGGATGGAAGGCTGAGTCAACCTTGGGCCGGGCTTGAACCTGCAGTAATTGCAGGCTACTGTGTTCTAATAACAGGCTCTAACAGCCTGAGCTATTACGGCCCCTAAATGTATATGACTTGGCATTCCGCTTACAACTTCTCCTTTCCTTTTTTGGCTGGTTTGCTTGGTTTTGATGGGCCCAAAGCCCTCAGGGTTTACATGGGTGCCAATGCCAGGCAGACTGCAACTCTGTGGCCCTCTTGGCCACATTGGAAGCAGAACTCCATGCTTCGGGGCTTCAGGAGGGAAAGGTGACTTTGCTGTAGGGGTTTTCTGTCCCAGAGGGTGACTCTCCTAGATCATCTTTTGGCAACCTTTTGTTCCTCCATGCCTCCACTAGGTCCACCTCCACACTTGTTGCCAGCTAGTACCAGTCATGGATTCGCTCAGGTATTCCACGAGGTAAGCATGTGTGGTACAATTCCTGGTTCAGGTTGTCTCAGAAGCAGTGGACTAGGAGCCACTCCAATCAATGCCTCAGCCTCCCTGCCAGTGTCCAGAATTCATGAATGTATTCAGTCACTAGTCTTCTCCATTGCTTAATGGCACGGATGTTGGATTCTACCTGCCGGACTTGCATGGTGTCTCAAAATCAGGCTCTGAGCTCTCTTAGGAAGGATCTAGGACTTTTTGTCTCTGACTTTTCATTCTCCTTGGGTGTTTCTCCTCGGGCGATTCTCTCCTGACTTATCTCCTCAGATGGCACGCCTCCAGCCATTCGCCCTGGGGAATCGGCCACCATCCACTGTGTCCCACACCCTTCAACATGGCCCATTCGCAGAAAGAGGGTTTCTCCTGGGTCTTCCGTCCTCTGAAATTTAGCCGATGTCGTGTCCCACTCCTCCGCTGACGGCCGGGTCAGGGAAATCCGAATCAGGCTTGCCTCTGCAGCTCTGCCCAAAGTCCTAGCAAAGTCCTCAGAGCAGGCAGGAGACCAGAAAGTGACTTCAGCAAGATAAGTTCGACTTTGCCTGACTCAGAGACTGCCAGAAAGCAGATCCTTTATATAGGCCATGGGGTGTGGCTCCATGACTCAGCACTCATTAAGGCCTGCCCCTCCCTTCCTTCTGTTGCCTCCGCCTATCCAGTCTTCTGATGCGAGGGTCACTCCAATCAGCAGCTGTTGGAAATAAACCTTCCTCAGGCTCACATGCTGTGGAGGAGGGGGAGGGGTCTAGCTGCTCCGTTTGCCTAGGCATGGAGCCAGGGCTGGGGCCGGGGGGTGCTCCCTCCTCTGCAGCCTGCTTGGGCATGGAGCCAGAGCTGGGACCGGGAGGTGCCCTCTCCTCTTCAGCTTGTCTGGGCATGGAGCCAGGACTGGGGCCGGAAGGCATACATTCCTCCGTGTTCGGGAGCAGATAAGAAGGCCCCGGCTGCTGTGAGAGCGGGCAAGACACAACAGCCACCAACCAATCGGCTAGAGAGGATGTGATAGAAATCCAGCAAAAGGTGTAAAAGAATTTTCCAAAATGCCTTCCTTCCTCCCCCCACCCATTTCTCTTCCACCCCACCCCCCCAATACAGGGAGGAACAGTTGGTTTACTTGGAAGTAAGTCTCACTAAATTCAATGCTAGGATTGCAGCGTGAAATATTCGCCTAGTATTTCAAATGGAACAGTTGGTTTACTCGGAAGTGAGAATTTTTTTGGAGGACAATTAATAGAAATCCAGCAAAAGGAGAGATGTGTAAAAGAATTTGTCTTCCTTCCTGCCTCTCTCTCTCTTCCCCCCGCCCCCCACCAATACAGGGATGCTGTTACTGAGCAGGCTAAAAGCCTTTCTCCTTCCTCCCTCCCTCCCTCCAACCAGTCAGTTAACCAAGTCTGGAAGGGTCCAATAGAAGATAATATTTCCTTCCTTCCTTCCTTCCTTCCTTCCTTCCTTCCTCCCTCCCTCCCTCCCTCCCTCCCTCCCTCCCTCCCTCCAACATAACAGCATAACATGGCAACTAGCATGTGTCTGTGAAAAAGGAAAGGAAGGCAGGGTGCAGAGATAAAAGGCCATTTCACTCGATCATACACCAGAGAGCGGTTTCTCTTCTGAACTGGAGACCAGACTATTGCGGGGGGGGGGGGGAATAAAATAAAATAAGGGAAGATGGACATTGTTTTTGGAAACTAAATTCTACATAAAACGAGGATTGTTGGAGTGGGAGAAATATGCTATTGTTGTAAACCACTCGGAATGTGTCTCCTCTCTTCCATCACCTACTCCCTACCCTGCCCGGAAGTGATATCCTAGTGATCTCAATTGCTCCCACTGAAAGACACATTTTCCCCACTTTGCTTAACCCGGGTTAAGCAAAAAAGAAAAAAAATCCCCCCTCTTCTCCATTCCCCCCCACCTCTCTGGAAACAAAAGGGAAAGGCTGCACAGCAATTTCACATGCTGGGTTCGGAGGAATGGAAGCACCCCACACAGTCGCCCTTCCAGCAGAGCCATCACTCCATCTTACCCCCACAGTATTTTTTTCCAGAGTAAGACATCTGTGTACTAAGTTTGATTGAAATTGCTCGAGGCATTCCAAACTGTGTACCAAATTTGGTTGAAAGGGAAAGCCTCCTTCCAGGGCTACTCCCTCCCCCCAAGAAAGAGGATCCCCCTGGCACTGGGCTCAATATGGCAATCGGAAAGAGAGCTGCTGGCATGGGGGAAATAAGAGAAGAAATAAATATCCTTTTATCTCTGCACTCTGCCTTCCTTTCCTTTTTCACAGACACACACACAGAGACATGCTAGTTGCCATGTTATGCTGTTATGGTGGGTGGGTGGGTGGGTGGGTGGGTGGAAGGAAGGAAGGAAGGAAGGAAGGAAGGAAGGAAGGAAGGAAGGAAGGAAGGAAGGAAGGAAGGAAACATTCTCTTCTATTGGACCCTTCCAGACTTGGTAACTAACTGGTTGAAGGGAGGGAGGGAGGGAGGGAGGAAGGCATTTTGGCAAATTCTTTCACACTTTCTTTTGCTGGAGTTCTATTAATTATCCTCTAAAGAATTCTCTTATTTCTTATTTCCTCTTTATTTATTTCTCCTCTTATTTTCCCCATGCTAGCAGCTCTCTTTCCCATTCTCTCTTTAGTGAGACTTACTTCCAAGTAAACCAACTGTTCCTCCCTGTATTGGTGGGGGTGGGGGTGGAAGAGAGAGAGAGAGGGAGGAAGAAAGGCATTTTGGAAAATTCTTTTACACCTCTCTCCTTTTGCTGGATTTCTATCACACCCCCTCTAACTGATTGGTTGGTGGCTATATTTCGCAGAGGGTGGAAGACCCAGGACAAACCCTCTTTCTGAGAATGGGCCATGCTGAAGGGTGTGGGACACAATGGATGGTGGCCCATTCCCCAAGGTGAATGGCTGGAGGCGTGCCATCTGAGGAGATAAGTTGGGAAAGAATTGACCAAGGAGAAATGCCAGAGGAGAATGAAGAGTTGGAGATGAATAGTCCCATTCTGCTCAGGAAGGTGTCGAGGTCCCCCAGCTCATGTCTGTCATGGAGGCCCATCACCCATCCCTCTGCCTCTCCCTCTAGACTTGTCACGATAGCATTCATGCAAGTCACATCATCAAGATAAGTCAGTCCATACTGATCCAGGTGAGCCCATGCTTGATTCAAGAAGAACACCAACTTCTCTGGACTTCCATCAAATGTGGCCTTGATTGGCACGGGGTCAATGGAGCCTGGGGTGTCCCAATACCTTTGCAGCCATTGTGCTCCATAGGGGAAATGCCAGGGCTGAGTGCCTGCAGACACTGATTATGCTTGAGGTTGGCCAGCAATCCCATGCAGTTGAGCTGCTGTCTGTTGGGGTTCAGTGGCACCTTGCCCTGGATCTGGGCCTGGCTGTGAGAGACTGCTGCTCCCAAGGCTGCAGCTCCTCCCCCTATTCTTAGCCATGGTTGAGGCAGTGAGAGTGAGATAATTGTCGAGAATTGACTGGATGCTGCTCCACAGTCTTGAACAGCATGACTGACTTCTATGCTACTTTTGAAAAAAGGGGGGATTGAGCCATAATTCTGAATATGAGAGTCAGTTGGGGTTTCCAAATAAAGAAACTGCTGCATGCAGCAACCGTACGCCTAAAGATACTACATAATCATGATTTCTACTCCATCCATCTGTCCAGTCCTGAGTAAGCAGACACACTACATAGGGGAATGAATATGTATATGTGTGTAAACAGTGATGGTGCTGGTGGACAGGAAGGAGGGCAATGCATTGAAACAGCAAGCTTTTTGAAAGTACAGCTTCATTTTTATGTCTTCAGCACTAACAATCCACCATTCCTCTCTGGAGCTACCTAGCAGAAGAAACTTCCAGACTCAGCATGGTTAGAAAAAAAAAACTTTACTGAAAATTTAATGTTAAATCTATGCTGAAGATTTCCACTCCCTAATTTTGTTAAAACAGAAAACTAGACAAATCTCTAGTATACGTGCATGAGAGAGAGAGAGAATGTGTGTTCACAGAACGTAACTTTTAGATGTCAGGTGCAAGCAACCAGGTCAAAGAGGCCATCTACATTAAGACTGAACAGCTTTCTCTCAACAGAGGGGAGGGATATGACACCATCTATCTCCTGTTTAAAACAGAGTCCTTTCGGCAGTTCCAAGAAGATTTGTGATTTGTGATCTTATTCAAGAGGGGGGTGCAGACCTGATGGGCATTACGGAGACCTGGTTGGGCACGGAAGGGGGAGTTCCCCTGGTAGAGATGTGCCCACCGGGTTTCCGTGCATTTCATCAGCCGAGGGCCCAAGGTAGGGGTGGGGGGGTGGCGGTTGTTATTAATGAGAGTTTGGAGCCGAGGGAGGCCACTGTACCACATATAGCCGGATGTGAGTCCCTCTTTGTGAAGTGGGGCCTGGGGAGGCAGGTGGGCCTGCTGATCACGTACCTGGCTCCCTGCTACGTGACAGCAGCCCTGCCCGAGCTGCTGGATGTAATCGCCAGGATGGCGGTTGAGACCCCCAGGCTGATGGTCATGGGGGATTTCAACCTGCCGTCGGTTGGCAAGGCATCCACGACGGCTCGGGAGTTCATGGCTTCCATGACGGCCCTGGACCTGACCCAGTTAGTGAATGGTCCCACTCACATCGGGGGAAACACTCTGGACTTGATTTTTGTCTCTGGGCAGTGGTTGAATGATCTGGAATTAGGGGACTTAGTCCTCAGACCCTTTTCATGGTCAGATCATTCTCTCCTTCAACTCGACTTTCGAACCGCTGACCCTCATCGCAGGGAGACGGAACCGATTCGCTGGTTCCGTCCCAGGCACCTGATGGATCCGGAGAGGTTCCAGATGGAGCTTGGGCCATTACCTGAAGATTTAGCCCACAATTCGACTGGTGACCTCGTCGCCGCCTGGGAAAGAGCGTGTCGTGCCTTTGTGGCCTCTGACCCGGTGTCGCTTTCGATTAGCTCCTTGGTATTCCGAGGAGCTGAGAGAGATGAAGCGCCGGAGAAGACGCCTAGAGAGTAATTGGAGGGCCAGCCGCTCCGAATCTGACCGGACGCTAGTGCGGTCTCAAATTCAGACCTATCTGGTGGCGATGAAGATGGCAAAATGGGAATATTTTTCCACTCTCATTGCATCGGCAGATAATCGCCCAGCCGCCCTGTTTGGGGTGACCCGCTCCCTCCTTCATCAGTGGGCATTGGAGGACCCCTTACAAGGGCGAGCTGAGGAGTTTCTACAGTATCTGCAAGATAAAATAGCTCAGATTCGGGAAGGTTTGGACGCAGATTGGATAGGGCCGGGCGGGATGGTGGAGGCTGGTCTTGATGTTCCCATCTGGGATGAGTTCGATACTGTGGCTCCTGAGGACATGGACAGGATACTGGGGAGGCTGAATGCGACCACATGTTTACTGGACCCGCGTCCCTCCTGGCTGGTACTGGCCACCCGGGTGGTTACATGAGGCTGGCTTCAGGGAATCGTTAATGCTTCTTTGATGGAGGGTGTCTTTCCTGCCGCCTTGAAAGAGGCGGTGGTGAGGCCCCTCCTCAAGAAGCCTTCCCTGGATCCAGCCATTTTAGCAAATTATCATCCTGTCTCCAACCTTCATTTTGTGGTGAAGGTTGTTGAGAGTGTGGTCGCACAACAGTTCCCCAGTGCCTGGATGAAATGTCTATCTAGACCCGTTCCTGTCCGGCTTCTGGCCCGGTTACAGCACGGAGACAGCCTTGGTCGTGTTGGTAGATGATCTCTGGAGGGCTCGGGACAGAGGTTGTTCCTCTGTCCTGGTCCTATTAGATCTCTCAGTGGCTTTCGATACCATCGACCATGGTATCTTGCTGCGGCGGCTCGGGGTCTGGGAGTGGGGGGCACCATTTATCGGTGGTTCTCCTCCTATCTCTCCGACCGGTCACACAAGGTGTTGGCAGGGGGGCAGAGGTCGACCCCGAGGCGCTTCTTATGTGGGGTGCCACAGGGGTCAATCCTTTCGCCTCTTCTGTTCAACATCTATATGAAGCCGCTGGGTGAGATCATCCATGGTTTTGGGGTGCCTTGCCACCTGTACGCTGATGACACCCAGCTGTACATTTCCACTCCAGACCACCCCAACGAGGCCGTCGAAGTGATGTTCTGGTGTCTGGAAGCCGTACGGGTCTGGATGGGGAGAAACAGGTTTCGGCTCAAACCCTCCAAGACCGAGTGGCTGTGGATGCCGGCTTCCCAGTACAGCCAGCTCACTCCACTGCTGACTGTTGGGGGCGAGTCGTTGGCCCCCACGGAGAGGGTTCACAATTTAGGTGTCCTCCTGGATGCACGACTGTCTCTAGAAGATCATTTGACGGCCATCGTCAGGGGGGCTTTTTATCAGGTCCGCCTGATCTGTCAGTTGCATCCCTTTCTAGACCGGGTTTCCCTTTGCACAGTCACTCATGCCGTCGTTACCTCCCGCCTGGACTGCTGCAATGCTCTCTACATGGGGCTCCCCTTGAAGAGCACCCAGAAGCTCCAACTGGTCCAGAATGCGGCCGCGCGGGTGATAGAGGGAGCACCTTGTGGCTCCCATGTGACACCTCTCCTGCGCGGTCTGCACTGGCTTCCGGTGGTCTTTCGGGTGCAATTCAAGGTGCTGGTTACCACCTTTAAAGCACTCCATGGCTTAGGATCGGGCTATTTATGGGACCGCTTACTGCCACCAACAGCCTCCCATCGACCTGTGCGCTCCCACAGGGAGGGCCTCCTCGGGGTACCGTCAGTTAAACAATGTCAACTGGTGGCGCCCGGGGGAGGGCCTTTTCTGTGGGGGCTCCTGCCCTCTGGAATGAGTTGCCCCCGGGGCTTTGCCAACTCCCCAACCTCTGGACCTTCCGCCGTGAGCTGAAGACTCTTTTATTTCATCAAGCAGGGCTAGCCTAAAAGTGTAGTTTTAATGGGTTTTTTAGTCTTATTGCTATCGTTAGTTTTTAGTATTTTGGCCATAAATTATATTAATTTTATAGTGTTTTTAACTTGTATTATATTGTGTTTTTTAAACTGGCTGTTAACCGCCCTGGGTCCTTCGGGAGAAGGGCGGTATACAAATTCGATTATAAATAAATAAATAAATAAAATAAATTCCACACCCATTTGCACTATTCAGGAGATCCTGAGTGCACAGATAAACCTCCAAGTGGCCTCAACAACTCTCAAAAAGAGTGCTAATGACCAGATGACTACAAGGCATATATATCCTTCCATTCTCCCCCATTGAGTCAGAACTGAAGTAGCTTCTCACATGAGAAGCCAAACATCTTCAAGGAAAAAACAAAAAACAAAGTTCAGTTGCCTTTTGAAAAAGCACCTTTGGGGCAACTAGGACGTGGATGATTGAGAATCTCCATAGATATTAAGTAACCAGAATCACTCATGAAAATTCTCAAGCAGAAACTTTATTATTAGTTATCGATGTTACAAGAATCTCACCAGACTGGCTGCATTCCCTTGGGGATGGTCAGATAAGACTTCAGGGATTCTGGGTGAGGTCAGTCCTATGCCTCTTTCTCCAATGCAAGAACTTTAAGCTCATCCCCTTCTTAACCCCTCCCTCCAGTCTAGCTGGAGATTCTACCACATCAGATCTCCTTCTCCCATTCTTTTCTGGTAATGAACTATGGGCTAGTCCCTTGCCTGACTAAAATGTGAAAAGCACATGCCAGGTTTACATACTACATGCTCTGATGCTAAGGAGTTCTACTTCCCCTCCCCACCTGAAAAGAAATCTGTTCCAAATGCAAAACACAAGCAAGAGGAGACGAGTTTCACTTTCAGTTTTACTTTCACAGCAGCAACCAGGGGATAGGATAGGGGATGCTTCTATAGGGCAAGCCTGAGGCTGAGAAAAGGATAAAATAGGGGAGGCTTCTGTGGGGCAAGGCTGAGGGAGAGAAGGGGATAGGATAGGGGAGGCTTCTGTGAGGCAAGGCTGAGGGACAGAAGGGGAGAGGAGAGGACGATTGTAACTACTCATTAATTTTCAAGCTGTGTCGATTTATCAAGCCCGATCACATAGTTTCATAGCAAAGCATGGGTATCCAGCTAGTATATATACTGTATACACACACACTCCAATTATGAACGAATTATTCAGATAGTTATATTCTTCCTTATTACCCTTAACTATTTGTGAATGCTACCATTGATTCTGAAATTGGTGGAACCAACAATATTCAGTATGTTGTGCAATGAATTAGTATATTCGTACTTGTTTCTCATTTTGCCATTCATTTCACCTACTTCTCTCATTGTCATTGTCTATATGTTGTTGTTTTTAAAAAAATGTAAACACGTGATAGACAGGATTTAGCAAACCTCTCTAGAGTAAGATGCACATAGTCAAATGACTATTTTTATACAGAAAAAAGACAACCCTTCTAATGACCAACAATCTGGTTTTCTGCAGTAAGTGCTAAAATTGAATCATGATCTTCCAAATGGTCTTAATTTTTACATGAGATTCCAATGGATTAGCCCTTTCTAGAACATATAAGCACATGAGCAATAACTTCAAAGTCATGTATACTGTGTAGGCACAATCTTTTCTGATAAGTAACTTTGTAAAACTTACCAAGCTTAACCAGCGATTTGAGTTATTCAAATCATGCTCTGGTAGAAGCTTGTCTACAGTATTGGGGTATACAAATTGTTAAATATTTTTCAATATGAAAGAAAAATTTGCATATAGCCAGCCATAGCCAAGCACATTTATGCGATGTAATATTCTCTTGGGTAGGAAGATCATCAGTTCTTTGCTTGATAATTTTCTTAGCATCTGGGCCTGCTTGTGCTAGAAATAGCATTGAAATTCCATATTCTAAGGTGGTTTTGAAAAATTGGGAAGGCTAGGTACATGCAGATGTGTGACTGGACGGGTGCAAAGTTCCCAGATAGTTATGCTTGATAAGGCACATTAGAAAATAAGAACTAGCTATGATTTTTAATGACCATGTTTAAAAAGTGAAATCCAGGAACCTGATTCTGAAAAAACCACATCCATTGGTTCTTCATCCAGGGCAGTACAGTGGTTCAGTAAAATGCTGGGGTTCTTGGCTGGAAAGCTGGCAGCTCAGGTTTGAGACTTGAGCACCATCAAACAGGATGAGCTCCCTTTACTTGCCCCAGTTCCTGCCAATTTAGCAGTTTGAAAGCATGCAAATGCGAGTAGATTAATAGGTACCACTTTGGTGGGAAGTTAACAGTCGTTAACCCGGATGTCATGCTGGCCACATGACTGTTGAAATGTCTTCAGACAGCACTGGCTAAATGGCCTTGAAACCAAGATGAGCACCACTCCCTATAGTTGGCAATGACTAGCGGAGTCCACTTTACCTTTATTGGTTCTTCATCCAATCTCCATTTATATCTAGCTTGCCTCTTCCTACAGGCAACTACCTCAGGTCTGGTCTTATTAATATTCAGGGATCATCATTAGCTCCTTACAAATTCAGAAGTAGTCTTAATACAGGGCAAGGGAGAAACGTCATAACAGTAGTCTGAATATGATTGCCTATAAACATAGTTGAATGTGAGGAACACTCTACAGATGCTTTAATAAACATGTGAAAGTAAAGCCAGAGCTTATTACAGTCATGCTTTAATCAAAGCCTAGAAAATAATTCCTAATGCTTTCCCAGTCTTTGAAAGAAATGCTATGAGTTCCTTAAGGTTAGATCTGAAATCGAACTACATGAATATTGCCAACTTCAACTTTTTCATTCTGCCCATCAAAATTGCACCTAAAAGGACTCCACAGAGAAACAAAAGGCATTTTTTTCCCCAAAATGTGAACATCCAACATCCAGATTCACAAAAGTGTTTTTTTTTTAAATCAAAACAAAATGAAATCACAATTTAAGGTCATAGCAAAAAAGATAGCAATAAAGAATAAGATACAGATTGCCATATGACAACTGGAACAGAAAAAAAAAAGATTCATATTGGGATGTGATGGAAATATGATGAATATTCTGAAGTGGAAGTTTCTTGTCTTCTTTTACAACATAGAGATGACTAGGCAGTCACATACTTCTGCCCTTTTTAAACTTGTGGGTTACTTATTGCAAATTTACTAGGAAACAGTTGAATTCAGGTTTGTTTTAGGATATTTATTCCTTCCCATCCTCATTACAACCATTTTTGTTTGAATTCCTTTCTTACCAATGCATATTTAATATATAAAATAAATATACAAATATCTAACCTACAGCATGATCACATACCTATAAAATAAGTATGCATGTCCATATCTTAAAGAAATAGGAAAAGACCTCCAAATGAATACATCCAAATCTGACACAGATTGGAAATCATTTGATCCAACCATGCTTAAGCAGATCATCTTATTCAATGCAGACTAAGAAATATTTAGATAAAAATATGATAAAAATGTTTCTAGAATTGGGAAAAGGACATCTCATGGGTCATTTATAGCTCCTTTTCTTTCACAATCTCTTCCCAGATGGCAGAAAAAAATGGAGACAAAGTGTGAATTTCATTGTTTTTTGCATCTGTCTTTACACAAAGGGAAAAAACAGTCCAACCTATCAAAAACAGCACCACAAAAAACAGATTAAGAACACAAGTTAAAATAGGGAAGAAAATAGTAAGTGAACACCTGTCTACCCTAGATGAATTCAAATCACGAGGACTGGATGGATTACACCCCAAGGTTCTGAAGGAACTGGCAGACAAGATCTCGGAACCACTGAACCATATCTTTCAAAGATCCTGGAGCACCAGGGAACTGCCAGAAGACTGGAAAAGAGCTGATGTAGTTCCCATTGTCAAAAAAGAAAAAAATAGATCCAGGAAATTATAGACCCATCAGCCTGACCTCAGTACCAGGGAAGATTCTGGAAAAGATAATCAAGCAACGAATCAGTGAATACATGGAAGCAAACAAAGTAATAACCAAACGCCAACATGGGTTTGTCAAAAAAGATTATGCCAGACTAATCTTATTGCATTATTTGACAAAGTGACAAAATTAGTGGACCAGAGGAATACTGTTGATATAATTTACTTGGACTTCAGTAAAGCATTTGATAAAGTAGACCATAAGCTACTACTGGATAAAGTAGAAAAATGTGGGTTAGACAGTATCACCACCAGATGGATTCATAACTGGCTGACCAACCACACTCAATGTGTAGTCCTCATTGGAATTGCATCTACATGGAGGGAAGTATGCAGTCGAGGACCCTAAGGCTCTGTTTAAGGCCCAGTACTCTTCAACATATTCATCAATGATTTGGACGAGGGGATACATGGGGAACTCATCAAATTTGCAAATGATACTAAACTGGCTGTCAGCCTCTGCTTATGATGCTTACTTGCTATCGGCTGCCATTGTAATGGGAGTGGGGAGGTTTTGCTGGTATTTGGGGGCAGGGAGTGAGCTGGTGGAGACATCTCGAGGAAAAGGGAGGAAACTTCTCCAGGCTTCAAGCAGCTGTGGAAGGAGCTGATAGCTGTCAAGGTATACCAGATAGATGGGGGCAGCCTGAAGAAGAACCCTACATGACACCTTGGGGAGATGTGGATTGGACACTCAACCTGGGTCCTTGGGGGGGAGGGATTTGGGATTGCTTTCAATATCTAATTTTCGCGCCTATTGCCTTAGACCTTGCTTTTCTTTCATTGCATTCAATTCATACTCAGTAAAATTACCTTTCTCTACAAACATGGAGTTGGGTTTTTCTTTCTTGAGTTTTGAATGGAGGCACACCTGATATTAAGCAAGGTCTGCTTTACCAGCCATCCCGGAGAAAGCTCTACCATGGGGGCTGAGCCAAGAATGTCTGACCAACACAGTGACCAGGAAGACATGGGAGTCACTGGATACACTCCCCCTCAGTCCAGGCACTGTAGGGAGATTTTTATTTATTTATTTATTATTTATTATTCGTACTTTTATACCGCCCTATCTCCCTAGGGACTCAGGGCGGTTTACAGCCATATAAAAAACATAAATATATACAAGGTAAAACATTAATTTAAAAAACTTATTACATAGGCCGAATATTTAAAATAGAGATATAAATAATAAAACCCATTTAAAACCAAATTTAAAATTTAAACATTTAAAAATTTAAAATTCTAGTCCAGTCCTGCGCAGATAAATAGATGTGTCTTATTTTGGTTTGGATTTTGGAGTGGATGTCAGAATTACAGCTTGAAGAAAAACCAGTCAGAGTTAAGTAGGGCCTCTGTGGCTCAGACTGGTAAGACAGTCTGTTATTAACACAGCTGCCTGCAATTACTGCAGGTTCTAGTCCCACCAGGCCCAAGGTTGATTCAGCCTTCCATCTTTTATAAGGTAGGTAAAATGAGGACCCAGATTGTTGGGGGCAATAAGTTGACTTTGCATATAAATATACAAATAGAATGAAGACTATTGCTAACATAGTGTAAGCCGCCCTGAGTCTTCAGAGAAAGGCGGGATATAAATGCAAATTTTTAAAAAAGTGGTCGCTGGGTGCCAGCAGGATGGAACCTCTAGAGGAAACCCCCTCAGGGGTGAGAGTTAACAGATGCCAGCGTAAAGAGATGGCTTGGCAGGAGGAGAACAAAGAAGACCTCCTACTGATTCAAGCCATGCAGCTTTTGAAAGAGGCCCTTGAGAGTCGTAAAGCCTGCAAAAGGTATGTGGGGCTGCTAAGGGAGGAAACTTAAAACCCAAGGGGGGAAGCAGAAGTGTCAGCCTCCGCTTTAATTTAGTGTATTTCTCCTACTAGATTATCTGACTATTTTATTACCTTGTTAAAAGTTTGCTCTACTGATTGTCTTACATGCTTTATGGAGAAGGGGGGGAGGTTTTCACTGTTCCCAGCGTCGGCTGACATTGTATGTGGGGGAGAGGGGAAATGCCATTTTCAAAACCAGAGGTTTGAATTGTGTTGGCGCGTGAATGTAACGGCAGCTGCTGATTCCACATTCCATTCGGAAGATTGACAGAGGGAGAATATCGGAAGTGAAACTACACGTGGCTGAGGAGAAAGAAGACATTGGACTATTATTGTATGACCTCTAGTAGGGGGAGGGTTCAGGAGAGAATATGACTCTGGGGATTTGATTTACTTCCAGTTCCAGCTTTGCTTTCACCGCATCCAGACTTGTATGATAAAGATTACCAAATTCTTCAACATGATGAAGTTGGGTTTTTATTTTCTCAAACACTGATCTGGGGCAGGCTGACATTAAGCTGGAACTCACCCAAAATCAGTCATCCCGGATCACAACCGAGGGGATTGAAATTTTTTTTTCCCATAACGATGTCGGAGCACGAATACGAACTTGATGAGGAACAGCTGGCAGACATCTCATCCCAGGACCATCGCAGACAAGCTGATAAAAAATATTTTCTGGGAAAAAAGCCAATCTCAGAAGATGAGCTGGAGGAGTCAGAAGCAGCCTTGGCAGCCACGTCGGGCCCTCCCAAATATTCAGGAATTTCTGCAGAGTGGCTGGAGAAATTACAACTAGAGGAAAAACAAGAGAAGGCCAAACTGGATTTTAAAAGTTTTCCAGACCCAGGGGAACCACAATCCAGAGTTACTAGACGTAAACAACAAAGAAAACTCTCTGCTTGGCAACAAGAGCAGCAAATAAAAGATCAGTTACAGATTGCAGAAGCTGTGAGACTGTATCGTGAGGTGAAAGAGCGACAGAGATATCGTGAAAGGTATGAAAACCCCACCCAAACGCCCTGGGGGGAGAGGGAAGAGGTGGAAACAGAAATTTCAATGGCCACTGGTGATGCAGCATACACCAGAGAGATTCAGGAGGACCGAGAGCCTGAGCTGCATTCTCCAGGAGCTGCAGATATGGCCACGGGTCAGGGGGTCCCCACTCCACAAATGTTGCCTCATAGAAGAAAAAAACCTAAAATTCCACCAATTCCCAGAAAGTTTGATGGGGACCCCAAAGAATTAGGCTTATTCCAGGCTATGGTGGATAGCCACATGCAAGAATGGGGGGAAGATTATCTGTCAGAAGCCTCTAGAGTAAGAAGCGTGACTCAAGTCTTGAGTGGCTTCCTGGTACGTGACTTTATACCAAGAGGATTCCCCTCTCCTAAGGAACTACCATCATTTTATGGCCACCCTGAGAATGAGATTTGAGGACCCCTTGGCAGAACAAAAGGCCAAGATTCACATGAGGTCCATCAGACAAGGGAGGAGACCAGTGACTGACTACAACCAAGAGTTCAGCGATCTGGTACCTCTCATGAGAGGATGGCCGGAAGTGGCTCTTTTGGACTTATATAAAGACGGCCTAAACGGAGAATTATATAAATTATGTAGAGCCTGAGTATCCCCGACTACCCTGCATGGCTGGTACACCCTGGCAGCAGAAATGGAGATAGACCTAGCCAAGGACCGCCTGTGAAGCGATCGTAGTTGGAGGCAAACTCAACCTCAATTCCAGAGGGAACCAACCAAGGATTCTGTTGCAGTGGAGAGTGGGAAGAAGAAACCCACAGGCTGTTTCAGATGTGGAAAAGAAGGCCACCGAGCCGCTGATTGTCGGGCAAAGCTGCCGCCAAAGGCGACCCCTAGTGGCAAAAAACCAACGGCGCAGGCGGAACCAAAATCGCGAGAGGTCGCAAAGAGGGGAACAGATGACGCAAAGTACGCTCCTCCCATCGAGAAGGAAGTTGGGACTCCAACCGGGTCAGATGACACCGAGCCATCTTCGGAATCGGATGAGGACCTCTTGGTGAGTTGGAAAGGGGGGGCCCTTACCGTTCCTGTACAACTGCATATCCCATCCTCAGGAATGCAAGGGGAAATGCTAGCCCTCCTAGACTCTGGGTGTACCCGATGTATCTTAAGCCCCGAGGTGGTGGAGAGAATGGAACTGAGACTAAAAACATTAAGCAGGCCCATAGCCTTCTGCCAACTAGATGGATCGATAGCGGGGGGAGGCCCAGCCCACTTTGTGACAGAGCCCATAGAGATGACCATAGATGACCATAAAGAAATCATAAACTTCATAGTTGCTCCAGGGATGGACCAACCTCTCATGCTGGGTCTCTCGTGGCTCCGAAAATGGAACCCTAAAATAAACTGGAGAACAGGGGTGGTGCGACTCCGCACAAAGGCACTAAAGAAGAAGAACATAATTTTAAAAACCCCTGATCCTGATTGCCCTGAGAAACTAGGGGCGATGGTTGAGCACCTAGAGGGGGAGGAAAAAATTCCTAAAGAGTACTGGGACCTACGAGAGGTTTTTAGTGAAAAGGCCTCTGACGTACTGCCTCCCCATAGGCCCACAGACTGTGCAATAGACATTCTACCAGGAGTGAAACTCCCGAAACCGAAATCTTACCCCATGACCCAAAAAGAATTAGGGGAATTACGGAACTTCATAGATAAAAATTTAGAACGAGGATTCATTCAACCGGCTAGGCCTCGGGTTGCAGCCCCAGTCATGTTCCGGGAAAAGAAAGATGGCACCTTTCGCTTGATAGTTGACTATAGAAATCTGAACTGTGTGTGCATGGAAAATGTATACCCCATGCCTCTTATGAAAGACATGCTCGCCCACTTGGCCAACGGAAATTTCTTTACTAAACTGGACTTACGAAAAGCGTATTACAGAGTACGCATAAAGGAAGGGGATGAATGGAAAACGGCGTTCAATTGTCCCCTTGGTTGCTTTCAATTCCGAGTCTTACCATTTGGGTTGCAAGGGGCCCCAGCAGTTTTCATGCAACTAATAAATGAGGTTCTCCATGAACACTTGTTTAAAGGGGTTCTTGTTTATCTTGATGACATACTTATCTACACTGAAACCATGGAGGAGCATGTGAAGCTAGTAAGAGCAGTACTTAAAAAATTGCTGGCCGCTGAACTTTATGCAAAATTGTCAAAATGTGAATTCCACCAATCAAAAATCGACTATCTGGGATACCGTATTTCCTCTGATGGCTTGGAGATGGACCCTGCCAAAGTCCGAGCAGTACTAGAGTGGGCACCTCCTCGCACCCGCAAACAATTACAGAGCTTTCTGGGATTTGCTAATTTTTATCGCCAATTCATTCCCTCTTTTGCTGACATTGCCCTGCCAATCACCAATCTCCTCAAAACAAGAGGAAATACTAAACCCAAACCATCCTTACCACTGGAGTGGTCAATGGAGTGTCAGGCCGCTTTTGAGAAGTTGAAGTGATTGTTCACCGCCGAGCCTGTCCTCAAGCACCCTGACATGGAATCCCCATTCGTGGTTCAAGCTGATGCTAGTGACGTAGCAGTCGGAGCAGTTTTACTCCAAACCAATGCTAAAGGTGAGCTACAACCATGTGCTTACACATCTCGTAAACTCACTGAAACAGAACAGAGATGGGCCATCTGGGAAAAGGAGGCTTTTGCAGTGCACTGGGCTCTTCAAACATGGAGACAATTCTTAGAGGGAGCCAAACACCCTTTTGAAGTATGGACTGATCATAAAAACTTAGAAGCCCTGAAAACTCCTAGAAAGCTATCACCAAAACAAGCTCGATGGACCCAATACTTTAACCGCTTTAATTTTGCCTTGCGCTACATTCCTGGGGGAAAGAACTTCCTCGCGGACGCCCTTTCCCGTTTACCTCAGTACAACAGTACTCGCAAGGAAGTAGCACGGCCTATACTCCCAGTGCAACAGTTAGCAGCCCCAGCGATTACTCGTACCCAAGCCCATACAGATCCGATGTTACCAGACGACCTCACCAATTCGCTCAAGGAAGCCTTAAACAAAGATGACTGGTTCTTAGCCCATTCGCACGAGTGCACTCTTCGCGATGGACTAACTTGGGTAGGAGCAAAGTTATACGTGCCTGCATCTCTGAGAGAGGTTATACTTCTACGTTGTCATGATGCTAAAATGGCTGGCCATTTTGGATTCGTCAAAACCTTACACCTACTGAAAAGACAGTTTTGGTGGCCAGGTCTTAAAAAAGACATTGAATCCTATATAGCAAGCTGTCCTGTTTGTGCATCAGCTAAAAGACCACCAGGGAAGCCTCCTGGGTTGCTGCAAACAGTAGCCTGTCCAGAAGCCCCATGGAAAGAAATATTCATGGATTTCATAGTGGAATTACCTGAAAGTGGAGGAAATACAGTAATCTGGGTGGTTACTGACCTGTTCTCCAAACAGGTACACTTTATCCCATGTTCCAAAATTCCTTCTTCAAAAACGTTGGCAAAACTGTTTGTCCAACACATCTACAGACTCCATGGGGTTCCTAAACGAATAATCTCAGACAGAGGGGTGCAATTCACTTCTAAGTTTTGGAGAGAATTTTTGCGGTTGATAGGCTCCACCCAAGGTTTAAGCTCCTCCCATCATCCTCAAACTAATGGCGGCTGTGAATGCTCAAACTCAGTACTGGAACAATACTTACGATGTTACATTAACTATCAACAAGATAATTGGGCAGATTTAATACCATTTGCGGAAGTGGCTTACAATAATTCTGTTCATAGCAGCACTGGATTCACCCCATTTAAAATTGCCTCTGGTCAAGAATTTGTCCCCATTCCCGAACTCCCTGAACAAAAACCATTGATTCCGTCCCTGGCTGAATGGATAGAACAATTGCAAAGTACATGGAAGATTACACGAAAAGCTATTGATGATGCTCATCACTCACACAAAAAACAAGCAGATAAAAAGAGACCTCCTGAGAAAAAGTTCCAAGTAGGAGATAAAGTTTTCTTATCTACTAAATATTTACAAACAACTCAAAAATCTAAAAAACTTGGACCAAAATATGTGGGCCCATTCCCCATCGTGAAAATCATAAATCTGGTAATGGTCCAACTGGAACTACCTAAATCTCTCAAAAGAATTCACCCAGTTTTCCACGTTAGTTTGCTCAAACCTGAGCACACATCCCCCTTTAGACCAAATCCTACTAAGGCCCCTGTACCTATCCTCATCAACGGGGAAGAACATTTTGAAATTAAAGAAATTCTAGACTCTAGAAAACATAGAAATAAAATCCAATATCTGGTAGCATGGAAACACTTCCCTCTATCACAAGCTGAATGGGTTAACAAAGAAGATATGCAGGCCCCCCAAAAACTGGCATAATTTTATAACAAATATCCTGATAAACCCTAACTTTTCTTTTCTTTTCCAGGACTAACGTCCTTCTTTCGAAGGAGGGCCGAATGTCAGCCTCTGCTTTAATTTAGTGTATTTCTCCTACTAGATTATCTGACTATTTTATTACCTTGTTAAAAGTTTGCTCTACTGATTGTCTTACATGCTTTATGGAGAAGGGGGGGGGAGATTTTCACTGTTCCCAGCGTCGGCTGACATTGTATGTGGGGGAGAGGGGAAATGCCATTTTCAAAACCAGAGGTTTGAATTGTGTTGGCGCGTGAATGTAACGGCAGCTGCTGATTCCACATTCCATTCGGAAGATTGACAGAGGGAGAATATCGGAAGTGAAACTACACGTGGCTGAGGAGAAAGAAGACATTGGACTATTATTGTATGACCTCTAGTAGGGGGAGGGTTCAGGAGAGAATATGACTCTGGGGATTTGATTTACTTCCAGTTCCAGCTTTGCTTTCACCGCATCCAGACTTGTATGATAAAGATTACCAAATTCTTCAACATGATGAAGTTGGGTTTTTATTTTCTCAAACACTGATCTGGGGCAGGCTGACAAGAAGCTTCAACAAGCATAGAAGAGATTCCCAGAGGCCGGGTAGAGAGAGAGCAGGCGGCTGAGGCTCAGGCTGAGCCTGTAACCCAGGCTCCCCTGGCAAGGGGAGCAGGAGCCACGGAGGCATTGGATTCCAAAGCTTCCACCGCTGACAATAAAATACAGAGGGGATCCCAAGGCATTGGGATTCTTCCTATCTTTTGTGTGGAATTACATGGAAGAGTATGGAGAGTATTTCTCATCAGAAGCCACCTGTGTGAGATGCGTCACCATGGCCCTTGAGGGAATAGCTGTTGAATGGTGGGTGGGCCTCCATGATGACAATTCCCCCCTGCTGAGAAGTTATGACCAGTTTATGGCAGCACTTCGAGAGTGGTTTGGGGACCCCCTAGCTGAGCAAAAGGCCAGAATCAGAATGAAATCTATAAATCAGGGACTGTTGTCTGCTGCAGCCCCCGAGCCAGGCCTCCTGACTGAGAGTGACTCAGAGAGTGAGGGGGAAGAGCTGACGGGGCTTCCCTCTGCGGGACCTTTCTCTCTGGCTCCACTCCAGGTCCCAGAGGCAGGCCAGGTGGAGGAGGAGGAGCTGACATGGCCTCTTTCTCCCGACCCCTCCTCCTCCTCCCTGGCAGAGCTCCAAGAGCCAGCTGAGGAGAATCAATCATGGCTAGATGCAAGGCAGTGATGCCGAGTGAAGCGTGCGCAGCAAAAGGAAGGAAGGGGCTGGCCCAGGGAGTGCTGAGTCACGGAGCCACACCCCACAGGATATAAAAGGGGATGGAGCTGCCATTGGGCTTTGTGACGGACAAAAACAGACTTTTGGGAGCTTTGGCTGTGCTATTTTGTGATTAAGACTTTGGCTTATGTTTATTTCTGAACTGCAGTTACGCTGGTCTGAGGAGAACTTGGCAGACAATCGCAGGTTCATTGCCAGAACTGTTATCTGTTGTCGGAGTAAATTGCTGGCAATGATAGTCAGCTCGCATGTCTTTTTGGTTGTGGTCGGGAGGGGACAGAACAGGGACAGAGATCGGTGGCAGAATACTCCCAAGAGTTTCATGAGCTGGTGCACCACATGAGGGGGTGGTCCCAGGAGGCGCTGATAGAGTGTTATAAGGATGTCCTTAATGAGGACATCTACAAGGCTTGCTGCTCCCAAGGGGCCCCTCGAGATTTGCAACGCTGGTATGTGATGGCCTGCAATGTGGAGATTGACCTGGCCAAGGATCACTACCGTGGTAGCCAGAATTGGAACAAGCCTTCCCTTGCCCCTCCAAGAGAAAGCCCCAGCGTGTCCAAAGGGGGGGGCAACCTCAAAACCTAGGTCCACTGCCTGTTTCTGATGTGGAAAAGAGGGGCACTAAGCAGCCAATTGTCGGATGTGGATAGGGTATCACTGAGATGAAACTTTGAGTTTCATCGTAGCACCTGGAATGGAACGACCTTTCTTACTGGGACTGCCTTGACTATGGAAATGGAACCCACAGGTGAATTGGAGGAAAGAATGGTTGCACATCTGCTCCACCCACCTACTGGGTAAACCTTTTTGCACAGCTAAAGCTTCAAAGGAGCTGGCAGTGGTGGTGTGTGAGTGCATCCCTGGGGAAGATAACATCCCTAAGAATATTGGAACCTCAGGGAGGTGTTCAACGAGAAGGCATCAGATATACTACCATCTCATCAGCCCACTGACTGTGGCATCAAGATCCTACCAGGGGTGAAGCTCTCTAAACCAAAGATCTACCTGATGAGTCCTCACAAGTTGGAGGAGCTGCTGAGTTTTATTGATAAAAACCTGAAACAGGGCTTCATCCAACTAGTGAGGCCCCGATTGGCTGCCCCGGTTTTGTTCTGTGGAAAAAAAGGATTGCTTTCTTTGCTTGTGCATGGATTATCGAAACCTGAATGCAATTTGTGTAGAAAATGTGTGCCCACCGCCCCTAATGAAAGACATGCTAGCTCACCTGGCTAAGGGTAAGATTTTTACTAAACTGGATTTGAGGGAGACGTACTACAGAATTCAGATTAAGGAAGGCAATGAGTGGAATACTGCTTTTAAATGCCCCCTGAGTTGTTTCCAGTTTAGGGTGCTCCCTTTTGGGTTACAAGGAGCCCCGGCAGTGTTCATGCAATTGATTAATGAGGTATTGCATGAGTACAAGCAAGGGGATCATGGTTTACTTAGATGATATTCTTATTTACACAGAAACCATGGATGAACATGTGAAGTTGGTGCGGTCCGTTCTGAAAAAACTCAGAGCGGCCGAATTATACGGTAAGTTGTCAAAATGTGAATTCCATCAAAATAAGATTGACTATTTGGGATACCGCATCTCAAAGGGGATAGAAATGGACTCTGAGAAAGTCCAGACAGTCCGAGAGTGGGCACCCCAACACACCCGCAAGCAGCTACAAAGTTTTTTGTGGTTTGCGAACTTTTATCGGCAGTTTATCCCCTCGTTCGCACAAATTCCCTTCCCATTACTAACCTTCTGAAAACAAAGGTGGGGCGGGGCAAGCCAAAACCTAGTAGGCTGCTTGAGTGGAATATGGAGTGTCAGGCAGCTTTTAAGAAACTGAAGCAGCTGTTTGCTGCTGAGCCGGTTCTGAAACACCCTGACATGGAAGCCCTTTTCATTGTTCAGGCTGATGCAAGTGATGTGGCCGTTGGGGTGGTGGTACTTCAAGCCAATGCTGATGGGTCCTTACAGCCCTGCACTTACACCTCCTGCAAATTGTCTGAGACCGAACAGAGATGGGTAATTTGGGAGAAAGAAGCTTTTGCTGTCAATTGGGCATTGTTGACCTGGAGGCAGCTCCTTGAAAGGGCAAAACACCCTTTTGAGGTGTGGACAGGCCATAAAAATTTAGAAGCCTTAAAAACCCTGCGGAAGTTGTCACCCAAGCAAGTTCGGTGGCCACATTTCAATCATTTTAATTTTATCCTGCACTATCTCCCAGGAGGAAAGAATTTTATGGCTGATGCCCTCTCAAGACTGCCTCAATACAGTAGTGCCCGGCCGGAGGTAATCTGGCTGGTTATCCCTTCAAGACAACTGGCGGCTCTGGTAGTCACCAGATCCCAAGCAAGAGGCAAACCAAACATACCCACTGGTTTAAGTGAGCAATTAAGGGATGCTCTAAAAACTGATGAGTGGTTCACCTCCCACGGAAATGAATGTACTGTTCATGATAGTCTCGCATGGGTTGGGGCAAAATTGTATGTCCCTGCCAGCCTAAGGGGGGTGGTGCTGCAACAATCCCATGATGCAAAAGTTTCTGGGCATTTTGGATTTATGAAGACTTTACATTTAGTTAAACAATTCTGATGGTTCTCCCTAAAGAAGGACATAGAGATATATGTTGTCAGCTGTCCTATATGCGCTTCGGCAAAGAGGTCACCTGAGAAGCCACCTGGGTTACTCCAGTACATAGCCAGACCCGGGGCTCCTTGAAAGGAGATATGCATGGATTTTATTGTGGAATTACCAGAGAGCAATGGAAATACTGTCATTTGGGTGATTACGGACTTGTTCTCGAAACAGGTGCTTTGTACCCTGTCCCAAGATTCCCTCAGCAAAGATGTTGGCTAAACTGTTTATTCAACATATCTATCAGTTACATGATATTCCAGAATGAATAATATCTGATGGGGGGGGGGTTCAGTTCACCTCCTACTTTTGGAAAGAGTTCCTGGGCTCTGCCCAGGGGCTAAGCTCCACCCATCATCCTCAGACAAATGGGGCTTGTGAGAGAACTAACTCGGTATTAGAACAATACCTCAGGTGTTATGTAAATTATCAACAAGACAACTGGGTGGACCTCCTGCCGTTTGCAGAGGTGGCACATACTAATTCCATACACAGCAGTACTGGATTTACACCTTTCAAAGTGGTATTGGGTCAGGACTTTGTGCCTATCACAGGAGAAACCTCAAATACCGTCCCTGGTAGAATGGATCAAACAACTTCAGGTTACCTGGCCATTAGCCAGTAAGGCGTTGGATGAGACTCACAGAGCCCATAAGAAGCAGGCCAATAGGAAACGGGCTATCCCAAAAGATTACCAAGTGGGTGATAAGGTTTTCCTCTCTACTGAGTATCTGCAAACTACCAAGAAGTCAAAAAAACTCAGACCCAAATATGTAAGGCCTTTTCCCATCATGCGAATAGTAAACCCGGTCATGGTACAGTTAGTTACCAAAAACTCATCGGAGGATTCACCCAGTATTCCATGTTAGCTTGTTGAAACCTGTACAGACCTCCTCAATTTATCTGGATCAAAAAACCCTTCCAGTTCCCCTCCTCATTGAAGGAGAAGAACATTTTGAGGTCAAAGAAATCCTCAACTCTCGAAGATGTAGAGGTAGAGTGCAGTACTTGGTGGCGTGGAAACATTTCCCTTCCTCTCATCTGAATGGGAGAATGAGCGAGATATTAGCATCCCAAAACATTTACAATTGTTTCACAGTAAATATCCAGATAAACCTTAGGGCATGGAGATTATTTGTATACTTTATATATTGCTTGTAGTGTTATCATCTGGAGGATATCTGCGCTGTCTATTTTAATCTATTTTCTTTTTTAGGACTAACATCTCTTCTGCAGAAGGGCCGAATGTCAGTCTCTGCTTATGATACTTACTTGCTAGCGGCTGCCATTGTAACGGGAGGGGGAGGTTTTGCTGGTATTTGGGGGGAGAGTGAGCTGGTGGAGACGTCTTGAGGAAAAGGGAGGAAACTTCTCATAGGCTTCAAGCAGCTGTGGAAGGAGCTGACAGTTGTCAAGGTCAACCGTTTTGGCATACCAGATAGATGGGGGCAGCCTGAAGAAGAGCCCTACATGACACCTTGGGGAGATGTGGATTGGACACTCAACCTGGGTCCTTGAGGGGAGGGATTTGGGATTGCTTTCAATATCTAATTTTCATGCCTATTGCCTTAGACCTTGTTTTTTTCATTGCATTCAGTTCATACTCGGTAAAAGTAACTTTCTCTACAAACACGGAGTTGAGTTTTTTCTTTCTTGAGTTTCAAATGGAGGCACTGGCAGGAATAGCCAACACTCCAGAAGATAGGCTTAAGATACAGAAGGATCTTGACAGTCCTGAACATTGGGCACTATCTAACAAAATGAAATTCAATGGTGAAAAAAGTAAGGCTCTACATTTAGGCAAGAAAAACAAAATGCACAGGTACAGTATATGTGGTACCTTGCTCAATAATAGTACCGGTGAGAGGGATGTTGGAGTTGTAGTGGACAACCCTTTAAATATGAGCCAGCAGTGTGCAGCAGCTGCCAAAATAAGCCAACACACTTCTAGGCTCCGTAAACAGAGGGATAGTGTCAGATCCGTGTATTCAGTGGAAGCAGGGTGGGTGGGTGGGTTGGATTTGATATATTTAGTTCTCTTTCCTTTCCATGTATCCTATGTATCCTATTTCTTGCCTTGTCTTTTTGTATAACCTTTCACCTGATTTATAACCGTTGCCTGGCACCTCAGATGCCTGGAAAATTCTCACTTCTTGGGGATTGCAAGGGGAGGGAGGGCCGTGTGGATTGCAGTGCTGGAAGATGGCCCTGAGAAACTCTTCTTATCTGTTTCTCAGAGAGGCCGGTACAATAACATCTTCACACATGTGGATTGGTGGAGTCCACATCGGACTGTTGGGAGGGGTTTCCTATTTCCTTTATCCTAGTTGCATGCTCTGAGGAATCTCAGAGCCTGTTTTGAATTCTGACCTGCTTTCACCTCTTTTCAATAAAAGGTTCCTTTTGAAATACAAAATTTGTCCCAGGTCCCTTCCAACTCTGTTACTCTATTCTATTCAAACATGGAAGGGTTAGTAGAGCTTTTACATTAGCTGCCTGTGCAAAATCTACTCTCTGGAGATGCAAGAAACACATGTTGCAGCCGCCAGAAATTTTCATTGATTAGTTACTTCACCATTAAATTTAATAAGTGAGAAAAGTTCGAGACAGCATAAAACTGGTTGCATGAAAGTACTTCTGTGCTGCCCACCTCATTTTCTTTTCTGTTTGAGCAGAGAATATATATGTGTGAGTGTGTCTATCTGTATATCTGCATGTGTAGAAATAAATGTGCGTGTATGGATGTGTGTTTGTGTATGTGTACATATATGTGTGCATATATCCAGCTTTTGACAGGATGGCAAACTAGAAACGGGATCTCAAAAGCCCCAAGTTATCATAATCTTTTTGTTTTGAAGCAATTTATCTTTAGCAAGTGATTGTGGTCCATAAAGATGACCCTAATCCTTTCAAAAGAAACAGCTTGTGTCTAAACAGCACAACTGGACAAATGTCAACCTTTGCTTTCTATGGGCTTAAGTAAAAGACAGTATTTGAATCTCCCCATGTTTCAAGCATCTTTTGGTCTGTCTGATAGGATTTAACTACAAGCTTTTTGCTAAGTCTGTTGGATACTGTATGGATCTAAGGAAAATGATGATTGCCCCGTACAATGCAAGTTCAGTCAGAAAAAAAATAAAATTAAATTTGGTGGAAAAAAGATTTTATGTTATTGGAATAGTTCCAATAGCCAATGAAAACATTGATTATTACTGTGGCAAACTGGGATGCTGTATACACAAGAGGCAGAATCAGACAATCCTTTGTCAATAAATAGATCTAAACACTTCTTGCAGACTGTAAGCCAAAATATGGTTGAGGTCCAATCCAGGTTTCAAGAAAATGTTCTCAGTACATTTAAGCAATTTTCAAAGGTTAATTGGCAAGTATTGAAAATACAAGTCAAATTCTGTGGATAATCACAGGTAGGCTGAATCAGACTGCATTCCAATACTTGAATGAGAATAATAAAAAAAAACAGGCTCTGATCTCAGAAGTTCCTAGGTTTTTTTCTTTAAGTGATTTTTTTTTTTTTAAGTAAGGTTGGTTTTAGTAACTGAATACAAAATAAAAATGAAATGAACGAACAAAACGGTAAATTTAAAAGAAACAAAAATAAAACTAAAAAACCCAAGAGGAAAAAAGAGACACCCAAGTGATTGAATACAGGAGCATATCTAAAAAGATCTACTTGTGCATTTAAAAGAGTAATACCCATGGTTCCATTGTAATCAACCATAGGTCTTTTATTTTGATAAGTAATTTGTTCATAAATTGCTAATAACAACCACCTTTTAGATCCCTGAGTAGTTAGGAACATATATTTCTATTTCCAAAGCTGAAGAGTAAATCATTTAGCTATAAGTAGGGCACAGAAAATTCATGATATTTTTTGAAATGTCAGATTTCTATGAAATAGAAATATAATTCAAAAGAATATAATGACTGAAAATATTAAATATATGTAATAGTTTATTCCCCAAACACAGTGCAGTAGAACAGTTGTACAACACTTCACAAACATATGTTTCATTGAAACAGCAACATTATTTATTCAAAACCTTACTTTCAAATGCAAGAGAATCTATTAAGTCCAAAATAACAGAATAACAGATATACAAAGGACCTTGGAGGTCTTCTAGCCCAACCCCCTGCTTATGCAAGAAACCCTGCTGAAGCAGAAGACCGTATACCATTCTGAACAAGTAGCTGTCCAGTCTCTTCTTAAAAGCATTCTAGGTTGCTTCTCTCCTTGATTAGTTTGCATCCACTGTTTTTGTCTTGCCTTCTGGTGCTTTGGAGAATAGATTGACCCCTTCTGTTATTCTCTTGTTCTGAATATCATGCAAAAACAGCCCAATTAACAATCTGGATCAGTGGATTTTGAAAGGGAAGGTTTTGAAGCAAAATCTTATTCGATTATTACTAAAAAGCTGAACTAGTCTATGAAGTCTGCTAGTTTATATACTTGTATCTACAGTTTATATCTATAGATACTAAAGTTCAAATTTTATTTATTTTATTTTATTTATTTGTCACAACAATATATGTAACTATCATACAGAAAGGTTATATAGTATATAAAGGTATAAGCAGATATATATAGGAAAAAGAAAAGAAAAACAATAGGACAGGAACGGTAGGCACATTTGTGCGCTTATGCATGCCCCTTATGGTCCTCTTAGGAATGGGGTGAGGTCAATAGTAGAAAGTTTTTGGTTAAAGCTTTTAGGATTATGGGAAGAGACCACAGAGTCAGGTAAAGTATTCCAAGCACTGATGATTCTGTTACAGAAGTCATATTTTCTGCAATCTAGATTAAAGCGGTTGACATTAAGTTTAAATCTATTAGTTGCTCTAGTATTATTGCAATTAAAGCTGAAGTAGTCTTTGACAGGAAGGACATTACAATAGATGATTCTGTGAGTTAAACTTAGGTCTTGTTGAAGGCGACGGAGTTCCAAGTTTTCTAAGCCGAGGATTTCAAGTCTGGTGGGATAAGGTATTTTATTGTTTTCAGAGGAATGGAGAACTCTTCTTGTAAAGTATTTCTGGACACGTTCAATTGTATTGATGTCAGAGATGTGGTGAGGGTTCCAAACAGGCGAACTGTATTCTAGAATTGGTCTAGCAAATGTTTTATATGCTCTGGTTAGTAGTGTGGTGTTTTTGGAAAAGAAGGTTTATAAATTAAATTAGGTTTATAACTCTTAGAGCTTTTTTTGCTATGTAGTTGCAGTGGGCTTTGGCACTTACATCATTTGACATGAAAATTCCAAGGTCTTTAACGGGATGGGAGTCGTCTGTAAGGTAATGTCCATCTAGTATGTATTTAGTTTTTGGGTTCTTTTTTCCTATATGTAAGACTGAGCATTTGCTGGTTGAAATTTGGAGCTGCCAAAGTTTAGACCAAGCGGATAGATGATCAAGGTCGTTTTGAATGATAGAAGTATTGTCTGTGGTGCTAAATAGCTTGACATCATCAGCAAAGAGAACACAATTACTTGAGATGTGGTCACAGAGATCATTAATATATAGTATAAAGAGTGTTGGTCCAAGGACGCTGCCTTGAGGAACACCACTCTTGACAGGAACAGGATTTGATAAAGCATTGCCAATTTTGACCACTTGTTGTCTGTTAGACAGAAATGCAGATATCCATTTGTGAAGGGGTCCTGAGATGCCATAGGATGTTAGTTTTAGGAGAAGTTTATCGTGTACTACTGAGTCAAAAGCTTTGCAGAAGTCTATATAGATTGCATCTATTGATTTGCCTTGATCGAGATTTGAAGTCCATATGTTTTTGCAGTGGAGAAGTTGTAAGTTACATGATAATTTTTTCCTGAAACCAAATTGTTTGTTGGAGAGTAGGTTGTTAATTTCTAAGTGTGAGGTAATGGATTGGTTGATGATAGATTCCATAATGTTTTTATATGGTAGAAAAATTGCTCATTTTTTTCTTTCATTTTTTTTTAGCCAATACTATATGACAGGAAGGCACCAAAGATGCTTCTTACCTGTTGTTCTCTTTAATCTAAAATTGTGACATGGTAAAGGAATTCTAATGGCAAGTTCTCAACATGAATCCACAAATATATTTGCTTGAAAACAGCAGCTCTGGCTTTCAGTGAGCCTGAATGAGGTAACTGTTTAGAAGCACAAGGAATATTGACAGGATTGAAAATAAATAAGAGAAAACTAAGATATTAGTTAAAAATCTTACAGAGTTGCAGAAAAAAGTGTTAATGAAGAGAATAGATATTCAGATTACTAAGAAAATGAAATACTTAGGGATTCACCTGACAGCAAGATGTATAACTATTAAGGAAGATAATTACTATAAACTGATGAAAAAAATTAAAGCAAATGTCAGGGTTTCAAATAACACCCCCAATGAAAGAAAACTCCAAGGCTTGAGTTTCCTCAAAGTCCCACTTTATTAGAGATGTCATATTGGCACATTTGGGAAAACCGGAATCTAAATGTTTCCAGGTTTTTCCCACCTGAAGGGCTTCAAGTCCCTGCCCAACACTCACACGTCCATCACATGGTCCAATCAAAGCACCAACTCAACTGGAGATGCCTCCCAGTTCAGCCATCCAGGTGCAGGGCATGATGTCCTTGACATTCTGAGAAAGGAATGTTGTTATGACTATATATCACCCATGCTCCATACAACCCCCCTCTCCCAACTTCCCACAGTAGTAAATGTGGCAGGCCTGAATGATCCAATGAAAAAAATGGCTTCAAGGCCTGACAGCAGATCTGGAAAAATGGAAAAATCTGCAATTACCATTTATAGGAAGAATAGCTACAATAAAAATGACTATATTACTGATATTACTATATCTATTTCAAACAATTCCAATAAAAGTGGGGAAAAATACTTTGAGGAATTCAATAAAGTAATATTAAAATATATCTGGCAAGGGAAAAAAGCAAGAATAAGTTTTAAAATGCTGCAAAATGCAAGGAATAGAGGAGGCTTTGGGCTACTGAATTGGGAATTGTATTACCAGGCTGCGGTACCTATATGGGTGAAAGAATGAATTGTATTGAGGAATATAAGACTATTGACTCTGGAAGGGCATGGTTTGCAATTGGACTGGCATGCCTTCTTGTGATGTAGGAAAAATAAAATACATAGTTACTTCCAAAGATATTACATTAGGGAACATTATTATTAATGTGGGGAAAAATTAGAGAACAACTTTATTTGAAAATACCACTTTGGCTTTCAACAGTGAAAGCACTGATTCACCCAAATGTTAGTAACAAGGAAAATATTGTTAGGTTCAAAGATATCTTGAATGAAAAGGGGGAACTCAAAACTAGACAAGAACTGAGTGATCAAGGGATTGATATGGCATGGTACTCACAAGTGCAGATACATTCTAGATATGAGAAAGATGTTAAACTATACAGATTTTATAAAGAACCAACAGAATTAGATAAGATATTAACAGGGGAAGAAGAAAACTTGATAAAGAAAATGTACAGCTACTTATTGGGCATTAAATTGGAAAGTGAACAAGGGGAGGAGACAATGATAGTATGGACAAAAAACTTTGGTTACACAATAGTTAGATAAATGGCAGAGACTGTTGGACAGGAACTATAAATTAACAATGTCAACTGCATATAAAGAAAATTTGTATAAGATATTTTATAGATGGCATTTTGCACCAGCGAGGTTGGCAAAGATGTTTAAAGATAAGTCGGCTAAATGCTGGAAGTGCCACCAGATACCTAGTGCCACATATGATATGGTGGACATGCTCAAAGGCAAAAAAGTATTGGACAAAAATGCATATGTGGTTGAAAAAAATGATAAAGCAGCACATTGACTGAAAGCTAGAAATATTCTTGTTGGGGATTTAATAAGGGGAATGCATATCTCAATAAAATATGTCAACAAAACTGCAAAGTGAACAGATCCTCACAGATGAGAATGTGATCAGGAAAATATTAGAATGTGCAGAAATGAATAGAGTAATGTTAGCAATCAAGGAAAAAGAACAAACTGAATATTATTTGATATGGAACATTTTATCAATGGTTAGATAATAAAAATGGAAGTTAGAAACAGGGAAACAAAAGAAAAGGATTAGTGAAATAAAGAAGATATGTTAAGAGAGAGAAGTAAATATTATGATTATTATGTTTAATATTATCATTTTAATATTATAGAATTAATGTTAATGCAATGAATATTGCTTTAAATTTTGATTATTATGTTATAAAGATATCTGTACCCAGATGACACACTGTTTAATTGAAGATGGAATTATTATATTGAATTTTTTTTTTAAACAAAAAGGAATATTGACAGGAAATGAGTTACTTTTTGCCAATTGGAATCGATTTACCAAAGGTAAATATATTAAAATGAGAGCAATCCAACACCAGATGCAGTTCACATTTGTTCAATGTTGGAAGATCTTACAAGAAAAATGAATAAATAAATGAATGATGTCAAAGGGTGCCTGTAGTCACTTTTTCTTCGTCTTCATTGCCGATATATGTTGCCCAAAGTTGAATAGTTATAATATAAAGTTCTCAAATATGCCAATGAAGGGGCAGCATATAGACATGTAAAATGGTTGTAGTTGTATCACTTGTTTTACATTGCAGTTACAGTGACACTTTATAAACTAGCACTTTATATTCTGGCTTATGTGTTAATGCAGCTGGTACAGTCTAGTTGGTTCCAGAGCACCAAAAAATTACTTTTCTTATGTGGGGAGATTATCTTTTTCTCTAGTGATAGCCTAAGAATTAATATTGCAATTATACACTATACAGTATAAGAAACATGTTTTCTTCTACCATCTATAAATTTGACCTATACAAGAAGGGTTTCTCTACTCATAATAATGTAATTATGTAAAACATTTCCATACAAAATGAGGAAAGGGTTAGAACACATACTATGGGAGAATATTGGTATAAGCCCTTAGTCTTACTTAGACTAGATAGCAGATAATGGGATTGATGGCCACTGGACACCCCAGCAAATCTAACTTAATTGATTCTACAATTTTCAGGCTTATGCAACTGAATATATAAGAATCCCTGAATTTTTTTTATTTATTTTTTTATTATTTTTTTTGTTTACATTTATACCCCGTCCTTCTCCGAAGACTCAGGGCGGCTTACAGTGTATAAGGCAATAGTCTCATTCTATTTCCTCAGCCTTTTAAGTATTTCAAGGCTCATCGATGGTGGAGCTGTAGTAGACTTATATATTGAGGTAAACAAGGAAAGCCAAGTTAGTTCTGTACTAAGAGTTGGTTCATTCCAATTTCCACATTACTCTTTTGGGCATTGCATGTCAAAGCAACTAGATTAAAATACAGTTTTTTTCCCCATGCCATCACTCTGCTGAACGCTTAATTTCCACAGCACTATTTTAGGCCTAAGAAATTTACCCATGTAGTAAGCTGTACTGCTATTATCATCTTTCTCATCTTCTCACCTTTCCTACTATCTCCCCTATTGGTATCTTATGTTTTATCAGTTGTTGTTTGTATCTTATGATGGATGATTGTAACTATGATTTATGATCTATGACCTATCATAGATTGGTCATTGTATGTATATAAACTGAGAGCTTATGCGCTAGAGACAAATTCCTGTGTGTCCAATCACACTTGGCCAATAAAGAATTCTATTCTGTTGGATTCTATTCTGTCCTGTCCTGTCCTGCTCTGCTCTGCTCTGCTCTGCTCTGCTCTGCTCTGCTCTGCTCTGCTCTGCTCTGCTCTGCTCTGCTCTGCTCTGCTCTGCTCTTAGAATTGTGTAATATAATAGCCACATACATGTCTGTATATAATTCCTCTGATATTTTAAAATGTTTATATAATATTGTTGAATGTGTACTAAAGTGAAAACATTCTCCATGACCCTATTTATGAGTGGAGACCACACAATCTGCTTCAGCCATGGTGGTAGGGTAGAATATAAACAGCTTTACATAGACATATAATAAATGCTGAACCAGTAATGATGTCAAATGTCAATCATAACATGGATTAGATTTTCTTTTTATAGTGAGATAGGCAGAAAAATAAAATGGAGGTCAATACTAGTCAGTTTGTGTGATTAGCTACTTTTCCATTTCCACCTGAAAATACAAGTGCTCATTTAAAATAACCAATGATTCAACATCTTCAAATTCTTAAGCAAATTCTTAAGGAGGCTTATTTATACTCAGGGGTCTTGAGAGTTTGGAGGTCTTGGGTCAGCTATTTGTTTTACTCCTTCAACACATAAATTATTATTACCTTTTCCTAGACACACACTTAATCTATTTATTTTTGAGAACCACATTCTTTGGTTCTCTAATACATATATTAGCAGAAACTGGTGTCAAGATTTTAAAATAATTTACAAATTCTGTGACAATAATTTAGAGACTTTAATTACCAACTGCAAACCTTACTATTCGCCTCGTGAATTTTCCTCATTTCTTCTAATTGCTGTTTATGTCCCACCACAAGCCTGTGTAAACAAGGCATTACGAACTCTAGCTGACCAAATCATGGAGGCTGAAGCCAAACACCCTGATTCACTGGCCATTGTTTTGGGAGATCTAAACAAGGCAAACTTAAGGAAAGAGCTACCAAAATACTTTCAGCATGTCAATTGTCCCACCAGAGGCAAGAATACTCTAGACCATTGCTACACAACACTAAAAGATGCTTATTGGTCTTTACCACGTGCAGCTGTAGGACACTCTGATCATTGCATGATTCACCTTGTACCTGCTTACAGGCAAAGACTTAAAGCCACAAAACCAATAATTAAATCAGTGAAGACCTGGACGGAGGAATCAAAATTAAAGCTACAGGCATGTTTTGACTGCACTGATTGGAATATTTTTAAAGATACCTCTGCAGACCTGGATGAACTCACAGATACTGTAAAATCATATGTCAGCTTCTGTGAAGACCTATGTGTACCTACAACGAACTTGCGAATATACAGTAACAACAAACCTTGGTTCACAGCTAAATTTAAACCGCTATGTCGTTCCAAAGAGGAAGCCTACAGAAAAGGTGATAAAATGCTGTACAATCAGGCCAGAAATGCACTAACAAGGGAGATCAGAGCAGCAAAAAGAAGCTACTCTGAAAAGCTAAAGAATCAGCTTTTCAGCTGATGAACCAGCAAACATGTGCAAAACTCTTAAAAATATCACCGGCTATGGCAAACCTCCTTCCCAGGCTGAAGGTAATCAACAACTGGCAGATGACCTGAATGAGTTTTACTGCAGGTTTGAAAGGAAACTACAGCCATCTATCTCCACAACCCCCATCTCAGACACACCAACAACAGCCAAGCCTCCTACAACTGACCCCATTTCATTAGGTTCACAACCCTTAGTGATCACAGAAAAAGAAGTGCAGGACCTATTTCACAGACAAAAGCCAGGAAAAGCTCCAGGCCCAGACAAGATAACTCCTTCTTGCTTAAAAGTCTGTGCTGACCAATTGGCCCCCATCTTCACCCATATTTTCAATAAATCACTAGAGATGTGTTATGTTCCTTCTTGCTTCAAACGCTCTACCATCATCCCAGTGCCGAAGAAGCCCACCATCAAGGAACTGAATGATTACAGACCAGTTGCTTTAACATCTGTAGTCATGAAAACCTTTGAAAGGCTAGTGCTTTCCTACTTGAAAACCATCACGGATCTGCTGTTAGACCCCTTGCAATTTGCATACCGAGCAAACAGATCAACAGATGATGCTGTTAATATGGCTCTGCACTACATCCTACAGCATCTTGAGTCTCCAAAGACCTATGCAAGGGTCCTTTTTGTAGAATTTAGTACAGCATTCAATACCATCATTCCAGACATTCTTCTAACTAAGCTAAACCAGCTACAGGTACCGGAAAAGACTTGTAAGTGGATCACAAGCTTCCTAACAAACAGGAAGCAGCAGGTGAAGCAAAGCAAGATCACATCAAATACCTGTACAATTAGCACAGGGCCCCCCCAAGGCTGTGTGCTCTCCCCACTTCTCTTCTCTCTGTATACCAATGACTGCATCTCCAATGATCCATCAAGTAACTTAACAAGTTGGATCCAATGATCCAATGATCCATCAGTAACTTAACAAGTTACTGAAGTTTGCAGATGACACAACAGTGATTGGTCTCATTCGAAACAATGACGAATCCGCATATAGACAAGAGGTCGAATGACTAGCCTTGTGGTGCAACCAAAACAATCTGGAACTGAACACACTCAAAACCGTAGAAATGGTGGTAGACTTTAGGAGAAACCCTTCCATACTTCCACCTCTCACAATACTAGACAACACAGTATCAACAGTAGAAACCTTCAAATTTCTGGGTTCTATCATATCGCAAGATCTAAAATGGACAGCCAACATCAAAAAAATCATTAAAATAGGACAGCAAAGAATGTTCTTTCTGCACCAACTCAGTAAGCTCAAACTGCCCAAGGAATTGCTGATTCAGTTGTACAGAGGAATTATTGAGTCTGTCATTTGCACCTCTATAACTGTCTGGTTCGGTTCTGCAACCCAACAAGAAAAACATAGACTTCAGAGGATAATTAGAACTGCAGAAAAAATAATTGCTACCAACCTGCCTTCCATTGAGGACCTGTATACTGCACAAATCAAGAAGAGGGCCGAGAAAATATTTACAGACCCCTCGCATCCTGGACATAAACTGTTTCAACTCCTACCCTCAAAACGACGCTATAGAGCACTGCACACCAGAACAACTAGACACAAGAACAGTTTTTTCCCAAAGGCCATCACTCTGCTAAACAAATAATTCCATCAACACTGTCAAACTATTTACTGAATCTGCACTATTATTAATCTTCTCATAGTTCCCGTCACCAATCTCTTTCCATTTATGACTGTATGACTATAACTTGTTGCTGGCAATCCTTATGATTTATATTGATATATTTATTTTTATTTATTTATTTATTTATATTTATATACCGCCCTATCTCCCTAAGGACTCAGGGCGGTTCACAGGCAGTTAAAACACATATAAATACAGATTAAAAACAACAATTAAAAAACTTATTCTATAGCCTAATTTTTAAAACAATATAAATAATAAAAACCCCTTAAAACCAATTTTTAAAAATCTAATCCAGTCCCGCGCAGATGAATAGGTGTGTTTTAAGCTCGCGACGAAAGGTTCGGAGGTCCGGAAGTTGACGAAGTCCTGGAGGGAGTTCGTTCCAGAGGGTGGGAGCCCCAGAGAAGGCCCTTCCCCTGGGTGTCGCCAGACGGCACTGCCTAGCTGACGGCACCCTGAGGAGTCCCTCCCTGTGAGAGCGCACGGGTCGGTGAGAGGTATTTGGTAGCAGTGGGCGGTCCCGTAAATAGCCCGGCCCTATGCCATGGAGCGCTTTAAAGATTGTCACCAGCACCTTGAAGCGCACCCGGAAGGCCACAGGTAGCCAGTGCAGTCTGCGCAGGATAGGTGTCACACGGGAGCCATGAGGGGCTCCCTCTATCACCCGCGCAGCCGCATTCTGGACTAACTGAAGCCTCCGGATGCCCCTCAAGGGGAGCCCCATGTAGAGAGCATTGCAGTAATCCAGGCGAGATGTCACGAGGGCGTGAGTGACAGTGCATAAGGCATCCCGGTCTAGAAAAGGGCGCAACTGGGACACCAGGCGAACCTGGTGGAAAGCTCTCCTGGAGACGGCCGTCAAATGGTCTTCAAAAGACAGCCGTTCATCCAGGAGAACGCCCAAGTTGCGCACCCTCTCCATCGGGGCCAGTGACTCGCCCCCAACAGTCAGCCGAGGACTCAGCTGACTGTACCGGGATGCCGGCATCCACAGCCACTCTGTCTTGGAGGGATTGAGCTTGAGCCTGTTTCTCCCCATCCAGACCCGTACGGCTTCCAAACACCGGGACAGCACTTCGATAGCTTCATTGGGGTGGCCCGGTGTGGAAAAGTACAGCTGGGTGTCGTCAGCGTACAGCTGGTACCTCACACCGAAGCCACTGATGATCTCACCCAGCGGCTTCATATAGATGTTGAACAGAAGGGGCGAGAGGATCGACCCCTGCGGCACCCCACAAGTGAGGCGCCGCGGGGTCGACCTCTGCCCCCCCGTCAACACCGTCTATGACCGGTCGGAGAGTTAGGAGGAGAACCACCGATAAACGGTGCCTCCCACTCCCAATCCCTCCAACCGGCGCAGCAGGATACCATGGTCGATGGTATCGAAAGCCGCTGAGAGGTCTAATAGGACCAGGACAGAGGAGCAACCCCTATCCCTGGCCCTCCAGAGATCATCCACCAATGCGACCAAAGCCGTCTCCGTGCTGTAACCGGGCCGGAAACTGGACTGGAAGGGGTCTAGATAGACAGTTTCATCCAGGTGTAGGGGAAACTGATATGCCACCATACTCTCAACAACCTTCGCCGCGAAGCGAAGGTTGGAGACTGGACGATAATTACCTAAAACAGCCGGGTCCAGGGAGGGCTTCTTGAGGAGGGGCCTCACCACCGCCTCTTTCAAGGCGGCCGGAAAGACTCCCTCCAACAAGGAGGCACTCGTAATCGCCTGGAGCCAGCCTCGTGTCACCTCCTGAGTGGCCAGCACCAGCCAGGAGGGGCACGGGTCCAGTAAACACGTGGTGGCATTCAGCCTACCCAACAACCTGTCCATGTCCTCGGGAGCGACAGGGTCAAACTCATCCCAGAAAATATCACCAAGACCACCCTCAGACGCCTCATCTGAATCGCTGCAAGTTTGGTCTAAACCGTCTCGAAGCTGAACGATTTTATCGTATAGATAACCGTTAAACTCCTCAGCACGTCCCTGCAACGGGTCATCCCGCTCCCCCTGGTGAAGGAGGGAACGGGTCACCCGAAACAGGGCGGCTGGGCGGTTATCTGCCGACGCAATGAGGGAGGAGGCGTATCCTCCGCAATGAGGGAGGATATTGACCATCAATTGTGTTATAAATGTTGTACCTTGATGTAGGTATCTTTTCTTTTATGTACACTGAGAGCATATGCACCAAGACAAATTCCTTGTGTGTCCAATCACCCTTGGCCAATAAAAATTCTATTCTATTCTATTCTATTCTATTTTATTCTTTGAAGTTTCAAAAGATAGCTTAATGCCAATGTGTACATTTGTTTGACAATAGAAAATCAAGTAGTTTTTCTGTATTGCTTCATACAATGATAGAAATAATAGAAAAAACAATCAGTACCAAGGTTAGAAAGAACAAACAAAAACAGAAAAGTCCATCCAAAAAAATTATTTCTCAACTTAAAATCAGCCGGGGACTCCAGTATTTAAAACCAAAACAAATCCAACCAAACTATATATTTTTCAAGGACTACGCAAGTATACTGCTGAGTTCATATACATACATAATTATTACAAAGAATGCAACAAGAAAATTGGCAGTCTTCATGAGAGAAGGGTGAAATAACCAGGCCTCACAGTAACCCAGCAGCCCAAAGCACAATTAAAAAAAACCTTTTAACTCCTGGGGAAAAGGGAAAGAAGAGTTCATTACCCAAACTAGATAAGATCATCAGTGCTAGTTAAGCAGCTACGCCGTTCCAAACAGAAAGCCTACAAGAAAAGGTGGTAAAATGCTGTATAATCAGGCCAGAAATGTATTAACAAGGGAGATCAGAGCAGCAAAAAGAGGCTACTCTGAAAAGCTAAAGAATCAGTTCTCAACAAATGAACCAGCAAACATGTGGAAAACTCTTAAAAGTATCACCGGCTACGGCAAACCTCCTTCCCAAGCTGAAGGTAATCAACAACTGGCAGATGACCTGAACATGTTTTACTGCAGGTTTGAAAGGAAACTACAGCCACCTATCTCCACAACTCCCATCTCAGACACACCAACAACAGCTAAGCCTCCTACAACTGACCCCATCCCATTGGGTTCACAAACCCTAGTGATCACAAAAAATGAAGTGCAAGACCTATTTCACAGACAAAACCCAGGAAAAGCTCCAGGCCCAGACAAGATAACTCCTTGCTTAAAAGTCTGGGCTGACCAATTGGCCCCCATCTTCACCCGTATCTTCAATAAATCAGTAGAGATGTGCTATGTTCCTTCTTGCTTCAAATGCTCTACTATCATCCCAGTGCCGAAGAAGCCAACCATCAAGGAACTGAATGACAACAGACCAATTGCTCCAACATTTGTAGTCATGAAAACCTTTGAAAGGCTAGTGCTGTTCCACTTGAAAACCATCTTGGATCCGCTGTTAGACCACTTGGAATTTGCATACCGAGCAAATAGATCAACAGATGATGCTTTTAACACTACATCCTACAACATTTTGAATCTCCAAAGACCTATGCAAGAGTCCTCTTTGTATACTTTAGTTCAGCATTTAATACCATTATTCCAGTGTTGTAAGTGTTGTACCTTGATGAAGGTATCTTTTCTTTTATGTGCACTGAGAGCATATGCACCAAGACAAAGTCCAATCACACTTGGCCAATAAAAATTCTATTCTATTCTATTCTATTCTATTTTATTCTTTGAAGTTTCAAAAGATAGCTTAATGCCAATGTGTACATTTGTTTGACAATAGAAAATCAAGTAGTTTTTCTGTATTGCTTCATACAATGATAGAAATAATAGAAAAAACAATCAGTACCAAGGTTAGAAAGAACAAACAAAAACAGAAAAGTCCATCCAAAAAAATTATTTCTCAACTTAAAATCAGCCGGGGACTCCAGTATTTAAAACCAAAACAAATCCAACCAAACTATATATTTTTCAAGGACTACGCAAGTATACTGCTGAGTTCATATACATACATAATTATTACAAAGAATGCAACAAGAAAATTGGCAGTCTTCATGAGAGAAGGGTGAAATAACCAGGCCTCACAGTAACCCAGCAGCCCAAAGCACAATTAAAAAAAACCTTTTAACTCCTGGGGAAAAGGGAAAGAAGAGTTCATTACCCAAACTAGATAAGATCATCAGTGCTAGTTAAGCAGCTACGCCGTTCCAAACAGAAAGCCTACAAGAAAAGGTGGTAAAATGCTGTATAATCAGGCCAGAAATGTATTAACAAGATTAATCAGAGCAGCAAAAAGAGGCTACTCTGAAAAGCTAAAGAATCAGTTCTCAACAAATGAACCAGCAAACATGTGGAAAACTCTTAAAAGTATCACCGGCTACGGCAAACCTCCTTCCCAAGCTGAAGGTAATCAACAACTGGCAGATGACCTGAACATGTTTTACTGCAGGTTTGAAAGGAAACTACAGCCACCTATCTCCACAACTCCCATCTCAGACACACCAACAACAGCTAAGCCTCCTACAACTGACCCCATCCCATTGGGTTCACAAACCCTAGTGATCACAAAAAATGAAGTGCAAGACCTATTTCACAGACAAAACCCAGGAAAAGCTCCAGGCCCAGACAAGATAACTCCTTGCTTAAAAGTCTGGGCTGACCAATTGGCCCCCATCTTCACCCGTATCTTCAATAAATCAGTAGAGATGTGCTATGTTCCTTCTTGCTTCAAATGCTCTACTATCATCCCAGTGCCGAAGAAGCCAACCATCAAGGAACTGAATGACAACAGACCAATTGCTCCAACATTTGTAGTCATGAAAACCTTTGAAAGGCTAGTGCTGTTCCACTTGAAAACCATCTTGGATCCGCTGTTAGACCACTTGGAATTTGCATACCGAGCAAATAGATCAACAGATGATGCTTTTAACACTACATCCTACAACATTTTGAATCTCCAAAGACCTATGCAAGAGTCCTCTTTGTATACTTTAGTTCAGCATTTAATACCATTATTCCAGTGTTGTAAGTGTTGTACCTTGATGAAGGTATCTTTTCTTTTATGTGCACTGAGAGCATATGCACCAAGACAAAGTCCAATCACACTTGGCCAATAAAAATTTTATTCTATTTTATTCTAAAAGGAAGGAGCCAACCCTAGGGAAAAATTGGTGCACAGAAACAATAAGAAGCAGAAATATTCTGACTAAAAGAATGCAAGAAAAAATGCAAGTAGGGAAAATATAGGCTGGCACATAGTGAGGATGAGATGAGATGTGGGATATAAGCATCAGTAATTTGAACTAGACTTTGGTATAAATAGGAAGCTAGTGCCATGGCACACAATCCCATGCATTTCCTCCTTTTATTAAAAATGAAAATTTTAGGAATAAACTCCTGCCTGTAGGATCTGAGCAATCCTGAGAAATTGGGATAAGGGTTAGGGTTGGGAATCTTTAAAGATGGTGGAAACCTTGATGAGAGCTTTTTAGCAGAAGATACCATGGTTGGTCTATCAAAGAAGTCACTCTCATTGGCAAGGATGCAAACTCAATAGTCTTTGAGGTCTCTTCTAATTCTCTTCTTCTGGTATCCATGCCAGCTAATGTGCAAAGTGCAGATAACTATACAGAAACACCAAGGATTACTGAAGACAGCCTATGGTGAAGAGTTCATTTCATGCCCAGCAGGACAATTAATAGAAACAGTATGACTGATTCACAACTATATGCCTCAATATATGTACTTATTTCTTTATACATTGAAAGATGTATAAAAGAAACTGTTGCTCTTTATACTGCAGGAGCAAACATCATGCTTATTTGTAAGGTGTTTTAAAATAATTAATCTCTCCTGTCTGCTCGATCAAGAGATTTTCAAACTGTGAATTATACTGTATTGAGTGTAGTTACTGGGTAATCCAATTTTGCCTCTGATCGGAGGGGTGGGGGATTTCAGACACAATATATCAACATTCACTTAAATATTAATTCTGAGAGTGCACTTGTTCAGAAATGTGCTTTGGGAACTGAAGATTCACATTTTTATCTGTAATAAGGACGTCCTGATGAGTTCAATAAGACTTATTTACATACACATATCCTAGTTGTCCCCAACTTTGAACCACCAACATTTATAGGATTTCAATACCCAGTTAACACAGCCAACATTTAAGATCTTTCCATCCCCGTTGTCTGAGGGTTCACAACATCTACCAACCCATGCTAATATGGGATAATAATATATCTCCCTCCCTCCCTTCTCCCTTTCCCTCTCCCTCCTCTCTTTCTTTTGCTCATTCTTTCTTCTCTCCCCATCACCATTTTAGGTGTTGGGTGCTCCTTCAGGAAGAAAATGCTGATGAAGGATGAAACCAAAGAAAGACAAAGTCATATCTGGATCTAAACATGGCTGAAGACATCCTATTTTTCAATCCTTCTTTCAATACTCTTTAAATCCATTTCTGACTCCCTATTTCTTCTTCTTCACTGTTTTTGCATAACAAGATAATGGGGAGTGTACAGGCTGAGTGAAGTTTGATAAAATTAGGCCAAAGGCTGCATGAAGCTCTAAGGCAACAGGATGCCAATATTAATAAAAAGAATAAGGCCTTTAACCATGGAAAGGAATGGGGAATTTTTCATACTCATAACATAGGCATACAGAAATACAATTTATTTTCCATTACTTCTATTCCCAAATTAGAGAACAGTGTGTAGCTTAATGATCATTCAGCTATGAACATGGAGCAGAAGGAAGCTATCTCCCAGAGTATGTGATTTTGCTTTGACATAATCTGTTTTTTAGCAATGAGTCATACTGGACTAGCCTAGTTAATACCAGATTAATTATTCACCCTTGGAGGAATACAGAATTTCCCTTCTAGCCAATGTAACCCTTCCCAGGAACTTCAAAGGGTTTGAGCTCCAAAGAAAAATTCAGATGAAACCAAATAAATGAAAGCTGCAAACATATGCAAACACATTCTAACAAACAGGAAGCAGGAGGTGAAGCTAAGCAGAATCACATCAGATACCTGTACAATTAGCACAGGGTCCCCCAAAAGGCTGTGTGCTCTCCCCACTTCTCTTCTCTCTGTATACGCATGACTGCATCTCTAACGATCCATCTGTTAAGCTATTGAAGTTCGCAGTTGACACAACAGTGATCGGTCTCATTCGAGACAATGATGAATCCACATACAGACGGGAGGTTGAACGACTAGCCTCGTGGTATGACCAGAACAATCTGGAACTGAACACACTCAAAACCGTAGAAATGGTGGTAGACTTTAGGAGAAACCCTTCCATACTTCCACCTCTCACAATACTAAACAACACAGTATCAACAGTAGAAAACTTCAAATTTCTAGGTACTACCATATCACAAGATCTAAAATGGATAGCTAACATCAAAAACATCATCAAAAAAGGACAACAAAGAATGTTCTTTCTGCGCCAACTCAGAAAGCTCAAATTGCCCAAGGAGCTACTGATTCAGTTCTATAGAGGAATTATTGAGTCTGTCATCTGCACCTCTATAACTGTCTGGTTTGGTTCTGCAACCCAACAAGACAGACACAGACTTCAGTGGATAATTAGAACTGCAGAAAAAACAATTGCTACCAACCTGCCTTCCACTGAGGACCTGTATACTGCATTAATCAAAAAGAGGGCTGTGAAAATATTTACAGACCCCTCATATCTTGGACATAAACTGTTACAACTCCTACCCTCAAAAAGATGCTACAGAGCACTGCACACCAGAACAACTAGACACAAGAACAGTTTCTTCCCAAATGCCATCACTCTGCTAAACAAATAATTCCCTCAACACTGTCAAACTATTTACTAAAACTGCACTACTAATAATCTTCTCATCGTTCCCATCACCGATCTCCTTCCACTTAGGACTGTATGACTGTAACTTTGTTGTTTGTATCCTTATGATTTATATTGATTTTGATTGTTTCCTGATTGCTTATTTGTACCCTATGACTATCATTAAGTGTTGTATCATTAAGTGTTAAATTTGTACCCTATGACAATCATAAAGTGTTGTAAGTGTTGTACCTTGATGAAGGTGTCTTTTCTTTTATGTACATTGAGAGCATATACACCAAGACAAATTCCTTGTGTGTCCAATCACACTTGGCCAATAAAAATTCTATTCTATTCTATTCTATTCTATTCTATTCTATTCTATTCTATTCTATTCTATTCTATTCTATTCTATTCTATTCTATTCTATTCTATTCTATTCAGTTGACTTCATACAATTCTCCTCAGTCTCTAACATCAGTTATTCATTAGATATATATGTAGCTATGAAGCTACATATGATGCGGTGGCTCAGGGGCTAGGACGTTGAGATTGTCGATCGAAAGATCGGCAGCTCAGCGGTTTGAATCCCTAGTGCTGCCATGTAACGGGGTGAGCTCCCGTTACTTGTCCCAGATTCTGCCAACCTAGCAGTTTCAAAAGCACGTAAAAATGCAAATAGAAAAAATAGGGACCACCTTGGTGGGAAGGTAACAGTGTTCCGTGCGCCTTTGGTGTTGAGTTAGGCCGGCCACATGACCACGGAGATGTCTCCAGACAGCACTGGCTCTTTGGCTTTGAAACGGAGATGAGCACTACCCCCTAGAGTCAGCAACGACTAGCATGTATGTACGAGGGGAACCTTTACCTTTACTATGAAGCTTATAAGGATGGAAGAGGATAAAGAAGGGAGGAAGATAGGTTTGAAAGGTTTGAGATGGAAGTAATTAGATAGCCAAAGGATGCAATTAAACTGGAGGTAAAATTAGGCAATTGAAAGGGGCTATTTTAAGAAGGTTTTATTCATTTCGTGACTCCAAATAATAGTAATGTACTACCAAAAATTGCTAATTGTTGCAGGAAACAATCTGGGTCAGTCACCAGAACCAGAGGTTTAATTTTAGGAGCTTTCAGACTCATATTGAAGCCCATCCTCAGGGAATTTCTCTCTCACCTACATTTGGGTGAGAGAGAAGTTCCCTTGGATGGGATTCCAGCTTGGAAGACTAAACCTCTGGTCCCGGTGTCCCATCCATATTGGATCCTGTAACATTATCCTGGGACATGTATATTCATCTTCTTTGATAGCTGTGCTTAGGATTGGAGTTTGCAAAGAGGAATCAAAGCTCACACATGGCTGGAGATTTTTCAGCCCTCATTTAATAGAAGAGTTTCCCAGATGCATGACTTACCTTGGATGCAAAGGCCTTCCGTACAATTCTCTGATTCTTGGTTTGGACCTTCACAGAATTTCCCACCATTCCGTGGAGGGGGAGAAGTGCATTCCCGGATCCTCAAGTGCTCACACTCAGGACTGCAGACCGACCATTCACTCCATACCTCCCAGGCACCGTCCACTAATGAGGAGAAAATGGATAAATGGTAGATTTCAGTACAAGGCATTTGATCTTCTATGGAGATTCTCAGTCATCTAGATTATGGTTGTCCCAAAGGTGCTTTTTCAAAAGGCAACTGGACTTTTTTTTTTCCTTGAAAACATTTCATTTCTCGTACAAGAAGCTTCTTCAGTTATGACTGAAGTCCTTCCATTCTCCAACGTTCAATCAGAACTAAAGAAGCTTTTTTGAAGAGAAGTGAAATATCTTCAAGGAAAAATTAAAAAAAAGGCTAATTGCCCCTTGAAAAAGCAAGGGAGAAGACATTTTATCCAGAGATAGTTTGAATCATTTGGAAAAAAGAAATGAAATAGTGACATTGTTTGGTCTCTCCACTTTTTAAAAAAAAATGCACTTATTTTCTTATATAGCTGAATTTCCTTTCCTGCTCCTTCTAATTGGCAACATTCATATCTCTAACTTCAGCTTCTGTCTTATGCTACCATGTTCCTCTCAGACTTAAAATAAATATTGATTCCCAATGTTGCATTGTAAGTAAAACCAAAATATCTGAGGTCAAGTGGAAAACTTCATTCTTTCCCCATTAACCTTCACTTCCTTCTTCTACTGATTCTCCCCATGTCTGTTATGTGCAGCATTTTAGAAGATATAAGCTCCATGGAGCAGCAAATCACACTGTTAATAGTGTGCAAAGAAGGCACAGGCATCGGGCTGTATAATGGCATTAGGTACAGGAAAACTGGGAACCATTTGAGTTTGATGATGATAGCTTTGATGGTGGTGCTGTTGATGGGGACTTTGCAAAAGAAGATGAAGGAAGGGGAAGATATTACATTCTAAATGTAGTTGCTCCTCATCCATGTTCAATTTGGAGTTGAACCATTTTTTTAAAGGCCATTGCTAAAATAGTGATGCAATGGCATGACTTGAATAGGTGGGCAGCTTTTCATTCTTTGTGGAATTGAAAGAGAATTTAGCTTGATATGTCAAATCTTGAAATTAATATAATAGTTTTCTGTTCTCTCCAAAATCAAGACTGCAACAAGATTTAATGCTTACACATGGCCTGAAGTCTACTCATTCCTAATTTAAATAACTACTGGACACCCCAAGAGACAAGAATGAGCTGGAAACTATATCTCTATTTTATTACCAGAAAGGATAACTATAGAAGATAATTCACAGTTATTGAATGAATGCATGTGGTAGTTCTGGATTTTTACCCAGTCTGACCTCAAATCTTTCATGTTCTCTTGTAATGATGCTGTCTTAGAACAGGAGAGCTGGATTTGAATCTCTGAGTTCCCACTTTGTATGGGTATATGGATTTTCATTTTTGGCATTCCTCCTTACCCATTCAGATATATCTTTTAATCTTAGACTACAATCTTCTAAATACCAAATAAGCCCTAACAATTTTATATGATAATCTGAATTGATTCTGTAAATTCCCACCTTTATATCCACTTCAAACTAACCAGACCATGATTCCACTAGATGCTGAGTATGCTCTCTTAACTTGAAAAGAAAAAGGTAAGAGTTTCTGCTGTTCAGTTGTCGCTGACTCTAGAGGGCGATGCTCATCTTCGTTTCCTAGTTGATGGAGCCGGGTTTTGTCCAAGGATGCTTCTGTAGTCATGTAGCTGATATGACTATATGCTGAGGCACATAAATCACTGTTATGTTCCCACCAAAATGATACCTATTTATCTACTTCCATTGCATTCTTTCAAACTGCTAGGTTGGCAGGAGCTGGAGCAAACATAGGAGCTCACCCCTTCATTGGGTCTCAAACTGCCAACCTTCTGGTTGAGAAGCTCAATGTTATTCTAAACAGATAATGGGAACTTGTAACTTGTGAGATGTTGGAATCTATAGAACAGAATATTTGTAGCTCAGGGTTGAACTGTGGAGTCAGTTTTAGCACTGATGATGTTACCTAGTCTGGTAATGAAATATCTACAAGAAAATGACCAAGCTCAGAAAGCATGAAAGGCTTCACGTGTTAGAATTTATCCTTAGTTTATAGAAGAAAAGCAGATAAGCTATTCATGGAAGACATGAACAAAATTTGTATTTAAAATTTAACCTTGAAATAAATTCCTTTTCTTTTTCAACTTTTGGGGATTAGCAACCTGAGCCTGCAAAGATGAAGTGAGGAAAGCTAAAGCTCAAAATGAACAAAAGTAAAAAAAAAAGCTTATTCCAACATGTTAAAAACAAGAAAAAAGTCAAGGAAACAATTGGTCCATTGCTGGGAGAAAGTGGCAAGAAGATGATAAGCAACAGGGAGAAAACAAAACTACTTAACTTGTTTTTTGTATCTGTCTTTACACAGAGAAAAATAGTCCAACCTATGAAAAACAGCACCACAAAAAACAGATTAGGAATACAAGTTAAAATAGGAAAGAAAATGGTAAGCGAGCACCTGACTATCCTAGATGAATTCAAATCACCAGGACCAGATGGATTACACCCCAAGGTTCTGAAGGAACTGGCAGATGTGATCTCAGAACCACTGGACTGTATCTTTCAAAGATCCTGGATCACCGGGGAACTGCCAGAAGACTGGAAAAGAGCTGATGTAGTTCCCATCTTCAAAAAAGGAAAAAAATAGATCCAGGAAATTACAGAACCATCAGCCTGACCTCAATACCAGGGAAGATTCTGGAAAAGATAATCAAGCAACAAATCACTGAACACCTAGAAGCAAACAAAGTAATAACCAAAAGCCAACATGGGTTGTCAAAAACAGATCATGCCAGTCTAATCTTATTGTATTCTTTGACAAAGTGACAAAATTAGTGGACCAGAGGATCTGACCAACTACACTCAATGTCCTCAATGGAACTGCATCTACATGGAGGGAAGTATACAGTGGGGTACCCCAGGGATATGTTTTTGGCCCAGTACTCTTCAACATATTCATCAATGATTTAGATGAGGGGATAGATGGGGAACGCATCAAATTTGCAGACAACACCAAGCTAGCAGGAACAGCCAACACTCCAGAAGATAGGCTCAAGATACAGAAGGATCTTGACGGACTTGAACATTGGGCACTATCTAACAAAATGAAATTCAATGGTGAAAAAAGTAAGGTTCTACATTTAGACAAGAAAAACAAAATGTACAGATACAGTATATGTGGTACCTTGCTCAATAGTAGAGACTGTGAGAGGGATCTTGGAGTCCTAGTGGACAATCATTTAAATATGAGCCAGCAATGTGCTGCAGCTGCCAAAAAAGCCAACACAGTTCTCGGCTGCATAAACAGAGGGATAGAATCAAGATCACATGAAGTGTTAATACCACTTTATAATGCCTTGGTAAGGCCACACTTGGAGTACTGTGTCCAATTTTGGTTGCCACGATGTAAAAAAAATGTTGAGACTCTAGAAAGAGTGCAGAGAAGAGCAACAAAGATGATTAGGGGACTGGAGGCTAAAACATATGAAGAATGGTTGCAGGAACTCGGTATGTCTAGTCTAGAAGGACTAGTGGAGATTTGATAACAGTGTTCCGATATGTCAAGGGTTGCCACAAAGAAGAGGGAGCCAAACTGTTCTCCAAAGGACCTGAAGATAGAACAAGAAGAAACTAATCAAGGAGAAAAGCAACTTAGAACTAAGGAGAAATTTCCTGACAATTGGAACAATTAATCAGTGGAACAACTTGCCTCCAGAAATTGTGAATGCTCCAACACTGGAAATTTTTAAGATGATGTTGGATAACCATTTTTCTGAAATGTTGTAGGGTTTCCTGCCTAAGCATGGGGTTGGACTAGAAGACTTCCAAGCTCTTTTCCAACTCTGTTATTCTATTCTATTCTATTCTATTCTATTCTAGTCTAGTCTAGTCTAGTCTAGTCCAGTCCAGTCCAGTCCAGTCCAGTCCAGTCCAGTCCAGTCCAGTCCAGTCCAGTCCAGTCCAGTCCAGTCTAAGCTAGAACTCTTTCCTTTGACATATAGCTTGCAGAGAAGTATGTCTCCTCTGTCTGTGCAACTATAGATTCATTGAAAGCTAGATCTGCCAAAAAGAATGAATATCCAATCTTTCTTAAAATAAATAGCTCAAAATGAAAATGTCTGAATGTGAATCTAAAGCTCAAAATTGCCCTAGAAGATTACAAATGCCAAATTTTTATCATTTTACCAAAGAGAAAATGAAATCGCTTCTCTTCAGTTGTCACTTTTCCTACTATTTCTGACTTTCTCAGATTCATTTGGGTTGCTTCATTTTGGTAAGAGTGGGAGAGAAAGATTGCCTGAAGCAAAATGAAAATAAAAAAAGGGGAAAATGCTGATTCATGTACAGCCTCAGCTGGAAACTTTACAAAAACTTGAGTCAAAACTCAGCAACTTTTTACATACTTTCACACCTACGAGTTACATGCAAAGTACCATTTTGAACAAACAGTACAGACAGCATTAATATAGCAATTTCACTTGCATGGTTATTCTGCATAATTTCATTTCATGCCAATCTTAACCAATTGCTATCCTTGCATTTGGTATAGCTTTGAGATGTGAATAAAATAGCAATAATAAAAATATATGGTAGTCCTCAATTTATGACCAAAATTGAGCCCAAAATTTCTGTTGCTAAGGGAGACAGTTGTTAAGTGATTTTGCTCATTTTACAATCTTTCTTGTCACAGTTAAGTGAATCACTGCAGTTGTTAAGTTAGCAATATCATTGTTAAGTGAATCTGGCTTCCCCATTGACTTTGCTTGTCAGAAGGTCGCAAAAGATGATCACATGATACTACAACTGTCATAAAAATGAACCAGTTGCCAAGCATCCACATTTTGATCATGTGACATGGGGATGCTGCAACTATCATAAATGTGGAAAACAGTCATGTTACTTTTTTCAGTTGCGGTTTTAACTTTGAACGGTCAGTAAATGAACTGTTGTAAATCAAGGACTATCTGTATCATCCAATTGATTTGCATTCCTTTTGGAGATACAGAATATAAAATGCAAAATATAGAAGGGTAAGAATGTCTGTGCTTGCACATTTTCTCCTTTTCATTGTCATAGAAATAATACCACAATTGGTTTTCTATTACATAATTTTCAATAGTCCCTCAGACTTGAAACAAGAAATTGGCGTTTGGCTGGAGGAATTAAGAACATCTTTCCCAACTGAGATTTGAACATTTGGAAGAAACAGCATGCCAATATTTTCCCTTCCTCCTCCTCATTTTAATAGGAAATATACTTCTTTCCATTTCTGTTTTTCAAGCAAAAGGAAGATATTTGTCGTGTCCCACTCCTCCGCTGATGGCCGGGTCAGGGAAATCCGAATCAGGCGTGCCTCTGCAGCTCTGCCAAAGTCCTAGCAAAGTCCTCAGGGCAGGCAGGAGACCAGAAAGTGACTTCAGCAAGATATGTTTAGACTTTGCCTGACTCAGAGACTGCCAGAAAGCAGATCCTTTATATAGGCCATGGGGTGTGGCTCCATGACTCAGCACTTATCCAGGCCTGCCCCTCCCTTCCTTCTGTTGCCTCCGCCTATCAAGTCTTCTGACGCGAGGGTCACTCCAGTCGGCAGCTGTTGGCAATTGACCTCCCTCAGGCTCACATGCTGTGGAGGAGGGGGAGGGGTCTAGTTGCTCTGTTTGCCTGGGCATGGAGCCAGAGCTGGGGGTTGGAGGTATTTCCTCCTCTTCAGCCTGTCTGGGCATGGAGCCAGGGCTGGGGCCGGGAGGCATACTAGGACATTCCTCCGTGTTCGGAAACAGATAAGAAGACCCCGGCTGTGGTGAGATCGGACGAGACACAACAATATTGGTGAACTTCTCATAACTGGCTTGTGGGATTTTTAACACAAGTCTTAATTATGAGATGGACATGAGAAGTGTCCTGTCCTTTAATCATTTCTTCACAGGTCTACTCCAGAGGTATAGATATACCCTAGATCTGTGATGACGAACATATGGCACGCGATATCAGTAGCCATATCAGTGGGCACACGATCTCAGCTCCGGTGGGTGCCAGCTGATTTTCGGGCCTTCTGGGCCCACCAGAAGTAGGGAAACAGGCTGTTTCCTGCCTCCAGAGGGGCTGAGTGGTGGTGGAGAAGGCCCGTTTCTCTCTCTCACCTGGCTCCAGAGCCTCTCTATGAGTCTGGGGAGGGCAAAAATTGCCTTGCCCACCCCCTCAGGCCCTCTGGAAGACAGAAATGCCCCGTTTCCCAACAGGACACAAAAAAATATTGGTGTGGGAGTGCACGTGTGACCCCCCGCCGCCCCCTTTCCTGGCACACAGTGGCAAAAAGGTTAGCCATCACTCCCCTAGTTTTTGAGAAGATTAAATATATTAACCTTTCAATTAAATCCCAAGGAAGACATTCTTAAGGGAATTTCCTGATACAAGGTTTTTGTTGATTTGAAAGTATGGATACCTAGGTTTAGGATGGAGATGGGAAAAAGTATATTACTTGAATTTTGGCCATCTTGATCCATTCAAGTAAACAAGAATACATTTGAAAAGATTATGGAAAAAAATAAGAACAACATAGGCATCTAGAAGAACAGAAGGACAAAAGTCTAGATGGACAGCCTCAGCAGACTGGGAAACAGATTTTAGCACCATCTCTTTTGGTGGAAAAGGAGGAAGTGGAAAGAAAACCCAGAGACTGGTGGCTATGATTATTTATGAAATTCAACAATGGTTTGAGGCTTTTTGCCTCAACAGCTGCTTGAAGTGAAAATAATGTTGCTATGGAAATTCAGATTCCAACAAAATCCAGAGTTTTTGGCATGTGCCAGAAATATCAGAGCTAGCCTTGCAGTCCTCTTGTTTACGTCTAAGAGAAATTCAGAATCAATACATTTGTGAATTGCCTTACAGAGAGCACACTTTCCAGCTTGTAGCCTGTACAAGTCTTGTCCATTTCTGCTTGAAGTATCTGTGCTCTAACCATGCCTAGTTAAGAGAAGAAGGAGGAGAAAATGTTTGCAGCGTATAGAACAGTTCCACTAAATTCCAATTTAGACCGCAGATAGGTGTTCAAACATCCATGGTGTTCAATGTGCTTTAGGTAATAAAGCCCATAGGGAATATGCAGAAGACAAAAAGAAAAATGCATACATACACACAAACACACAAATAATCAGAGTGCATAAGAATCAGGTTGCAGATTAAAATCTTAATAACCATTTGGCCCATAATTCAATTCTGTGATTCGGGAGAAACTGGGACATTGAAAAAGAAAAAAGTAGTTGTGTCCATGTGTCCAAACATCTACCACACCCTGCAATAAAGATAGTTGAGGAATCGCCTTTTTTCCAGAATTTCTACCCATCTAACCAGATCAAATAGGACAGGCATGCTGCAAATCCATCAGCCAGAGAATGCCAGTTGATGGGGACTAGAAGACAAGCTATTTCTGCAGCAACCCCTGCTCTGTGAAACATCCTTCAGTGATTAGAATTCCCCCAATCCTGTTAGCCTTTAAGGACCTTGCTACACACCCAAGCCTGGGGCTCTACATGCGCTAAGGGCCCTGCCTCTTGGCTACACTGTTAACAGGATATCTTGCTTACTGGGACACAATGATGTGCAGGTAATTTTCTGTACAGACATTCCTTCACAGAAAGCACCACCATTGAGGGGAGCAGGGTTGGTACATGTGCGGGATCTCTTTTGCATTCCTCTGCCACACTGGGCATTGCAGTTCGACCAAGCCGTCCAAGAAGACCAGCCTCCGTTCACTATGCAAACACAAATATAGGGGAACAGGTGGATAGCATATTAGCATTTTACAACAGGCAGTCTTTGTTACAAAACTTTTCATTTTCAATATTTTCTCCTTAAAAACAAAAAGACGTCAGAATTATCACTATTTCCATTTTTTTTTTGTTTTTTGTTTTTGTTTACATTTATACCCCACCCTTCTCCGAAGACTCAGGGCGGCTTACAGTGTATAAGGCAATAGTCTCATTCTATTTGTATATTTTTACAAAGTCAACTTATTGCCCCCCCAACAATCTGGGTCCTCATTTTACCTACCTTATAAAGGATGGAAGGCTGAGTCAACCTTGGGCCGGGCTCGAACCTGCAGTAATTGCAGGCTACTGTGTTCTTAATAAGCCTTAATAACAGGCTTTTACCAGCGTGAGCTAAACCGGCCCCATGCTGATGTGCAAGTATTACTGAGATGCACCTACCTAAATAACATAGTATCAATAAATGGATATGTTTTGATAAGGAACTAAGGATGACATAGGCTCATTTTAATTCTCTCCAAGCATATTTTTTAAAAAATGTTTTTTAATCCCGTCTTCATTATTTTTATAAATTACCCAAGATACTCCTTTCTCCTCCAATTTTCTCCTCATGAACAATCCTATAATGTGATTTGGGGTGAGACAGAGTGACAACCCCTAAATCTTCCAACTGGCTTTCAGGCCTAAGAGAGGATTAGAACTCATGGTCTCCTGGTTTTTAGGCTGGTACCTTAACACTAGACCAAAGTGGTTTTCATTTTACTAGGAAAGGGAGGGAAGCGAAGCGAAGGGTTGAGACATCCTTCGGTCTTAATCAATGAAATGCCAATTGGTAAGAAATACCAACAAGAAGAAAAGATGAAATGAAGAAAGAAAGAAGCAGAAAACTTCCCTGCTGCATTTAAAGTTCAGCTGTCCGAAAAATGTCTGTAAGGTCATTGTTATTCTATGTCTTAAGTTTGATTAAGAGGCTCCACTGTTGTACAGACAGTATCGTTAGTAAACATTACACTTTGGATCTCAAAATATTGTCTAACTGCACTACTTAACATCTTTACCTTGATTATATCTAGTGGAAATCGAGCTTCAGCAGGTTATAGACAACTATAGTCTATAGAGTGGAAATCAAGCTTCAGCAGGTTTTGAGACAACTATAACTGATATTTTACTATCTAAGAAAAAAGTGGGGAATATTTAGCCCTAGTTCCACATTAATATAACCTTCCTCCTCCACCGAGACACACTTCTATTCACTAATGAGCAATTGACTTTGTACCTCTTATGCCCACTCATTCTCAGCGAAGTATACATAGAATTTATGTAGTCACAACTTTTATGCTCTCAACTCTGTTTTGAAATCAAGGATCTTAATCTCTGATTGAACAGAGAGGCTTTATTTTATTAAATTATTAAAAGTTATTGTTATTAAAAAAATAAAATAAAATTATATTTTGCTTGGATGCACACATCGTTCATTAACAGTTAGAAGTCACGAAAGGGAGCACTGACATGATCTGTCTCCCTATCACTATTAGAAGGTTTATTTCAATGTTCTATTAAACTTTTTTTTCCTTCTGTCCAATTGTATCTAATTCTTGGAGACTGCCTGTAAGGGGAGTGCATAAGAGCACAAACATGCCTACCATTCCTGTCCTATTGTTTCCTTTCATTATATCCAATTAATATAGTTATTACATACTTATGCTTATATATATGCTTATATATTCTGTTGTGACAAAATAAATAAATAAATAAATAAATAAATAAATAAATAAATAAATAAATGTTATTGCAATTTTGTTGGCATGGTTTTCAAAAGTTATTTGCCATTAACTCTGTTTTAGGGCTGAAAGAAAATTACTATCTCAAGGTCATCTACCTGGCTTCGTATCTAGGGTAGGACCAGAACTCAGAGCCACCTGGTTTCTAGTCTGATGCTTTAACCCAGTATTTTTCAAACTTGGCAACTTTAAGACATGTGGACTTCAATTCTAGGAAATCCTTGGCCAGCAGTGATGCTTAAAAGAAATGGATGGATGAATTCATTAACCGTATTGATCAAGCAAGAGTGATACTCATAGTCCAAGAAGTTACAGCATGTCACACCTACTGACCATACACCACGACTGTGGCTGAGAGGCTTCTTCTTTTGGCAACAATGTTGGATGCCATGCAAGTGTAGTTCCCTGAATCAGACAGCCGGGCTTGACGGATAATTAGATTATGATCTGCTCGGGTATCAATATTTTCATCCTGTTCAGCATTGACTGGTTCTTCATTCTTAAGCCATTCCACCTTAAAAGAAAGTGAGTGGAGAAAAAACAATTCATAAACTATGAATATTGATATACCACTCTGGTCACTATTTGAAATTAATTATATTAAAATAGACAAATCTGGTGCTGTCTCTGGAATCTCTTAACCCTATCCATGTTGACTAGGCATCATAGGAATCAAAAAGACTTGGATGGCAGCAAATGGTCCTCCTCCAATTAATAGCTGCTTGATAAATAGAATGACAATGAATTCAGGTGAGAAAAAAAATCAGGAAATGAAAATAATATGGAACCTTCTTTATTCTGTGCATTCAGTAAAGGCATAGGAACAGTGAAGAAAGCTGAATTTGCTATGCATTTCCTTGGATATCTATATAGAAGTCTATATATTACAGATACTAATAAAATAGGATATTGATAAAAGAGTAGCAGAGATGCAGAATTGGTAAAATAAGAATGTAGAGTTTTGTTCAGTTCTGTGTCTTCTGAATTGGAAAAGTGTAGTAAATAAGGAGATTCCCAGAGAAGAGGTACAAACCTGGACGATAATAGAAAAAAGAAAGGAATAGAATAGACCAGGTAAAGTCACAATACACAACCCCATTCTCCTCCCTGGCTGAGGCATTACACCAAGACTTTTTAGAAATAGAAATGATACACACATAATGTGAAGTATCTCCAGAGATAAAGCTAAAAGCAACCACTTAACTGAGGCAAATGGCTGAAAAATATCATAAGGAAGCAACAAAATCAAAGCACAGAACCTTCAGAATTGGGAAGAGTGATGAACAAGAGTGTCTTCCAACTCTATGAGTCTTTTCTTTTTCAAAGGAAAGAAGCAGCATCCCTCCTCTCTTGGGAAAGCATTGTAATGGGAAATCCCTGTTAGTATTTCCCCCATGGTATAAAGCAAGCCTGAGGTTCCAAAGATTTTTCTTAAGGAGTCACAAGCTCTGAACCTTAAAGACTCCCCAATAAACTCTGAGCGAAAGATTATTTCATTCCAGAGAGTTGTCCCAAATCTGCTAATGTGAAACCGCACCAAAGTACTTGATTCTGCAGAGCAGGTAAATTAATTACAAAAACTATATCTTCCATCAATAAAGGAGAATATTTGTAGTTCAGGGTTGAAATGAGGATCCTTGATGCTCTCTGAGCTTAGTTGTTTTCTTGCAGATGTTTCATTATGCAAATCAGACAACATCATCAATGATAGTTACTGATAGCACTGATGATGTTCATTTGGGTAATGAAATATCTGCAAGAAAATAACCAAGCTCAGAGAGCACCAAGGACTCCTCATACCTTCCATCGAAACATTAAAAAGTGTATCATCTACACTTTTGCAATGGGTATTTCATATCTATAAGAATTAGCCAATGACAGTTAAGTCACAACTTATTTTCAGGTCTCAAACTCTGGCAGATCATCCCAGGTGACAGCCCAGACACATGGAGGCAATCAGTGTATGGATCTGCAGGCTACAGGCATTCATTAGCAGACTGTGCTGGGCAGATGGCTGGCAATTTGTAGATTTTCTAGTTTATAAACAAATCGGCAGCCGACCACTATCACGGCCAATTAGAATCCATGCCAGGCGGCAGACTTCCCTCCCCCCACACCATTTATCACGTTGGTTAGCTAGGGACAGAAAAAGCAAAATCTGGTTTCTGTTGAACATATGATGAAAAGATGAGACTAGTGAGAAAAAGTGGAAAAGAAACCCAGATACACAAGATTTGTGATGAGATTGTTTACTTTATAGCTGAGTATGAATGCATTTAGACTAATAAATTATCTTGGTATGTCATCATTCAAATAAACAAACAAAGCAAGCAAGCAAGCAAACAAATAACAATTTTAGCTTAAAATAAAGATGGTTCATAATATGAGTGGCCCCTGAAGTTTCTAAGGATCAATGTTTCCTGGCAAAGCAATGATTTGGCAAATTATAAATATGCTTTAATCTACAATAGGCTTAACATATCCCTAATTTTTAATAACTCCAATGCCTAAATGGGAGAAGATAATCTACTTATTCCAGTACCATCTTTTATTTTATTAATTAACTGCTTGGAAAAATGGGGAAAAAACAGCTTTTGGCTGCAAAATTGTTGCCTGTATTGCCTCTTGCAGTTATCGTGCAAGCAATATTTTATTTTCTTACTTCCCATTCTATGTTTTATTTAATTCTTTCACATCCCACTTCCTCCTTTTTATTTCCACTATCTCTGGAAGGAATCTAAGGGAATATTAAGATAAGAAGACATTGTGAATTTCTTTACTGATAACAAAAAGAGCTACCAGATATTTTCATTTTACCTGCATAGGTTCTAGAGTGTAAGTTAAGAATTTGAGCAGAGAAAGTTCAAACTCATATACCCATGAGAATATACCTGGATATTTTGGATGTTTTTCAGACAGATCTGGAGTGTAGTATCTCAGTTTGGATAAACTACAATTTGGAATATTTCTCCAGGAAAAATCTTCTGTCTCTAGTACATCAAGGAGATATGTGTATTAATAATATATGGCTGGGTATTTGTGTGTGCACACGAAAGAGAGACGGGATGAGAGAGAGATTAGTAGTGTTGCTAAATACAATAAAAGGTGCCTTTCTTTATGAGACCATCTCACTTTCAGCTTGGATATAAAATTTAATATAAAGACCTAGAAGCTTTACCATTCTGATTTACAGCTTGTGAATTCCCTAGGGTAGGGTGACTTTTAACAAATTTGCAAAACAGCTGTTAACTTCATTATTCATAGGAACTACCAAACTATGGGGTCTCCAGGGTCACACATAGACACTTTCTAAAAAGCAAAGGAAAATAACAGTGGAGGCTTTTTCTAAAAGATCTTCGTTTGACAGAGTCAACATCTCTTCATCTAACTGTGAGCTGTGAGTCTCTCTTTGTGTGGTGGGGCCACGGGGTACAGATGGGTTTACTGGTCACGTACCTGGCTCCCTGCCACGTGACAGCAGCCCTGCCCGAGCTGCTCGACGTGATAGCCGAGGCGGCAGTTGATACCCCTAGGCTGGAGTATCAACATAGCAAGGGCCTCTGGTGGTGCAACAGGCTAATGCAGCCTATTATTAACAGCAACTGCTTGCAATATTGCAGGTTCAAGTCCCACCAGGCCCAAGGTTGACTCAGCCTTCCATCCTTTATAAGGTAGGTAAAATGAGGACCCAGATTGTTGGGGGCAATAAGTTGACTTTGTATATAGTATACAAATGGATGAAGACTATTGCTTGACATAGTGTAAGCCGCCCTGAGTCTTCGGAGAAGGGCGGGATATAAATGCAAAAAAAAAAAAAACATGGGGGATTTCAATCTGCCGTCAGTAGGTGAGTCATCGTCGTCAGCTCGGGAGTTCATGGCCTCCATGGCAACCTTGGACCTGACCCAGTTAGTTAATGGTCCCACACACACTGGGGGACACACGCTGGATTTGATTTTTGTCTCGCGACAGTGGCTGAATGATCTGGATGTGGGGGATTTAGTCATTACTCCCCTGCCATGGACAGATCATTCTCTCCTTCGCCTGGGCTTTCAGACCACAGACCCTCACCGCAGGGAGACGGAGCCAGGTCTCTGGTTCCGTCCCAGGCACCTGATGGACCCGAGTAGGTTCCTGACAGAGCTTGGGCCATTTCCTGGGGAGCTGACCCACGGCTCGGCCGAGGAACTCACCGCCGCCTGGGAAAGGGCGGTGGCGGGGGCTTTGGATCGTGTCGTGCCGATGCGGCCTCTGACCCGGCGCTGCTCTTGACCGGCTCCTTGGTTTACTGAGGAGCTGAGAGAGATGACGCGCTGGAGAAGACGCCTAGAGAGCGCCTGGAGGGCCAGCCGTTCCAAATCTGACCGAACACTAGTACGGTCACACATTCAGACCTATCTAGTGGCAATAAGGACGGCAAAGCAAGTATACTTGGCCGCCCTTATAGCATCGGCAGATAACCGCCCAGCCGCCTTGTTTAGAGCGACCCGCTCCCTTCTGTTTCAGGGGGCTCGGGAGGCCCCCTTGCAAGGTCGGGCTGAGGAATTTGGAAGTTATCTGCACGATAAAATCGCTCAGATCCAGGATGGGTTGGACACGGATTGGGTAGATCCGGACGGGATGATGCGGGCACGTCTTGAGAACATTGTTTGGGCTGAGTTTGATCCTGTGACTCCCGATGACATGGACAGGATACTGGGGAGGTTGAATGCCACCACATGTTTATTGGACCCGTGTCCCTCCTGGTTAGTACTGGCTACCCAGGAGGTTACACGAGGCTGGCTCCAGGGAATTATCAGCGCTTTTCTGAGGGAGGGAGTCTTCCCAGCCACCTTGAAAGAGGCGGTGGTGAGGCCCCTCCTTAAGAAGCCTTCCCTGGACCCAGCTATTTTAGCTAATTATCGTCCAGTCTCCAATCTTCGCTTTCTGGCGAAGGTTGTAGAGAGTGTGGTGGCTTGGCAACTCCCCCAGTACCTGTAGGAAACTGTTTATCTAGACCCGTGCCAGTCCGGCTTCAGGCCTGGGTACAGCACAGAGACAGCTTTGGTCGCGTTGGTTGATGATCTCTGGAGGGCACGGGACAGAGGTTGTTCCTCTGTTTTGTCCTGTTAGATCTATCAGCGGCGTTCGATACCATCGACCATGGTATCCTGCTGCGGCGGTTGGAGGGCTTGGGGGTGGGAGGCACCGTTTTACGGTGGTTCTCTTCCTACCTCTCTGACCACTCGCAGACGGTGTTGACAGGGGGGCAGAGATCGACCCCTAGGCAACTCACTTGTGGGGTGCCGCAGGGGTCGATTCTCTCGCCCCTCTTGTTCAACATCTATATGAAGCCGCTGGGAGAGATCATCCGTGATTTCGGGGTGAGCTGTCAGCTGTATGCTGACGACACTCAGTTTTACATCTCCACCCCGAACCACCCCAATGAAGCCGTCGATGTGATGACTCAGTGTCTTGAGGCCGTTCGGGTCTGGATGGGGACGAACAGGCTCCGACTCAACCCATCCAAGACGGAGTGGCTGTGGATGCCAGCATCCCGGCACAGTCAGCTTACTCCATCGCTGACTGTGGGGGGTGAATCGTTAGCCCCCAGGGAATTGGTGCGCAATTTAGGCGTTCTCCTGGATGCACGGCTGACCATTTGACAGCCGTCGCCAGGGGAGCTTTTCATCAGGTTCGCCTGATTCGCCAATTGCGCCCTTTCCTGGACCGGGACGCGTTATGCACGGTCACTCATGCCCTCGTCACTTCCCGTCTGGATTACTGCAATGCTCTCTACATGGGGCTCCCCTTGAGGAGTACCCGGAGGTTCCAACTGGTGCAGAATGCGGCCGCGCAGGGGATTGAGGGAGCTCCTCATAGCTCCCATGTAACACCTCTCCTGCGTAGGCTGCATTGGTTGCCGGTGGTCTTCCGGGTGCGCTTCAAGGTGTTGGTTATCACCTTTAAAGTGCTCCATGGCATTGGACTGGGATATTTACGGGACCGCCTGCTGCCGACAGTTACCTCCCATTTTCCAATACGTCCAGTGCGCGCCCACAGGGAGGGTCTTCTTAGGGTGCCGTTGGCTAGTCAATGTCGGCTGGCGGCCCCCAGGGGAAGGGCGTTCTCTGTGGGGGCCCCAGCTTTATGGAATGAGCTGCCGGTGGGACTCCGTCTCCTCCCTGATCTCCGGACCTTTAAGCGCGAGCTCAAGACTTTCTTTTGTCACCAAGCGGGGCTGGCCTGATTGATTTTAGTATGGGGATTTTAGTGGGTTTTTATAAGGTTTTACCTAGGTTTTAGTTTTGATAAATTTTAGCTAATATTTTAATGTTACAGCGATTGAATCAGTTTTTTAAATTTGATAGTGTATTTTAAATTTTTTGGGATTCTTGTTGTTTTATTGGCTGTACACTGCCCTGAGTCTTCGGAGAAGGGCGGTATAAAAATATGAATGAATGAATAAATAAATAAATAAATAAACTCTAAAAGGATATATAGGGATGATATTCCAGTTAGAAATGGTAATTTTCTATGAATGGAATTTAAGGCAGAGGTCCCCAATCTTTTGGACCTCAGAGACCATGAAGTTGATAGTTTTAAATCCCGTGGACCACTGGGGGGGGGGGAGAGGCTCAGCCGCCTTTTTTTTTTTTTAATTGCTTTTTTCTAACAAACAAAAAAGAAAATACATTATTGCACCCTTGTGCTATACATAAAAAAGGAAGATTTGGGTCTTCGGATATATCCTCATGATTGCCAAAATCCACGTTCTCGAGGTACAGGTACCGAGGCGTCCAATTTTCCAAGCGCATAGTCCACGAATGGTTTCCAAGTCTTCCAGAAAATATCTTCTTTATACACACCACTTCTAATTTTAATATCACATGTCATTTTATCATTTAAGGCTAATTTCCACATTTCAGAATTCCACTCTTCTATTCTAAAAATGACATCTAATTTCCAATATCTAGCTATTATAATTCTACCTATTATAATCATAATTCTAATCAATTCTTTTTCATATTTTGTTAATTCTATTTCCTTAATTACCAACAATAATATAGTTTCCACTCTCAATATTATTACTTTCCCCATCATTTCAAATATCATTTTCTCCAATTGTTGCCAAAACTTTTTAACCTTATCACATTTATACCACATATGTATCAAAAAAGTAGTGCAAGAGTGAAGGTGAATGGAATATTAACTGAAGAGATAAAATTAGAAGCAGGTACGAGACAACGATGTCCTTTGTCCCCAACATTATTTTTATTGGCTATGGAAATCCTGACAAAAATGATAGAAAAAGATGAAGAATTAGAAGGATATAAGGGGTATAAGATAAATTTGTATGCGGATGATACTTTAATTATTTTGAAAAATATAGAGAAAAACCTGAAAAAGATATATAAGCACTTGAAAGAATTTGAGGAAATGACAGGTCTGAAAGTAAATTGGTCAAAGTCAGAATTATTGATGGATAGTAATGGTAATGAGTGCGAGAATATGCAAGAGCAATTTGGGATAAGGATTAAAAATACATTGAAATATTTGGGTATAGTGCTCTCACTCAAGGTTAAAGAATTGAAAAAACTTAATTATGATGTGGTGATCAATGAAATTGAGAAGAAGATAGACAAATATAAAATGTTAAAGTTGTCTTGGTTTGGTAGAATTGCAATGTGTAAGATGATGTTGCTGCCCAAGTTTAACTTTTTATTCGAGATGCTACTGCTAAATTTGACAGAGAAAGATATTGAAGGATATCAGAAAAAATTGGACAAATTTTGTAATGGTGGGAAAAGACCTAGATTAGTGAAGAAAATGTGGTATCAAAATCAAAAGGAAGGTGGATTAGGAATCCCCAAATTATTTAATTATTACTGTGCGTATGGTATCCGGATAGTGGTAAAAATATTTAAAGGTGAAAATGACTATTGGAGGGACTTAGAGTTAAGGGATATAGAGAAATTTGGATCAAGGTGGTTTTTAGATAAAGCAAACTTAAAATGTGTAATTAGAAGTTATTGGTTAAAGGGATTAAGTAAAATGTGGAATAAATTTGTTAAAATTTTGGGGAAGACAATTGGAAATTGGCCGATTAAAAACAATAGAAGACGTAATGAAGTGATTAAAGAGGAAAATATAGAAACTATTAGAGATTGGATAAAAGTTTTGGAAAATGAAAAGAGGAATAAAGAAATTACTGAAAAATTAGGGTTAAGTTGGTTTGAAAAAATACAGATAGAAAAATGGACAAAAAAATTAAGGGAAAACTATTCGATAAATAGATGTGAAACTGAATTTGAATATTTAGTATCTCGGATTATGAAAGATGAAATTGGGCTAAAGGGACTCGTTAGTAGGGTTTATAAGATTATAAACTCTGATGAAAAATTACAAAGAGTGATGAGGACAAATTGGGAAAAAGATCTTAATATTGAAATACCAGAGTCAGATTGGAATGTGAATTGAAATAGTAGAATTATGAGAACTTTATCTATAAGGATTAAAGAGCATAATTATAAAGTTGTTTGGAAATGGTATTTGACTCCAGTAAGATTGTCACAAATGGATAAAAAAATTAGTAAAAAATGTTGGAGATGTGAGATGGAATTGGGGACTTAGCTCAGCCGCCTTTAACCAGTGCACCATTGTTATTTTTTGCACAACATAACCAAGGCAATGCAGCAAACAAATCGCTTCATGCTAAGTTTCTTTTAAGAATTTATACTCATTCCCATTTTAAATGCATAGGCATATTTGTACCTGGGATTTATCCACCAATCCACTACAAAGAGAAGTCTTTAAAGCCCGGTGTTTCTAAATCTTTGTTTTTAAATCATACAGGGAAAAAAAAAAAAGCAGCAGGTTGGAAGCAAATGGAGGACTTGGGAAAGTAATAGTTGGGGGGCAGGGGGAATCAATGAGAAAACGGGAGATGTCAGAAAGGGATGGCCGATGTAAATAATAATTTTTAAAAATCACAGTCAAAGGGGTTTTGAGCAGCTAATGCTGGAAAAGTTAACTTTGGAAAGTGCCAGCTGGGTACAAAAAGAGGAAGGGTGTTCTGTTTCCCGCCCAACACTCCCAAGAAAAAGTCAGTCAAAGGCCCTCTGCCAACAGTTTATTTGCACTTGGCTGGATTCCTTTTGGCATAGAAATGTTCTGGCCACGTCTCCCCACGTGCCTGCCAAAATCTCTAAAACGGTCTGTTACTGAGGGAACCAGGAAATTACAGATAAAGCAAAAGTCACTCACAAAGAGATTCTTCCATCCATGAAACAGATTCCCCACGCAATTTGCAGCTTTGTCCAACACAAAGAGACAAGAAGCTCCTCCTCCTGCTTTTATCCCCTGTGGGTATCGCTCCGTGACTCAGCACACCCTGGGCCTGCCCCACTGTTTCCTTTGCTGCGCGCGCCAATCACATCTTCGCAGTCTCGCATTGAGCTAAGATTGGACTTGGGGCATTGCCAAATCGAAAGAAGGCCCAGGGGAATCAGGCCTTGCCAGCCCCTCCTCCTCCTCCTGGGGCAGTGCCAGGAAGGAAGAGAGCCCAGGGGAAGCAGGCCTTGCCAACTTCTCCTCCTCACTTTCTGATTCATCCTCCTCCAGGAGGCCGAGTCTGAGGGCCTGGGTCACAACAAAGGGTCTATTTTTTCCAGAAAGAACCACAGGGAAAGAAGGGAAAAGAGCCAGGCAGGAGACAAGCCTTTGTGTGGAAAAGTCAGGCAAAGATACCCTACTTCCTCCTCCTCCTCCTGGAAACGCTGCTGCTCTTCTTCCTTTTCTTCCCAGGCATAGCCACCCAACCTCTGAAGATCCAGTATTTCCACCTCATCCAAAAGACTGGCTGGGGGCAGAAGGATGAAAGGGGTGGGGAGGGCTTTGTGGGGTCCCCCTGGTGGGGGATGGCTTGAAGTTGATGAAGGGCTCGGCTTGGCCTATAAGAGCAGGCACTGGGCTTGACCTGCCGGCTGGAGGGGAGCTGCTGCGGGTGACTGATGAGCGGGCGCTTGGGGTTTGGAGTGCTTGAGGCTTGGAGTGGTAAAGCACTACAGCAGGAAGCACTACAGCAGAGAGAAGAAGCCGGAGTCAACCCTGGCTTTGCTGTCCATTGCAGACACTAGATCGTCGGCCCCTTGCAAACTCCCGTCTCTTGAGGAGCCCGGCCAAAGTTTTACATGCCGCTTCAGTGAGCACTCTTTGAGAGACAAGAGTTTTCAGGGGGCAGATCTAGTATCTGCAAGGACCTGGATAGCAAAGCCAGGGTTGACTCTGGCTGCTTCTCTCTGCTAACAGGTGGCCAAGCTAACTGCCTGAAGAACCCCATCCTGTCTCTGGGAGTCAAAATGCTGAAGCACGAGCAGCACGGGAAACTTCGGCTGGGCTCCTCTAGAGAAATACAAAGATTTCTCTGCGGACCACTAAAATTTTTTCGTGGACCACCAGTAGTCCTCAGACTACCGGTTGGTGACCATTGATTTAAGGGACCCCCTGAGATGTTCATATTTTCACTCTCTAAAGTTTATGGGTCAATGTTCAAAGCCTTTAAAATTATGCTCATTTAGCTTCATAATAATCTGGATCATAAATATTACGATGAAAAATGAGCAACATGTTCAAGGTCACCCAATGATTTCACAAAGCTCATCAGTCAAGGCTTCTGGCTTTGGATTTCAACTCTTTCCCAGAACATCTGAAATATTTTGATGGGTCACACTGATGCTCCAAAATCTGATCCTGTAGATCAGGGCTATCAAGCTTGCGGCCCACAGGCCAGATGCGTCACGTGCTAGCCATGCCCATTCCCAGTTTAGCAAAGGGGGAAAAGTCCCGATTACATCATGTGACAATGCCGTGACAATGTGAGTTTGATAGTCCTGTTGTAGATCCTTTCCCATCCCAGAATTTGAGATATGAAGGAAGTTGGAAAAGTTATAACAATCTGATGAACCTGGTGACAAACTGATCTGATTTCCAGATTCAGAATGTCAACATTTCTTATGTCAAAATATTAACAGAGGACAACAATAACAAAACCAATTACACCATCACAGACACCAGTTCAATCAACTTTGTGAACATGCACCCAGCCCTGACTTACTAATTTCTTTGTCCTCCTTGGAGTGTTTCAGAAATTTCATTTTTCCCCCACAACTGCATATGAACTGAGCTGAAACACTGATATAATTTTCTTGTAGTATGGTTTGCCAATTCTTTCTTCCAGGATGATAATAATGTTGGGTTACTTTACAATGTATCTCACAGACCTGGGAATTTATTTATGTATTAAATTAGGGGGGGTACCCATTTCATCTAGAAGTTATTCTGGACAGGTTACAAACATTAAAAACCAGCAAATATTAAAATGATAAAACAATAAATAACAATTTATCATTAAAAGATGGAAGGGGAGAAGGAAGGATAGAGAATACAGGGAGGGGTGGGATCTTCTCTTAGTCCTCTAGCCACGTAATAATAATTGGGGGCCCAGGCCAACTGGTAGATCTTTAGGCCATTAAGGAAGGTTAAGAGGGTTGATGTGGATCTCAACTCAGAGGATATAATATTCCAAAGGGCAGGAGCCACAGCCAAAAATGCTCTTCTCCTGAACCCTGCTAGCCAAAATTCTTTCACTTATTAAATCCACAGCATGCCTCTTATGCTGGCATAGGTGGGGTGGCCAAATCCTAGATTTTAAAAGAGCTGATTTTAAGAAACTCAGAAAGAATTTGGAAAAGATTTCTTGGATGAAAATCCTAAAGGGGAAAACAACTCAAGAAGCTTGGGAAACTGAAAAATATGAATAAAAAAGCCCAGTCCAGCACAATACCACTGAAAAAGAAAAACAAGAAATCCAAGAAGAAACCAGTAGGGCTGCACAAAGAGCTCTCCGACAAACTGAAAAACAAAAAGGACAAATACAAAAAATGGAAAGAAGGACACATAACTAAGGCAGAATATCAGCAGATAGAATATGCAAAGATGAAGTCAGGAAAGCAAAGGCTCAGAATGAACAAAGACTTGCAACAAAAGTCAAAGTTAATTTAAAAAAAAAAGGCTTGAGCCTGGTGAGATTTGATCTGCCAACCTGCTGGCAGCCGGTGATCAGCAAAAGTAGCCTACAGTACTGCACTCTAACCACTGCACCACTGTGGCTCATTTTGTAAAGGTAGGAAAAGAGGGAGGTAAGGAGGAAGGAAAGGAGGAAGAAAGGAAGTTACATATACTGAAATTATTGCTCTCTTTTTTTAATCATAGAAAACTATTGCCAAATGTTCATAATGTGATGATTATTCAGACATTATTTCGCCCGTCCGCCCGCGCGCGCACACACACACACACACACACCTGTTCCCAAGACCACGCTTAAGTAACCTTTTCATGTTAGGTTTATGAACTCTATTTGATAATGACAGACAACGATTTACTCTAAATTTATTGTTTTCTCTTTTTTGGAAACCAGTATGCCCGGAATTGAACTGTTCCCATCAAGTACTGCTAAATTGCAAAATGAGCCATAAAATCATTTGGGGGCAGATATGGATTAATTCCACTTCCATGTATAGAACCGTAGCTGATAAATTATCCTAAGCACACATTTGCACCCATTATATGTTGTCAAGAGAGAGAGACAGTAGTTTACAGCATTATCCAAACGAAATCAGTTAAGCATCTCACAACCCAGATAGAGTAAGGATTAACATTTCCCTTTGTTAATAGGAGCAAGATTATGTCCTCATTTATTGGTTTTTGCAAATAACTTGGATGAAGAAGGCCACTTCTCACATGGAAAGGACTCGTTTCAGTAAGAAACTCAAAATATGAAATCTGGCCTGCTAAAAATAACAAGAATTAATGCATAAATATAAGAATCAGAAAAGGAATGGTTTTGCTCTTTTAAGTTCTTCCCCACAGTCCTCTGGACTACGAGCATCTAATTTCAGAGCACAAATTACAAATACTCAAGAGGCCTGCAAAACTTCACATAATTAGCACCAGATAGATGTCCAAAGCAGACGAAAGGAGAGAAGAAACTGTAGAAGAAAATTACAAACATGAGCAAATGTAATTCGTAATTATTATTTTTTCCCTCCCAGCATTTTCCTGCAAGTGCAGGGTTCACATTTTTAGCATCAACTGAATGTTGATTCATTGGCTGAGACAGTAATTGACCCACTGGCTTGTCACCTGAGCCTGATGTCATAAACCAAGAGAGTGACTGGTAACTGGTCCTGGGTCACCCAGCCAGTTTCCATGCCTAAGGCAGGACTAGAACTCACAGTCTTCTGGCTTCTAGCCTGATGCCTTAAACCCTGGACCAAATTGCAATGATTGAAATGTTAGCATTAGTTCGTAAGCTTTTTTAAGGCTTTCGTATGAACAAGGTCAGATCTTGCTGCCAAATCCTTGTTCATTCTAGATGTATATATTGTCTGAAACAATATTTTGTTTCTGCACTACTACTATTAATCTTCTCATCATTCCCATCACCCATCTCCTTCCACTTATGACTGTATGACTGTAAATTTGTTGCTTGTATCCTTACGATTTATATTGATATTGTTTCCTGATTGCTTATTTGTACCCTATGACTATCATTAAGTGTTGTACCTTATGATTCTTGATGAACGTATCTTTTCTTTTATGTACACTGAGAGCATATGCACCAAGAAAAATTCCTTGTGTGTCCAATCACACTTGGACAATAAAAAATTCTATTCTATTCTATTCTATTCTATTCTATTCTATTCTATTCTATTCTATTCTATTCATTATATTCTATTCTAGATTTCACAGAGAAAAGCAAGGAAAAGCTTCAGGCCCAGACAAGATAACTCATCCAACTTTCACACTTTACACACATACAACACAACACAACACAACTAACTCACACACACACACAAAATGCCACATACAGCTTTGTGAGATTTTGTGTGTTTGTGTAGTTAGAGTGAAACACTACAGAACAAAAACATCTCCCAATTCAACAAACATTGCCTTGTACACAAACTAAACCACAAACATCTACCAATCAACCTAAAAATGTAGAAACACTAGTAAGAGATACAATGGAGAGAGAGAGAAAACGTCAAAATGCTATATTATTTGGTGTAGATATTACAAATGAACCAGATATTGATAAAATATGAAACATCATTTCAAATTACAAATTAACAACCTTTGACCCTAGTAAAATAACTGAAGTCTCCAGAGATGGACCTGAATTTAAATACAACGATGGTTCAGTAGCACCCAAATTCTGTAGAATCATATGCAAAAATGAAACCAGCAGAAGAAATCTCATTTATACTATAAACACAATTGCCAGAAACAACCTCAGCTACAACAAACTTAGAGTTAGACCAGACTTATCATTCCTACAACGTATTAGATCCCGTGAACTTCGTTCAGAGCTCAAACGACGACAAGAAGGAGGAGAAACTAACTTTACATTGACTATCGTGCTGACTGCATAAAAACAAAATCCTTCAATCAAACCCCCATCACTCAACCACACTCCAATCAAATCATTCAACCATCCACCAAACAAGGCATCCATCCATCTATAAATCGAAACACCCATTCACCCATCGATCAACCTGCAAATCCTCAACCACCCATTCAAAACCTCCAATCATCCAAAGATCAACCACTCATTGCTCAACCAACTACATTCCACCACCTGTTACAAAAAACCCTCAATCAACTACAAATCAAAACTAGGTATGCATGTCCCTTACCTTTCCTACACTAAATACTACAGGTCTCAAATGTAAATGCTCCCACGTGACACCTATCCTGCGCAGGCTGCACTGGCTACCTGTGGCCTTCCGGGTGCGCTTCAAGGTGTTGGTGAACGTCTTCAAAGCGCTCCATGGCATAGGGCCGGGCTATCTACGGGACCGCCTGCTGCTACCGAATACCTCTCACCGACCCGTGCGCTCTCACAGAGAGGGACTCCTCAGGGTGCCGTCGGTAGCGACAGTGTCGTCTGGCGGCACGCCCAGGAAGGGCCTTCTCTGTGGGGCTCCGCCTCTGGACCGAACTCCCCCCAGGACTCCGTCAACTTCCGGACCTCCGAACCTTTCGTCGCGAGCTTAAAACTCACCTATTCATCTGCGCTGGACTGGGTTAGTTTTTAAACTTATGGGTTTTTAATGGGTTTTTATTCTAAATTTTAATCGTGGCCAATTTAATAAGTTTTTTAATTATATTTTAATCGTATTTATATTGTATTATTTTGTATTTTTTATCAGGCTGTGAACCGCCCTGAGTCCTTCGGGAGAAGGGCGGTATAAAAATTTAAATAATAAATAAATAAATAAATAAATAATAAATGCAAGAAGTATTGTAAACAAATTACCTGAATTTATCCTCTTATTAAACAATGGTACATTTGACATCATACTTGTTTGCGAAACATGGCTAAACTCATCCTTCAATGACTATTATTTCAAACAAAGAATACCAAGTCCTTCGATCAGATCGTGAACACCGCAGAGGTGGTGGAGTAGCTATTTTTTACAAAAAATCACTGAACTTAAAAAATATTCAAGTTGCACACAAACTCTCTCTACCTGAAAGTATTGTATGTGACCTGTCCACCAACACCACACTTAGATTCATACTATGCTACAGAGCCCCTGACTACGACATCGCTCATGCAAATATGTTAACCTCACTACTAACATGGGCTACCTCTTGCCCATATCCTCTCATCTTTCTGGGAGACCTAAATCTACCTTCTATAAACTAGATAACAAATGAATGTACAACTGAACCAATCCATACTACACTATACAACGCAGTTACAAAGCTAGGTCTTGAACAACTAGTAACTAACAATACTAGACTCATGAACTGCCTTGACCTCATCTTTTGTAATAATGTGAACTCAATTTATGGACTACAAGTAAAAGAACCCTTTTCCAACAATGACCACTGCATGATAGACTTTTATCTAAACATACGCCCTCGCATAAATCATCACAACAATAGTACTCCAAACTACAATTTTAAAAAAGCCAACTATGACCTTATAAACAATGATCTCTCATTTCTTGACTGGCAAAATCTATCCTCAACCTGTATCACTGTAGAAGACTACTATAAAGTATTCCTACTTGAAATCAATAAAATCATCAAACTATACGTACCACAAATCACCACCAAAATCAAAAAGAAAAGCAAATTACCCATATCAATAAAAAAGCTGCAATCCAAAAAAAAAAATCCCTCTGAAAAAAAAACAAAAAGGGTTATGTAGCAAACTGCTACAAGAATATTTGCAACCAAATAAAAACAGAATGTAACACTTACCACACCAAACAAGAAAAAGACTTTCTACGCACTAATTCCAATCGTGCTTTCTATAATTTTGTGAATAATAAACTTAAAGAAACAAGATCCATCCCACCACTAAAAAAACCTAATGGCAAAGAATGTACTGACGAAACAGTTGAAGCAAACCTCTTTAACACATTCTTCGGCTCAGTCTTTGTAAACAGTGATGGCTCATATCCAACATTCCCCAATTGTACCAAAAATGTTAACGACGACTTAACTCATATAAACATCACAGAAGAAAACAACGACCTAACACATATAGACTTCACAGAAAATAATGTTGAAAAAGCCCTTCGCAACCTGAAACCATCATTATCTATTGGACCAGATGGACTATGTGCATACTTTTTAAAAAAACTTTCAATTAATATAGCTGAACTCTTAAGCATAATCTTTAATAAAGCCTTCAAAACTAGTTCCCTTCCAAAACTCTGGTTTCTAACCACAGTCATCCCTATCTTCAAAAAAGGAGATCCAAGCCTAGTGGAAAATTACAGACCTATCTCTCTATGCTGTGTTTCATCCAAAGTAATGGAATCTATCATAAACCAATCCATTACACTCCACCTTGAAACAAACAACCTTCTCTCTAATAAACAATTTGGTTTCAGAAAAAAAATGTCTGGTAACTTACAACTTCTTCACTGCAAAAACATATGGACTACCAACCTTGATCAAGGAAAAGCAATAGATGCAATCTACATAGACTTCTGCAAAGCTTTTGATTCAGTAGTACATGATAGTACAGTAGTACATGATAAAGTAGTACAAACTAAAATCCTACGGCATTTCGGGACCTCTTCACAATTGGATAAACGCCTTCCTGTCAAACAGACAACAAGTGGTCAAAATTGGCAATGCTATATCAAATCCTGTTCCTGTCAAAAGTGGCGTTCCCCAAGGTAGTGTTCTTGGTCTAACGCTCTTCATACTATACATAAATGATCTCTGTGACCTCATCTCAAGTTATTGTGTTCTCTTTGCTGACGATGTCAAACTATTTAATACCACTAACAATACTTCTACCCTTCAAGAAGACCTCGACTTAGTTTCCGATTGGTCTAAAACTTGGCAACTCCAAATCTCTACCAGCAAATGCTCAGTCTTACATATTGGAAAAAAGAATCCTATCAACAAGTACAAACTTGATGGTCATTACCTTACTGACGACCCTCACCCTGTCAAAGATCTTGGAGTTCTCATATCAAATGACCTAAATGCCAAAGCCCACTACAACTACATAGCAAAAAAGACTCTAAAAGTAGTAAACCTAATTTTACGCAGCTTCTTCACTACGAACTAGAGCATACAAAACATTTGCCAGACCTATTCTTGAATACAGCTCATCAGTCTGGAACCCACACCACATCTCTGACATAAATACAATAGAACACATCCAGAAATATTTTACTAGAAGAGTTCTTCACTCCTCCGAAAACAACAAAATACCTTATACTACCAGGCTTGAAATCCTGGGATTAGAAAACTTACAATTCCGTCGACTTCGACATGACCTGTGTTTAACACAAAATCATCTATTGCAATATCCTTCCTGTAAATGACTACTTCAGCTTCAATCGCAATATTATAAGAGCAAAAAATAGATTCAAGCTTAATGTCAACCACTTCAAACTTGATTGCAGAAAATATGACTTCTGCAACAGTTAATGCTTAGAACCCTAACCCTAACCCTAACCCTGACTCCATAGTCTCTACTCAAAATCCCAAAACCTTCAACCAAAAACTGTCTACTATTGACCTCACCCCATTCCTAAGAGGACTATAAGGGGTGTGCATAAGAGCGCAAAAGTGCCTACCGTTCCTGTCCTACCGATCCATCTCAATGCCATTCTTCCAGTTCTTGTTTCCTCTCAATTCCCCCTTATCTGTTAATAACTCTTTATATCTAACAATATTTCTAAAATTAAAAATATTTGGGTGTATTAAAGCTTCCATTGTTGATAGACATATTGGCGTTTTCAAATTGCCTCTAACTATTGTCTCTAACTTTCTCCCATACCAATAGCAATGTGTTTCTTATATAATGTCTATGAAAATACGCATGCATCTTACTTCTACCATACCATAAGAATACATGCCATCCCAATTGTAAATCATGTCCTTCCAAAGTTAACAGTCTTGTATTTCTGAATTCAACCCTTTCCTTCATCCAAGCCAGTGCTGCTGCCTGATAATCTAGTTCCCAATTCGGCATCCAAATCCTCCACATAGCCTTGCATCCTATAACATTTTTATGCTTATTCTTGCTTTTTTCCCTTGCCATATAAATTTTCTTATTATCTTATTTAGATGTTGAAAATAAGTATTTTCCATTTTTATTGGTACTGTCTGAAATAAGAATAATAATCTTGGCAATATATTCATCTTAATTGTTGCAATCCTTCCCATAAATGACAGTTGTAAGTTTTTCCATTTCTCCAAGTGTTTCTCAATTTGATCCTTTAATTTGTAATAGTTATCCTCTTTTATCGTTACACATCTTGATGTTAGGTATATTCCTAGATATTTAACTTTTTTCACAACTTGTATATCTAATTTCCCTTTTATCTCTCTTTTCTGTTTTTCTGTAATGTTTTTCACCAATATTTTTGTTTTTTCTTTATTTATTTTTAGGTCAGACACCTTTCCATAGCTCTCTATTTGTTTTAATAGTTTGGGACCCATTGTTTCAGGTTCTTCCAAAATGAATACTAAATCATCAGCAAAAGCTTGTAATTTATAATCTTCTTTTTTAATTTTCATCTCTTTTATATCTTCATTTCGCCTAATATTTCTGCTTAAAACTTCTAAAGTCAAGATAAATAACAATGGCAATAAAGGCCATCCTTGTTTTTTACCCTTTGTTATTTTTCATTTTCTGTCATTTCTCCATTCATCATTATCTTAGCTAATTGTCTATCATAAATTGTTTTTATGTATTTATGAATCTCTCCCCAAACTCCATTTTCTGCAATTGCTCTATCATAAATTGCCAATTCACATTGTCAAAAGCTTTTTGAGCACCTAAAAACATTATCACCATTTGTCTTTCTGAAAGTGTCTCATAATATTCCAATGTATTTAAAATTATCCTCATATTATCTCTTAATTTATCTCTTAGGTAGAAAACCATTTTGATCCATATGAATAAATACATTTAATAGTCTTTTTAACCTATTCGCCATTACTGAAGCAAAAATCTTGTTGTCTGCATTTAAGAACAAAATTATATATAATTACATATAAAACGAGTCCCTAACACGAGGAATGACACCAGACCCACACTCACGAGGTCCACACAGGATGTCACCACCACACATCCACCCAGAAAGCAGACCCAAACCCACACTGATCAGGAAGCACGACCAAGGACCAGAAGCCAGACCGCAGCTGCAACATTAGCCATTTCAAACCCCTCCAATCCATACATACAGCAGACAGACACCCACTATGAAGATGTAGCACGACCACAAACACGAAGCCAAACAACAGCAATGCAGCTCACCAGCTCAAATCCCCCTGCAACTCAGACTAATCTGAGCACAACCAAGCCTCCACCAACACAGGACACACCCCCATCCAATCAGAGCACAAAAAAACCCCATCCAATCAGAGCACAGCCAAGATCCCACCCAATCAGTTCAAACCCCACTAGCAGTTAAAAAGGAAGAAACAGCTGACTTCCTGTTTGGCACCGTAGGTGATGGCGGTGATCTTTACGATCACCAACCTCTGGATTATGTGGAATCGCTAGGATAGCTTAAATCTGCTGTCCAGCGGTTCGAAAAACCCTCTCTTCGGGAGAAGAAGAGATGGTGAGCTGAGGGCAGAGGTTGAATTTCCCTAAAGCCCCTGAGAAAAAAGGGGTTTGACGGGTTAAGTTCCCTCCAGCAACCCGAAGTGCTCCAGATCCGAGGATTTTTCTGCTTTGGTGGAACCAATCACCACAACCAAACACCGAGATTTATTTTGGACAATAAAGGATTATACCGGACAGAACGAAAGTGGGAGAACTTTATGCAAGTAGCCAAGCCAATTCCCCGTTACTTTGTAACAAGCTTGAAAACAGCAAGAAAATGGAGGCGAATTGTTAACAAGTTAACGAGTGGAAAGCGAAAGTGATACTTTTAGCGTTTGCCGTCTGCTGCTGGTAAATTGCATGTTATTTGCTACTTTAACTCTTTAACTCTTTGCTGCCTGCTGATAGAATCTAGGGGAGATTTTTAAATATTGCTTTAAAAGACTGTGTTTCTCAGAGGTTAAGAAGATTTAAAGTGAATATTAAGTTGGAAATAAATAAATAATTTTATAGAAGATGGCAGCCAAACAATTAAAGTCTACTGTAACAAAGGGTTCTGGAATTTCATCAGCTGGTGCCTCTCCAGCTTATACAGCAGAGACTAGAACATTGAACTTAGAGGTGGTACAAGAGAACTTAAAAGACTTTATGCAAGAAAAATTTAAAGAAATAACTGATGAGATGTCTGAAATGAAAGAGCAGATATTAGAAATTCAAGTGGGAAATAAAGAAGTTTAAGGAAGGATTTGTAATTGCAGTACAAAGTTTGGCAACAAATGTGATTTTATTAGAAGAGGAAGTTGAAGAAATTAAGCAACATAATTCAAAATTAGAAAATAAAATGGCTGAATTTCAAAGTAAAATGGAAAACAAATGAGAGATCAAGGCCAACAGCATATTAAGAGGTTGTATAATGTATTAGTAGAAATAGACTCAGAGATTGAATTGGTTAAGGATTGTATGATTAAGTGGGCACAAAATTTTCAGCAACCAATAATGTTGGAAACTTGGGAAAGAATTTGGGTGAGGAATGTTAAATTTACACAAGCGCAAAATATGAGAGAAAATTTTTATAAGATGTTTTATAGATGGCATTTAGACCCCAAAAAATTGTCATGTATGTATCCTAATGTACAGGCTAAATGTTGGAGATGCGATTGTGAAGATGCCACTTATTACCATATATGGTGGACTTGTAAAAAAGTTAAAGCATTTTGGATTAAAGTATGGTGGATCATGCAGAATATTTTGAAAAAGAAGATTAAGTTTACCCCGCAGTTCTTTTTACTAGGAATAATTATGGATTGTACAGCTATAGAGACTAAATTGATTTTGAACTTAATAACAGCCGCAAGACTTTTGATTGCTCAATATTGGAAGAAAGAAGAATTACCTACAATTGAAGAATGGACACTTAAAGTATCAAATCTGGCAGAAATGGCAAAAATCTCTGCTTACTTGAAAGACTATACACAAGAAAAATATATGTTAGAATGGAAAATGTGGATTGAATTCAAAATAAGTATCAGATAAAAAAATATCGAATAGCATATGAGTAAATTTAGGAAATATTTTGTATTAGATATATTTCTGAAGGAGAGGGGAATTGAGAGTGTGATTAAGTGTGGAGAGACTAGAGATTATAATTTAGGAATTATTTTAGATTATGATTGTTAGTTTTGATACCCTGCATTTTGTTCTGGGAAGTCGGGGTGGGGGTGGGGGAGGGGAGGGAATTGGGGGTTGAGGCTAGAGATGGAGTGATGGTTAATGTACAGGGATTATTGAAGATGTATAAATATAATTAATGTAGGGTCGGGTCTGCCCAGTTACCATTTTAGAACGGTGGGGAGGGAGAAAAGAGAGAGTAGGAGGTAGGAAAGAGGAGAAGAGGAAGGAAGAGGGGTAGAAGAGGGAGAAGGAAGGTGTAGGGTGGAGGGAGGAGAGGATGTAGATAAGAGAAGGAGAGGAAGGTCTGGAAAGTAAAAGAAGGTAGAAGAGGGAAGAGTGTTAAAAAGGGGGGTGGTGACTGGGCAGGCCCGACTAAATGTATATAACTGTACATTGAATGAGTTGTTTGACATGATTGTAAAAATAAAACTTTTTTACTAAAAAAAAAAAGGAAGAAACAGCTGCAATCACACATTGCTCCCAGAAGCACGAAGCTGAAGCCTGAAGATGACGAATGAGACTTCGTCGAAACGTCGCCAAGACACTTCCAATTTTACGCGGGAGAAAACCCGAATAACCAAAGACCTACTTACATATAAAATTAGATATAATTTTTTATCAATTGTAGGTCTGCATCTTCTTTAGGTATAAGTGTTACATAGGCTTCCTTCCATGAGTCTGGCATTTTTGCTTTCATTAAAAGTTCATTAAATAATTCCAGCATTACATTGCTCATCACTTCTTGTAATGTTTTATATAATTCCTCTGGTAGATCATCCAATCCCAGTGTTTTCCCATTTTTTTTGTCCTTTGATTGCTTCTGTCAATTCCATCATTGTTATTTTTTCTTCTAATATCCCTTTATATTGTTCAGTTATTTTAGGTAAATCTGATTTTTCTAACTATTTTGTTATTTCTTCCTCCAGGATTTCCTCTTGGTGGTAAAGCTTTTCATAATATTTTTTGAATTATTATCTTCTTTTCTTCATTTCTATAGTGTAATTTTCCCTTTTCATCTTGTAAATATTTTATTATTTTCTTCTCCTTCTATTTTTTATTTTATATGCCAACCATCTTCCTGGTTTGTTTGCATTTTCAAAAAAGTTTTGTTTAGATACTCTTAGTTTGTTTGCTAAGAATTCTTGTTCATTTACATTTATTTCATGTTTTTTCAATTCCATTCACTTCTTAATTTTATTATTTTAGCTGTCTTTTTGAAATTCTTTCTCCAAGCTCTTATATTCCTCTTCCAATTTCTTCTGTTTTTGTCTTTTCCTTTTATTCTTTTTCCCCGAATATGTTATTGTGAGCCCCCTAATATAGGACTAGCATGATATTTTTTTGTTTAAAAAAGTTTTATTTTAACATTCTTATCCAATAACATATCCCATAACATATTTAATGTACCATCATATACAATTAATTGGATCTGCCCGGTCACCACCCCCTTCCTTTTACTCTCCTTCTCTACCTTCTTCTACTTTCCACAACCATCCTCCCCCTCTCTTATCTACATCCTCTCCTCCTTCCTCCCTACTCCTTTCTTCTCCCTCTTCTATCCCTCTTCCTTCCTTTCCTCTTCCTCCTCTTCTCTTTCCTACCTCCTTCTCTCTTCTACTTCCTTCTTTCCCATCATTCCGAAGTGGTAGCCGGGCAGCTCCGATCTTACATTAATTATACATCTTCAATCATCTTTGTACATTAACTATCAATCCCTTTTCTACCCCCTCCCCCTTTCTTCCCCTTCCTCCCCCCACCCCCCAGGACTTCCGAGAACCGAATACAGGGTATAAAACTAACAACAAAAATTAAAATATAATACAAATCATAATCCATAATCATTCCTTAAAACCTCCACTCCCCTTCCAGAGACAAAGAAGATACTTTTCTTCCAATCCATTATATATCAGACCATTCCACTCCTAGAGTTCTCAGAAATTTCCGTTTGAATTAGTGTTTGTTCTTGAATAAAGTACATAGTTTTTAATATCCAACCTTCATCAATCAATATCAAAACAACGTTCCATCTTCCAATATTCACCAAGGGTTCTTCTAAAATGTATTTCTTCCTTAAGCAGTCTCTCAAGAATAGTTCATATTTCCAACTTAATTTCTTTAATTTTCCTGTCCAACCTTCAAGGGTAAACAATAGTCCATCTTTTCACATCTTTAACATTTATATACAACAAATAATATTACAAATATCCAATATATCAATTGTAATAATTAAAATCTTCACTTTACCTTACTTATATCAAATAACATTATTAAAATTACACCTATAACTTATCCAAAATATATCTATTATAACAATTACATTCTAATTAGCCATGTAACAACATTACATCCATCTCTTAAATATAATATTTAATCCAAATTCCTAAATTTTACTATCTATCCTCCAAAGTTAAACAATATTCCATCTTCCTATTCCTTTATACCTTAAATATATCAAATAGTACCCCTAAAATTACACATTTATATCCACAATAAATCATTTACAAAAATTAACCATAATCATATATAATAAAGTTAAACATTCTCCCTCCCCTTCTTCTGTCTTACATTTTCCACCATTTTTTCACCATTCAACTTAACATCTATTAATAAAGAATTCCCAATCTTTAATACATTAGTATAAAAATCTTGTGCTTTATAAATTGTATTGATAAAATACTTTCTTCCTTTATAATTCACTGTTAAACCAGCTGGAACCTCCCATCTAAAATATATCTGATGTTTCTTAAACTCATCCACCAGAAAAGCAAATTCTTTTCTCTTTCTTAACATTTTAGGAGGAATTTCCTTCATCATTATTATATCTTGTCCTAATATTTGAAATTTATTTTCATAAAATGCTTGCAAAATTCCATACCTAATCTTCTTATTTGTAAAATAAATAACCACATCTCTCGGTAAACACTTCTGCCTTGCCCACCAAGAATTAACACGATAAATTTTTTCAATATTAACTTCAAAAACTTCTGGTTCCACTCCTTCTATCTGAGCAAAGGCCTGAATAAAAATCTCTTTCAAATTTTCTTCCTTACACTCTCTTAATCATCTCACCCTTATAGCATATTCCATTAATTTATATTGTAATATAACCCTTTCTTCATCTGCCTTAACCTGAATATCGTCTATTTTATTTTCTAAATTCAGATTAATTTGAACTTCATCTATTTTCCTTTGCAAATCTAAATTAATTTGGTTAATTTCATCCAGTCTTTCTTCTGTCTGTGTGCTAGATAACAATAATGGGGTAATAGATTCCTTTAATTTTTCCATCTCCCTCCTCTGCTCTTCCACCAGATCTTTAAATTCCAGTATTTCTTTCTCCATTTCATTAAATTTTTGATCTATTTCTGAAAGATGAGCCTCCATGAGCTCCTGTAAAAAATTCCTTAGACTTTCTTTAATATCCTCTCTCAATTTCCGTACCTGAAGTGAAGAAATTTCCAATATTTTAGAAGTGGTTAAATCTCTTTGCTTAAAGGCCATTTTTAAACTAAGTAATATCAAGAAGAAGAAAAAAAGGAATAAAAAGAAGAAAAAATCAATAAACTTTTCTTCTTAAACACTATAAGAAAAAGATAATAAAAAAAGAGATTTTAAAAAAGAAAGAATTCCATTTTAAAAAAAAATTAAAAAAAAATCTTGTTATATTCTTCTTAAAGGTTCCACGCCAGCAATTGTAATCAGCATTTCCTTAACTTTCGCTTATCTTAGCTTTCACTTTCAAGAACGCCATCTTCCATCATCTCCACTCTTAAATACAAATACCTTCTCTGTCAGGGAGTTAAAGTCATCTTACAATCAAATGCCAGCTCTCCTATTTTCGGCTCTTTCCGTGTTGGCAATCTATCAATAATCCTTTTCAGTCACAGAGATGGACGCTGCATTTTTTTCTGCTTTTGCAGAAGCGTTCTGGATTCTGGAGCTTTTTTCGAGCTATAGAAGGAGCGTTCCCAGCAAACCACCAGAAATCATTCTGGGGCCTTTCTTGGGGGCTCTACTTCAGCTCAAATGCTCATCTCTCCCTTTTTGCCCGAGGGCAGAGATTTACGAGCTGTTGACAGCAGATTAACGCTGTCTAAACAGCTCTACAGAATCACACAGAACTGGCGGACTGAAATCGCCCGCCATTAACAAAGCGGAGCCACCCGGAAGCCAGGACTAGCATGATATTGAAGGCAGTCATTAAAAGAAGGTTCAAAATATTATAGTCCTTCCTTCCATCCATCCAGCACCACATTTCCATTCAACTAAAACAAGACTAAAAACAAACAAAACCCCAAGTTTCTTATGCAAAGAGAAAGTCAAACACAACAATAGTGCATTAATGTTTTGAGATCTATATTTATGCAAGCTGTATTTCCTGTGATGCATCCAATATGAATTCAGCCTTAATTAAAGGGGTAACATTCCTCCCTTTGCAGCTGAAAATTAATCAGTTTAAAGGAATTGTTCCTCCAATTCAAGGGTTGCCAAACTGATTTTGGTAGTAAGATATACAGTACTAAAGCACAGTTCAGCTCTGACTGTCTTTCCAGATCAAAGAAAAATTGGTTGCATAGAAGTGCTGTTCAGCAATTTATTATCCCCGCACTAACATTAAGTAATCAAGGTACTGTGTGCCTACTTAGACAATAAATGTGCTTCAGAAGCGGATCCTGAGCTGCTATGAAATGGAGAAGGGAGGGTTTGTGATTAAACTTGAAGAAAATAGTAGCCTTTTCAGTTAGGAATGCCCTACAATTTCAGGCAGAACTTTTTTCTGCAATAGATACTCCCAAGGAGCAATGATTCCTCTTGTTGAATGAGGTGGACCAAATGAGATGTGAGATGAAACAGAACTATTAAAGATGAATGCACTAATGCTGCTTAGGAAAGACTTCACACAACATACAAGGGTGAGAATATAGTTAATAGTAAGGTAGAACTACTTAGACCAAGGAAACATTAATCATCTCTCTTATACAACGTGCTACAATGTGATTGATCAATATTATTTATTTATTATATATTTATTTATTATATTTGTATACCGCCCATCTCCCGAAGGACTCAGGGCGGTTCACAGCCAATAAAACAACAGAAAACATATAATACATATAAAACAGCAAAAAGAATAGACAATTAAATTCAGTTGATGCCTTAAAACTTTTAAATACAAATTTTAAACCCCATTTAAACCCCTGATTTAAAAACCCCAATTTAAAACTATGTTCAAGCTAGTCCTGCTCTTTGAAACAGCAACGTCTTCAGCTCGCGGCGGAAGGACCTGAGATCGGGGAGTTGACGAAGCCCCAGAGGGAGCTCGTTCCAGAGGGTAGGGGCCCCCACAGAGAAGGCCCTCCCCCTGGAGGTCGCCAGCCGATATTGTTTAGCTGACGGTACCCGGAGGAGGCCCTCTCTGTGAGAGCGCACTGGTCGGTGAGAGGCTAATGGTGGCAGTAGGCGGTCCCGTAAATATCCCGGCCCTAAGCCATGGAGCGTTTTAAAGGTGATAACAAGTACCTTGAAGTGAACCCGGAAGACCACCGGGAGCCAGTGCAGATTACGCAGGAGGGGTGTTACACGGGAGCCACAAGGTGCTCCCTCTATCACCCGCGCAGCCGCATTCTGGACCAGTTGGAGTCTCCGGGTACCCTTCAAGGGGAGCCCCATGTAGAGAGCATTACAGTAGTCCAGGCGGGATGTAACAAGGGCATGAGCGACTGTGCATAAGGAAGCCCGATCCAGAAAGGGGCGTAACTGGCGTATCAGGCGAACCTGATGAAAAGCTCCCCTGGCGACGGCCATCATATGATCTTCTAAAGACAGCCGTGCATCCAGGAGGACGCCCAGATTACGAGCCCTTTCCGTGGGGGCCAATAGTTCGCCCCCAATGGTCAATGATGGAATTAGCTGACTGTACCGGGCCGCCGGCATCCACAGCCACTCGGTCTTGGTGGGATTGAGTCTGAGTCTGTTCCTCCCCATCCAGACCCGTACAGCCTCCAGGCACTGGGACATCACTTCAACAGCCTCCTTGGGGTGGTTAGGGGTGGAAATATAGAGCTGAGTATCATCAGCGTATAGATGACAACTCACCCCAAGACCATGGATGATCTCATCCAGCGGCTTCATATAGATGTTGAACAGAAGAGGCGAGAGAACCGACCCTTGCGGCACCCCACATAAGAGGCGCCTTGGGGTCGATCTCTGTCCCACCGTCAACACCGTCTGCGACCGGTCGGAGAGGTAGGAGGAGAACCACCGATGAACAGTGCCCCTCACTCCAAGTCCCCCGAGTCGGCGCAGCAGGATACCATGATCGATGGTATCAAAAGCCGCTGAGAGATCTAATAGGACCAGGACAGAGGAACAACCTCTGTCCCGAGCCCTCAAGAGATCATCAACCAGCACAACCAAGGCAGTTTCCGTGCTGTGACCAGGCCGGAAACCGGACTGGAATGGATCAAGATAGACAGTTTCATCCAGGTACTGGGGCAACTGTCGTGCAACCACACTCTCGACAACCTTTGCCACAAAGCGAAGGTTGGAGACCGGATAATAATTTGCTAAAATAGCTGGGTCCAGAGAAGGCTTCTTGAGGAGGGGCCTCACCACCGCCTCTTTCAAGGCGGCAGGGAAAACACCCTCCATCAAAGAAGCGTTCACAATTTTCTGGAGCCAGCCTCGTGTCACCTCCCAGGTGGCCAGTACCAACCAGGAGGGACACAGGTCCAATAAACATGTGGTCGCATTCAATCTCCCCATTAACCTGTCCATGTCCTCAGGAGCCACAGGATCAAACTCATCCCAGATAATAACATCAAGACCTGCCTCCCCCACCCCATCCGGATCCACCCAATCTGTGTCCAACCCTTCCCGAATCTGAGCGATTTTATCAAACAGATATTGTCCAAATTCCTCAGCTCGACCCTTTAAGGGATCCTCTATCGCTCCCTGATGGAGGAGCGAGCGGGTCACCCTAAACAGGGGGGCTGGGCGGTTATCTGCTGATGCAATGAGGTTGGAAAAATACTCCCGTTTTGCCAGCCTCATCGCCACTAGATAGGTCTGAATTTGAGACCTAACTAGTGTCCGGTCAGATTCAGAGCGGCTGGCCCTCCAGATACTCTCTAGGCGTCTTTTCCGGCGCTTCATCCCCCTCAACCCCTCGGAGTACCAAGGGGCTAAACGAGATCGGCACCGGGTCAGAGGCCGCAAAGGCACAACTCGATCTAGAGCACCAGCCGCCGCCTGATCCCAGGTGGCGACCAGAGCTTCAACCGAGTCGTGGGCTAAATCCTCAGGGAATGGCCCAAGCTCCGTCTGGAACCCTTCAGGATCCATCAGGCGCCTGGGACAGAACCAGCGAGTCGGTTCCGTCTCCCTGCGGCGGGGGTCGGCGGTTCGAAAGTCTAGCTGAAGGAGCGAATGATCTGACCATGACAAGGGTCTGATAACTAACTCCCCTAATTCCAGATCCTTCAACCACTGTCCAGAGACAAAAATCAAATCCAGAGTGTTTCCCCCGATGTGAGTGGGGTCGTTCACTAACTGGGTCAGGTTCAAGGCCGTCATGGAAGCCATGAACTCCCGAGCCGATGTGGATGCTATCCCCATCGACGACAAATTGAAATCCCCCATGACCATAAGCCTGGGGATCTCCACTGCCATCCCGGCGACCACCTCCAACAGCTCAGGCAGGGTTTCTGTCACGCAGCAAGGAGCTAGATACATGATCAGTAAACCCACCTGAACCCCACGGCCCCACTTCACAAGGAGGGACTCACATCCGGTTATCTGTGGTACAGTGATCTCCCTCGGCTCAAGACTCTCGTTGATAATAACTGCCACTCCCCCACCCCTACCCTGGGCCCTGGGTAGATTATAATTATAATTAATTATAATTAAATTGATTATAATTTGATTTAAGGGATGATTAATCAGTTAATGCATATTTCTCTTTGTTCCTCCTCTATTTTATGTCGAGAAATTATTCACCAAAACAATTGTATTCAATATGTGTTGGAAATACAAGCTACTGAATTCTCAACTCCTTGAAGTGGAGCAAATTAATTCAAAATACATATTAATTTCATTGAGGACAAAGCAATTGGATCTGAATCACACTATGCTCTAAGTGCATCTCTGGTTCCATTCAGATCCAATTGCTGTGTCCTCAATGAAATTAATATGTATTTTGAATTAATTTGCTCCACTTCAAGGAGTAAATTTCAGTGACATCTCCCTTTTAAAAATTAACAGAGGCTATTAATATGGGTTTTCTTTGATTCTCCAAAACACCAGAGGGCAGGACAAGAAGCAAGTATGGAAACTTATCAAAGATGGATCCAACTTAGAATTAAGGAGAAATTTCCTGACAGTGAAAACAATTAATTGATGGGACAGTTTGCCTTCAGAAGTTGTGGGTCCTCCATTCCTGGAGATTTTTAAGAACAGATTGGACAGTCATTTGTTCAGAATAATATAGGGTCTCCTACTTGAGCAGGGTGTTGGAGTAGAAGACTTCCCAGGTTTCTTCCAAGTCTGTTATTCCACAATTCTGTAATTCTGGCTGTAACATCTCCTCATCACCAGATTTTAACATATCACAATCTTAAAGAAGATTGAATTTTAACGCAAAGACTTCACTCTGAAAATTATTACCAGGGTTATCTACAAAAGTAAATCTTCAAAAATAAAGCCACTCTAGGTATTCAATCCACAAGCTCAAGACTGTCCTTATAAACAGAGACAACAAATGCCTTTGTTCTTCTAAGCTCCTTCAATTACATTATAGATCATAATGCAATAACACTAAGTTCCGCAGATATTGAATTAAACCATCTTGACATTTGAAGAAATCTGACCACCTTTTTTAGTCAATATCCAAGACATACATTTAGATATAAGAACTAGGTTTCCAATTCTCCTTGAAAGCTCGACCGAGCTGGCTTTCATATGTAAGTGGGGAAAATGTTTGCTTAGTTAAAAGAAAAACAAATGTCAACATCACATCAGTTATAACGGTGCAAAACACTCAACTTAAGACTTTGATGTTAAGGGCAATATTCTAAATTTAAAGAAAGACACAGCACACTAAGGCTCACATATGGACTACTTTCCTACAATAAAGTTTTATTATGTTGTTTCAAGTATAACTGATTAATAGATCTCAATTCCATTCCTTCCTGTATCTGTAATATAAAAATATTCCACATGGATGTGACATTATGATCCATTGAAACATCTGTTGTCAATGATATCTCAGTAAGGAAAGAACAGAGATGGAAAATTCCTGCTTGTTGCCTCTAAAGGAAGGTTTCCCTATCTTTAAATGCTCAGATTTTGTTGAACTTTAATGTACAAAATTCCCAGCAGAGTGGGTGGAAATAATGATCTTTGGGCTACAGACATAGAATTTGGGGTTTGAATTATTATCAAACACCATTTTCTCCAACCTTATGTCCCAGTGTATTTTATTTTGTTTGTTTGCTCTGCCAGCTGGGAATTAAATTTCCAGCTTATGTGAGAAGCAGCTGGTTAGGGATAGCTGATCTAAACCAAGGATAAAAAAACTTGCTATTATATCATGTGTTATCTATAGATTAGGGAGGTCTCCCAGAATTTATACCAAATGTTTATTAGTCACTTTATTAATTTTATATGAAACTCTAAGATGTATCAATGAAATCTAAACAGGGGATAATAGGTGAAGAGATGAATGATATCAATTATAGGCTATGCCCTGAGCCATACCCAGTGCTTATAAAAAGAAACTAGTACTGGTAGAATTCTATCATAACATATGTGAGCTGTATAGAATCAAGCACAAAGTTAGATAATTTGTTTTGGTTGTTGCTTAATTATACAGCCTTGGTAGCTCAGTGTTAGAATCCAATATTGCAAGCTAACTTTGCCCACTGCCTAGGAGTTCAATCCTGACCAGCACAAGGTTGACTCAGCCTTCCATCCTTCTGAGGTGGGTAAAATGAGGACCCAGATTGTTGGGGGCAATAGGCTGCCTCTGTAAACTGCTTAGAGAAGGCTATAAAGCACTATGACACTGTATAAAGTCTAAGTGCTAGACTGTCAAGCAATGCTGATCTTGCTTGCTGATCTATTGGAAAACATACAGGCATACATAGATATGATAGTTATATAAATTATTAGATTTATATACATATTTGAATAATAATTGTATCAGATACAGTGTGTGTGTGTGTATCAGATAGGTATATCATTAGATATAGATAGATGAGAGAGAGAGAGAGAGAGTTTTTTCTATATCTGCCTGTCTGTTTCTATCTATCTATCTATCTATCTATCTATCTATCTATCTATCTATCTATCTATCTATCTATCTATCTATCTATCCTTCTATCTGTTGATCTAAAATTGTAACTATTTACCAAAAATGATTTTTTTAATTTAGTTATCAAATGTAGGTATCACCCATCTCATTCCATTAGTCCATTTTCCCTTTGTTGTATGAGTTCACTTCATTAAAAGCACTATGTGCCCCCCCTTTTTTTGACAATGTAATTTTGACGCAACCAGCTTGGTGAGGGTTTTTTGTTGTTGTTGTCATTTTTAAAGCAATAAGAAAATAAATACAATGTCAAGCAAATGGTTAAATAGTATCAACAATATGAGAAGAGGACAAATGGAAAATCACATTTTCTATCATGATGTGAAACATCATAAACCTGTCCCAATCTTTAAGAGATTCTTCCTTGATGTTGCCTGGTTCCTGGGATTAGAATCAGGAATGGTTCCTTTTAATTTTCACCTTCAAAAACCCACCAGGGGATTTTTAGAATTAAAGAAAACAATATCAACTTGCACAAATAAAGTGCAAATCTCACACAACGTTCATATCATATATTATACCTTTTCTATTCCCAGAAAAAAACATTTTTCTAGTCTGTCTGGAGACAGGCATCTTTGTTCATGTTTTCTTTAGGTTGATAATTGGGTGATCTACAGAGTACAATGGATATCTGACATGCAGATTCCTCAAACTTATTTCAAATCTAGTCACTTTTGGTGTGACGCACTTGATACTGATCTAACTCTCCTTAAAACCCAATGGACAAAACAAGCAATGGGGCTTTATTTTTTTATTCTTACCCAGGAAAACCCACATGAATTTGTTGAACTGCAGTGGAATATGAGCAGTCTCTATAAAAATTTGTTGCTTTGTGATGATAAATGCTTGATCAGTGATGATTGTTTTATACACAAATCACCCTTCAAACCCCAAAGTACATATGAGTCAACACATAATCACAGCTTCTGACTCATTCAAACCTTGACTTTTCTTCTTCATTTGAAAATATATAACAACCTTCCCTCCCTTATCTCCCTGTCTCATCTTTGGCAAATAAATGCCTGAAATTAAAAGTGGAGGGTGGGGGGAGATGATTACTGTAATGTACAATATGCCCTCAACTTTGCACTCATTGTCAGGATTATGCTCATAACATTTGTTATAAATAGAAAACAAAGGTTCCCATGAGTTAGGCAGCAGGAGAAAAAAATGACTTAATGAGCTTAGTTTTGAAAATACCTGCATAGATACTCATAGATACCGGCAATCGTAAGATATAATGAAAGAATATCAAAGGAAGGCAGGCAGGAAAATTACTAAGGAAAAACATGAGAAAAGAATTATAAAATGTTTAAACAGTGATCTTTCTATCAGGACTGTAGTATTTTGTTTTTCACAGACTTTTATCTAAAATAAAAACATGTTAGTCACACATTATATTATAGTTCATATTTGTACCTATGACCCAAGATATATTAACCTGACTGTCTTATAAGACTTGGTTGAAGGCTACAAAAATTGGTTTTTACACATTATTATAGAAATCTCCTTTCCCCTATTATTCTTCTATATGTACCTGGTCTTGCAAAAGTTACCTCTACATCTGGACAGTGACTGAAGGAAATGTCTTCTAAGGTCAGGCAGTGGAAACAAGCCGTAGGTGTGGAGTGATTCTGTTATCCTCCCTTAACATTTAAATGGCGACATTTCCACTTTCCATCCAACCATCTTCTTTACAGAAGTAGTGCAAGCTTTGAGATATAAAAGAATCTTAAAATTAGAGATCAATGGATCCCGCTGCTTTTTTCCTTTACTTGATTGTGGTGGATAAACTAGAAATAGAAGATACTACCACTTTAGACCTTGGAGAGTGTTCTTTTCTCATGTTTTTGCCGAATATGGAATGTCATTATTTATTTATTTATTTGATTTATTTGATTTTTATACCGCCCTTCTCCCGAAGGACTCAGGGCGGTGTACAGGCAAGATAAAACCAACAATACAATATACAGGTTAAAATACAATTTAAAAAACTTATTTAAATTAGCCTGGAGATTAAAATTTACCATACACTAAAAAACCCGTTTAAAAATTAATAAATTTAACATTAAAATTCCAATTTAAGCCAGCCCCGCGCGGATAAAGAGATGTGTCTTCAGTTCGCGACGGAATGTCCGAAGGTCAGGTATTTGGCGTAAACCCGGGGGAAGCTCGTTCCAGAGTGTGGGAGCCCCCACGGAGAAGGCCCTTCCCCTGGGGGCCGCCAGCCGGCATTGTTTGGCGGACGGCACCCTGAGAAGTCCCTCTCTATGGGAGCGTACGGGTCGGTGGGAGGCGTGTGGTAACAGCATATATTACAAATATAATGCCTTATTATTTGACAAGTCAATCTACCACCTTACTTTCTCTGTGTTGTGTGAACCATTGTGTACTATTCATTACTGAATTGTGGTCTAGGTGAGAGTGAGAAAACAATCAAACAAAAACAATACAAAATGCATATGCAGGTGTGGGTGGGTGCGTGTGTGGAGAGAGAGAGAAGGAGGGAAGGAGGGTGGGGAGGGACAGGGAGAGAGATATGACCAAAGTGGTTCCAGTAGTAGTAGGAGAACTTTAGGCTGTGACTCTTGAGCTGGGAAAGTAGCTCCAACAAATCCCAGGAACAATATCAAAGCTCTCTGTCCAGAAGAGTGCAGTGGTAGGACCAGCTTTACTAATAAAGGACAATATATGTAGCTGAAGGTTGAAAGGAGGGGTCCTTAGTATTCTTTGAACTAAATTCTCACATCAACTACCCAGACCCTTTATTTTAAACATACTTTTCCTTTACACACATGGCATTTTGGCTTAAATGGAAAAAACTCTGACTGCAAAACTAGGAAAGAGTGAATTTTGAAGCATAGATTATTCCATTTTGCATATAAAATCAACAAATGAAAATACATATACTCACACACTGAAAAGGATTTGAACAAATTTTGTTCCCATTCATTTTTGTGGATGATAATATTTTCTTGATAGAGGTGATGGTGATGATGATATTAATAGCATTATGAATATAACATTTCTATATGTTATCTTCACTCTAGTTAAAAACTTTCTTCAGAAAGAAGCCTCTTATATTATCATTGGCATAAAGGTATGATTTTGGACAGGAATATTCAACATACTGGAGAAATTTGGCCTCAATTACAGTTTGGCAATATCATTAACATTAAAATTCAATAATATCATTTTAATATACAGTATATGTATGTTTCCCATTTAATTAATGGGAAAATTAATTAATTAAATTAATTAAAATTAATTAATTAAAAAATAATTAATGAAGCAGGGGCATTTAGTCAAGTACGTGAACTCTGTATTAAGCAATTTAGGGAAAATTGAATATGGCATGAGCATTCTATAATGCAATGAAAAACACACCCTGAGAAAATGCCATTCCTTCTCTATTTCTATGTTTAGCATCAAGAAAAAGGGGTAATTTTAAACATTTATCCAGTGTTCAAAAGGAGATGTGTTCATATATATTTTAAGACCTCTGTCCAATTTTGTTTTTACTGGTTTGACTGTTGTGCCCATCTTACCCTACACACATGCAGCACACACACACAAAAACACACATGTGCATCTTTTGTTTTAGATAACAGTAAACAATTTGCTGAGGAATCTGAACAATCCAAAATACTAGGGTTAAATTAAATTAAATTAACAGAGTTGGAAGAGACCTTGTAGGTCATCTAGTCCAATTCCCCACCCAAGCAGGAGATCCTACACCACTTCTGACAAATGGTAGTCCAGTCTCTTCTTGAAAGCTTCCAGTGATGAAGGTCCCATAAGTTCTGAAGACAAGCTGTTCCACTGGTTCAACTCTCACTCTCAGAAAAGTTTTCCTTAATTCCAGGTTGAATCTCTCCTTGTTCAGTTTCCATCCATTATTCCTTGTCTGACCTTCAGGTGCTTGGAAAATAGCTTGACCCCTTCCTCTCTGTGGCAGCCCCTCAAATATTGGAACACTGCTATCATGTCTCCCCGGCAGGGGTGAAATCTAAAAATTTTCCCTCCTGGTTCTGTGGGCATGGCTTAATTGGTGGGCATGGCTTGGTGGTCAGGTAACCTGGTGGGCTTGGCCAATAACAATAAATAATAAAAATAATAAAGTACACAAAACAATAAGAGGTACCAAAAACCAACTTTCACACTTTACACACATACAACACAACACAACACAACTGACTCACACACAATGTAAAAGCAGCTGCACTTCACTCAAAATGGTCCCTGCAACAAGCAGAAACATCACACAGCCACAAAAAGCTCAAAAACCAACTTTCATACTTTATACACATACAACACAAACCAACTAACTCTCTCTCTCACACACACACAAAATGCTGCATACAGCTTTGTGAGATTTTGTGTATTTGTGTAGTTAGAGTGAAACATTACAGAAACACACCAAATCTCAGAAACTCCACAAATATTTTATTTTATTATTTTATTTTGATTTATATTTGTAGATAAAAGCAGTTAAATTTAAAACTTCCTTAACTTTAAATTGCTATGCCTAAAAAAAAATAAAACTCCTTTAAAAACTCCAATTAACTATTTTTTTAAAGCTCCTTCCCCCCAGTTATTTAATTAATTGAAGGGACAAGGCAGGCAGATTGAGATGCTCACCGATGAGATGGATTGCAGGCAGAGAGATTGAGTTGCTAGCTGATGCCCCCATCGCTACCGGATCGCCCGGTTTGGTCCAAACCAGGAGCATTTCACACCTTGCTCCCCAGTCCTTCTCTTCACTGGACTAGCCATGCCCAGTTCCTTAAACCATTCATCGTATGTTTTAGCCCTCAGTCCCCTAATCATCTTGGTTGGTCTTCTCTGTACTCTTTCCAGAGTCTCAACATCTTTTTTATAATGTGGTGCCAAAACTGGATGCAGTATTCTAGATGTGGTCTTATTAAGGCTTTATGGAATGGTATTAGTATCTCATTGATCTTGATTGTATCCCTCTGTTAATGCAATTTAGGATTGCATTGGATTTTTTGGCTGCCACCACACACTGTTGGCTCATATTTAATTGGTTGTCCACTAAGATTCCAAGATCCCATAGAGCTGAGGTGGCACAGTGGTTAGAGTGCAGCACTGCAGGCTACTTCAGTTGACTGCAAGCTGCAGTTCAGCAGTTCAAATCTCACCGGCTCAAGGTTGACTCAGCCGTCCATCCTTCCACGGTTGGTAAAATGAGGACCCAGATTGTTGGGGGCAATATGCTGACTCTGTAAACTACTTAGAGAGGGCTGTAAAAGCACTATGAAGTGGTATATAAATCTAAGTGTTATTGCTATTGCTAGCCCTCTCACAGTTACTCTTGTTACCTTGTAGACAACCATATCTCATTTTTTAAAAGAATACTCTATAATGCAACATGGAAACTAATAATTTCTGATAGTTCCAGAAACTCTTAGCATAAGTCCAACAGTGTAGACTTAACCTTCAAAACCTGAAGAAGTGTGCTAAGTAAATAAATGGTTTGGAATTTGGATTGCCTTCACCAATACATTCCCCCCTCTATATATTAACTCTACTTTGAAGATCCTGTGTAAGTGCCCACTATTTCATTCCTTAATTCATTTATTGGATTTACCTCTGCTGCTATTTATCCCTGCTGATTCTTGGATATTTACAATATTTATCAGTAGAAGGTAATGAAGCATCCCTAGAAAAACAAAAGCATAGTAATATAATGATGGAATTCTAATATACCATATTAGATATGGTATTAACTCGTATCTTGAAAGTTCTCTGAAAAACATCTGTTTTAATAGAGAAAGCTGACAGCTAAAGTTTAGATTGAATTCCTGCGGGAGGCTAGTCCAAAGTACAGGTGCAACAACAAGAAACAGCACCTTTGTGGGACTAGTAGTAGTTTCTCCTGGGATGTGCTTGTCAGGTGGGTTGGGAGCCTTTGGGGAAGAGGTACCTCACTGTTTAGCCATGTAGGACTTTAAAGGTTAAAGCTTAATAAAGAAATGCAATACTGTACAGTGACCCTCTTTTAAAGATAAGGAAAGAGAACAAAAACATTTTAGTAAACCAAGTGGGTCCTATTAATTTTTATTTTTATTTTTTTGGAATCTCTTTAAGCATCCTTAGAAACTCATCTATGCAATGATGCTAGAAAACAGTAGCAATTAGCAATAACACTTAGACTTATATACTGCTCCATATTGCCATTCAGCACTCTCTGAGCAGTTTACAAATGTCAGCATCTTGCACCCAATAATCGGGGTCCTCATTTTACTTATCGCAGAAGGATGGAAGGTTGAGTCAACCTTGAGCTAGTCAGGATAAATCTCCTGGCTAGGGACAAAGTTCGCCTGAAATACTGCATTCTAACCATTGCACCACCAAAGTTTGTTTGTTTTTACATTTGCACTCCTAAATACAATAGTTGTCATTTACCCCACTTTACTTCTAGATTTTCAAAGCACAGGTAAATTTAGATATAAATTTGTAACTTATAATTTCAAATATGCTTAGAATTTTGTGACATTTATACTTTAAGCTATGATGACACAATAGTTAGAATGCAGCCTCGCAGGCTAACTCTGCCACAGACTGGAGTTTGATCCTGATGGGGTTCAAGGTTTGACTCAGCCTTCCATTCTTCCAAGGCTGCTAAAATGAAGACCCAGATTGTTGGGGGCAATATGCTGACTCTGTAAACTACTCAGAGAGTGCTATAAAGTACTGTGGAGTGGCATATAAATCTAAGTGCTATCGCTGTTGATGACTTGCCATCAAGTCACTGTAAATTACATAGGTATCCTTTCTCCAGGATAATCTGACTCCCTATTTGGTGCCGTAAATATTCCATGGATGCACCTATCAATACTGCAATTGAATCTATCCACCTTATTGGTGGTCATCCTCCAGCATTATAGAATTTACAAGAGGGCTAGTGCATGTGTTTATTTGAATCATTTGTTCTCAAATGAGAAATCTAATTATTTATTCAATAATCCTGTTGTTTTCTTGGCTATCTTGGCTATCAAGAGTCTTCTCCAACACTGAAACTCAAAAGTGTCAACATTTCAGTTTCTTCAGAGTTCAAGTTATACTTCCCTAGAATGCCACAGGGGAAATCATTGCTGCACAATTCTGAAATTTATATATGCTTTAGCCTAATACATTTTCTAACTTACTACATGGAACACTAACTTTCATTTTGCTTCCTGAGATGTCTTAAAACTAAAACCATAAACTAGGGAGAATGCTGCACCACCTCAGAAGAATAATAGAATTCAAAATTATTAAATTATGTGGCTATTTGGATGGATAGTTAAATTTCCGTTGTGCTGGAAAGACATATGCAGATGCTGGTAGTATCATAAAAAGATCACCATTCCCTCAATTGATACTCACTCTATACCTCAGAAAAGCAGAGCTTTTAATATTTCAAAGAAAAAAAATCCATCACCTTTTTTCTTTTTTTAATTAAGTTTAAATTTGTAACAGAATATCTAGCTATGTATTTAAACAAAAAACCCAGAAATAATAAAATCTTTTGACATTAAATGAAGAGACAGGGAGAAGTAATATTGTTGCACCATAGCAACAGAAATATTCTACAATCAGGAGTGATGGAATTACAGCAGCCAGCATGATTCAAATCCAACCACAGTCAGTCAATAATATTGGTCCACTTTTCTATATCTAATGAGAGTAAATAGATCTGTGCCTATTGATCTCAGGGATTCTTTTTGATACTTACCCATCTCCAGTCTAGAGGTAGAAAATAGAAGCTTGAAAATCTTGCTGGATAGGAAAATGCCTAGCTTTGCACCAGTGGTGGGTTGCTACCGGTTCAGACCGGTTCATGAGAACTGTTGGCAAAAATTTGGCCAAGTTCGCAGAACTGGTAACGATAGCCAGCTGGCCATGCCCCCGAACCAGTTCCCCGCTGGCCGCTCGCTTGCCCCGCCTGCAATGTTTGCCACCACCATGTTTTTTGCACACGCGCAATCCCATTGCCTTCCAAGTCCAGTGGGATGTACATGCGGGAAGAACATGGCAACAATGGCAGCAGCTTTTTCCGCGCATACTTTTCGGCAGCCAGGCCTGCTGAGAAAATGGCTGGCAAAGAAGCCTTTTCAGCAGTGGTGGCTGCCTGGGAGACCGCTGAAAACTCCGCTGAACTTGCCTTCTGGACTCTGGACCAGCTGCTGAAGGTAAGTAGGCCGGCAGGAGGACAGGGGAGGGAGAGCTGGTGGAGGGGTGATACCAGCGGCAGGTGGACTGATTCGCATGGGGAGGGAGGGAAGCGCACAGAAGACCACGAGCTCTTTCCCTGCCTTTCCCCAATCCAGCATGCCTTGTGAGGGAAGAGCGTGGGATCGTGGCACAAGAGCCACAGCACCTTTGAACCAGATGGCCTTTGGTGGCAGGCAGGCAAGACCCTTATTTCAGGACCACTATTTCTCTTAAGAGTGCCCCTGAGGAAGCTTTTCTGGTTTGGAGAGTGGTGGAGCTTGTAGTTCTTGCCCGTCCCTGCGCCTCGTCAGTGAGAGGCTTCCTCAGTGTAAACACACTTTTCTGTCCCATAGTGGCTCAGAGATGTTTAACTGGTCAGTGGCGCTATCCTCACCTTTTGTAAACGACACTCCGAGAGAGGCAGCCCGGGGCTGCGGGATGCCCTCAAGGGGGATTTAGAAGCCAGTTTCAAAAGTTCACCTACAGCCCCTTAAGTTGTCTGCCATGGTTTAGGAAACTATAAAGGCTAATTTCGTGTAATGTGCAAAGCCCAGGCCAAACAAGCCCCAAGGCGAGTAAATCCAATCTGCTATATGCTATTTCTGAAGATGAACGTGGAAAACCACCCTATATTCTTGTGAACACCCGATGAGACTACAACCAGATTGCTTTTCTGAGAAGTATAAATCCTCTCCCACCCCAGATTTCCTTCTCCAAAATCCCAGATATATGTTGCTATGGTGATTCTTAACCATCCAAGTCATGGTTGTCCCAAAAGCACTTTTCCAAAAGGCAACTGAACTTTCTTGGTTATTTTCTTGGAAACGTTTTTCTTCTCATCCAAGAACCAAAGAAGCTTTTTAGATGAAAAACCAAACCATTTTCAAAGGAAAAAACAAAGAAAGTCCAGTTGCCTTTTGCATCCACAGATATATATATGTTATGCTGCTGTAAAAGTATTTCCTTTTAATTGTTAAGCATCTGTAAGAACATATGCCTGCAATCAATTGCATCCTTCCTGCATTAAGATCTAAATCCTACATAAATCCTTTTCCTTCTTCCATAAAATGCTACCCCATTTGCTCCAGGAATTGGCAGGTATCTCTTGGCTCACCTATCTTAAATTACCAGAGCAATCCACACACCTTTTGTATTGTTAATAGGGGACTGAGTGGCTAATTAGGAAGACAAAAGGAGGAAAAGATAATGAAAGATAAACACTGCAGGAAGATGTATATTGGAAGTTAGATTATATGACTGAGTTTTACAATGTAGTTAGATTATATGACTAGAATAATAATAATACTAAAAAGACATTTGTGGGTATAAGAGAGGACACCACTTCATCTCATGATTTGTAGAATTTTCCTTCCATGTCTCTTGTAAATGTGTTTGGAATTTCTTTAACTTTAACTTTGATCAAAGAATAAAGTCTGTTTTCTTTGGTTTTCAAGCCTTCATTTAAGTCTTCAATTTGGTTCATTTTTGGCGTATTGCCAGACTTTACAATAGGAGTCTTTAAACTAGGAACAAATTTAGGACAGATATATTTTAGGAGTGGACATTTCTCTATCCCAAAAACGTGAATACCAAATTGAGTATGAAATCAGGAGGACTTAATTCCAATATGTGTAAATATCATCCTCTGCTTCCAATCAGATGAAAATAAGTATGATTCTTTGATTTCTTTGGGATTTCTGCTCCAAGATAATGCTCATAGGGGTTCACCTAGACAATGCAGTCGTTCAGAAGAAATGTGCCCTCAGTTTACTGAGGTTATTCTGAAGAAAATATATTTAGGAATGTTAATTGTGGCAGAGATGTTGTTATATAACCTTTTTATTTTTTAAAAAAATAGCAAAAAATGTGAACTAAAGCAGACAATTACCCATGTTATTCAGATTTTCTTGCCTTGTCTGCTCTAATACCTTGAATATTGCATAAAAATAGAAGTTCCCATTTATTAAAAGAATGATTTAGTTTTAGTGGTTCAGACTAAAATTTTGTGCAAAAAATTAAGCAAAACCAGGTTCTTTTGCTTTTTGGAGTATGTTCAAGCAACAAGAGATTTTTGCAGGATTGCTCCCATCTGGTTTTTAGTACATGGCTCGTCGGCCTCTGGACATCAGATTCTGGCCACCCAGCACCAGTTCAGTGGTTCCTTTCCCTCCCCACCCCCACCCCGACAGAGAGAGAGACAGGGAAATAGAGAGAGGGACAAGAGACACACACAAACAGAAAGGGAGGAAAGAGACACACAGAGAGAGATACCTGTTTAAAAGAAAATAGAAAAATGGCTCTTTGAGTGTTTAAAGTTGCAGACCCCTGGGTTAGGCAAACACCATGGTCGTTAAGTGAACTTTGTGGTCATTAAGTGAACACTGTGGTTGTTAAACAAGTCCATTTTCCCCTCTTTGTGAGATGGGGTCATAGGTGTCAGATGGGCTTGCTGGTCACATACCTGGCTCCTTGCTGCGTGACAGCTGCCCTGCCCGAGCTCCTGGAGGTGCTTGCCGGGGTGGCAGTGGAGACCCCCAGACTTTTAGTCATGGGGGACTTTAACTTGCCATCTGCCGGCTCGTCATCGACAGTGGCTCGGGAGTTCATGGCTTCCATGACGGCCTTGGACCTGACTCAAGTAGTTGATGGCCCCACTCACACTCTGGATCTTATTTTTATCTCTGGTCAGTGGTTGAAGGATCTGGATTTGAGAGGTGTAGTCATAGAACCTTTGTCATGGTCAGATCACTCTCTCCTTCGCCTGGACTTTATGACCGCCACTCAACACCGCAGGGAGACGGAACCACAACGTTGGTTCTTCCCCAGGCGCCTGATGGACCCGGAGAGGTTCCGGACGGAGCTTGGGCCACTTCCTGAGGGTCTGGCTCACGGCACGGCAGAGGAACTAGCCGCAGCCTGGCAACGGGCTGCGACTGGGGCTTTAGACCATGTCGTGCCTCTGCGGCCTCTGACCCGGCGCAGATCCCAACCGGCTCCTTGGTTCTCCGAGGAGCTGAGGGGGATGAAACGCCGGAGAAGACGCCTAGAGAGCTCCTGGAGGTCTAGCCGTTTAGAAGCTGATCGGACACTAGTTAGGTCCTATACTAGGACCTACCTGGTGGCACTGAGGGAAGCGAGGCGTTGCTACGCCTCCTCCCTCATTGCGTCGGCAGATAACCGCCCAGCCGCCCTTTTTCGGGTGACCCGTTCCCTCCTTCACCAGGGGGAGCGGGATGACCCGTTGCAGGGACGTGCTGAGGAGTTTAACGGTTATCTATACGATAAAATCGTTCAGCTTCGAGACAGTCTGGACCAAAATTGCGGCGATTCAGATGAGGCGTCTGAGGGTGGTCTTGGTGACATTTTTTGGGATGAGTTTGACCCTGTGGCTCCCGAGGACATGGACAGGTTGTTGGGTAGGCTGAATGCCACCACGTGTTTACTGGACCCGTGCCCCTCCTGGCTGGTGCTGGCCACTCAGGAGGTGACACGAGGCTGGCTCCAGGCGATTACGAGTGCTTCCTTGTTGGAGGGAGTCTTTCCGGCCGCCTTGAAAGAGGCGGTGGTGAGGCCCCTCCTCAAGAAGCCTTCCCTGGACCCGGCTGTCTTAGGTAATTATCGTCCGGTCTCCAACCCGCCGCGCGAAGGTTGTAGAGAGTATGGTGGCATATCAGTTTCCCCTGCACCTGGATGAAACTGTCTATCTAGACCCGTTCCAGTCCGGTTTCCGGCCCGGCTACAGCACGGAGACGGCTTTGGTCGCGTTGGTGGATGATCTCTGGAGGGCCAGGGATAGGGGTTGTTCCTCTGTCCTGGTCCTATTAGACCTCTCAGCGGCTTTCGATACCATCGACCATGGTATCCTGCTGCGCCGGTTGGAGGATTGGGACTCGGAGGGACCGTCTATCGGTGGTTCTCCTCCTATCTCTCCGACCGGTCGCAGACGGTGTTGACAGGGGAGCAGAGGTCGGCCCCGAGGCGCCTCACTTGTGAGGTGCCGCAGGGGTCGATTCTCTCGCCCCTTCTGTTCAACATCTATATGAAGCCGCTGGGTGAGATCATCAGTGGCTTCGGTGTGAGGTACCAGCTGTACGCTGATGACACCCAGCTGTACTTTTCTACACCGGGCCACCCCAATGAAGCTATCGAAGTGCTGTCCCGGTGTTTGGAAGCCGTATGGGTCTGGATGGGGAGAAACAGGCTCAAGCTCAATCCCTCCAAGACTGAGTGGCTGTGGATGCCGGCATCCCGGTACAGTCAGCTGAGTCCTCGGCTGACTGTTGGGGGCGAGTCACTGGCCCCGATGGAGAGGGTGCGCAATCTGGGCGTTCTCCTGGATGAACGACTGTCTTTTGAAGACCATTTGACGGCCGTCTCCAGGAGAGCTTTCCACCAGGTTCGCCTGGTGCGCCAGTTGCGCCCCTTTCTAGACCGGGATGCCTTATGCACGGTCACTCACGCCCTCGTGACGTCTCGCCTGGATTACTGCAATGCTCTCTACATGGGCCTCCCCTTGAGGGGCATCCGGAGGCTTCAGTTGGTCCAGAACGCGGCTGCGCGGGTGATAGAGGGAGCCCCTCGGGGCTCCCGTGTTACACCTATCCTGCGCAGACTGCACTGGCTACCTGTGGCCTTCCGGGTGCGCTTCAATGTGTTGGTGACAATCTTTAAAGCGCTCCATGGCATAGGGCCGGGCTATTTACGGGACCGCCTACTGCTACCAAATACCTCTCACCGACCCGTGCGCTCTCACAGAGAGGGACTCCTCAGGGTGCCGTCAGCTAGGCAGTGCCGTTTGGCGACATCCAGGGGAAGGGCCTTCTCTGTGGGGGCTCCCACCCTCTGGAACGAACTCCCTCCAGGACTTCGTCAACTTCCGGACCTCCGAACCTTTCATCGCGAGCTTAAAACGCACTTATTCATCTGCGCGGGACTGGATTAGATTTTAAAGTTATTGGTTTTAAGGGTTTTTTATTATTTATATTGTTTTTTAAATTCGGCAATAGAATAAGTTTTTTAATTGTTGTTTTTTAATCTGTATTTATATGTATTTTAACTGCCTGTGAACCGCCCTGAGTCCTTAGGGAGATAGGGCGGTATATAAATTTGAAAAATAAATAAATAAAATAAATAAATGGGCATTTTTAAACAGAAACCAGAAGGAATTGTTGGAAACTGGCAAAAAACATAGAAAATCTCAGTCACATGACTGTGCGGGATGTTGTAACTGGTCATAAGTCTCTCTCTCTCTGTGTGTGTGTGTGTGTGTGTGTGTGTGTATGGCTGCCAAAACTCCAAAAACAGGTCAAGTAGCTTTGGGGAGGTTAGTCGTAAATTAGAACACTTGCTAAGCAACCAGCCAATAAGCAAGGACCACTTGTATTTGGTTTGCCTTAAGGGTTCAGAGCTGTATGGAATCTGGTTTCCTTTGACCTTTGGGGGAATCCTCATGGGGGAACTAGGATCGTGACCACCCAGTCACGCCCACCCAGTCACATGACTGCCAAGCCATGCCCAGTGTCACGACCAACAAGCCACACCCACAAAATAAAGCCACACCCACAGAACCGGTAGTAAAAAAAATTAGAACCCACCCCTGCATTGCACTAAATGATAAACTAGGTTATGTGGCTTTAGCTCTGCACGTTGTGGGAATCCAGCCAATGGGTTTGTACATGATAGTTTATGCCTTATTTATGTTGTCTGAGCCCAGTCATTTTGATTTACTCAACAAAGAGTGTGAAAACAAACCTTGGCTCAAAAAGATGAAGATATATCTAAATCATAAGGTACAGCTCTTACGTGTCCCAGACCTTGTGTAATGTTAAATAAGTTAAAAGATACATAATGATCTTGGGTTCTGAATGGTAAAATGAAAAAAGGGCTATGCTTCAGAGATGCAGCTGATAAAATTCCTTTTATTATTATTAGTATTTCTACAAATTGACAAACATACTTCAGAATATGTTTACTTCTTTGTACATAAGAAGTAAAAAAAATCAGAAAACACATTAACAAAGCATGTACAAATCTTGATCAATCTAAAAATGCAAGTATTCCAAAAGCAGTTTGAATCTTTGCTTAATATCCTAAACATGCACACTAAACACTGTTTAGTGTAATTTAGCAGGCTAACTATATTGTAATAAAGCACTATGGTTCTTGCAAAAGTGGTTTATGAATTTTGATAATCACTAAGCTTCTTTCTTGTTATAGGAAACACAGTATGATTACTATTAAGTGGTTCTGTATAGTCTTTCTGTATACTCCTTATACCCTTTCTGTATACTCCTGGATCTTGAAAAGCACAGTTACAACTCAATGACAGAAATATAGGCTAACAAATGTTGCATTTAGGCAGTGCTCCAGGATGCATACTAAATTCACCTCCGCTTCAAATATCCAGGAAAATTGAAGATATAGCCCATTTTTCCTCTGTTTCCACAATTTAAACAGTAGATTTATGTTGAAAGAAATAAACATGATTCTTTAGTAATAAAACTGTTGCAGTTAGGCCTCTTGTTTTATAGCACTTTCCCCAGATTGTTAAAAAAGTTGCAAGTAGGCATATTGCATCTACAGAATGTGAGCACAACACCATCCCCCTCCTCCTTTTATTTTAGAAATTAACAGACGGCATGTAGTAAAAAGAAATGCAACTGGACAATGGTGTGACAAATGAGTTGACCACAGAAACCATCTGAACCATCTTGGAAGGGTGGGGAAAAACTTTTAGTGTCTCCAGTTAAAGGTATTTGCCAATCTGTTCCTCCTTTGATTTGCCATGCCAAATGTAGAAATGCAAGATGGTATTTTTTGATGGATTAGTTGTTTAAAGTCAGAAAAATTATACTCAAAAAAACAAAGCCCAGAATTTAAATTAATGGCATTCTTGACAATTACCTGAGTGTAAAGGAAAGGTTTTCTGGTAACATAGACAATTTTTGTTTTATAATTTTGTTTCCATTGAGTTGCTTTATTGAGCAACCAGTAACAAGTATTTTTCCCCCAACAGATTGATTTCAAAAATAGAGGAATTCAAGAAGGAGGAGGAGGAGTGGGGTAGGGAGAAGAAGGAGAAGAAGAAATAATCCTTTATAAACCAGGGCTTTTAAAACTAGGGATAATTAGGCATGTCATGGATTAATGGGGCAATTTGTAATCATTGTTTGTGAGCTGAAGATCCAGTTTGGGACTTTCACTGTCAAGATAATTTGGTAAAACATATCTCTCTCTCTCTCTCCTCCCCCTCCCTCCCTCCCTCTCTCTCTTGCATTTAACCCTTGATCCTCAGCATGGCACCTCAGGGTGACAGTTTGCCCTTTGACACAATTCTTGGCATCTGCCAAAATCTTTGCCCAATATTTTTATTTAGTCTCGTTCAGTTTAGAAAAATGAATGGGTAGTTAGCATGATAAATGGTATCCTGATACAGTTCAACTAGCCAAATGGGCATTATTTGAAAATAAAATGGTGACGATGAAGCCCATTGCTTTGTTCACTACCATATGAGTCTTTTTTAATTAGCCACATCCTCCATGGCAACCACTTTAGGAGAGTGCCAACCACAGTCTTTTAAAATTCCAAATGAGCTTATAAACCCATAAAGGTAGATGTGGTTTATTGAACAAGTCTCGTGGCTGAGTTTACATTCAACACAGCATAATAAACATGAATATGCCCAATACATTGACAAATGAATATTCTGGACTAGGACAATACTGATTACAGAATGGATTAAACTCAACCTGGGCAACTTTGGCAAGCATGACTGGCTGGGGAATTCTGGGAATTTAAGTCCATAGCTCTTAAAGTTGACCAGGTTATGCAACATTGGTTTAAACTTAAACTATATGTAGGATCCTTTGCAGGTATGAAAATATGACTATATCTTGTAATGGAGCCTTTTCAAGGAAAATCCAAAGGTGTTTTTTTTTCCAAAAGCAACTGGATGTTCTTTGTTTTTCCTTGAAGACATTTTTCTTCTCATGCAAGAAGCTTCTTCAGTTTCTCCAGAGTTGCCTTTTGAAAAGAAAAAAAAAAGCACCTTTGAGACAACCATGACTGAATGACTGAGAATCTCCATAGACATTTTCAAGGAAAAGTGTTGGGTGTGATGCTGAACTTGGTTCAGAAATAGAACCAAGAAAGCTTAAAAATAGCACACATTTTGCGTATAAGACATTCCCTGTCACCTCACGTTAAATGGAACAGGAACACTGGATGGGCAAAATTGTTTCTTCAACAGTCCAGAAAGCCTCTTCTAATCAAACTAGATTAATCTAACTTAATCTAATCTAATCCAAATCTAGTTTCCTTCAGATATAACATGATACTATTTCCAGATATTTCAAGCAGCTTGGGCCAAGCATATCTTAGGGGTAATTGGGTCAAAAAGTTTAAGAACCACTGCTGCAGATTCCCTGGCTTTCCATACTCCCATAAAATCTTAAGGAAGGAGGAAACTCTTTCCATGGGATCTTCGCTAACTTTCACCATTAAGTGTCTATGGAGATTCTTAGTCATCCATGTCATGGTTCTTCCAAAGGGTTTTTTTTTTTTTCAAAAGGCAACTGGGCTTTCTTTGTTGTTTCCTTGAAGACATTTCACTTCTCATTCAAGAAGCTACTTTAGTTCTTCAGCTTCTTCAGTTCTTCTTGGATGAGAAGCGAAACATTTTAAAGGAAAAAACAAAGAAAGTCTAGTTGCTTTTTGAAAACAACCTTTAGGTTTCACTATTAAGAGGGATCCCAGCCACTAAGAACCATTGAAAAACTGCTCCTTCCCATGGAGAAATTTAGAAGACAACCAAATTAATTTCTTTGCTTGCAGATTTGGTAGAGGGCTTTCAAACAGCACTGGCCTCCAGTTCCAAATTATCTTGAATTTATATATTAATTGGCTATATGAAGCCACTGAAAAGTTGGGAACTATATGGCATTTCTAATAGCACTCATTTACCTCATTACCTCATTAAGGGACATGATGGCTCAGTGGCTAAGACGCTGAGCTTATCAATCGAAAGGTCGGCCGTTCAGTGGTTCGAATCCCTAGTGCCACATAACAGGGTGAGCTCCCGTTACTTGTCCCAGCTTCTGCCTACCTAGCAGTTCGAAAGCACGTAAAAAATGCAAGTAGAAAAATAGGGACCACTTTTGGTGGGAAGGTAACAGCATTCCGTGCGCCTTTAGCATTTAGTCATGCCAGCCACATGACCATGGAGACGTCTTTGGACAGTGCTGGCTCTGCGGGTTTGAAACGGATATGAGCACCGTTCCCTAGAGTTGGAAACAACTAGCACATATGTGCGAGGGGAACATTTACCTTTACCTTTTACCTTATTTACCCCTTCCTCTGTGGCATTACGTGACAGCTATGCATTTGTTAGTATATTCTTAGAGAACTTGAGTTGATTGTGATCTCTGAGGTTATTACCTGTTTAGGATTTACCTCCTGGCTGGCCTAACTGCATATTTAAATTGGCTATATTCAACATATTAATATTTGATTTATATTTCCTCTAATTGCACAGAAGGAAATATATTCCAAATTTTTGATATCCAAGCTATATATTCACTTCTAACATAGATTCAGACAGAGAGTTCTAGTTTTGTCTTGCTAATAGCACTGTGAAGTTCAAAAGGCAGAAATGATTAAAATAATGGAGAGAACTCATCCTATGTCATTATATAATTTTAAGTGAAAAAAAAGAAACAAGTTAAATTGACCTTTAATGAGATCTTTTAGTTGATGCCTTACCCTGAAAATGATCAGCAGACTCCCACATCTTACAGAAACTTATGGCGTTGTAGAAATACGTCCCTTTTAATTGCTTAGGGCTTACTATAAGAAATGATGCTAGCCTTTATGGAATGTAGACCACTGATGGCAACTGACTTGTTTGATAGGTGAATTCATCCTTCCTCTCTATTTTTCCTGTTCTCTTTACCCAAGAGAAAAGCTCAGTTTGACTCAATATTATTTGTTTAAATAAAATGAAAAAAATAGACTTAGTTAATAGGATTCCCCTCTTGTTCCTCTTTAAATAATTTCTATTCTACATATACAAAAATTATAATTTTATATTAATTTTTGGAACTACACTCAAATGTTTGGAACCCATACAAGTTATGGTCTTTTGATTATGTAGTTCTGCAGTGTTATTGTTTTTATTGATTTTAAAAATTATTATTTATTCTTTATTTAATGCGACTACCTAATTCATAAATTGATTCTGGGCATCATACATACACCAATTTTGGTGCATCATACATACACCAATAAATACACCATATAACACCAATTTTGAAAAAAAGAAAAGAATACATAGATACAGAGGAAAGGCTGGGCCAGAACACACTTAACTTTTTAGTAGAAGAAAGTCAAGGTCACAGTCTCCCAAAATGGTAGGTTGCAGTAGATTTAGTGTAATTAATGTTTAAATGTAATGAAAAATAACTGAAACTAATACTGTCTGATTGTGAATTTGGCTCTTCTTCCATAATAATAATTGTTGTTGTTAATTGCAAAGTTGTGTCTGACACATTGAGATCCCATGGACAACATTCCTCCAGGCCTTCCTGTCCTCTACCATCCTCTGGAGGCCATTTAAGCTCACACCTACTGCTTCAGTGACTCCATCCAGCCACCACTCTCGTCCCCTTCTTTTGCCCTCAATCTTTCCCAGCATTAGGCTCTTCTCCAGTGAGTCCTTCCTTCTCATTAAGTGGCCAAAGTATTTGAGTTTCATCTTCAGCATCTGGCCTTCTAAAGAGCAGTTGTTGTTGTTGTTGTTGTTGTTGTTGTTGTTGTTGTTAAAGAGCAGTTGTTGTTGTTGTTGTTAAAGAGCAGTTGTTGTTGTTGTTAAAGAGCAGTTGTTGTTGTTGTTGTTGTTGTTGTTATTATTATTGTTGTATGTAAAGGACCACTATATTGCTATAGAATTGCATGAAACCAAAACCAAAAACCTCCTAGAATGCATATCGGTCAACATAAAAGACAAAAAGAATGATATGCTCATAGGTGTATATTATAGGCCACCCAATCAAACAGAAAAACTTTTTGCCAACTAACTAACAAACATATGTAGGGAATACACTACAATAGTAACGGGGGACTTCAATTACCCTGATATCAACTGAAAAACTAATTCTGCACCAAGTGAAAAATAAAATAGGTTCCTAACCAATCTAGCTATTGTTGTCCAAAAGGTAGAAGAGGGAACTAGAGGGGCAGCCATACTGGACTTAATACTTACAAAGAGAGAAGATGTGGGAGTGGATGGCAGGACCTGGCTGCAACAGGCCACCCACCACACAGACCCCAACAGCCAGGAGAGGTGGCCAGTGGGTTTTGGGTTCTTAGCAGAGACCCCAGGAAAACCCCACAGGGACAGACCAACGGCCACCCAGGCCAGGTAGTTGCCAGACACCTCAGCTCCCCGGAGGTCAGCGTGTGCTGGGGGAGAGGTCACCAGGATATGAGAACTATCCCCCTCCCTAGGCCATGGAGGGGTGTCCATTGGCCATGGCCATGGAATATTGGGACATTGGGATCCACTGTCAGTGCAGGCCACATTTGATGGCAGCCCAGGGAAGGTAGCCCTTTTCCTGGGCCAGTTTTTAAACCACCTGAACTGTTACGGCCATTTATACATGTCCAATTGGGACATGATAATGGTGATGGCAGCAGGAGAGGCCTCTGACTGGATGGTAGATCTCTATGGGGAACATGCTGCTGAACTAGGTGACGTTGGTCTGTTCTTAGTAACATTGCAAGAAAGAAAGGACAGTACAAGGATCCAGGAAATGGAGGGTGAACTGCTCACAGTTAAACAATGGGGGAGGCCTATATGAGAATACATTAGGAAATTCCGGTGCCTAGCTAGCAAGGTCTGGGGTTGGCCATGAGAGGCTGATTGTGCATTACTTCAAGGTCGGCCATGACCCCACAGAAAATGAGGGTGTACATAGAAAACATTTTGGGCTTCGGTAGTTTAACCCCAGGGAGGATCTCAATAGTGCAATCCATGGACCGGTGAGGAGACACTCTTGTCCGCTAAATACCTCTTTCAGTCTGCATATACTTTAGGCAATTCTCCATCATCCGTTGTTTTAACATGGGGTGGTGTGATACTTCACCCCTCCCTATCTGGTCTCGGTTCTTGGAGTTTCCCCTCATGGGGTGGCGAGTCAGGGCCAATCCCTATCCACAGATGGCAAGAACCACCCCCACCATATCGTTGGGACCCACTTATCTAACCATGCTAGGCCGAGTACTATCTGCTCCATAATGCTCAGGACCACAATAAACCTCAGTGCAGATAGGGAGGGGCGAAGTATCACACCACTCCATGTTAAAACAACAGATGATGGAGAATTCCCTAGAGTATATGCAGACCTAAAACAGGTATTTAGCGGACAAGAGTGTAACACCCTACCTCCTCACCAGTCCATGAATTGCGCTATTGAGATCATCCCTGGGGCTAAATTACCCAAGCCCAAAATATATTCTATGACCCCACAGGAACTGACAGAAATGAGGGCGTACATAGAAAAGGGCCGGTTTAGCTCTGCCTGGTAAGGCCTGTTATTAAGAACACAAAGCCTGCAATTACTGCAGGTTCGAGCCCGGCCCAAGGTTGACTCAGCCTTCCATCCTTTATAAGGTAGGTAAAATGAGGACCCAGATTGTTGGGGGGGCAATAAGTTGACTTTGTAAATATATACAAATAGAATGAGACTATTGCCCTATACATTGTAAGCCGCCCTGAGTCTTCGGAGAAGGGCGGGGTATAAATGTAAACAAAAACAAAAAAAAAAAATCTAAAAAGGGGATTCATTCAGCCAGCAAGGTCCCAGGTGGCAGCACCTGTCCTTTTTCGCAAAAAGAAAGATGGGGGCCTATGTCCTTGTGTTGATTTCTGGGGGATTAATGCAGTCTGCATAGAGCATTTATATCCTCTCCTGTTGATGAAGGATATGTTGGCCCGGTTGGCTGAGGGCCGTGTTTTCACTAAATTAGATCTCAGGGAGGTGTATTATCGGATAAGGATATGGGCAGGGGACGAATGGAAAACTGCCTTTAATTGTCCCCTGGGTACCTATCAGTTCAGAGTTATGCCTTTTGGCCTCTAAGGAACTCCAGCTGTGTTCATGCAACTCATCAATGAGGTGTTGCATGAATATTTATACAAAGGGGTGCTTGTCTACCTAGATATCTTAATATATACCAGGACCATGGAGGAACATGTCGCCCTAGTGCGTTAGGTCCTGAAAAAGCTACTAGCGGCACAATTATACGTAAAATTATTGAAATGTGAGTTCCACCAGTCACAGCTGGATTACCTTGGGTTCCGTATTTCACCTAAGGGTGTTGAAATGGATCCTGCAAAGGTAAAGGCAGTGCTGAACTGGCAAGCCCCAAACACTCGCAAACAGTTACAGAGTATTTTGGGGTTCTTTAATTTCTATCCCCAGTTCATTCCATCCTTTGCCCAAGTGGCTCTCCTGCTGATTGATCTCTTGAAAACAAAACATCTCAAAAAGTCCCCACGCCCTGGTTGTCTGGTGGTATGGACGATTGAGTATCAGTGGGTGTTTGAGCAATTGAAAGCCCTGTTTGCAAACGAGCCAGTGCTTAAACACCCAGAAACAGATAAGCCGATTTGTAGTCCAGACTGACACTAGTGATGTGGCAGTGGCCACTCTTCTCCTACAGATGAACAAGGATGGGAACCTCCAACCATCTGCTTATACCTCCAGAAAATTGACCAAGACTGAATGTAATTGGCCCATATGGGGGGAAAAAACATTGCAGTCCGGTGGGCCTTGTTAACGTGGCAGCACTTATTAGAAGGGAGTGGATTGGTCTTTGAGGCCTGGACAGACCATAAGGACCTGGAAGCCCTCCAATCCCAATGGTGACTATCGTCGAAACAGGTGAGATGGGTGTTATATTTTAGAAGATTCAACTTTACACTGAAGTACATGCTGGGAGGAAAGAACTTCCTCGTGGACACCCTCTCTCATAAACCGCAATATGACAGCAAGAGGGAGGTCTCAATACAAGCTATGATCCCAACACCATCCACTAAGGTGTTAGCTATCTAATATATGTAATCCGCACCCCATGCACAAGCCCAAATTGAGGACATACCCAGGGCCATCCGTCTCAGAGAGATGGTCTTGTCTGGAAGGGAGCCAAAATATATGTACCCAGTGCTGTCCGTTTGCTAGTGCTACATCAATGTCACAATGTCCGCTCAGCTGGGCATTTTGGGTTTCTCAAAATATTACATTTAACCAATCGCCAGTTCTGGTGGCTCCATATGAAGAAGGACATAAAGGAGTACGTAGGCAGCTGTGTTGTGTGCATCACCATGAAAGCCAGGCCAGGATGCCCTCCAGGACTGTTACAACCCATGGCAAACCCTGTATGCCCACGGGAACAGATAGCAATGGACTTCATTGTGGACCTACCGGACAGCCAGGGTAACAAAGTGATATGGACGGTTGTAGACCTGTTTTCTAAAGGCTCATTTTGTAGCATGTACCGACCTCCCGTCTGCTAAATGATTGGCCAAACTATTTATCATCTACATCTATCGGCTCCATGGTGTACCCAAACAGTCAGACCAGGGGGGTGCAGTTTACCGCTCGCTTCTGGCTGCTTAACTCATTCTTTGCATCAGTCTTCACACAAAAAGAAACTATAGCCCAACCTACCAGAAACATAACTGTAAAAAACAGACTAGAAATAAAAGTTAAAATAAGCAAAAAAAAATAAAAATAGTAAGAGAACACCTGTCTGATCTTGATGAATACAAATCACCAGGACCTGATGGATTACATCCCAGAGTTCTAAAAGCATTCAACAAAGTAGACCACAACCTACTTCTTCATAAGCTAGAAAAAAGTGGGATAGATAGCTTCACCACCAGATGGATTTGCAACTTGCTGACAAACCGTACTTAACGAGTAATCCTTAATGGGTCTAAGTCTACATGGAGAGTAGTATGCGGTAGGGCGCCACAATGACTTAGATGAGGTAATAGAAGGGGAACTCTTCTTAAAATTGTAAACCTAATCTTGCATAGCTTCTCCTCCAAAAACACTATGCTACTAACCAGAGCATATAAAACATTTGCTAGACCAATTCTTGAATACAGCTCAACTGTTTGGAACCCATACCACATTTATGACTTCAATACAATTGAATGTGTCCAGAAATATTTTACAAGAAGAGTTCTCCACTCCTCCGAATACAACAAAATACCTTATGCCACCAGACTTGAAATCCTCAGTTTAGAAAATTTAGAACTACGCCGCCTTTGACATGACCTGAGTTTAACTCATAGAATCATCTATTATTACAATGTCCTTCCTGTCAAAGACTACTTCAGCTTCAATTGCAACAATACATGAGCACACAATAGATTTAAGCTTAATGTTAACCGCTCCAATCTTGATTGCAGAAAATATGACTTCAGTAACAGAGTTGTTAAAGCTTGGAATACATTACCTGACTCTGTGGTCTCTTCTCAGAATCCCCAAAGCTTTAACCAAAAACTGTCTACTATTGACCTCACCCAATTCCTAAAAGGTCTGTAAGGGGCATGCATAAGAGCACAAATGTGCTTACCATTCCTGTATATTACCATATATACTCATATATATGCTTATATATTGAATAATTATTTCACGTGTATGCTTATATATACTGTGTGAATAAATAAATAAATAAATAAATAAATAAATAAATAAATAAATAAATAAATAAATAAATAAATAAATAAAATGTTTGGGGACGAAAGAAAAAATAACTCACCAAATTTGCAGATGATACTAAGCTGGCAGGAATAGCTAACACCCTAGAAAATAGGTTCAAGATCCAGATGGATCTTGACAGATTTGAACAATGGGTCCTATCTAACAAAATGAAATTCAATGTAGAGAAAAGTTAAGTCTTACACTTAGGGAAGAAAAACCAAAAGCACACATATAAACTGCGGGAAACCAGGCTTAATAGCAGTGACTGTGAGAGGGATCTTGGAGTCTTAGTGGACAATCAGCTAAATATGAACCAGCAGTGTGCAGCAGCAGCTAAAAAAGCCAATGCAATCCTAAACTGCATTAATAGAGGGATACAATCAAGATCAAGTGAAGTACTAATGCCATTCTCTAAAGCCCTAGTAAGACCACACCTAGAATGCTGCATCCAGTTTTGGTCACCACACTATTAAAAAGATGTTGAAACTCTAGAAAAAGTGTAGAGAAGAGCAACCAAGATGATTAGGGGACTGGAGACTAAAACATATGAAGAAAGGATGCAGGAACTGGGCACGGCTTGTTTAGTGAAGAGAAGGACTAGGAGAGACATGATGGCCATCTTCCAATACTTGAGGGGCTGCCACAGAGAGGAGGGGGGTCAAGCTGTTTTCCAAAGCAACTGAAGGCCAGACAAGGAATAATGAATGGAAACTGACCAAGGAGAGTGACAGTGAGAATAAGCAACCAATGAAACTTTCTGACAGTGAGAATAAGCAACCAATGAAACAGCTTGCCTTTGGAAGTTGTGAGAGCTTCATCACTTGAGACTTTCAAGAAAAGACTGGACTGCCATTTGCCAGAAATGGTGTAGGGTCTCCTGCTTGAGCAGAGGGTTGGACTAGATGACCTATAAGGTCCCTTCCAACTCTGTTAATCTGTTAAATCTATTAAAATAGGTACAGCAACAGTATACAATCTTGCCAGACTCCTATTCCAGTTTCGAACCAATCAGTGGTTCCATGTCGAGTTCTCACTGTTGCAGTTTGTTGTGATCCACACTATCAAAGGCTTTAGCATAGTCAATGAAGCAGAAGTTGATGTTTTTCTGGAACTCCCTAGCTTTCTCCATGATCCAGCGTATCTTGGCAATTTCCAATTTCCTCTGCCTCTTCGAAATCCTGCCTGTACTTCTGGTAGTATCCACATACTGCTGGAGTGTAGCTTGTAGGATTTTAAGCATAACCTTACTAGCATATAAAATGAATGCAATGGTGCAATAGTTTGAACATTCTTTGGCATTGCCTTTCTTTGGAATTGGAATGTAAACTGACCTTTTCCAATCCTGTGTCCACTGTTGAGTTTTCCAAATTTGCTGACAAATTCAGTGTAGCACTTTTACTGCATCGTCTTTCAAGATTTTGAATAGCTCATCTGGAATACTGTCACCTCCACTAGCTTTGTTGTTGCTCAAATTTCCTAAGACCCATTTGACTTCACATTCTAGGATGTCTGTCTCGAGGTCAGTGACCACCCTATCATAGTTATCAGGGATGTTAAGCTCATTCTTGTACAGTTCTTCTGTGTACTTTTGCCACCTCTTCTTATTCTCTTCTGCCTATGTTAGGTCCCTGACATTTTGGAATTTGGAATGTTCAATGTGGAAGAAATGTAGGACACTACAAATGTAGCTTACTTATTCTCTTCTCTTTTTCTTTCTATTTCTATAAAAATGTTATTCTGCTTTGGCATTTCTGGTTGTGACCTTTATGATTCCTCTGTGTATAGACTTACACAGCCTGAATGAGAAAATACTTGTTTTGTTGTTGAAGTTCTCACCCCCCTCACAGAAATGCAGGTGTAACATTCACCTTCTTGAACCAAAGCAAGTATTGTGGCCTTATGCAGAGGGAATATCAGAGTGTGTATTGTAGACAGGAAGACTAATAAGGGAGAAAAAATCTACTCATGGAGAAATTATTTTCTCCATGATAAATTATGTATTTATTATTTTATTATTACTTCTATTAATAATAATCAATTGCTAATAGCAAAGGAGCCTTGGACCAACAGAAATAGGAGTGTAGAAGACAACCAGGTGACCCTGAGGGTGGGGTCAAATATATCATCAGTTTGGAGTCGGTATGCCTCATAACAGAACTAGGTTCAGCCCCCCTTTGAAGTCAATTGACTCTTATCTGGTGCCAATTTGTCTTGACAATTAGTAGACAGGATTCTTGTGTATAAGTAGCATGAAATAACTCATAGTGCTTTTGAACTCTATCCTGATTCCTGATTTGTAGTGCTTGACAAGGAGCCTTGGACCAATCATCAAAGAATCCTTGGGTGCAATGCCAAAACATCTTGAACACCATCAGAATTGACAAATTCACCATCAGTCAATTGCTAAAAGCACTCCCAGAAGCACGAAGCTGAAGCCTGAAGATGGCGAATGAGACTTTGTCAAAACGTCGCCAAGACACTTCCAATTTTACACGGGAGAAAACCTGAACAACCAAAGACCTACATATATATTCATAGGTTTTCATGGGTATATGTATGCAGGTTTTGGTATGTTCGGGTCTTTTCCCGTGTAAGATTGAAAGTATTTAGGCAATGTTTCTTTTTTTTTATTGAAAAAGTTTTACAACAACAATTAAATTTTTCCCCTCCCCTCCCCCTTCCCCCTCCTTCCCCCCTCCCTCCAAAAACCCCCTCCCCCCAGACTTCCCGGAGCAAACACAAGGTATAGTTCAATAAACAAACAGTCATACACAATGTAAGCCACCCTGAGTCTTTGGAGAAGGGCGGGATATAAATTCAAATTTAAAAAAAAATACATTAAATTTTTAAAATCTAACACAATTATAATCCTTCTCTCTCACCTAACCTGACTTCTTCCATTAAAATCAAAAACAACGTCCTTCATTCAAAGGCAATCTGAAATTTCTTAATCTGATATCTATTTTGAATATAATCAATCCAATTCTACCATTCATTTAGATATTTTTCTTGAGTACTGTCTTTCAAGAAGGCTGAGATTTTAGCCATCTCAGCCAGATTGGAAACTTTCAATATCCATTCTTCTATTGTGGGTAATTCTTTTTTCTTCCAATATTGTCCAATCAACAGTCTTGCTGATGATATTAAGTTCAAAATCAATTTAGTCTCAATCACTGTACAGTCTGTTGTTATTCCCAAAAGGAAAAATTGCGGTAGGAACTTTATCTTCTTCTTCAGAACATTCTGCATAATCCACCAAATTCTTATCCAGAAAGACTTAATTTTCTTACAAGTCCACCATACATGAAAATATGTAGCATCATCACAATTACATCTCCAACATTTCGCTTGCATATCTGGATACATACATGATAATTCCTTAGGATCTAAATGCCATCTATAAAACATCTTATAAAAAATTTCCCTTAAATTCTGCGCTTGCATAAATTTAACATTTCTAACCCAAATTTTTTCCCATGTTTCCAACATTATTGGTTCCTGAATATTCTGTGCCCATTTTATCATACAATCCTTTATTAAATCTCTTTCAGAATCTATTTCTATCAACACATTATACAATCTCTTTATATGCCCCTGGGTTTGATTTCTAATTTGTTTAACCAAATTTTCTTCATTTTGAATAACACCAATTTTCTGATCTTCTTTCCATCTAGCCTTTAACTGTCCATATTGAAACCAAGTATAATTCCTCCCTTCTTCTTTTAATGTCTCCAAAGATTTTAGCTGTAAATTTCCCCTCTCATTATATAAAAGATCTTTATAAGTAATCATTTCTTGTTCCTGTTCTATATTTATATTCTCTACTGCGTGCCGAGGACTTGCCCATATAGGAATTTTATAATTTAACTTATAATAATATTTTTTCCAGACACGCAGAAGAGAAATTCTCAACACATGATTCTTAAAAGCTTTATCTACTTTCTTATCATACAATAAATATGCATGCCAACCATATAATAAATCATAACCTTCTATATTCAAAATTCTTTCCTCCGTCAAATTAAACCAATCACTTATTACTGAAAGAACAACTGCTTCATAATACAGTTTTAAATTAGGCATTTTTAATCCTCCTCTTTCCCGTGTATCTTGCATTATTTTCATTTTGACTCTCGCTTTTTACCCTTCCCATATAAATTTATTAATTCCAATCTGCCATTCTTCCAAATTTTTCTCTTTCTTAATTATTGGTATCATCTGAAACAAGAACAAGAATTTAGGCAAAACATTCATTTTTATAGCTGCTATTCGCCCCAACAAAGATAATTGTAATTTTTTCCAAGTATTCATTTCCTTCTGAATTTTTTTCCATAACACATCATAATTATTCTTATACAATTTTACATTTGATGAAGTAAGAAAGACTCCTAAATATTTAACCTTTTTTACAATTTCAAATCCTGTTATTTCCTCTAGTTTTTCTTTCTGGTTCTTAATCATATTTTTGGTTAACACTTTTGTTTTATTTTGATTCACTTTAAACCCTGAGACCCTTCCATATTGATTAATTACTTCCAACAAATATACACTCGAATTTATAGGCTGAGTCAACATAACAACCAAATCATCTGCAAATGCTCTGACTTTGTATTCATGTCTTCTAATTCTAATACCCTCTATCTCCCTTAACTCTCTTATCTTATCCAATAAAGGTTCCAAAGACAAAATAAACAATAAAGGTGATAAAGGACACCCCTGCCTTGTTCCTTTCGCAATTTTAAAACTATCTGTCAAACTACCATTAATTATTATCTGAGCTGTTTGCTCTCCATAAATTGCCCTAAGTATTCTTATAAAACCATTTCCAAATTGCATTTTGTCTGTTAATTTAAATAAAAATTCCCAATGCAAACGATCAAAAGCTTTCTCGTATTTAGGCAATATTTCAATGAGATCTCACTCATCATCTTCAGGCTGGAATTTTTTTGGCTTTGTTCTTATGTGAGCAAAGTGTGGATTTTAACTGCTGTTTCTCTATAAATGGAGGGGGGGGTGTTTTTTGAATTGCTGGCCTAGCTGTTGCAAGTTGATTGGTTGGCTGTGTTGCTACATATTGATTGGTTAATGGAGTTTTTTGAATTGCTGGCCTAGCTGCTGCAAGTTGATTGGTTGGCTGTGTTGCTAATTGGTTAATGGGGTTGATGTTTGTGTGGGGAGTAGCATTTTGGGCCCTGGTCTGGTTCCAAGTTCGAGGTCTTGCCATGTGTTGGCTGGCATACAAATTTTAAAAAAGAAAAAGAGAAAAAAATGATATACCAGTTACAGGATGAGAAAGGAGAAATACACTACAGAAAAGAAAAAAACATATAGCAAAAAACTTCTTCTAAAACCTATATACATAAGAGAAGAAGATATTAAATGATATTTAGATAAGATGAATATAGTCAAATTAGAGGAGAGACAGAGGGAGATACTAAATGGGACAATTAGTATGACAAAATTAATGGAGGCAGGGAAAAAACAGAAAAAACCAAAACAAAACAAAACATCAGGCCCAGACAGACTTCTGGCAGAAATATATAAGACGTGTCAACAACCATTAGATGAAATCCTACTAGAATACCCAATTCATGGACAGAAGCCATTATTACGGTTATCCCAAAAGAAGATACAGATCAACAACAAATCAAAAACTACAGACCCATCTGACTATTAAATGCAGATTATAAACTATTTAAATTGATAATTTCAGAAAGATTTTAAAAAATAATAATAAATGAATATATCCACCCTGACCAGAATGGCTTTCTGCCAAAAAGGCAAATAAAAAACAATATGAGAATTATAATAGATGTATTAGAATATCATGAAGCAAACCCAGACAAACAAATGGCATTAATATTTTTTGACGCACAAAAAGCCTTTGATAATTTAAATTGGAGATTCCTTATTTTACAATTAGAAAATATGAAATTCGGAGACAAATTTGTAAATATGGTAGAAAAAATATACTCAACCCAAATGACAAAGATAGCAATAAATGGAGACACTACCGAACAATTCACAATAGCAAAAGGGGTGAGACAGAGATATCCTCTATCCCTCTTATTATTTATTCTAACACTAGTTAAATAAATCAGAAGTGAAAATGAAATTAAAGGACTGAAATTAAAAAAAAGAGGAATATAAAGTCCAAACCTTTGCCAACAACCTGGTCTTCATTCTAGAACAACCAATACTGACAGAACCCAAATTATTAATGCAAATAGAAGAATATGGAAAAGTAGCGGGACTTAAAATTAATAAACTCAAAACAAAGGCATTAAAGAAAAACCTCACCAAGCAGCAGGAGAAAGAATTAGAAAATAAAATGGGCATCAATATGAGAAAAAAAAATACTTAGGAATATGGTTAACAAACAAAGGTTCATCAATCAAAGAAGACAACTATAATAAATTAATATTATAGATAAAGAAAGACTTGGAAATTTGGATTAAATTACAATTATCTTTCTTAGGAAAAATAGCATCAATTAAAATGAACGTTTTACCATGAATACTATTTTTATTCCAAGTAATACCCATAAAATTAGGGAAAATTTTTTTAAAGACCTAAATAAATTAACAGCAAATTATATTTGGCAGAGGAAAAAATCAAGAATCAAAATACAATCACTACAAGACAGTAGAGAAAGAGGAAGATTTAGACTCCCAGACTGGGAAACTTATTATAAAGCAACATCACTTACATGGATCAAAGTTTGGATGGAATTAAAAAATAAAAGAATCTTAACATTAGAGGGATACAGAGGGATAGAGGGTGACATGTCTTTTTATGGGAAGGAAAAAATAGACAACGTAGCTATTTTCAACATTTAATTAGAGATGCACTACTACAAATATGGCAAGGGATAAAAAAAGAATCATTATGATAAAATTCCAGAATGCTTATCCACAATGGAGGCACAAATTTACCCAAATGCACATTGACAAAATGAAAAGAGACAAAGATTGGTTAAACAGTCAAGGGGAACTGAAAACAAGGCAGGAATTAAAAGAACAGGGTACAGACATTGATTGGTGGCTTTACATGCAAATAAAATCTAGATATAAGACAGATTTGATACAATACAGATTCCAAAGACAAGTACACAAATTAGATAAAATCCTCCAAGGCATAGAAGATAAATTGATTTTAAAAATTAAAATTATTTATTAAGATACAAATTGGAAGAGGAGGTAGTAAAGGAAAATATGATAATTTTGGTGAAAAATTTTGGATACAACATTGAATTGGACAAATGGGAGAAATTATGGAACAAAAATTATAAACTGACAATGTCTGTATCCCAACAAGAAAACTTGTACAAAATGTTCTATAGGTGGCACTTGCCACCAGCTAGACTGGCAAAGATGTTCCCCAATGCCTCACCAATGTGCTGGAAATGCAAACAAGAAAAAGGAACCTATTACCACATGTGGTGGTCCTGTCATAAAGTGAAACAATATTGGAGCAAAATGAAATCACAATTAGAAGAGATAACCAAATAACATATAGAGATGAGGCCAGAAACATTTTTATTAGTAATACTTCCAGGGTCAAATGAAAAAGAAATACAATATTTAATTATTCATACAATCACAGCAGCAAGAATAATCTACACACAGATTTGGAAAAACAACAATATACCAACCAAAGACAATTTGGTCAGAAAAGTTTTGGAATGTGTGAAAATGGATAAACATACGAAGGAGACACAAGAAAAAGAGGAAACAGAATACTACCTAGTGCAGGAGAAATGGTATGAATGGCTGGAGGAAAGAGATAAAAGGCAAGGAAAGGTCAAATAATGGTCTAAATAGGAGTAGAAATACAATAACAAATATGAGGAAACAAAAATTTGAGAAATGAAATTGTGTACATGGTTATTTATATGTATATAGGTAAATAAATAAATTAATATTAGAAGTATATGTATAAAAGATACATTATAAGGGAGAATGCATAAGTAAAAAATTTGTTACCAATGTGAACTTGTTGAAAAGAGAAAATTGTCAAAAATTTCTTTTTGTTTTTTCAAAAAAATGTTTAATAAAAATTTTTGTTTTAAAAAAAAGAAATCTGAAAGTAAAGAAAGAGTCCATTTCATATAATAGTTAAAGAAGGGTTGAGATACCTTGTTTTTAATGGATCAAAAATCCATTCCAAAGAGTTTCTTCTCCCTTTTACTTCCTCTGCTACATCACACTTCTCTTGTTCCTCTTCCACCACACACATGAGATGAAATATCTTGTCTTGAACCAATGTTTCAAGAAGTGGAAGACTCCAGAGCCAGTTATTCTGGTTTCAGACAGAAGTTGTTTAGATTTACTAGAGCCAAAGTCACTTTCAATTAGCTGGAATGGCAAATTGCTTTCCTGAATGTTTTAATAGGAGGATCTACGGAATGAAGGTAGGTACACCTCAAACTAGTAAGAAATCACCTTCCTCATCTTTGATTATTTGTGTGCCAGGTGGAATCTAGAGACCATGATACTTTCAAATCCACTTAGGATTGTTCTTTGAATTTTCTTAAAGCCCAATCTTAGGCAGGTGAACTTGGAAGTAGACTTCAATGAAGTCACTTGGTGTCAGTACTGCCATCCTGCTTCACTAATGCCATACCACCATGAACTCTGGAGCATTGGAGGAAGCTAGCAGGTTGGGGAGTGAAAACAAGAAATCGAAACCACTCTGAGTGCCCATCAGTGACATCAGCCAATCGACCCCACAAGGGTGGGAATGGAACGTGGACCACTGCCGAGCCTGCCAAGCAAGTTAACAAAACAACTTGTTTGAATCCAATTGGACACCAGGGAGAAAATGTGGGGGTGGGGGGAAGGGAGGACTTGGGAAAGGGGAAAGTAAATAGGCAATTTTCACCTCAGATCTGGCTTTTTCTATCTTATAACCACTTGGCTTTAAGCATACCTTTCACCACAAATGCAGTCAAAGACTCTTCTTTCCTAAATGACCAAGTCAGACAAGTTGGACCTGATGGACTTTGTGCTTACTTTTTAAAAAAACTCTCTAGTAATCTAGCAGAACCCCTAAGTATAATCTTTAATATAACTTTTACTACCAGTTCCCTTCCCAATCTCTGGTCACTAGCCACAGTCATTCCAGTTTTCAAAAAAGGCGACCCCAGCTTAGTTGATAATTATAGACCAATCTCCCTATGTTGCGTCGCCTGCAAGGTTATGGAATCCATCATCAACCAATCCATTACCTTGCACTTAGAAATACACAACCTTCTCTCAAATAAACAATTTGGCTTCAGGAAAAAATTATCATGCAATTTACAACTTCTCCACTGTAAAAACCTATGGACTACAAATCTTGATCTAGGTAAATCAATAGATGCAATATACATAGACTTCTGTAAAGCTTTTGACTCAGTAGTACATGATAAACTTCTCCTAAAATTAAAATCCTATGGCATTTCAGGACCCTTACACAACTGGATATCTGCTTTCCTGTCAAACAGACAACAAATAGTTAAAATTGGTAATGCTCTATCAAATCCTGTTCCTGTCAAGAGTGGTGTTCCTCAAGGTAGCGTTCTTGGACCTACTCTTTTTATAATATACATAAATGATCTTTGTAATCATATCTCAAGTAACTGTGTTCTCTTTGCTGATGATGTCAAACTTTTCAACACCACTGACAATACATCCACAATTCAAGAGGACCTTGATCATCTAACTGCTTGGTCTAAAATTTGGCAACTACAAATCTCAACCAGTAAATGCTCAGTCTTGCATATTGGAAGGAAGAACCCAATCACAAAGTACATGCTTGATGGACATTGCCTCGCAGATGACCCCCACCCTGTCAAAGATCTTGGAGTTTTTACATCTAACGATTTAAGTGCCAAAGCCCACTGCAACTATATAGCTAAGAAGGCTCTAAGAGTTGTTAACTTAATTTTACATAGCTTCTTTTCAAAAACCACCACGCTACTGACCAGAGCATATAAAACATTTGTTAGGCCAATTCTTGATTACTGCTCTCCTGTCTGGAACCCATACCATATATCTGGCATCAACACAGTTGAGCGTGTCCAAAGGTATTTTACGAGAAGAATTCTCCACTCCTCTGAAACCAATAAAATACCTTATTCCACCAGACTTGATATCCTGGGTCTTGAAAACTTGGAACTCCGTTGCCTTCGACAGGATCTGGGTTTAGCATATAAAATCATCCATTGTAATGTCCTTCCTGTCAATGACTTTTTTAGTTTCAATAACAATATCACAAGAGCTACCAACAGATTTAAACTCAATGTCAACCGCTCCAGTTTAGATTGCAGAAAACACGATTTCTGTAACAGAATTGTATATGCTTGGAATGCATTGCCTGACTCTGTGGTTTCTTCTCATAACCCCAAAGGCTTTACTCAAAAACTGTCCACGGTTGACCTCACCACTTTCCTAAGAGGACTCTAAGGGGCGTGCATAAGAGCACAAACGTGCCTACCGTTCCTGTCCTATTGTTTCTTCCCCTATGTATATATATGTTTATAGTACCTCGTTTCTCCTCATATATACGTTCATATATTATATATCCCCTTATGCAATGCTTGTATATATTGTTACGACAAAATAAATAAAATAAATAAAATAAAATAAATAAAGTCCAACACTTGGGCTTGTTTCCAGATTGATACCTAACTGCAACCTCTATTGATTGAGGTTGATGATGACTGTTGTCATCAGGGAGGTTGGAGGGTTATTGCTTTTTTATTGTTTTATATTGGGTTTTTATCTTTGTAAACCGCCAGGAGAAACTGAGAGTGAGTTGGTCAGCTGTATACATTTTTATAAATAAATAAATGAAACAAACAGCAAATATCCAAGTTTTATACACTGGGCAAACAGAAGATCTAAACACACACACATACACTTTATTTTCAGAACTTGCACAATTACCCTATAAAACAATGCAGTGTAATTCTTTCTTTTTCAAAAATTATTTTTTATCATATTGAGACAGCATAAAATAGTTTTTATATGCATCAGTGATCAGAAGCTTGTTACCTTTGAAAACTGCTCTTTGTTTGAAACACCGTTTCTCTAGGCTCTGTATATTGTGCATGGATGTTTAATATCTAATCTACAATCCCAGGCCAGCCAAGATGAAACACTTAAAAACAACATCCCTCATCAAACAAATAATATACAATAAAAAGATAATGCTCTAAACAAAATCAAAGAACAAGCATCAAAGTGTAAGGAATTGGTCTCTAGAGGGAATATTTTGTTAATCTTCAAATGGAAAATGAATTGCAAAATCAGATTTGACAAAAGAATTCTCTTTATTCTACATGTAGTATTAAAAGGAGCAATTTCAGAAATGGAATTAAAATAAGCCATTTCAGAAATGTTATGCAGAAAGATCTAAGAGATTTCAACTTAAACTGGTACACTATTCAGTTTCAAAACTACAAAATATAAACATGTTTAATTGTTCAAAGTGATAATCAACTGTGCAATTATATTGGGAATGCAGGCAAAATAAATAAAAATTCATGATCAATCCTGATAATAGCAATAGCACTTAAACTTATATACTGCTTCATAGTGCTTTACAGCCCGCTCTAAGCAGTTTACAGAGTTTGCCCCAACAATCTGGGTCCTCATTTTATGAACCTCAGAAGGATAGAAGGCTGAGTCAACATTGAGCTGGTCAGGATCCAAGTCCTGGTAATGGGAATACAGAGTTAGCCTGCAATATTGCATTCTAAGCACTGTGCCACCATGGATAAGAGGATAAGTAAGTTTGTTTATGAGAACTAAGGTAAATATATAGTATTTTTCAAGCTTGAGAAGAATGACGGGACAGGGTAGATTGAAAGATCCCAAATTATCATGAAATAAGATTCTAAATCAAATTTTCATTAGGTCTTTGCATCAGTGTTGACTCCTGATGGCAGCCCAGATTACTTCCTGCAGTTTTCTTAGCAAGATTTTCTGAAGTGGTTTGCTTTTGCCACCTTCTTCCTAGGATTGAGAGAGTCCAAAGTCACCCAGCTGGTTACATGCCTAAAGCCAGATTACAATTCAGTCTCCTGGTTTCTAGCCTGATACACAATTCACTACTCTGAACTGGCTTCCATTAATCACTTCGGTGGGGACAATTCCAAAGATTTTGCTGGTGATTTCAAAATCACTTTCAGTTATTAAAAGGATTTCTCTGAAGAGTGAGAAACGTTCACTGTTAACCATGGGAAAGTCATCAGTTCTTTCTTTTTGACATTTATTTATTTATTTATTTATTTATTTATTTTATTCGATTTTTATACCGCCCTTCTCCCGAAGGACTCAGGGCGGTGTACAGCCAATTAAAAAAGCACAATATATACATTAAAACAAGACTAAAACAAAACATATTACAAAATGGCCAAAAATTTAAAACAGTTTAAAACCCTAAAATATAAATAGCCCCAATTAAAATTTAGTAAAACATCTAAGCCAGTCCCGCTTGAATAAATAGATGCGTTTTCAGCTCACGGCGAAAAGTCCGAAGATCAGGCACTTGACGTAAACCAGGGGGAAGTTTGTTCCAAAGCGTAGGAACTCCCACAGAGAAGGCCCTATCCCTGGGGGCCGCCAGCCGACATTGTCTGGTGGATGGCACCCTGAGAAGGCCCTCTCTGTGTGAGCGTACGGGTCGGTGGGAGGCAAAGGGTAACAGCAGGCGGTCCCGTAAGTACCCGGGCCCTAAGCCATGGAGCGCTTTAAAGGTGGTAACCAGAATCTTAAAGCGCACCCAAAAGACCACAGGAAGCCAGTGCAAACTGCACAGGATTGGTGTTACATGGGAGCAACGGGTTGCTCCCACTATTACCCGCGCAGCTGCATTCTGGACTAGCTGCAGCCTCCGGGTGCACTTCAAGGGCAGCCCCATGTAGAGAGCATTGCAATAATCCAAACGGGAAGTGACAAGAGCATGAGTGACCGTGCATAAGGCATCCCGGTCAAGGAAGGGGCGCAACTGGCGAACCAAGCGTACTTGGTAAAAAGCCCTCCTGGAAACGGCCACCAAATGATCATCAAACGACAGCTGCCCATCCAAGAGGACACCCAAGTTGTGCACCCTTTCCATTGGGGCCAATAACTCGCCCCCCACAGTCAGCTGCGGCTGCAGCTGACTGTACCGGGGTGCCGGCATCCACAGCCACTCCATCTTGGAGGGATTGGGCTTGAGTCTGTTTCTCCCCATCCAGACCCGTACAGCTTCCAGACACCGGGATAGCACTTCGACAGCTTCATTGGGGTGGTCCGGGGTGGAGAAGTACAGCTGCGTATCATCAGCATACAGATGGTAACTCACCCCGAAACCACTAATGACCTCACCCAGCGGCTTCATGTAGATGTTGAACAGGAGGGGCGAGAGAATCAACCCCTGAGGCACCCCACAAGTAAGGCGCCTCGCGGTCCACCTCTGCCCCCCTGTCAACACCGTCTGCGACCAGTCGGAGAGATAGGAGGAGACCCACCGATAAACGGTGCCTCCCACTCCCAAGCTCTCCAACCGGTGCAGCAAGATACCATGGTCGATGGTATCAAAAGCCGCTGAGAGATCTAATAGAACCAGGGCAGAGGAACAACCCCTATCCCTGGCCCTCCAGAGTTCATCCACCAATGCAACCAAAGCTGTCTCCGTACTATGACCGGACCAGAAGCCGGACTGGAACGGGTCTAGATAGACAGCTTCATCCAGGTACTGGGGAAGCTGCCACGCAACCACACTCTCTACAACCTTCGCCACAAAGCGAAGGTTGGAGACTGGACGATAATTTCCCAAAATAGCTGGGTCCAGGGAAGGCTTCTTGAGGAGGGGGTCTCACCACCGCCTCTTTCAAGGCGGCGGGGAAAACCCCTTCCAACAATGAAGCATTTATAATTCCCTGGAGCCAGCCTCGTGTCACTTCCTGAGTAGCCAGCACCAGCCAGGAAGGACACGGGTCCAGTAAACATGTGGTTGCATGTAACCTCCCCAGCAACCTGTCCACGTCCTCGAGAGCCACAGACTCAAACTCATCCCAAACAACCTCAACAAGACGCGCCTCCGTCATCCCACTTGGATCATCGCAATTTTGGTCTAAACTATCCCGAAGCTGAACGATTTTATCGTATAGATAACCGTTAAACTCCTCAGCACGTCCCTGCAAGGGGTCATCCCGCCCCTCCTGATGAAGGAGGGAGCGGGTCACCCGAAACAAGGCGGCCGGGCGGTTATCTGCCAATGCAATGAGGGTGGAAACGTAAGAACGTTTCACTTCCCTCATTGCCACTAGGTAGGTCTTAGTAAAAGATCTCACTAGTGTCCGATCAGCTTCGGAATGGCTAGACCTCCAAGTACTCTCTAGGCATCTTCTCCGGCGTTTCATCTCCCTCAGCTCCTCAGAGAACCAAGGAGCCAATTGAGATCTACGCCGGGTCAGAGGCCGCAAAGGCACAACACGGTCCAAAGCCCCAGTCGCGGCCCGTTCCCAGGCTGCAACTAGTTCTTCATTCGTGCTGTGGGCAAGATCCTCAGGGAACGGCCCAAGCTTCGTCCGGAACCTCTCAGGGTCCATCAGGTGCCTGGGACGGAACCAACGCAATGGCTCCATCTCCCTGCGGTGGTGAGCGGCGGTCCGAAAGTCTAGGCGAAGGAGAAAATGATCCGACCATGACACCGGTTCCGTCACTAAATCTCCTAATTCCAGATCATTAGACATATTTGTTCTATAGCAACAATGGAACTTTGTTGGCAGCTTGACTACTTTATATCCTCCATAATACTTTGGCTAAGCCTGGCCTGTGTTGGACATGAAAGGAAGGTCAAAAGTAATTACTACAAATATATCTGATTATGCTTGGAGATAATTGTATAATGTGACTTTTTATTTGAGGAGACCCTTTAACTTGAACATTAGCTGTTGTCTTACTTTGTGATTCTGATGTTTACGTTAATCTGCAGAATCTTTGGTGCTCACTGAGCTTGGTTGTTTTCTGGCAGACATTTCTTTATCCAACTAGGTAACATCATCAATACTAAAAAGGAGTTAAGTGGCTTACCCTGTCTGTCAGGGTAAAACCCATCGCTACCAGTTTGCTGGTGGGCAGGTGGGTGGAGCCTTCCGCCACCGTGGCTACTGGTTTGTCCGATCTGGGGTGAACCAGTAGCAATCCACCACTGCTTTACACTGATGATGTTAGCTAGTTCGGTAATGAAATGTTTGAAAGAAAACAAGCTCAGAGAGCATCAAGGACAGCAGAGTTCAAGTTCAAGTCTGAATTACAATATTCTCTTCTACTGGCATCACTTTAATCTCAAGATCCAACCTTTGGCTTGATATTTGTCTGATTCCCCTGCCATGTTCAATATAAACAAGGAAAAGAAATATACACCAGCTAGAACAACGAACTTCCACAAATAAAAATATTTTCCCAACAATGAGAAAATACCAGTAATTCCACTGGTAACTTACCAGCCATTATTTTAGGCCTATTCATACACGCCAGCTGGCTATTTATTTCCCATAGGTGATTGTCTATAAACTGGGAAGGATTCACATGGGCAACTGCAGTGATAACCACAGTAGTTGTCATGTTCACCTTTAAGTCTCTCCATGTCATCTGGTGTATGAGAAGGTCAACAAGGAAAAGTAGTAAAAGTCTGACTTGCACATATGAATAATCCCTAAGGTCTCAACTAAGAAACTCCATGTGAACACCCATGAGCACATGAACAGACATATTTGCAAGCTCATCTATTGAGATAAAGTTTTTAAGTCCTAGAAAACCCTGAACTCTTGAAAATCCCTTACTAACAAGGGAAAGCTTAAATGGCAATAAATTAACCAATGCAGCCCTTCTGTAGCTTCTGTCAGGAGACAGCCACAGATTCTTTTGATATAATCAATAGGCCACTCAGCCTTCAGTGCGGTGTTGTAGTGAACAGAGCTTTTTCCCCCTAAAGATATGTTATTTTGTGAGATATCAAATAAAACGAAAGCACTGGCTTTTGACAGCTCACTCAAAAAGAATGATAATCAGCCAAAAGGTTCATGTGCTTTAACGTTACCCAGTGGACTTGTAATAGAGAGAAGGATGCACAAGTGAATTAGCAAATTTCTATTTTGCAAGTTGATGTCATTCTCAATGGGTATGGCATACATATGCACAGAGAGAGGGGGAGGGACAAAAGAGAGGAGAGAGAGAGGGAGAGGGAGAAGGAGAGGGAGAGGGAGAGGGAAAGAGAGAGAGGGAGGGAGGGAGGGAGGGAGAGGGAGAGATATGAAAAAATGCCTCTGCAATTTCTCGCTTTACCTGACTTCCTGCATCTTTCGAAGTCCATTCTTACCATTGTCTGCTCTTTGGACAGTAGAATAGATAAGGGAAGGAGGTTTACCAAGTCTACAGAAATACAATTGGATGGTCTGTCCTTCTAGAAAAAGATTCATGGTTTGCATAGCGGAGAAAGAGAACAGAACATCCTGTACCTTTGATTTTCATCCCTAAAGTTAAGGATATTAAAAGGAACCCATGCTATACTCTAAACATTTAAGATTTCCGAAGATGATTGAAGTTCTAGGAAGGGTATAAAGAAGGAAGCTGTAGAGATGCAGAGAAAAAATTCCCAAAGGTTTAAAGATGAGAAGTTAATAAATCAAAACTAAACCTGCCAATCTAGATAATGAGCAAACCAATAAAATCTTTGAGTAAGCAATAAAAGCAGAAAGGTTTTTCTCTCTTTCAGCTGGGATTCTAAAAGAGGATGAGTGTAGCTTTATTTTGCTTGCTCTCATGCAGAAACAACAGACATGCCATTGGAAGGGAAAAAAATCATAAAAACTGGATCTCACTTACTTTGGCCATGTAATGCGGGTGAATTCACCAGAGAAAACAACTATGTTGGGAAGAATTAGTGGAAAAAGGAAACCAGGCTACCAAAGGACACGATGGCTGGACACCATCAAAGCTGACACCAGCCAGAGCATAGAGCAACTCAAAGAAGCTGTGAAAGATTGGAAGACGTGGAAAGAATTGGCCCATAGAATTGGCAAGAGTTGGACATGACTGAATGGATAACATCATCTCATCATCATTATGCAGAGATGTCAGGCTTCTTAACCTGGAAATGCCACCAAACATGGAAAAGAGAATCAGAAGAAAGTAGCCACTTATAGAAGAGCAGTATTAGATGAAAATTAGCACAAAGTCTCTGCCTGATGGGTATCTGGGTTACATTATGTTAGCTGTAACATAAAATCTGCACTGATGGTGGCAGTGACCAAGAATAGCCACCCACACCAACCCACAATTTTGGGATCCAGAAAAACTAATCCGCTGCACGCTTCTGAATAAAAATGCAACATATACACACCATTACAGAAAAGCATGTATCAATAAAGGAGAACGTGCCTAAAGGTCTCCTTAGCTACAGGTTGTTTGTGTGCTTTTCTTTTTTCACAAAACAAGATAATTTCTAATAAATTAACCTAGTGTAACTCTGATTTCCTTGAATTTACATTATAAATGCATTTGTAAACTGTCTGCTTTTAACATAAAATGACAATTGAAATTCCAGACACACAAGGTTTCAGTTCTATAGGAAAGTATATAATATGCAGGTAATACATCCTATGTAATCATACTGAGTTTTGTACAACCAGAAATGAAGTTTAGTGATTATCATTTTTCATAAGCCATTTTTGCAAGAATCATAGTCCTTTATTACAATACATATTTACTTTATTACAACATATATTAACAACAGCTGGTTTCAAGATACATACTCGGCACATGAGTTCTCATTTCTCCTAATTGCTGTATACATTCCTCCACAAACCTGTGTAAACAAGGCATTACGAACTATAGCTGACCAGATTATAAAGGCTGAAGCCAAATATCCAGATTCTCATCTATTTATCTGCACAGGACTGGACTAGATTTTAGATTTTAAATTTAAATTGGTTTTAATGGGTTTTATTATGTATACTGTTATTTTTAATTATTCGGCTATTTGGAATAAGTTTTTTAATTGATATTTTATTTTGTATTTATATGTATTTTTTATCTGCCTGAGTCCCTAGGGAGATAGGGCAGTATAAAAATACGAAAAATAAAAATAAAATAAAAAATAAATAAAATTCACTGGCCATTGTCCCACTAGAGGCAAGAATACTTTAGACCATTGCTACACAACACTAAAAGATGCTTATTAAACTGATGCTTATCGCAAGCAGCTGTGGGACACTCTGATCATTGCATGATTCACCTTGTACCTGCCTACAGACAAAGACTTAAAATGACTAGGGCCGGGTTATCTACGGGACCGCCTACTGCGACCAGATACCTCTCACCGACCCGTGCGCTCTCACAGGGAGGGACTCCTCAGGGTGCCGTCAGCTAGGCAGTGTCGTCTGGCGACGCCCAGGGGAAGGGCCTTCTCTGTGGGGGCTCCCGCCCTCTGGAACGAGCTCCCCCCAGGACTCCGTCAACTTCCGGACCTTCGAACCTTCCGTCGCGAGCTCAAGACACATTTATTCATTTGTGCAGGACTGGCTTAGATTTTAAATTTTATAGGGGTTTTAAATTGATTTTAATATTTATATTTCTATTTTTAATGATAGGGCACTGGAATAAGTTTTTTAAAGATTATTTTAATTTTGTACACTGATGTTTTATATGCCTGTGAACCGCCCTGAGTCCTTTGGGAGATAGGGCGGTATATAAATTTAAATAATAAATAAATAAATAAATAAATAAACCAACAATTAAGCCAGTGAGGACCTGGACTTAGGAGGCAAAGTTAAAGCTACAGGTCTGCCTTGACTGCATTGATTAGAATGTTTTCGGAAATACCTCTGCAGACCTAGATGAACTCACAGATACTGTAACATCGTATGTCAGCTTCTGTGAAGAAGCTTTGTGTACTGACCAGGAACTTGTGAAAATACAGTAACAATAAACCTTGGTTCACAGCTAAACTTAAGCAGCTACGTCGTTCCAAAGAGGAAGCCTACAGAAAAGGTGATAAAATGCTGTACAATCAGGCCAGAAACATATTAACAAGGGAGATCAGAGCAGCAAAAAGAAGCTACTCTGAAAAGCTAAGAAATCAGTTCTCAACAAACAAACCAGCAAACATGTGGAAAACTCTTAAAAATATCACCGGTTATGGCAAAACTCCTTCCCAGGCTGAAGGAAATCAACAACTGGCAAATGGCCTGCAGGATTGAAAGGAAACTACAGCCACCTATCTCCACAACCCCCATCCCAGACACAGCAACAGCCAAACCTTCTACAACTGACCCCATTCCATTGGGTTCACAATCCCTGGTGATCACAGAAAAGGAAGTGCAGAACCTATTTCACAGACAAAAGCCAGGCCCAGACAAGCTAACTCCTTCTTGGTTAAAAGTCTGTGCTGACCAGTTGGCCCCCATCTTCACCCGAATCTTCAATAAATCACTAGAGATGTGCTATGTTCCTTCTTGCTTCAAATGCTCCGCTATCATCCCAGTGCTGAAGAAGCCCACCATCAAGGAACTGAATGACTACAGACCAATTGCTCTAACATCTCTAGTTATGAAAACCTTTAAAAGGCTAGTGATGTCCCACTGAAAACCATCAGGGATCCGCTGTTAGACCCCCTGCAATTTGCATAATGAGCAAATAGATCGACAGATGATGCTGTTAATATGGCTCTGCACTACATCCTACAACATCTTGAATCTCCAAAGACCTACGCAAGGGTCGTAGACTTTAGTTCAGCATTCAATACCATCATACTGGACGTTTTTGTAATTAAACTAAATCAGCTAGTGGTACCTGAACACACTTGTAAGTGGATCATAAGCTTCCTAACAGACAGGAAGCAGCAGGTGAAGCTAAGCAAAATCACATCAGATATCTGTACAATTAGCACAGCCCCCCTCCCCCGCCCAAGGATGTGTGCTTTCTCCACTTCTCTTCTCTCTGTGTACCAATAACTGCATCTCAAACGATCCACTGTTAAACTACTGAAGTTTGCAGATGATACAACATTGATTGATCTCATTCGAGACAATGATGAATCTGCATACAGATGGGAGTTTGAACAACTAGCCTGGTGGTGCAACCATAACAATCTGGAACTGAACACACTCAAAACCGTAGAAATGGTGGTACACTTTAGGAGAAACCCTCCCATACTATTTTTTATTTTTATTTTATTTATTTTTCACAACAGTATATATAAGCATAAGCATGAAATAACTATACCATATATATCATTTATGTAATCGTAAGCATGTAATAAGAAATTGGATAAAATCAAAGGGAACATTAGGGGGCTCCAGTGACGTCACCGCTCCTGCTGGGTGCTCCGCGTTAGAAGATTGTAAAAGTCAGTGAAACAGTATAAATCACTGTTCACTGACCTTAGCATACCCTTGGGGCAAAAGAGGGTTATGCAGAGCTGTGGAAAAGTGGTAGATATAGACAGGGGGTTTGCTCTTAAGAGCGAATTTTCCTGGATTTATGATCCCACCGAATTCCACTACCTCCAACTTCAAACACGCTCCTGTTTTTTTTTCAGGAAAAAGGAGTAGGAGAGTCACTTCTGCTCAAAAGGACTTATTAAATTGATTGATTTTCTAAGCAGACGGGAATTTCACAAGCGTTCGATCTTTGATGTAGAATCAACACGGCAAGTACCGACTCCCTTTTTGAAACCTGAAACCTTTCTTTGTCTCTGATTAATTGACTTTTAAAATGGCGTCTGAAAGTGAAAGTAAATTTTTTTAGTACAACAAAGTAGCGTGGATTGTTACAAACGGAGTTCTCTTATACTGAATGGAGTAAAGGAAAGTTGTTAAGTTTAAATTCCTGATCTTTTTGAAGACAGAATGGCAGCTAAACCTTTAAAGCCTTCTGGAAGAAGGGGATCTGAACCAAGTCTTGAGGATATATTTAAAGAACAATTAAAACTTGGGAGAAAATCTGGGTTAGAAATGTTAAGTTTACACAAGCACAGAATTTAAGGGAAAATTTTTATAAGATGTTTTATAGATGGCACTTAGATCCCAAAAAATTATCACGTATGTATCCTAATATCCAAGCGAAATGTTGGAGGTGTGATTGTGATGACGCTACATATTTTCATATTTGGTGGACTTGCAAGAAAATTAAGGCCTTTTGGATAAGAATTTGGTGGATTATTCAAAATGTACTGAAGAAGAAGATAAAGTTCCTGCCACAATTTTTCCTTTTGGGAATTATAACGGATTGTACAGGGATTGAGACTAAACTGATTCTGAATTTAATAACAGCAGCAAGACTGTTGATTGGACAATATTGGAAGAAAGAAGAGGTACCTACAATAGAAGAATGGATACTGAAAGTCATTAATTTGGCTGAGATGGCTAAAATCTCAGCTTTTTTAAAAGACAATACGCAGGAAAGATATTTAATTGAATGGAAAAAATGGATTGATTATCTACAAAACAGATATCAGATTAAGAAATATCAGATTGCCTTTGAATAATTAGAAAGTTATTTTATGTAATGGGGAGGGGGTTGGGAGATGAAAAGCTTTGGATGAGGTTAATTGGATTGAAGGAAAATTTTATTCTATGTTTGGTTTATGTATAACAATACCTTGTGATTGACCCGGGAAGCCGGGGGGGGGGGGAAGGGAGGGGGGAAGGGGGTTTTTTGGGAGGGAGGGGGGAAAAAAGGGGTGAAAATGTCTTTGTTTTTTTTTAAACTTTTTCAATAAAAATAAAATAAAAACAAAGGGAACATTAGGGCAGGAATGCTAGGCATGTTGGTGCTCTTATGCACGCCCCTTACAATACTGGACAACACAGTATCAACAGTAGAGACCTGTTGCTGAAGGTTTTTTTATTGATTTTCAGGTCCAGTATTCCTAATAAAAATAGTTCCAGTTTCAAATCTGTTTTTTGCCCTGTTATTTCTTCCAGCCATTTTTGAATTTTGCACCAATATTTCCTTGTGATGGGGCACGTCCACCACATGTGGTAGAATGTTCCAAATTTGTGGTTTCATCTCCAGCATTTGAGGGATAAATTTGGGTACATTTTGGCCAATATCGCTGGGGGCAAATACCATCTATAAAACATTTTATAGAGGTTTTCTTTGTAGGTGACAGCTGTTGTAAGTTTATAGTTCCTTGTCTTTGTTATGCCCAAGGTTCCTAGCCCAGCTAATCATCGTTTCTTTTACTACTTCTTTCTCCATTTTATATCCTAGTAAAAAATTGTATAATTTTTGAATCATTTTTCCCGTTCCTAATAACATTTTATCCAGTTCTAATTGTTTCTCATGTATTCCGAATTGTTCTTTGGTTTTTTTTTTTAGTGTCATTTTAATTTGTAGGTAGGGCCACCATTCTATATTTATTCCTTGCATTTTCAATGTTTGTACTGATTTTAATACTCCTTTTTCATCTAAAGTGTTTGAATATCTTACCATTTTACTGACATCTATTGTGTTTGGGTGTGTCACTGCCTCCATTGTTGATAACCAGATGGGATTTGTGTGTCGTGTTTTTTTTTTTTTAAATCTTTACCCAGACTTTAAACAGAGAATTCCTTACAATGTGCCTCTGGAAATATGAATGTGTTTTATTTTTTCCTTCCCAGAGAAAACTGTGCCAATCTGTTTGGAGGTTGTGTCCTTCTAACATTAATATTCTTTTGTTTTTAAATTGAATCCAATCACTCAGTCAACTCAAGGCAGCTGCCTGGTAACACAGTTCCCAGTCTGAGAGGCCGAAATCCCTCATGGTTCCTGCTGTCTTGCAAAAGTTTAAATTTAATACGGGGTGTTTTTCCCTGCCCATATAAAATTGGATGTTATTTTGTTTATTTGTTTGAAGAAATTCTTCTCTAATTTTACTGGTATTGTTTGGAAAAAATATAGCAATTTGGGTAATATGTGTTCTGTCCCCCCACCTCAGTCCAGGAAGCACGAGAAAATGACTCAATTAGCCAGCAATTGAGTCCACGGCAGCTATCAGCTCTGGCAGCAACCCAGCGAGCATCTGCCAAGGTTTTTCTGTTATCTTTCTTGATGCCGGCATATCAACCAGGAAATCTGGAATAAACAGTACTTCAGCTCAAGTTCTCTCTAGGCAGTTTGATTTGTTCGTCACGAAGCAGTATAGCAGCCCCTCCTCCCTGTGGCGTGTGGCTCCGTGACTCAGCACTTTCTAGGCCTGCCCCACCCCTGCTTCTGTTGTTCCCGCCTCTCTTGTCTACGAAACCTGGGGTCTAACCAGTACTGATTGTCCTCAGCTGGGTCTGGAAGCATTTCCTGGGCGGGGGGAGATACAGGAGACAGAGGCCTCGTCACCTCTTCCATCTGGCCTGCCTCTGGCTCCTGGAGCTGAGCCAGGGAAGCCGGCCCTGAAGAAGGGAGCCCTGATGGCCCTTCCCCTCACTCTCTGAGTTACTGTCTGGCAGGGGGTCAGGCCCGGGGGGAGCTGGAGCCACAACAATGTTAATTTTAATTGTTGAAAATCTGCCAATTAATGATATCTGTAATTTATTCCAATTTTCCATATCTTTTTGTATTTGTTTTAGCAGTGCATTATAATTATCCTCTTTTATCGTGATACATTTTGCCGATAGCCATACTCCCAGGTATTTAATTTTCTTGGCTCTTCAAATTCCCATTTTTTTATTTTTATTTATTTATTATTAAATTTCTATATCACACCATCTCCCGAAGGACTCAGGGCGGTTTACAGCCATATTAAAATACACGATAAATATAAAGTAATAAATAACAATATTAAAAACAATTAAAACCAAATAGTTAATGGCCCAATCACTAAAAACGGTCAAAGACCGATTTAAAACCATTTAAAATTTCATTTAAAATATGTTTTAGGCTAGTCCCGCTCGATGAAATAATAAGGTGTTCAGTTCATGCTTGAAGGCCCGGAGGTCGGGAAGTTGTCGTAACCCCGGAGGTAGCTCGTTCCATAGAGCTGGTGCTGCCACAGAGAAGGCCCTCCCCCTGGGGGCCACCAACCTACATTGTTTGGTCGACAGCACCCTGAGGAGGCCTGCTCTGTGAGAGTGCACAGGTCATTGGGAGGCAAACGGTGGCAGAAGGCGGTCTCGTAAATATTCCGGTATTTTCTCCTCTAATTCTTCGTTTTGTCTTTAGTTTACTTTTTGGTTAATATTTTAGTTTTCCCTTTGTTTATGTTAAGCCCTGCCACTTTGCCAAATTGATTTATATCTTGTAGTAGTATTAATTCCATCTCTAAAGGCTCTTCTATAATAAATGCCAAGTCATCAACAAAGGCGTGTACTTTATATTCTTGTTCTCTAATTTTTAATCCTTTAATCTCCCGGTTCTGTCTAATTTGTTGCATCAGTGTCTCTACTGAAATAATAAATAACAAAGGGGATAGGGGGCATCCCTGTCTAACTCCTTTTGTTATACTGAAGCCTACTGTTGTTTCTCCATTTAATATTTTTGCTTTCTGGTTCAAATATATTGATCTAATTGTTCTAATAAATTTCTCACCAAAATTCATTGCTACTAGTTGGTTAATTAAAAAATCCCAATTTAAATTGTTGCATGCTTCTTGTGTATCAAGAAATATCAATGCTGCTTGCTTTTCCAGGTGTATTTCATAATATTCTAATGTATTCATTATCGTTCTTATATTACTTTTTATGTGTCTGTTGGGTAAGAATCCATTCTGGTCTGGTTGTATGATTTCATTTAGTATGTTTCATCGTTTCTGCCATTATTGTCATAAATATCTTACAGTCGACATTCAACAGCAAGATTGGCCTATAATTTTGGATTTTTCCTCTTTCTGCATTATCTTTGGGAATTAGGGTTATCAGTGCCTCCATCCAGGATATTGGTATCGTGGCTTGCTATAATATTTTGTTGTATATTTCTATTAGTAGTTTCTCCAATAGTTTTTGTAATTCTTTGTGAAATTCTGCTGGGATTCCATCTGGACCCGGTGTTTTATTACTCTTTTGTTTTTGAATTGTTTTAATTCTAACATCATTATTTTTTTCATCTAAAGTTTCTTTTATTATTTCTGGTAGTGTTGGGAGATTTCTCTGCTGTAGATATCTTACTGCTATATTTTCTTTTTCTTCCTTCTGATAGTGTGTTATCCCTTTTTTACCTTCACTGTAGTTGTATTAATTTCTTTTCTTTTTTTAATTTGTAGGCCAAGCATCTCCCCGGTTTATTGGAGTTTTCAAAGTAGTTTTGTCTGGTTAATCTAATTTTTTAGGCTATTTCATCTTGTGTGATTAGATTTAATTTATGTTTAATTATATCACTTTCATCTCTAATTTCCTGGTTTTGAGGTTCTTTCTGCATTTTATATTCTAATTTTTCCAATTTCTCTTGCAATTCTGTATATTGTTTCTTTTTGTTTTTATTTCTTCGTATTGTATATGTCATTGTAAGACCCCAAACGTTAAGCTTTAGTTGTTTCCCACATGTTTTGAATAGTTATCTGTTCATTCCAATTTTCCTTTAGAAAAAACACTAATTCTTTTATCCATACTTATTTATTTATTTATTTATTTATTTATTTATTTATTTATTTATTTATTTATTTATTTATTTATTTAGATTTTTATACCACCCTTCTCCCGAAGGACTCAGGGCAGTGTACAGCCAAAAGATAAAAAACCCACTATATATACAATTAAAACAATAAATTTAAAACAGAGCAAATTACAAAGTGGCCAACATTTAAAAATTAAAAAACTAAAAACCCTAAAATAATAAAACCCCAATTAAAATTTAATAAAACTTTTAGGCCAGTTCCGCTTGAATGAATAAGTGTGTTTTCAGCTCACGGCGAAAGGTCCGAAGATCAGGCACTTGGCGTAAGCCAGGGGGAAGTTCGTTCCAGAGCGTAGGAGCTGCAACAGAGAAGGCCCTTCCCCTGGGGGCTGCCAGCCGACATTGTTTGGCGGATGGCACCCTGAGAAGACCCTCTCTGTGTGAGCGTACGGGTCGGTGGGAGGCATGAGGTAACAGCAGGCGGTCCCGTAAGTACCCGGGCCCTAAGCCATGGAGCGCTTTAAAGGTGGTAACCAAAATCTTAAAGCGCACCCGAAAGACCATAGGAAGCCAGTGCAGACTGCGTAGTAGTGGCTCCCGTTACTACTCGCGCAGCTGCGTTCTGGACTAACTGCAGCCTCCGGGTGCACTTCAAGGGCAGCCCCATGTAGAGAGCATAGCAATAATCCAGACGAGAAGTAACCAGAGCATGAGTGACCGTGCATAAGGCATCCCGGTCAAGGAAGGGACGCAACTGGCGAACCAAGCGTACTTGGTAAAAAGCCCTCCTGGAGACGGCCGCCAAATGATCATCAAAATATTGACACATTAGACATATTGACACATTAGTATAATCTTATTAATATACCCTCAGGTACCAGTCATCAGAACATTATTTCATTTTTATTAATTGTGTTGTGAGGAATTGATAATCTCTTTTCTCCCTAATTCTCTTTGGTATCTGTTTAAGAGTTATTACTCTCTTCCTTTATAGGAATCTTCATCTTCTCCCTAGTTTTCTCCTTTAGTGAATAATTGCAAATGTTTGAAAATCAGTCGGTGGGAACTGAACCAAATCTACAAATGACTGTCCATTGTTACTCCCAGAAGTTGTAATTACTAACATATAAACCATGGTGGCACAGTGGTTAGAATGCATATTGCAGGCGAATTCTGCCAACTGCCAGCAGTTCTATTCTCACAGTCTCAAGGTTGACTCAGTCTTCCATCCTTCTGGGGTCAATAAAATGAGGACCCAGACAGTTGGGGTCAACAGAGCTGTGGTGGTGCAGTGATTAGAATGTAGTATTGCAAGCTACTTCTCTGACTGCCAGCTGCCAGCAGTTCACAGTTCGAGTCTCACCAGCTCAAGGTTGCCTCAGGCTTCCATCCTTCTGAGGTAGGTAAAATGAGGAACCAGATTGTTTGGGGCAATATGCTAACTCTGTAAACCACGTAGAAAGGGCTGTAAAAAACTGTGAAGTGGTATATAAGTCTAAGTGCTATTGCTATTGCTATATCTGTTAACTTAAAACTAAGCAGAAATGTTCTGACAGTGACAACAATTAATCAGTGAAGGGGTTTCCTCTATAAGATGTGGGTGCTCACGCAATGGAGGTTTCCAAGAAGAGCTTGGACAATCATTGGTCTGGAATGGTATAGGCAGGGGTGGGTTTCTACCGGTTCACCCCTGTTTGGGTGAACCAGTAGTGGCAGGAGGTTTCGCCCACCCACCCAGATGGCATCAAAAATGCTCTGTGCATGCACAGAAGTGCCATGCACTCACAAAGTGAGTGAACGCATCTGCATGCTACCGATAGTGAACCTGTTAAGTTCTTGCAAGGAAGAGACAGCAGGAACTTTCAGCTCTTTATTAATCCAGTAAATCAATTACAAACAGCTCAGCAGCCACCAAGCCTCACTCTTTATAGAGCTCTGGCATGCAAGCTGGCCAATAGCAGCAATTTAAAACTCCCACCTCTGAATCCACCAATCAACCAATCAGCGGTGGCTATGCAAATTGCATATGTACGTAACACCTCTCCCCACCTAGAATAAAAATGTCCAAGCAATATTCAATACAAAAAAGGTCCAATCAATGTCCAATAAAAGTAATATAATTATACAGGTAGGCAGGGTGTCTAATTGTCCTACTGGGCCTGCGCGATTCAGTTGTTCCCTGGTTTCCATTGAGTGAGGTTGAATTTATGCCTCCTCCGGCTGGCAACAATGGAAAAGCCTGGAATTCCCCCCCCGGTGCGTTGCCATTCCAGGCCCAGGATCAAGGGGGCTCTTTTCCCAGCTGCCTCACAGGACCTTGTCAGTCACAGATAAGTCTCGGTGCTCTCTCTCCGAATTATAGAACAGGTAGTCTTGGCTGATGTCAGTCAGGACTTGTTTTTGGTTGATGTCAGTCAGGACTGGTTCTCTGTTGTCAGCATCCTTGTGATTGTAAGGTCCTCAGGGTGGAGACTCGTGATAGTCGATGTCGCTCCCCTAGTTTTCTCTCTCAGTCCTCCTTAACTGGAGCAGGGGCCTCTGTGGCTCAGACTGGTAAGACAATCTGCTATTAACACAGCTGCTTGCAATTACTGCAGGTTCTAGTCCCACCAGGCCCAAGGTTGACTCAGCCTTCCATCCTTTATAAGGTAGGTAAAATGAGGACCCAGATTGTTGGGTGCAATAAGTTGACTTTGCATATAAATATACAAATAGGATGAAGACTATTGCTAACATAGTGTAAGCCGCCCTGAGTCTTTGGAGAAGGGCGGGATATAAATGCAAATAAAAAAAACAAAACCTGGAACTCTCCCAACTGGGTTCGGAGTTGGTCAACGTGTCGTTTCCACACTCAACCGTCATCCAGCTCCACTTTGTAGGACTTGGGTCCCGTAATGGCCGTAACCCTAGCTGGCACCCAGGTAGGAGGCCCCGTGTAGTTCTGAGTGAAGACCAGGTCACCTACCTCAAACCCCCGGCTGGGTTCAGTGGGCCATGCTGGTGTTTCAGGGTGGTAGTTAGGATGAAGGCAGTCCAGCTGTGACCTCAGCTTGTGTCCCATGAGTACTTCGGCTGGGCTTCTGCCAGTGACAGCGCTGAGGGTGATATGTTGCACCAGAAGGAACTGGTCAATTTTCTCCTGTCAGTTCCCTGGTCCCATGTAGCTGAAAGCATCCGTGTTGGTGATGCTTTTACCAGGGTGGTGTGTATGAGTTTGTAATTATATCCCATCAGAAAGATGGACCATCTAGTCAGTCTGGGGGACATAAAGGCTGGAGTTTGCTGGTCTCCTGCGATAAGGCCCAGGAGTGGTTTGTGATAGGTGACAAGTTCAAATCTCCGGCCATATAGATATTCATGAAAACACTTTATTCCCGCAATGACAGCCAAGGCTTCCCTATCGAGTTGGCTGTAATTTCTCTCAGCTGGGGATAGTGTCTTTGAATAAAAGGCTATAGGAGCCTCTGATCCATCTGGGAGCCTTTGGCTTAAAACGGCTCTGACTCCAAAAGGGGAAGCGTCGCAGGTCAGTAATAGTGGGAGGGTTTCTGTGTGTTGTATGAGGACGCTGTCAGAGGATAACAGATCTTTCACCGCTGTGAAGGCATCATTCTCCTTCCGTCCCCAAGTCCACGCAGCTGTCTTCCCCAAGAGTCGATGGAGTGGCTCAGCAATGGTAGCCTTTTCTTTCAAAAAAATGCTATAAAAGTTCAATAGTTCCAAAAAGGCTTGCAATTCTGATTTATTCCTGGGGGTTGGAGCTTCTTTGATGGCTTTTATTTTGGAATTAGTGGGATGGATTCCCGAGCCATCAATAAGATACCCAAGAAATTCCACTTGGGTAACCCCGATTTTATACTTTTCCTTTTTTACTTTGAGATCTCTCTTTTAAAACCTCACCAGCGTTTCCCTTAGCCTGATCATTAATTGTTCCATCGACTCTCCTGATATGAAGACATCATTGAAGTAAGGAATGACTCCTAGGATACCCTGCAACAGTCTCTCCATCATACTTTGAAATAACCCCAGGGCCATGCTGACTCCAAATTGTAACCGTTTGCATTTAAATGCCCCTTGGTGGGTTACAATTGTTTGGGCCTCTGCAGTGGCTTCATCCACAGGCGACTGCTGGTAGGCCTGGACCAGGTCCAGCTTGGCAAATATCTTGCCCTTTCCTAAAGAATGTAGCAAATGCTGCACTACTGGTACTGGATACACATGCTGCTGAAGGGCCTTATTAATTGTGAACTTATAGTCCGCGCACACTTTGATTGACCCATCCAGCTTCATTGGGGTGGCTATTGGGGTCTCACATGTGGCATGATCAATCAGCTCTAAAAACCCATGTGCAATTAGTCTATCTAATTGTTCATCGACTTGGGCCGTAAAGCAAATGGAACTCTGTGAGGCTTGAGTCTTATTGGTGCAATATGGGGGTCTAGGTAAAATGATATGGGTTTCCCGATATATTTACCTAGGCTCCCATCAAACACATCACCAAATTCAGTCAGCAGTTGGTCCAGTTCGGTCCCCTGGGTCTGGTGCAATCCCGTGATGCCTACCCCCAATGGTTTAAACCACTTGACGCCTAGCAAGGTGGGGCGATCGCTAGAGATGACCGTTAGGGGTAGGCAGCCCTGGAATTCTTTGAACTGGACCCCTACCTCTGCTCGTCCCAGTACACTAATAGGGTTTCCTTGGTAACCATTTAATCAGATATCCTGAGGTCTCAGTTGCCTTTTGGAGATCTTCAGGTTTAAGCGCTGCAGGGTTTTCCACGATGCGATGGTGAAGAACGATCCGGTATCAAGCTCCATTTGGCAGGGACTTCCCTCAATGGTTACAGTTATGTGGAATTTGTCCCCGTTGCAAGTGTCAGAGTGACCCACAGTTGTTTGATGTATGTCTCGATGATCAGGATAAAAGTCCTCTTGCCATCTGTTTCTCTGGAGCCCCAGCTTTGTATGTCCTTGCCTCCTAGGGGCCGATACTGTTCTATTGGGGGGTGGAGCAGGTTGAGTAGCCTACCAAACCTCAGTGATGTGGCCCTTCCACTGACAGCAGCAGCAAACGGTCTCTTTAAAATGGCAAGCCGATCTTGCATGAAAGGCAGTGTTCTAGGACCAACACTCTTCATATTATACATAAACAACCTCTGTGACCATATTATAAGTAACTGTGTTCTCTTTGTCGATGATTTTAAACTATTTAACACTACCAACATGGCTGCTATCCTTCAAAAACACCTTGACTTTGTGTCGGAATGGTCAAAAATTTGGCAACTCCAAATCTCAACCAACAAATGCTCTGTCTTACACATTGGAAAAAAAGAATCAGAACACTAAGTACAAGCTTGATGGACATGACCGTGTAGATGACCCTCACTCTATCAAAGACCTTGGAGTTCTCATATCAAATTATCTAAGTGACAAAGTCCACTGCAACTATATCGCCAAAAAAGCATTAAGAGTTTTAAACCTAATCTTGCGTAGCTTCTTCTCCAGAAAGATTACACTACTAACCAGAGCATACAAAACATTTGCTAGACCAATTCTCGATTACAGCTCATCAGTCTAGAACCCACACTACATTTCAGACATTAATATGATTGAGCGTGTCCAGAGATATTTTACAAGAAGAGTCCTCCACTCCTCTGATTGCAACAAAATACCTTATGCCACCAGACTTTAAATTCTGGATTTAGAAAATTTAGAACTATGCTGCCTTCGGCATGACCTAAGCAAAACTCATAAAATCATCTGCTATAATGTTCTTCCTGTCGAAGACTACTTCAGCTTCAACCACAACAATACACGAGCACACAATAGAATCAAACTTAAAGAGACTTCCGGTGGCTCCGCTGCCCTGATGGCGGTCTTTTTTTAGACCGCCAGCTCCACGATCTCGTAGAGCCATCCAGACAGCAGAGATCAGCTGTCTGGCAGCTTGAAATCTTCCCCTCAGGCGAAGAGGGGAAGGAGAGCATTCAGGCTGAAGTAGAGCCCCCCGGAAAGCCCGAGAAATGATTCTGGAGGCTTGAGGGTGAAGCTCCTTCAAAAGCCCAGAACAAGCTCCGGATCCGAAGGCGCCTCTGGTCCAACGAGCAGAGCTAAAGGCAGCGTCTACTCCTGCCATCGATAGGGATCAATGATTGGATTTTAAGGCAGGCGGAATGAAAACAGGAATACAGGCATGTATGTATCAATTGAAACTCCCTAATTAGAAGATTTAGTTTGAAAAAATAGAGATGAAGAAAAGAAAATGGCATTTGTGGATTGAAAGCGAAAGTTAAGGAAATGCCTGTTAGTTGTTGGCATTGATGTTAATTGAAGAGATTATGTGAAAGGAATAAGGATTTGAATTTTTTTTATTATTATTTTTTTATAATTCAAGAGGAGAAGAAACAAGATTCTTTTTCTTTTTCTTTTTCTTTTCCTTCCTTTTAAGTGGAAACTGTAAGTGGAAACTGTAAGTGAAGAAAGCGAAAGTTAAAAAGTTTTTTAATATTGCTTTGCCTAGGATTTTGCTACTTGCTGGATTTGATTTTTATATGGAGAAATAAAGTGGAACTGGGAAGATTTATAATTGATTTAATAAAAGATTTGACTTTGGTTGAATATAAAACAAAAGTAAAACGGCTTCTGTGAAAGTTTTTAAGGAAGCTGGAGCTTCGTTAACCCAACTTTATAAATTACAAGACAAGTTGAAGGAATTTCTCAAGGCTCAAATGTTGGCTCGGGATAAAAAAATTAAAGAAATTGAGGACAAAATATTGCAAATTAAAGACACTGTCATGGTCAGATCACTCTCTTTTTCGCCTGGACTTTCTGACCGCTATTCCCCACCGCAGGGAGACGGAGCCGATACGTTGGTTCCGTCCCAGGCGCCTGATGGACCCGGCGGGGTTCCGGACGGAGCTTGGGCCATTTCCTGAGGGTCTGGCCCACGGCTCGACTGAGGAACTTGTTGCGGCCTGGGAACGGGCCGCGGCGGGGGCCTTAGACCGGGTCGTGCCTTTGCGGCCTCTGACCCGGCGCAGGTCCCAACCGGCTCCTTGGTTCTCCGAGGAGCTGCGAGGGATGAAGCGCCGGAGAAGACGCCTAGAGAGTTCTTGGAGGTCTAGCCATTCGGAAGCTGATCGGACACTAGTGAAGTCCTATACTAGGACTTACCTAGTGGCATTGAGGGAAGCGAGGCATAGCTACGCCTCCTCCCTCATTGCATCGGCAGATAACTGCCCAGCCGCCCTGTTTTGGGTGACTCGCTCCCTCTTACATCAGGGGGAGCGGGATGACCCGTTGCAGGGACGTGCTGAGGAGTTTAACGGTTATCTATACGATAAAATCGTTCAGCTTCGGGATGGTCTGGACCAGAATTGTAGTGACGCGGGTGAGACGGCGGAGGGCGGTCTTGGTGACATTTTATGGGATGAGTTTGACCCTGTGGCTCCCGAGGACATGGACAGGTTGTTGGGTAGGTTGAATGCCACCACGTGTTTACTGGACCCGTGCCCCTCCTGGTTGGTGCTGGCCACTCAGGAGGTGACACGAGGCTGGCTCCAGGCAATTACAAGCGCTTCTTTGGTGGAGGGAGTCTTCCCGACCGCCTTGAAAGAGGCGGTGGTGAGACCCCTCCTCAAGAAGCCTTCCCTGGACCCGGCTGTTTTAGGTAATTATCGTCCGGTCTCCAACCCGCCGGCGAAGGTTGTAGAGTATGGTGGCATATCAGTTTCCTTACACCTGGATGAAACTGTCTATCTAGACCCGTTCCAGTCCGGCTTCCGGCCCGGTTACAGCACTGAGATGGCTTTGGTCGCGTTGGTGGATGATCTCTGGAGGGCCAGGGATAGGGGATGTTCCTCTGCCCTGGTCCTGTTAGACCTCTCAGCGGCTTTTAATACCATCGACCATGGTATCTTGCTGCGCCGGTTGGGGGGATTGGGAGTGGGAGGCACCGTTTATCGGTGGTTCTCCTCCTATCTCTCCGATCGGTCGCAGACGGTGTTGACGGGGGGGCAGAGGTCGGCTCCGAGGCGCCTCACTTGTGGGGTGCCGCAGGGGTCGATCCTCTCGCCCCTTTTGTTCAACATCTATATGAAGCCGCTGGGTGAGATCATCAGTGGCTTCGGTGTGAGGTACCAGCTGTACACTGATGACACCCAGCTGTACTTTTCCACACCGGGCCACCCCAACGAAGCTATCGAAGTGTTGTCCCGGTGTTTGGAGGCCGTACGGGTCTGGATGGGGAGAAACAGGCTCAAGCTCAATCCCTCCAAGACAGAGTGGCTGTGGATGCCGGCATCCCGGTACAGTCAGCTGGGTCCTCGGCTGACTGTTGGGGGCGAGTCATTGGCCCCGATGGAAGGGGTGCGCAACTTGGGCGTCCTCCTGGATGCACGGCTGTCTTTTGAAGATCATTTGACGGCCGTCTCCAGGAGAGCTTTTTACCAGGTTCGCCTGGTGCGCCAGTTGCGCCCCTTTCTAGACCAGGATGCCCTATGCACGGTCACTCACGCCCTCGTGATGTCTCGCCTGGATTACTGCAATGCTCTCTACATGGGGCTCCCCTTGAAGGGCATCCGGAGACTGCAGTTAGTTCAGAATGCGGCTGCGCGGGTTATAGAGGGAGCCCCTCGGGGCTCCCGTACGACACCTATCCTGCGCAGACTGCACTGGCTACCTGTGGCCTTCCGGGTGCGCTTCAAGGTGTTGGTAACCACCTTTAAAGCGCTCCATGGCATAGGGCCGGGTTATCTACGGGACCGCCTACTGCTACCAAATACCTCTCACCGACCCGTGCGCTCTCACAGAGAGGGACTCCTCAGGGTGCCGTCAGCTAGGCAGTGTCGTCTGGCGACGCCCAGGGGAAGGGCCTTCTCTGTGGGGGCTCCCACCCTCTGGAACGAACTCCCCCCAGGACTCCGTCAACTTCCGGACCTCCGAACCTTCCGTCGCGAGCTCAAGACGCATTTATTCATCTGTGCAGGACTGGCTTAGATTTTAAATTCGTAGATTTTAAATTTATAGGGGTTTTAAATTTGGTTTTAAGATTGATATTTATATTTTTAATATTTGGCATTAGAATAAGTTTTTTAATAGTTATTTTAATTGTATATACATGTTTTATGTGCCTGTGAACCGCCCTGAGTCCTTCGGGAGATAGGGCGGTATATAAATTTGAATAAATAAATAAATACTGTTGAAGCTGAGAATGAAGATATAAGAGAAGATCTGGTGACAGCAATTAAAGCTGTGGCTGAATACAAAACAAAATTGGAGAGAAAAGTGAAAGGGATTGATCAAGCTAATTTGAATTTAAAAAGTAAAATAGAGGAATTTCAAATCAAGGTGGAGGATATAAAGCAGTTGGATGATAGATTTGAAGAAATTAATCAAGTAAATTTGGATTTTAAAAACAAAATAGAGGCACTCCAGATCAAGGCGGAAAGAGCAGAGGATGAACGGGTTTTATTGCAATACAGAGTTATGGAATATGCATTTAGAGTAAGAGGTTTGAAGGAATATAAACGAGAGGCTCTAAAGAAGATTTTTGCAGAGGCCTTCACACAGCTGATGGTACAGAGCCCAGTGGATATTGAAATTCAAATTGAAAAAATTTATCGTGTTAATTCATGGGTAGCAAAGCAGAGGCATTTACCAAGAGATATAGTAATTTATTTTACATCTAGGAAGATTAGGAATGAAATTTTGCAAGTTTCTTATAAAAATGGAATTGAAATATTGGGACAAAAGATATTGGTATTGAAGGAAATTCCTTTTAAAATGTTAAGAAATAGAAAAGAATACACATTTTTGGTGGACCAGTTTAGAAATCTTCAGATACAGTATAGATGGAATGTACCAGCTGGAATAACAGTAAATTATAAGGGAGTGAAATATTGTCTCAATACAGTTTTTAAAGCAAGAAATTTCTATACTAAAGTATTGAAGGCTGGATATTTACCATTGTTAGGAAGTAAGAAGGAAGGAGAGGTGGGAATGGTTAAAGAAGGGGAGGAAGTAAAGCGAACACATTTTGAAACTGAGACTTTAATGTTGGCAGCAGAATTACAGAAGGTTGTGGGGGAGGATCAAAGCAAGATTGTAACTATTAAGAATAGAGAGTAAGAAGTAAATTGTATATTAAAAAGAGTATAAAATGTTTAGGGAATGAAGAAGAGAAAGGATTTTAGGAATATTAGTTTTAGGTATATTAATTGAATATAAGTTAAATGTTTAATACCTTAAATTTTGGATATGTAACTGTAGTAATGGTATTTGATGAAATATGGCGATAGTTTTGTAACATATAGTGGTGGGAGTATAAGTAAGATTTTGAAAATGTTGGATTTATATGATTCAAATGCTGTGGGGATCAAAGCAAGATTGTAATTATTAAGAGTAGAGAAAGAAGTAAATTGTATGTTAAATGGAGTGTAAATGTATAAAGAATGAAGAAGAAAAATGATGTTACGAATATTATTTTTAAGTATGTTAATTGACTAAGAATAGTTTATTAAATGTTTGGTAATTTAAATGTTAGATATGTAATTGTAGTAATGATATTTGACTGATGGAGCAACATCGAAAGATGGAACATTAATTGTGGTCTTGATTGGTGAAGATTGGACAGTAAAAACTATGAAATCTGAAAAAATACATGTGGAGAAGATGGACTGTAATTTAAAATTGGACTGAAAGAAGAAATCTACGAAGGGAAGACTGTATTTGTATTGATGGAATTATATTTTCTTTTTCATTTTTATGGATAAGGGGAGTTAAAGTTTTAGAGAGGGGTGGGAGTCTATGTATGATTATTTTTTATTTATTTATTTTATTTATTAATCAAATTTCTATACCGCACGATCTCCCAAAGGACTCAGGGCAGTTCACAGCCATATTAAAATACACAATACCAATACAAATATAATAAATAACAATATTAATAAATAACAATATTTAAAAAACAATTAAAACCAAATATTTGATAGCCAAATCATTAAAACGATAAAAGACCGATTAAAACCCATTTAAAATTTCACAAAAATATTTCTTAGGCTAGTCCAGCTCGATGGAATAATAAGGTCTTCAGTTCACGTTTGAAGGCCCGGAGGTCGGGAAGTTGTTGTAACTCCGGAGGTAGCTCATTCCATAGGGCCAGTGCTGCCACAGAGAAGGCCCTCCCCCTGGGGGCTGCCAACCTACATTGTTTGGTCGACGGCATTCTGAGGAGGCCCGCTCTGTGGGAGCGCACAGGTCGTTGGGAGGCAATCGGTGGCAGAAGGCGGTCTCGTAGATATCCCGGTCCTAAGCCATTAGTTTATTTTAGTTTGTGATTGTTGGTTATAATACCCTGTATTTGCTCTGGGAAGTCCTGGGGGAGAGGGAGGGGGGAGGGAGGGGGGAGGAGGGGGGAAGATGGTATATGGATTGATACCTGTACAGGTATGACAGAAGATATGTAACCAAAAAGCAAAAGTATTTGAAATGAAATCGGGGCTGCTCACATACCACTTCAGACTGAACTGGTGGGAATAAGGTAGAGGTGAAATCTAAAAATTTTTGCTACCTGTTCTGTGGGTGTGGCTTGGTGGGTGGGTGTGTCCTGTGACTGAGTGGGTGTGGCCAACTCAATGTCAATCACAGCCATGCCCACTCAGTCACAACTCACCCTACCAAGCCATGCCCACAGAATCCAGAAGGGAAAAAAATAGTTTCTATTCTGCCTTTTCACTTTCTCTCACCACCTGTTCTCCCTTCACCTAGGCCCCGGAGCCGCCACCTGCCTCAATGGGGTTGGGGAATGCACAATTCCCCAACTCCAGCCTTTCTCCAGAGCTGCCACTCACTCACCGCCCGCTCGCTGCCTGCTTGCCCTTCGCCTTTGGTCAGGGGCTGGGGCCCAGGGACACCCCATTCCCTGAGGCCCCGGAATCACCCCCTGCTCGCCACTTCCTCAACCAGGTCGGGGAATGCACCATTCCCCGACACCAGCCTTGTCCTCAAGCCGCTGCCTGCTCTTCCTTCATCACGTGGCATATACTTACTTTCCTCCAGCGGCTGGCTGCCAGGAAAGGCAAGCGTCCAAAAGTTACTGGAGTTGCTCTCCTTGAATATGCTACCTTGTTCTATGCGCCGGCTGCGCAAGAGCACACCCAACCTGCCGCTGATAAATAAATGAAATAAACGATGTGCACTTGCGCTGCCAGTGCATGGAACAAGCAGCAATGGCGGCGGCATATTCAAGGAGAGGGACTCCAGTAACTTTTGGACACTTGCCTTTCCTGGCAGCCAGCCGCTGGAAGAAAGTAAGTATATGCTGCGTGGCGAAGAAAAAGCGGGCGGCGGCTCCAGGACAAGGCTGGTGTCAGGGAATGGTGCATTCCCCGACCCGGTTGAGGTAGGCAGCGAGCAGGGGGTGGCTCCGGGATCTCAGGGGAATGAGGTATCCCTGGGCCCTGACCAAAGGCGAAGGGCGAACAGGCGGTGAGTGGCCAGCAAGTGGGTGAAGGAAGAGCGGGCGGTGGCTCCGGGGAAAGGCCAGAGTCGGGGAATGGTGCATTCCCTGACCCAGTTGGGGCAGGTGGTGGCTCCGGGGCCTCGAGGAATGGGCCCTGGCCCCTGACCTAAGGGCGAGCAGGTGGCAAGCTGCCTTCCCAGTGTTCCGGTGTCCAGCTTGCGAAGGCTGGACTGCGGGCCATGGAGTGGTTCGGGGGCGTGGTCAGCCAGCAATTGCTACCAGATAGGCGAACCAGAACCAAACTCCGCTACCTACTCATCCGATCCGGTCCGATCTGGTAGCATTTCACCCCTGGAATAAGGGATTGGAAAGGGACAGGAGGCGAGAGAGGGAAAGAAGGAAGTAGGATGGAAAGAAGAAAGAAGGATGGAAGAGGGGGAAATGGAGAGGAAGGGGAAGAAGAGAGGAGTGGGGAGGGAGGAGAGGAAGTAGAAAAGGGAAGGAGAGGGAGGATGGGTAAGTAGAAGAAGATAGAGAAGGGTAGAGGAGAAGGGAAGGTTAAGTTAAGGAAGGAAGTGGTAAACGAGCAGGCCCAAATAGGTAACAAATGAAAGTTAAAAGGTGATGGATAAATGACTGTACATTAAATATGATGATAGAAAATGAAAATAAAAACTTTTTGGGGAAAAAATAGATTCAAACTTAAAGTGAACCGCTCCAATCTTGATTGTAGAAAATGACTTTAGTAACAGAGTTGTTAATGCCTGGAATACACTACCTGACTCCGTGGTCTCATCCCAAAATCCCCAAAACTTTAACCTAAGACTGTCTACTATTGACCTCATCCCATTCCTAAGAGATCTGTAAGGGGCGTGCATAAGAACACTAGCATGCCTACTGTTCCTGTCCCAATGTTCCCTTTAGTTGTATTCACTTTGTGTGGTTATTTCATGCTTATACTTATATATATTGTTGTGTTTGACAAAATAAATAAATAAATAAAATAAAATAAAATAAATCCCATGATCCAGAATGATGGGGTTGTTGGAAGTCACCATCTCTGTGGCTTACCTGTTTATCTGGATGCACTCGATTCACGGCATCGTCTTCCACCCCATCGTCCTTCTCCTCCAAGGCTTCGATCCTGACTTCAGGTTCTCTCTAGCTCCTGATGTCTGTGGCGGAATTATCTGAGGTTTTGGCTGCTCTCGCTTCCTCAACAGCATCTTTAAAGGAGACCCTTCACCTCACCAATAATTTCTTCTGGAGGGTTAGGTCTCTCATTCCTAGAATGATGCGATCTTTCCTAATTTCTTCAGGATTGATGAAATCGCACTTCGCTGCAATTTCTCTCAGTTGCGCCACAAACTCATTGTTTCCCCCTCATGTTGGCACCGCTGGTAAAACTCATGCCTGCTAATCATAGGGGTCACGGCTGAGGCATAATGGTCCCACAATGTGCTCTGTAGCATTGTCCATGTGATGGACTTGATGTCAACTGGGGAAACTAAAGTCTGTGCCATCTTGTAGACCTTTGGCCTTTAGTAGGTTAGAAAGAGAGCTCTCTTGCGGTTGTCCGGTAGGTCCTGGTAGTTCTTAGCTTCTAAGAACATCCTGAAATGGCTCATGTATGTGTGCCATTCTTCCATCTGGGGACCATAAATTGCCGGTGCTGGCGAGATCTGAGTAGCCATCACTAGATTGGCCAAGGATATTTTCCAAGCAGTAGAATGGCCGTGGCTATGACGAGATGATGGTCAGTTCCTCTGCTTTTCCTGGTATCCCACCTTCATCGCCAATGTTAAGTTCTCACAAGGAAGAGATGGCAGGACCTTTCATCTCTTATTAATCCAGCAAATCAATTATGAACAGCTCAGCAGCCACCAAGCCTCACTCTTTATAGAGCTCCAGCATGCAAGCTGGCCAATAGCAGCAATTTAAAACTCCCGCCGCTGAATCCACCAATTAGCGGCAGCTATGCAAATTGCATATGTATGTAACAGAACCAGTAGCGCCGGGATTTAAATCCCATCTCTGGGTATAGGGTCTCCTGCTTAAGCAGGGGGTTGAATTAAAAGACCTCTAAGGTCCCTTCCAACTTTGTTATTCTGTATCTGAATTCCCTTGTTTTTCAAAAATAATTTGGATTTGCTTTCTCTGGTTTGTAAAATCATGGCAAATTATTAATATTTAATACCTCTAAAGATTAAAAATAATAAACTATGTAGGACACCTTAGATTGCACATTGCCATTTTTGGGACAAAATATGCAATAATGGCCCATCTTTATATTGAGGCAGTTGTAAAAATTTGCTCCAGTTGTGTAATTAAAACAAAACTCAGAAAAGAAATCTGGGATTAGGATAGTTTTCTAGCAAGAATATTATCGGTGGACTGTTGTTCATTCCAGTCGTGGTGCTGTGGAATTTGTAGACAAGGTATTATCCATAGAATAGAATAGAATAGAATAGAATAGAATAGAATAGAATAGAATAGAATAGAATAGAATAGAATAGAATAGAATAGAATAGAATAGAATTTTTTATTGGCCAAGTGTGATTGGACACACAAGGAATTGTCTTGGTGCATATGCTCTTGGGGTACATAAAAGAAAAGATACCTTCATCAAGGTACAACACTTACAACACTTAATGATAGTCATAGGTTACAAATAAGCAATCAGGAAACAATCAATATCAATTTAAATCGTAAGGATACAAGCAACAAAGTTATGGTCATACAGTCATAAGTGGAAGGAGATGGGTGATGGGAATGATGAGAAAATTAATAGTAGTACAGATTTAGTAAATAGTTTGACAGTGTTGAGGGAATTATTTGTTTAGCAGAGTGACGGCGTTCGGGGAAAAACTGTTCTTGTGTCGAGTTGTTCTGGTGTGCAGTGCTTTATAAAGTCTTTTTGAGGGTAGGAGTTGAAACAATTTATGTCCAGGATGCGAAGGGTCTGTAAATATTTTCACAGCCCTCTTATTGATTTGTGCAGTATATAGGTTCTTCAATGGAGGGCAGGTTGGTAGCAATTATTTTTTCTGCAGTTCTACTTATCCTTTGAAATCTGTGTCTGTCTTGTTGGGTTGCATAACCAAACCAGACAGTTATAGAGGTCCAGGTGGCAGACTCAATAATTCCTCTGTAGAACTGGATCAGTAGCTCTTTGGGAAGTTTGAGCTCTCTAAGTTGGTGCAGAAAGAAAATTCATTGTTGTCCTTTTTGGATGATGTTTTTGATGTTAGCTGTCTATTTTAGATCTTGAGATATTGTAGAACCTAGAAATTTGAAGGTTTCTACTGCTGATACTGTGTTGCCTAGTATTGTGAGAGGTGGAAGTATGGAAGGGTTTCTCCTAAACTCTACTACCATTTCTATGGTTTTGAGTGTGTTCAGTTCAGGGATGAAATGCTTCCGATTCGGACCAGATCGCCTGATCCGGTAGCAATGGCGGTGGATGGTTCAGAGAACCGGTAGCAAAAATCCCTGCCCCCCACCCTCAAATGCCCAGCTGAGCCACGCGATCATCAGAGTTTTTGTTTTTGCTTTTAAAAGCATTTTTCTTCGACTGAAAAAATGCTTTTAACAGTAAAAAAAAAGCCTCTGATGATCGTGTGGCTCAGCTGGGATCATCAGAGCTTTTTAAAAACATTTTTTTACAACCTCTTCGGCTGAAGACATAGAAAAAATGCTTTTAAAAAGCTCCTCTGGCAATCCCAACTGAGTTGCCTGATCATCAGAGGCTTTTAAAAGCATTTGGCTGAAGAGGTTGTAAAAAAAATGCTTTTAAAAGCCTCTGATGGTCATGTAAAAGTAAAAAAAAAAAAGTTGGCCACACCCACCCAGTTACACACACACACACCAAGTCATGCCCAAAGAACCGGTAATAACAAATTTTACATTTCACCCCTGGTTCAGTTCCAGAATGTTCCGGTCACACCACGAGGCTAGTCGTTCAACCTCCCATCTGTATGTGGATTTATCATTGTCTTGAATGAGACCAATTACTGTTGTGTCATCTGCAAACTTCAGTAGTTTAACAGATGTATGGTTAGAGATGCAGTCATTGGTATACAAAGAGAAGAGAAGTGGGGAGAGCACACAGCCTTTTGGAGGGCCCTGTGCTAATAGTACAGGTATCTGATGTGATTCTGCTTACCTTCACCTGCTGCTTCCTGTTTGTTAGGAAGCTTGTGATCCACTTACAAGTCTGTTCAGGTACCTGTAGCTAGTTTAGCTTTGTTAGAAGAATGTCTGGAATGATGGTATTGAATGCTAAACTAAAATCTACAAAGACGCCCTTGCGTAGGTCTTTGGAGACTCAAGGTGTTGTAGGATGTAGTGCAGAGCCATATTAACAGCATCATCTATTGATCTATTTGCTTGGTATGCACATTCCAAGGGGTCTAACAACAGATCCATGATGGTTTTCAAGTGGGACAGCACTAGTCTTTCAAAAGTTTTCATGACTACAGATGTTAGAGCAACTGGTCTGTAGTCATTCAGTTCCTTGATGATGGGCTTTTTCGACACTGGGATGATAGTAGACCATTTGAAGCAAGAAGGAACATAGCACATCTCTAGTGATTTATTGAAGATTCAGGTGAAGATGGGGGCCAATTGGTCAGCACAGACTTTTAAGCAAGAAGGAGTTAGCTTGTCTGGGCCTGGAGCTTGTCCTGGCTTTTGTCTGTGAAATAGATCTTGCACTTCCTTTTCTGTGATCACTAGGGGTTGTAAACCCAATGGAATGGGGTCAGTTGTAGGAGGCTTGGCTGTTGGTGTGTCTGAGATGGGGGTTGTGGAGATAGGTGGCTGTAGTTTCCTTTCAAAACTACAGTAAAACACATTCAGGTCATCTGCCAGTTGTTGATTTCCTTCAGCCTGGGAAGGAGGTTTGCCGTAACCAGTGATATTTTTAAGAGTTTTCAATATGTTAGCTGGTTCATTTTTTGAGAACTGTTTCTTTAGCTTTTCAGAGTAGCTTCTTTTTGCTGCTCTGATCTCCCTTGTTAATATTTTCTGGCCTGATTGTACAGCATTTTATCACCTTTTCTGTAGGCTTCCTCTTTGGAATGACGTAGCGGCTTAAATTTAGCTGTGAACCAAGGTTTGTTGTTACTGTATATTTGCAAGTTCCTTGTCAGTACACATAGGTCTTCACAGAAGCTGACATAAGATGTTACAGTATCTGTGAGTTCATCTAGGTCTGCAGAGGTATCTTCAAAAATATTCCAATCAGTGCAGTCAAAGCAAGCCTGTAGCTTTTATTTTGCCTCCTCAGTCCAGTATTCATTGATTTAATTGTTGGTCTTGTGGTTGGTTTTGTGGGACTTAAGTCTTTGCCTCTAAGCAGGTACAAGGTGAATTATGCAGTGATCAGAGTGTCCTATAGCTGCTCATGGTAAAGACCAACAAGCATTTTTTAGTGTTGTGTAGCAATGGTCTAAAGTATTCTTGCCTCTAGTGGGACAATTGACATGCTGAAAGTATTTTGGTAGCTCTTTCCTTAAGTTTGCCTTGTTTAGATCTCCCAAAATAATGGCCAGTGAATCGGGGTATTTGGCTTCAGCCTCCATAGTTTGGTCAGCTAGAATTCATAATGCCTTGTTTACACAGGCTTGTGGTGGGACATAAACAGCAATTAGAAGAAATGAGGAAAATTCACCAGGCGAATAGTAGGGTTTGCAGTTGATAATTAATATCTCTAGGTTTTCGTCACAGAATTTGTATATTATAGTTATATCCTGAGACCAGCTGTTGTTGATATATGACACAAGCCTCCTCCCTTCTTTTTACCAGATTTTTCTGTAACTCTGTCTGATCATTGAATCTGAAACCCTGGGATATGCAGGCTGCTATCTTCAATTGATTCATTTAACCAGGTTAAATGAATAAAATGAATAAAACTAGAGAAGGAATATGGCAACTGAAATAGCAATAGCACTTAGACTTATATATATACACCACCCCATAGGTCTTTACAACACTCTTGGGGAAGTTTACAATGTAAGCATATTGCCCTTAACAATTTGGGTCCTCATTTTACCAATTTACCATCCTCAGAAGGATGGAAGTTTGAGTCAATCAGTCCAGAACCAAAACTCAAAACTAATCCTATTTCCTCCAAGTGTCACCTTTCTCATGGCTGAAAGCTAACTTTATAGACTCCGCAAAAATTAAACACTCTGGGTTTCATCAAAAATCAAAAAAAGAGAAGGAATCACAGTGAGTGACCTAAAGAAGGACATGAATATTTACTCTCTTTGCCAACTCTATCATCAAGAGCAAGAATCTATTGTATTGATTTTAGATACACCATATTTGATGATACCGAGCTGCACACAATGACAGAATCAAGTTATCTCCATTCATCATTGTTTTACATTGAAGTAAATGACTGTGTCACATCAAAGAACAGACTCTTGTATTTAGTATAGCCTAGAAAGCAAAGAGATAAAGCTTCTTTAGTAATGCAACAGCACATACTCTCTGATTATGGGGTTTAGGGGGCAGGATTATAAATGCAGTGTGTAACTAACTTCTTTTATGTGCTGAAAAGGGTAGGTAGATTCACCAGTTGATCTGAGTGCTGAGAAGTGCAGCTTGTATCATGTAAGAATGCATTATAGGGCATCTTACATATTTCACAGAGATCTGATAGAATCCTACAGATTTTTTTCTGACCACTGAAAGCCATCATTTGAGAACAGAAGTTTGAAGTACTTGTGGATAATCTCTAACTATCAAATGAGGAGAATGGGTGGGGAGGAGAATTAGATGTGAATTTGAAGGAGCTTTGCTTTTAAAGAGCTATCAATTGGTCTGTGCTTATTTGGCAGTTTTCTCCTTGTCATGCTAGTAAAGCTATTAGGAAGAATAAAAGAAGAAAAAAAGGCATAGGTAGAACCATTTTTGGCTTGAGATATTTTCAGCACTTCTCACTCTATAGCCCTGATAGAGCAGAAAATGTTGCTTTTCCCCCCATTTCTTGTCTGTAGGCACTGAACTGTTACATGGCTCTTTTAGTTAGAATAATTTCAATCATTATTTAAATTTAATACATTTCAGGAGACTGGGGGTTATTAGGTTTAATGTTGTATACTGCCCAGAGTTTTGTGGATTTGAGCAGCCTTTTAAAATTGATTAATAAATAGATAACACTACAGGCAGTGAACCTTAGTACATACATAGGGCAGGATTTAATTTTTCCTTAGTTTTGAGAACAATGTTTAAAATTCTTGTGTATGTGTGAGGATGTTTTAAATTAAAAAAAGGTTATTGTGCCTAAAATAATGGAAAACTCTGTAACCTAGTTTTTGTTAATGGTTGTGAGAGATTTTTCTGTGACTCTCCAAACTGAGATTTGAGGACGTATCAAACTATAGTTTTATGTGATTTCCCTTCCTGTTTTAAATAGGTTAACTACTTGCTAACTCTTCTCCCACCAGTCAGTTTTTTATTTATTTTATTTATGTTGTCAAGCATGTATTTTATGACAGATACAAGTGTAAACATAATTACATGTAAAGGATACAAATAAAAGAAAACATTAGGACAGGGACGGTAGGCCTGCTGGTGCACTCATGCACGCCTCTTACTTAGTATTAATATTACTTAGAAGTAGCATTTAATTCTACTTCTCCATATAGACCCGTGAAAAATTCAGAAAACATTTTAAAAAAATTATTTAAACAAGGATCAAACTCTTTTCTGTTCAATGGCTTGTCATGGAAAAATCAAGGAGACAAAAGTTTGCAGACTAAACTTGAACCCACAGACTAAGAGAGCACACATTAACAAAAAAGATTGTAAAGTTTGGAGAAAAAACATCCAGTGTTTACTTTCATCAGGCAGAGAACAAAAGCATCATGATTTCACTTGTGAGGAGGGCCCACGGAGGTAATGACAGTGATTGAGGGATAAATGGTGCAGTGCTTTGAGAAACATCAGAACAATACAAGAGGAAAAAAAGCAAAGCAAGGGACTATAATAAAGAGAAGGAACAAGACATCTTTCACTTGGAAGCACCAATAAAAATGGTGTACTTCAGTAGAGTAGCCCTGAAAGATATTCAGACAGCAGGATTGATACTCTATAAGGACTGGAGTGGGACAGATGATGGATATCTCTGTGACATTCTATAGGACCAAAAGTAGGCTTTTGCAGAATCAGGATAGAAAAATCATTGATATTTTTGAACTTTAGTGTTGAAGAAAACTTATATGGATAACCAGGAAAATGAATAAATATACAATAAAATAATCTAAATTCTTATTCAAGAAGAAAATGGCACAATACAAATTATCATACTTCAGAAACATTATAAGAAGACCTAGCTCTCTGGAGAAGGCTTTGATGCTGTTTCTTTTCCTTCTTTTTTGCCAGTTTTTTTATTATGGAAAAGGAGGAAGAGGTGCTGCTAAATAACTAAGAAAATATCGTGTATTTTTGGCAACTATACTGTTGGTTTCAGCAGAATTTAAGCCATTTGGTTCCTGCTACGGTGATATTTGGGCAAAATTATCTTCATCTCCTTATTGATATGCACTTCAGCTGAAAGACAATTTACTAAAATGACACTATGTCAGTCCACAAGGTATTGAGACTGCTATGGTGGCCTCTTATCCGTAAATTAATTTCACAAAAGCAAACACAGAGCTAAACATTTAGTAGGATTCACTGAACTTCCATTTCCTGTACAAACTAGCTGCTAGCATGTTACATATCTCATAGTATAGTGTTTGCTAGCAGCACCAAGGGAGGAAAGAAACAGAATGTCCTACAGAAATCTGCATCTTTTTCTAGGCCTTAAAGTCTTAAAGTTACATTAATAGATAGGGGTATTACATTCCCAATATTTGGATACACAAAGTTCAATTTTTCAAACTAACCACACCCTAAACTGTTGGCGTGCCTAAACTAGGTGCACTGCATGTGCAATTTCTCATGCTTAGCAAGACACCTCAATTTTTTTACGCAGCCTGCTCTTTACCTTCTAAATAGAAGCTTGTCATTTTAAACATACGATTGCTATCCAACAGCTAAAGTAAATCAACTCTGTCCACCAAAACATAAGAAAATGAAAGAAATCAAACTAAAATTAAAGTAATTATACTACACATCAGATTCTATTTCCAGCACAGAAAGTGATGAGGATGTTGGTGTTCTTCAGAAGTTTAGGACCAAGACTCCATAAGTCCTGGGCACTGGCTGTTCCAGTTGGGATAGATGGAAACTGAAGCCTAAAGCATGTTGGGATGTTAAAATATCTGTTAGTGTTTACCAGTTTCATGATGGCTTCTTCCATGATGCATAACAAATTAGGTACTGCAAGACCTACAGGTGAAAGTGTCACTGAGTCTGAGGAGGTCCTCTGGAAGAACATCTCTCCTGTAACTTTTACAAATCACTATTCTTGTTACTTATCTGCCCCCACAGTGAAACATGCTAAGAACATCAACACCCTAATTAACAACCAAAAGCTACACACAACCAAGAACCATATAAATACATAAATACATAAACTGTTTCAACTCCTACCCTCAAAACGACGCTATAGAGCACTGCACACCAGAACAACTAGACACAAGAACAGTTTTTTCCCGAAGGCCATCACTCTGCTAAACAAATAATTCCATCAATACTGTCAGACTATTTACTGAATCTGCACTACTATTAATCTTCTCATCGTTCCCATCACCAATCTCTTTCCACTTATGACTGTATGACTGTATCTTTGTTGCTGGTAATCCTTATGATTTATATTGATATATTGACCATCATTTGTGTTGTAAATGTTGTACCTTGATGAATGTATCTTTTCTTTTATGTACACTGAGAGCATATGCACCAAGACAAATTCCTTGTGTGTCCAATCACACTTGGCCAATAAAATTCTATTCTATTCTATTCTATTCTATTCTATTCTATTCTATACAATGTGTGGAACAGCCCAGTGCACATTTTAGAGTGGGGGGTTCCCTAATGATGGGCTCCAGCATGAGCCCAAAAGCTTGGAAGAATAAATATTTGGTCCTGGTGACTGACTTAGATTGGATCCTAAGACCATTCTGCTTTTACTCTCATTCTCATGGGCTGCTTGCCATTTTTCCAGATGTGAATAACAAGAAATTAAACTACTCAGATAATGTTTTGGGAGAGACCTGCCACTAATCTCAGATAGACATCTAGGTCTATCTGTATTCCAGGCACTGAACCATTTTCAAAGTGCATTAAATTAATGGTCTTCCCTTTTATTAGTAATATATTATAATAAAATAACTACTGATTACTAATAGCACATAGTAATTCAAGGGATGTATCAAACTGTAAGACTATTCATCCGTTTGAACCGGCTTAATAGTTTCCTACAAAACCATTTGCTGCTTAATAGATTCTTACAAAATCATTTGCATTTTATCACAGATGCATCAAGGTTAGCGGCCTCAAGCAGTCTAAACTGTTCTTTTGTTTCGAAGGCTGATTCTTTGTTTTGAAATCAACAAGTCCTCCTACAAAGGAATAGAAAGTACACCCTGAAAAATATGCTGCTTACATTTATATAAAAGTAAATCAAGTCTGTGAAAGCTATAAATTATTACTTTGAGTAAACTATCTACCTTGATACAAAGAGAAAATTAGCCTTACACACTAAGCGTTTATGGTAAGTTTTATAACCCAAAGCAAATTATACCTGTTACAATTTACAGACTTTATTAGAAACAATAACCATTTTACAACCAACACCAGTAAATCAAGGTTTATTGAGAGCTCTGCCATTTTAATCTGTGGAAAGCCATTAAACTGTCATATCTTTTTTTATCAGACATCATTTCTAAGTTTTATGAAAAATAGATTTTTCCATTTAGCTGATAAATGTAAAGTATCATCATTCAAAATACTGAATAGAAGGATCAGAAAAAGTCATCAAGAGTTCTTTATCTTTATCTCCATGGCCAGGAGAATTAACCCCTGGAAAGTCTCTACTGTTCACTTGGACTGTTTTCAGCATTGCAGATTTAATAGATTGCATATAATAATATTGTAAAGAAAGACAGTTTCCTTTAGAAATTTTAATTCTCTACCATAAAACAGCTCCACTATTGGATCACATCAGTGGTAGGTTTCAAATGTTTTGTTTTTTTTAATTCAAAAAGTTTTACAGAAAATTCCCCCCCTTTCCCCCCCTCCCCTCCCCCCTCCCTTCACAACCCCCTCCCCCCCCGACTTCCCGGAACGAGCACAAGGTATAGTTAAAAATAAAACAAACATATGCTAAAAAATTTTCGTCCCAAGTTAATTATATATATAATCATCAATTCCTAACTTCCCCCCAAAACAATCAAAAATAATACATCATAATCATTCAAAAACAGTCTGATAACTCTTAGTCTGATATCTACTTTGAATATAGTCAATCCATTTTTTCCATTCCTTTAAGTATCTTTCTTGCGTATTGTCTTTCAGAAAGGCTGATATCTTCGCCATCTCAGCCAAATTGGCAACCTTCAATATCCATTCTTCTATTGTAGGTACTTCTTTTTTCTTCCAGTATTGTCCTATTAGTAACCTTGCTGCTGTTATTAGATTTAAAATCAATTTAGTCTCAATTACTGTACAGTACGTAATAATTCCCAACAGAAAAAATTGCGGCAGGAACTTTATCTTCTTTTTCAAAACATTTTGTAGAATCCACCAAATTTTTATCCAAAAGGCCTTTATATCCTTACAAGTCCACCAAATGTGAAAATATGTAGCATCATCACAATTACATCTCCAACATTTTGCTTGCATATCTGGATTCCTTCCTTGAAAATACACTGTCAAACCAACTGGAACCTCCCATCTAAATTGAATCTGGTATTTCTTAAGTTCTTGTGTAAAAAATGTAAAGTCCTTTCTATCCCTTAACATCTTGGGAGGAATCTCTTTCAAAACCTTCAGCTCCTGTTCTCCTATTTTCAAGTTTTTCTGAAATGCAACTTGCAAAATTTGATTTCTCACTGTTCTTTTCAAAAAATAAACCACAATGTCTCTAGGAAGTTTCTTCTGCCTAGCAATCCAGGAATTAACTCTATAAATTTTGTCAATTTGATAAGAAACCTCTTGTGGATCAAGTTCAATAAGTTCAACCAGAGCTTCTGATAAAAATTTTTTTAAATCTTCCCCTTTCTCCTCATTCAAGCCCCTAATTCTCAGAGCTCCTTCCATCATTCTATACTGCATCACCACCACTTGATCTTCATTTTGTCCAATTTGATTTGCATTCCCCATTCTATTTTCTATTTGCTGATTTGACTGAGCAATTTCTTGCACCTCCTCCTCCACCACCTCCAGTCTTTTGCCAAACCTTGAAAAGCCATCAAAATATCTTCTTATTTTTTATTATTCTCTTTATTTCTTCTCTTATTTTCTCATTATTATCCATAATCTCCTTAAACCTTTCTTCAAACACTTTCCTTGCTCTTTAATCAAATTTTCTAAAGCTGGTTCAGAACCCCTTCTACCCCCAGTCTTTGGTGGTTTAGTAGCCATTTCAGTTTTTAAAATTCACAAAATATAAATCTAGAAACTTCTCTTTTCCCCTTTAAGTATAGGAGAGCTCACTTCACTTCATTAGAATCCACACATAATGTTTCTTAGCTTCTTAGTTACACAGCCTGTTTACAATTCCATTCTTCACTTTCACTTCCTTTCAGGCGCCATCTTAAACAGTCAGTTAAAACAAAGAAAAAAAAGTTTCTCTTTTTAAAAGGGTAGAAGTCAGGAAATCAAAAATACTTGCAATCCAGTAGTTGTTCACTCGTGCTTATTCCGTCTGCTTATAGAAATCCATAAAGATAAGACAATTAGCAGAGATGGACACTTTCTTCTTGTACACTTCTTGTACACTGAGAGCATATGCACCAAGACAAATTCCTTGTGTGTCCAATCTCACTTGGCCAATAAAAAAATTCTATTCTATTCTATTCTATTCTATTCTATTCTATTCTATTCTATTCTATTCTATTCTATTCTATTCTATTCTCTATTCTTTTCCTGCTTTTGCAGGAGCGCACTGAAGGTCGGAGCTTGTGGCAGGGTGATTTATGGGACTCGACCCTCAGGGCTCTGTTTAATAAAAAACAAAGCCCCTGGGGAGGTCTACCACTCCCCCGCAGCTCTTATCTTTCCCTTTCATCCAGGGAGAGAGATTAAAGCCGGCTTTTTCCTGGCTTTTACGATGTTCAGTACGGAGCCCCTTAATTAGGAACTCAGCGAAGAAGGCGGCGCCACCGGAAGTCGGTTTCAAATTTTTTTACTACCAGTTCTGTGGGTGTGGCTTGGTGGGTGTGGCATGGCTTGGGGGTGTGGCTTGGTGGACATAGCAGGGGAAGGATACTGTAAAATCTCCATTCCCACCCTACTCCAGGGGAAGGTTACTTCAAAATACCCATTTCCTCCCGATCAGCTGGGACTAGAGAACAGATGGGGGCAGGGCCAATCAGAGGTGGTATTTACCAGTTCTCCAAACTACTCAAAATTTCTGCTACTGGTCAGAACCTGCTGAAACCCACCTCTGGATCACATCCTAGGCCTATGCTGAAACATTCAAGGTCTTTAAGACATTTATAGGATATTGACCATGTACTGAGATATAGTTCATATATAGTATATGGTTCATATATTACACTAATATTTGCTTTGTCATGCTTTATTAAATATGCCAACCAACAGATTGTGGGTTACAAATCAGAAAGTTAAAGTATATATAACACATTAAAATCCAAAACAAATTAGCACGCCTCAGTGTGATGTGTGAAACTTGCCACAGATTTGTTTCTTTTTAATGACTAACACAGACTAATTTATTGGAGATTTGTCATATCCTGAACTGGAACAGGCCCACTTGGCTGAATTAAAAGTACCTATGAGTATTCTATGATTTTAAGGATGTTTTTGTTTTTGTTTTTTTGCAGATGGGCAAATAACTTTGTGCTCATAGAGCAAAGAAAAAAAATGGTTGCATGAAAAGAGCAGCTATTGCATTACTTGTTTTCTTTAGTTTTCTGTTAATAGCCTTCTCCAGCCAAAACCCAGGACAGATAATAGTTCATATGCTTGGTTTAAGATTTTATTAAATTAGCTAATTCATTAAACAATTAACATATTCATTTCCTTCTCATGTTCTTTATACGAAGACAAATTTGCTGATATAAAAATGTACATACACATGTAGGTAAAAATCTGCATAGATTCTAAATTAGTCTGGTGAGACTAGTTAGAACACACACACAAAAATCCCATAGCTAAAATACAATATGTTGTGTTGATATAAAAGCAAATTAAGGAAAATGATCTGATGCATTTTGATGTCTTAATATCTAGTTAAAATTATGCGGATATAGTTTTTCTATATAGTCCTATGATTTTATTGTTCCTTTTTATATGAATGAGTTATAATTTTACGTACTTTTGAAAAGACATTCTGCCTATTACATGGGGAAGAAACAAAGTCTGCTTACTGTTGGAGACAGAGAAATGGAACACTTTTCAAGTGTTGAAAATATGGTTAGTATTTTATTCACTGAATTTATAAACTGTACTGCTCTCCTACCAAGCAACCACAGCAATGAACAGTGTGTGTGTGTTTTGTCTGTGTGTGTGTGAGAAAGAGAGAGAGAATACAAAATGAAATCAATATAAACACTAAATAGCAATAAAATGCAAATACTATGCAACATTAAAAACTAAATTGTTTTTCTTTTTTCTTCTTATGCTTATACCTCCTTATATTTCCTCATATATATGTTTATATACTATATAATCTTTTTGAGTGTGTGATGCTTATATATATTGTTGTGACAAATAAAATAAATAAATAAAAATAAATAAATGGGTAAGAATATTATTTATATCTCTTGCATAGAAGAATATCAAAAGGGTAATTTTATCTCCATCTGAAAGAATTCTTTGAGAGGGTAGCAATATAATTAGTGATTAAAATGTTGGATTAGGATCAGGGACAGCAAGGTTCAAAACCCCTTTGAGCCATAAAAGGTCACTGAATGGCTTTATACCTGTCACTATGTTTCAGCCCAACTGACTTAACAAGGTCTGATAAAAATCATCCAACTTTTTTAAAAAAGAAGCTTCCATACATATGATGGGGGGGGGCAATGTGGTCAGATGACAACTCTAACAATTCTTAATATTAATAATCATGCCAGAATTACTGAAAACCATGTTCATTAAAATATGCAGGCACTTCTAGTACATGATAATTTATTTATTTATTTATTTATTTATTTATTTTTCATATTTTTATACCGCCCTATCTCCCTAGGGACTCAGGGCGGTTAACAACCAGATAAAAATATACATATAAATACAAATAAAAACATCCATTTAAAAACTTATTATAATTGGCCGAATAATTAAAATGATGATAATAAAAATAATAAAATCCCCATTAAAACCAATTCGAATTTAAAATCTAGTCCAGTCCTGCGCAAATAAATAAATGTATCTTAAGCTCGCGGCGAAATGCAGGTTGAAACTATGCCATCACTTAGGCCCAGGAAGTACTCAGAAGGCACTGAAAAAAATATTGTGACATCAATCAATGCATTTTTGTACTGGCTGTCATTTTTAGAGATTTTCAAGCTCAGTGTCACAAAAGGACAATGCAAGAGTCATCTAAATGAGAGGCAATTAACATGTGGATCATTATAGTCATTTCTTTTTCTCCACTCTCCAGAAAAAGAGGACCAGCACACTAGATGGAATTTGGCTGCAACTATTCAGGCATTCTAGTCAACTAAGCTCAAAAAATTATGATCGGATATACTGTCTATGGCTTCCTATAATTGCATGCAATCAGATATGATGCCTATTTTGAAATAGTGCCAGGCCCTCCCTATATCTCTTCTCTACACTCCACCCCATTTATTAATAATAATCCAAGCTTTTATCAAATTAACTGGGCTAATCATAAGAAGTATGAATCATTATCTTTTTCAAGTTTCTTAGATTAACACCACTAGCCAGGTTCAATTTATTTCAGAGCATGCATTCAATTTTTTTCCCCTGTTTGTTAAGACACTGGTATAAAATCTTTAAAAACACAACTTTTCACATTAGGTTTTGGAATTAAACAATTTACATTTATCAAAGGAGGTGTAGTTTTAATATGTTTGATTTCTACATACCACCCAAGGACTTTAATAGTTGGCAGTTCAGAAATTATAGGAGAAGAGCAGGTAGAGCTGGGGTTAGAGTTAAACATGTTAGAAGCTTAGGGTCCTTATGTTGCCACAAATGATCCAAGTCCAAATCCCTTTGAATTCCTTTGGTCAATTTAGTGCTGCCCATTAATTTACTATATTCTTGTATATATATACTTGAATAAATCTTCCAGAGTCAACTTAATGTATGGCCCTGACTCTTTGCACCTGACAGATATCATTTTCAGACAAACTTGAAAGAATTTCTGTCTTCAACTCTGGAAGGCATCATCAGACATTACTGTGCTATGGGGTCAAGGGCTCACCAGAGAATTTTCACATGACCTAAATGATAATTTAATTGATTTTGTTATAGCTTAGCATGACAACAGTGTGAACTTTTTAGACTTAACTAATCCAGTTAATAGTGCTTATTCAACAATCTTGGTTAATCAATCCAACGCTTACAGTGATATCTGAACCAGGCAACACAGGGTTTTTTTAATTATTATTTTTATTGCTGAAAGTCCAAGAAGAAATAGCAATTCAGTTGCTTCTGTTCTGCATTATTCACTGGGAACAACTTATTTTTCCTTTTAACACACACACACACACACACACACACACACACACACACACACACAACTGGGCAAATGGCACAGTCTTAAAACAGTACCATCATCATCACTACGATGTCCATTAGAAGACATGAATCATGATTTTAATCTATCTTCCCTTTTGGATACATATTTCTCTCTTTTGCTCCTTTTTAATCAGCTCTTTTTCATATTCCTACTTAAATGGCAGGCTATTCTACAAGGTTTTGTGTATCTCCCCCTCCCCTCCCCAACCCCCTTCTGTCTCATTACTCATCCTATAAGCTAGTTTCCAGTAGCATGAGCTCAGCAGGCTTTCTAACTAATGAACAAAATGTGCAGCTTGCGTGTGGGTTTTTCTTTTTGCCATTTTTTTTTATCCCCCTAGCATCTTCTGTCCAACCAATTAATAGATCCATAGTGATTTCAACTGAGATATGAAACAAGTAGTCTCTTGTTTACAGCAGCTTCTCCTTCTCCTTCTTAATTTTTGTTTATTTTTTTTATCAATGCATCTAAACAGCAATCACAGCGGCACAGATGCACCTCTAGACTTTTGGAGAATAAATATATCACTGTACAGATGGAGCTGCTGGCCTGGAACTTTCACTCTGAGCATCCACCTAAAACTTGCCATTAAAGCAAGCAGTGCTGATTCTCCAGCTGTACTCTTATGTGGAGAAAGAAAGGTGGGCTACCACAATGGAGGAGGCAACAATAATTCCTAGCTTGAACAGATCTCCCCCAGCCTCTGTAGACCTTGTAACAAGCAGCACCCTGAACTTAATCTCTCTTTAGAAAGAGAAAAAATGATAGCTTAATGAATTACCCGTTTCATATACAGAAGAGCGTCACATCACTGCTGAAAAGGACATAAAATGGTTCATTTGGGTTGTGTTTAGTATAACTGCCTATCCATTGTAGTTAGTGGTTAATATACAATGAATTATAGCTTAGCATCAAAGCAGCAGCAATCACACTTAGACTTATATATTGCCTCACAGTGCTTTACTTGAGTAAGGGTTCTCAATCTGTGGGCTACAGCCCACTACTGGGCCATGGGCTACTCACAACCAAGTGCTGGCGCTCACAGCCCTGCTCAGGCGAGTGGCCAGTGCCAGCACTCACAGATGAAGCTGTACGTGCACACACATGCACCTGCCCCTCACACAAAACCATCCGCTCCCCCCATCCTCTCCTTGTGCCAGGTCAACAACCTGGAAAGTTTGGAGAACACTGCTTTACAGCATTCTCTGAGATGTTTACTGTTGGGGTCATATTGCCCTCAACAATCTGGGTCCTCATTTTGGAAGGATGGAAGGCTGAGTCAATCTTGAGCCTCATCAGGAGCTGTGGGCAGAGTCTGCCTGCAATACTGCATTTAACTACTGTGCCACCAGCTTCCTCTTCATGTATGAAGTCAACTCTTCAATAATCCAAGGTTGTGAAAACCATGGATTAGCATCACGTGGGAGAAAGATAATTGATAATCAGGAGAGATCAAAGAGGGGCAAACAGTTAGATGGGGTGATGCTGTATTATTTGCAACACCTTTTAATGGAGTTACAGTAGCATTGCAACAACTGCTAAAATCATATCCCTTCAGAGTTAGGACTCTGAAACAAGGAAGCAAGAATAACATTTTCTCCTAGGCTGGAAAATTCTTGGTATATACTTAACCTTTCCAATACATTTTCATTACTAGGCTGCATGACTAATATTCTAATATGCATGAGCCCCAATGGATAATTGCATTCTGGTTTTCTTATTGATTCAGATTCTTATCAAAATGCAAACCATGCTCCTGGTAAATTATTTTCAAAATGCAAACCAAACAAAATTATCTTCCAGTCCCTACAGTCAGATTTGGAAATGTGAGTAATGTATAAAGAGGCAGTTTTTCTGCTCACCTCTGAACATCCAACTGAGAAATTTTTCTAAAAGGATATAATGTAATCAAATGCCATTTGAAAAGGAGATGCATAATCAAAGGCTATCTGAAAAGTCCCCAAACCAGCCAAACTCCTGACTGAAATGGAGTTGAAATAATACATAGACCTGATCAGTTTTAACATGTTCCAATACATTCTAGCCATCTACCTTCAAATCAGTTATTTAAAGGATAAATTGAGTCTGTCATCTGGACCTCTATAACTGTCTGGTTTGGTTCTGCAACCCAACAAGACAGACACAGACTTCAGAGAATAATTAGAACTGCAGAAAAAAAACAATTACTACCAACCTGCCTTCCATTGAGGACCTGTATACTGCACGAGTCAAAAAAAGGACTGTGAAAATATTTTCAGACCCCTCACACCCTGGACATAAACTGTTTCAGCTCTTACCCTCAAAATGATGCTATAGAGCACTGCACACCAGAACAACTAGACACAAGAATAGTTTTTTCCCGAATGCCATCACTCTGCTAAACAAATAATTCCCTCAACACTGTCAAATTATTCACTAAGTCTGCATTACTATTAATCTTCTCATCGTTCCTATCACCCATCTCCTCCCTCTTATGACTGTATGACCATAACTTTGTTGCTTGTATTCTTACAATTTATATATATTGCTGCCTAGTATGATTTGATTGCTTATTTGTACCCTATGACTATCATTAAGTCTTGTACCTTATGATTCTTGATGAATGTATCTTTTCTTTTTATGTACACTGAGAGCATATGCACCAAAGACAAATTCCTTGTGTGTCCAATCATACTTGGCCAATAAAGATTTCTAGTGGAATAGAATACAAGAAACATTGTCAAAGAATCAGAGAAACCATGTGTATCGGTGTTCTTGGTTTCTTTATGAATTATTTGGATGTCTTGCCTTCTCAGAATATATGCCACAATAGCTGTTTGTACAGTTATCAATATATCTTCTATGACAAAACCACAGCCCTTTTCCAGTGCTTTCTGGCAAAAGAATGCCAGAAATAAGTTAATATATGTTTCATCGATAATAGAAACATTTTAGGTTTTGCTGGTTATGTCAAACTGTGGAATGTGCTTAGAAAAATGGGAATTCTAGAATATCTCATTGCCTTATGGGAAACCTATATACAGGTCAGGAAACCACAGTCCAAACAAAACATGGTGAAATAGGCTGGTTCCAGGTTGGCAAAGGGTGTGACAAGGCTGCACACTCTCCCCTTATTTATTCTGACTATTCAGACAATATATATTAACTAAGGGAAGCTGGACTGAAAGAAGACGAGCATGGTTTTAAAATTGGAGGAAGAGATATCAATAACCTGTGTTTCCTGAGACACTAACCCAATAGTTGAAAACATAAAAGGATTTGCAAGCCCTAGTGCTAAAAGTCAAAGAGAACATTAAAAAATCAGACTAAAATAAAATAAGGAGAAAATCAAATTAATGACAACAGGAAGAACAACCAGCCTTAGAATGGGCAATGAAGAAATTGCAACAGTGGATAGCTTCTGCCTTTTAGAATCCGCCATCAACAGCAATGGAAGAAGTCAGAAAATAAGCCAGTAGCACTTAGTAAAGTAGCCAGGAAGGCCAGGAAGATAATCAATCAATCAAAACATATCTTGTGTGACAAACCAACAGCACTTTTCAAGTGCTTTTGTAGAAGAGCAGGTTGAGCTTGAAGGCAAAGTTAAATGGGCTATCAATATGGAGTCACTGTATTGGCATAAGAAACCCAAGTCCAACCCACCCCCCATGAATTCTGTTGACCCTTATATAAGCGCCAATTTAGATCTGACCATTAGTTGACTAGATTCTTGCGTATAGGTAGCATTAATAAACTGTTCTGTGCTTTGAATTCAACAAATGTTCCTGGTTATTTGCACCTGACAGCTTTCTAGTAAAGGAAATCAAATCCAGGGTTTATAGGTCATGATGTGTCTTACAACTAGGAAAAATAGTGACCTTACAAAAGCAGGAGATTGGCATGATTGGGGACCTGGAAATTCACCAAGTACTGACATGGACATCTTTATACTTGATTTATTTATATCATGCTCTTGTAAGCAATATATTTTTCTTTAGGGTAGTGAACTTGGATTGCTCTCCTTTACAATTAGATAGATCTTGGGTTTAGTTGCAACATCTAGTGCATATTTCAAAGCATTTTCAAAACATCTAGTCAGGACTAAAAAAAAATATTTCATGTATCGATCTTTCAAGCAAATGATTTGGAAGGGTTATCTGTGTGGTGGTGCTTTTGTTTTAAATTGTTGCAATCAATTGTTATTCCTTATGGAAAACACAAACTACAGGATATTTGCAAGGCAAACCCAAATTCTGCCCTATCTTAGTTCTGTATTGTCATTGAACTTCATGAAATAAAAGTGTAACAGATTTGATATGAAATGCAAGGGACCTTATTTCTCACCTCTGCTGAAGGAACTCCCTCTGGTGGCCGACAATGCAGCACTATCATTCCTTCAATTGGGACTTCCTTGCCCTGGGGGTCTTGTTCAAAGTTTTTGCGTAAATCTGTAAAGAAGAATTTGCAAGGGTTAATCACTCCAAACAAGGTCAAATGTCTCTTGCAGGAAGAACAGATGTTGGATTTAGGCACTAAGCCATCATATTCTCCAAAGCACCTGAAGGCAGGATAAGAGACAATGGATGGAAACTAATCAATGAGAGAAGCAAAATAGAACTAAGGAGAAATTTCTTGACAGTTAATCAGTAGAACAACTTGCCTCCAGAAATTGTGAATGTTCCAACACTGGAAGTTTTTAAGATGATGTTGGTCATTTGTCTGAAATTATATAGGCCTTCCTGCCTGAGCAGGGGATTGGACTAGAAGATCCAAGAGTTGATTCTGTAGTCTGTATATGGGTTTGTTTAGCTTTGGCTTGGTGTAATATGTTCATTGCTAGTAATTATGCTTAGTAATACACAGTTTATAGCTCAGAGTGTTTTTTAACCCAGTAAATTGTCACCGAGTCAACAAATGTTATTATATTATAAGCTGATCAGAGATATGTATGTGAGATAGGTGACTATATGAATTGATTAAGTAAATAAAATAATAATAGATAAATAAGCCACACTTCAGCATATGTCAGCCCTTCCAGATAAATCAGACAGGAAACACAACCACATGAGCTAATTCTACTTTACTATAAGGCTACATTAACAGATTCTTGCAAGTCTTAAGGTACAAACTTCCCACTGCTATTGTCAGATCCGTGGGGGAGAAGCTGGTCCTTACAGCCACTTTTAACCATCTGATGAATGGTTCTTCCTATGTTTCTTTTTCTGAGATTTAGCCAAGATAAAACATAGTTGTGTATTTTTATCAACCACCAGACATTTGTGGTATACAAATATGATAAGTATTAAAAATTAAACTTTAATATTATACAAGTTGATGACAGCAATATTACTTTATGCATACAAAGAAGGATGCTTCAATCCCCACAATGGATGAATAGTTGCAAAAGTTGATTGAGTTAGCAGAGATGGCTAAATTGACTACTTTGATAAAAGAAAAAAACCAAGTACTTCTGTTTCTGCTTGGAAACCACTTCTGCACTTTATGCATGTGTTGTTATAGAAATTGCTAGTTTATACTACTGTGTATAAGTAAAAAGTTGAGGTTCAATGTTACTTCTTATTCTACTGCATCAAAGGGAGCCAGAAATCAAAGGTTTTTCTTTCTTTTTCCCTTCTTTCTAAACTTTTCTCTTGAAAAAAAAAACTTCGGGAGATGGATACTTGACTCTTCCTCTGGCCTTGCCAATTTATTAATTCTTTAAACTACTCTACTTACTTAACCCAAAATATATTGGAGAGATAGCAAGCTGGAGGATAGAGAACCAGCTCTGGCAGAATGTTGCCTCAAGGATTATATTATAATGAAAAGGTTAAATGATTCAAAACTAATAGGAATCTGACTCAAATAAGACATTGATTGAAGTCTTTGAATGTCAGAATTGATCAATAAGCATAAATCTGCTACTTGACATAGAAGGAAGCGCCATTATGGTCAATGGGGTCGAGCAAGGAAACAGGTATTTATTTACCCCTAAGAATATAGCAAAAAGCTCAACCACCAAGAAGTTAGTCCTAATGGGCTGAAGGGAAGCTAATAAGGAATAATCAGATTTAGGACTGGGCTGCATATCTTTCAAATCTGGAAACTAATTTAAGTCCTTCTCCCTGTGGAGAAAGGCTGAAGCTGTCAGAAAATATTTCCTACTGCATTCAGATGCTTTTCAAAGAGATACTATCTTCTTTATCCTCCCACTCACTCACATCTGCTTGCCTTACACACTCTCTGATTTTTTCTTTAAATGAAAAGCAGAGCTGTGTTTTGAGCAAAAATTAATCACTTATTTCAATTACAGGAGCATCAAATAAATAAATAAGTATGTGCATTGGCAGTATGTATATATGCCTCTCTACCCTCATTTCCTCCAGATGTTTTGAGACTATGGCTCCCCAAATTCCCAGCCAGCTTGGCTGAGATGATTGCAAATAAGAATGAGCCATGTATTCTTTTTGCTGCATTTGAAAGAAAGAATCAGCCTTCCAAAACAGGATGAAAATTAAGGACATGGGATCCAACAGATTTTTAAAAAGGTCATTTGCAGAAATGTTTAATTAGAACAGGAAGTTAGTACAAGGCATAATGTTGACCACCATCATCTTATTGAGGCCTTCAACAATGAATCATACTGAACAAACAGCTAATGGACACCCACTCACAACACTGAGAACATCTCCACAAGCAACCAGCTTTCATTTGCAAGTGTCCTTTTTGTCCATTGCTAAATCTGTTTGGATTGATTAAAGGGTTTCCTATGTGGACAAAAGATCAAGATCAAATGAGCATTGTAAAGGACTCAACAAGGAATATAAATGATGCCAATAATATAAGATCCAAGAAGAGTCTAGATACAGGATGCAAAAGTATACTGCAAATTGATAGTTCAAAAATTAAAGAAATTATAGATTTAACATCAAAAATCCAACTCAAGGTCATTTGTTTTTCTACACAGAATTTGACCCCTATTTCTGAGACTCCCGTGTGGGATTTCAATGTCAAATGGCTGCTCAGTCTAATGCTAACACTTTCTAAAACTAAAATTGACTTTGTGTCAGGTATGCCTCCATTCAAAACTCAAGGGAAAAAAAACCCAACTCCATGTTTGTAGAGAAAGGTACTTTTACTGAATATGAACTGAATGCAGCAAAAGGAAAGCAAAGTCTGAGGCAACAGACACAAAAATTACATATTGAAAGCATCCCCAAATCTCTCCCCCCAAGGACCCAAGTTGAATGTTCAATCCACATCTCCCCAAGGTATCATGTGGGGTGCTTCTTCAGATGGTCCCATCTATCTGGTATGCTGGAACGGTTGACCTTGACTGCTATCAGCACTCCCTGCAGCTGCTACAAAGACAGTGAGAGTTTTCCTCCCTTTCATGAGACATCTCCGCCAGCTCACTTCCCCCCTCCCAAACACCTATTATACCTCCCCTCCCCACTACTATGGCAGCCGAGAACAAGCAAGCATCATAGAGACTGATATTCAGTCCTCCTGCAGAAGGGACTTTAGTCCTAGAAGAGAAAACAAAATAAGATAGACAGAGTAGATAACCCCCAACTGATTGAAAAACAAAGCATACATATAAAACCCAACAATTAAGGCTTATCAGGGTATTTACTGTGAAATAACTGTAAAAGTTTCAGAGCTCTAACATCTCGCTCATTCACCCATTCAAACTGAGAGGAAGGGAAATGTTTCCAAGCCACCAAGTACTATACTCTACCTCTATGTTTTCTAGAATCAGCAATTTCTTTGACCTAAGACAAGGCTGTCCACTGTCACCACTACTGTTTGTGTTGACCTTGGAAGTATTGAATAGAAATATTAGAGAGGAAAGAGGAATAAAAGGCATGAAAATTCAGAAGGAAGAATACAAACTTCAAGCTTTTGCTGATTATTTGGTTTTTATTATTGAGGATCCTTTGGAATCTATAATTTGTTTGTTAGAAAGAATTGATATGAGAATATCAATTGGGAATATGGGAAAGGCTTGAAAATTAATAGAGACAAATAGAGACAAAATGAAAATTTTGACAAAAAATACGTTGATGAAGCAAAAAAATGAGTTAGTAGAATATTCTGGGATGCAGATTGCAAATAAAGTTAAATATTTGGGGATATATCTTACTCCAAGGTGTAGCACTTTAAAATAAAATAACTATGGTAAAGTCAAGCAGCAGATTGTGGCGGATTTGACTAAGTGGGAACATCTACAATTGTCTTTGTTGGGAAGAATATCAACAATTAAGATGAATATATTACCTAGAATTCTGTATTTGTTTCAGACTATACCTATTAAATTATAAATTATATTATAATATATAATATATAAATTATATTAAATTATAAAGTAATGGGGTGAGCTCCCGTTACTTGTCCCAGCTTCTGCCAACCTAGCAGTTTTGAAAGCACCTAAAAATACAAGTAGAAAAAAATAGGGACCACCTTGGTGGGAAGGTAACAGCGTTCCGTGCGCCTTTGGGATTCAGTCGTGCCAGCCACATGACCATGGAGACGTCTTCGGACAGTGCTGGCTCTTCGGCTTCAAAACGGAGATGAGCACCACCCCCTAGAGTTGGCAACGACTAGCACGTATGTGCAAGGGGAACCTTTACCTTTACCTTTATACCCATTAAATTGACCAGAAGGTACTTTGAGGAGCTGAATAAAGCAATGCTGAAGTATATTTGGCAAGGAAAAATAGCAAGGATAAAAATAAAATTATTACAAGATAAGAGAGTTAGAGGCGGTTTGGGTCTACCCGATTGGGAACTATATTATCAAGCAGCGAATATGATGTGAATTAAAGAATGGATAACCCTAAAAAATAATAGAATATTAACTCTGGAAGGCCATCATTTGTTGTTGGGATGGCACACCTTTTTACAGTATGGACAAGCTAAATCACAGGGCTATTTTAGAAGACATATAGTCAGAGAAACATTGTTATTAAATTGGGAAAAGATAAAGAAAAGTCACTTCTTAAAAATTCCAATGTGGGTTTCACCCATTGAGGCATTCTCTTACTCAATAACATTTAAAAAGGAACATATTGTTAGATATAATGAATTGTTGAATGAAAAGGGTGAGTTAAAATCCAAATTAGAATTAGAGGCAGAGGGTATAACAATGAATTGGTTTGCATACTTACAAATACAATCCACATATGATAATGATGTTAAAACAGAAGGCTTTTATAATAACTTAACGAATTTTGATGAGATTTTAACAGGTTCAGATAACAACCTGATAAAGAAACTGTATGGATACTTACTAGAGGTTAAGTTAGAGGAAGAAAAGGTTAAAAAGACAGTGATTGCTTGGGGGAGGAATTTTGGTCATGGGATAGATCTAGACGACTGGCAGAAATTGTGGATGTATAATTATAAAATGACAATGTCGACAGCATTTAAAGAGAATTTGTATAAGATGTTTTACAGGTGGCATCTACCCCTGACAAGAATTGCTAGAATGTCTAAGGACAAATCTGAAAAATGTTGGAAATGTCATCAGATACCTGGATCATATTACCACATGTGGTGGACATGCATTGAAGCTAAAAGTTATTGGACTAAAATACATACGTGGCTAGAAAAAATGATTAAAAAGCATATTGATTTTAAGCCAGAAATCTTTCTATTGGGAATTATACCGGAAATATATACTAGAGATATAAAATATTTGATTGTGAATATTACTACAGCAGCTAGGATTGTATTTGCAAAAAATTGGGAAAATGAAAAGTTACCTTTGCAAGATGAAATAATCAGAAAAATGTTGGAATGTGCAGAGATGAGTAAATTAACATTTAAAATCAGAGAACAAGAAGATAAACAATATTATAAAATATGGGATTTATTCTATAAATGGTTAAATGGAAAGATATGTTAGGAAAAATAAGTATAAGATATATGTATGGAAGAGATGATTATTTTATGAATGCACAGGAAGATATGTTAACACCCTTACAGCACGTTGTAATGGAATTGATTTGATAAGTTTTTTTAATTTTGTTTAAAAATAAATAAAATTTTTCAAAAAAGGATTTCTTTGACCTCGAAATGTTGCTCTCCTTCAATGAGGAGGGGAACTGGAGGTGGGGTTTGGTCTGGACGAATCGAGGAGGTATGTACAGGTTTCAGCAAACTAACATGGAACACTGGGTAGATTTTCCGGAGAGTTTTTGGTAACTCTAACTCTACCATGCCCATGTTTATAATTTGTACAATGGGAAAAGTGATGGTTCATCACTTTTGAAACAGTTTTTTGATATTTTATTGATATTTTTTGATATGAAACAGTGATGGTTCATATCTGACATTTCCCAATCGTACTAACAATGAGTACAATGACTTAACACATATAGACTTCACGGAAGATAATGTTGAAAAAGCTCTTCACAACCTGAAACCATCTTTATCTATTGGGCCTGATGGACTATGTGCACACTTCTTAAAAAAACTTTCAATTAATCTTTGATAAAGCTTTGATAAAGCTTTCGGGAACGACTAGTTCCCTTCCCAAACTTTGGTCTCTAGCCACAGTCATCCTTATCTTCAAAAAAGGAGATCCCAGCCTAGTTGAAAATTACAGACCAATCTCTCTATGCTGCGTCACTTGCAAAGTAATGGAATCTATCATCAACCAATCCATTACCCTCCAACTAGAAACAAACAACCTACTCGCTAATAAACAATTTGGTTTCAGAAAAAAATTATGTAACTTACAACTTCTCACTGCAAAAACATATGGACTACTAATCTTGATCAAGGCAAAGGAATAGATACAATCTACATAGACTTCTGCAAAGCTTTTGACTCAGTAGTACATGATAAACTTCTCCTAAAACTAAAATCCTGCAGTATTTCAGGACCTCTTCACAATTGGATAAATGCTTTCCTGTCAAACAGACAACAAGTGGTCAAAATTGGCAACGCTCTACCAAATCCTGTTCCTGTCAAAAGTGGCGTTCCCCAAGGCAGCGTTCTTGGACCAACGCTCTTCATACTATACGTAAATTATCTCTGTGACCTTATCTCAAGTTATTGTGTTCTCTTTGCTGACGATGTCAAACTATTTAACACCACCAACAATACTTCTATCCTTCAAAAAGACCTTGACTTTGTATCCAATTGGTCTAAAATTTGGCAATTCCAAATCTCAACCAGCAAATGCTCAGTCTTACATATTGGAAAAAAGAACCTAAACACTAAGTACAAGCTTGATGGACATTACCTTACAGATGACCCCCACCCTGTTAAAGACCTTGGAGTTTACATATCAAATGATATAAGTGCCAAAGCCCACTGCAACTACATAGCAAAAAAGGCTCTAAGAGTTGTAAACCTAATTTTGCGTAGCTTCTTTTCCAGAAACACTACACTACTAACCAGAACATACAAAACATTTGCTAGACCTATTCTTCAATACAGCTTACCTGTCTGGAACCCACACCACATCTCTGACATTAATATAATTGAATGTGCCCAGAAATATTTTACAAAAAGAGTTCTTTGCTCCTCTGAAAACAACAAAATACCTTACACCACCAGACTTGAAATCCTGGGATTAGAAAATTTAGAACTCCGCCGACTCTGACAAGACCTGTGTTTAACACACAGAATCATCTATTGAAATGTCCTTCCTGTTAATGACTACTTCAGCTTCAGTCGTAATAATACAAGAGCAAACAATAGATTCAAACTTAATGTTAACCACTTCAATCTTGATTGCAGAAAATATGATTTTTGTAACAGAGTTGTTAATGCTTGGAACACACTGCCTGACTCTGTGGTCTTTTCTCAAACTCTCAAAAGCTTTAACCAAAAACTGTCTACCATTGATCTCACCCCATTCCTAAGAGGACTATAAGGGGTGTGCATAAGAGCACAAAAGTGCCTACCATTCCTGTCCTAATGTTTCCTTTCATTATATCAAATTAATACAATTATTACATACTTTTGCTCACATATATGCTTATATGATATTTTGTTGATTTATGTTGATGCTTGTATATACTGTTGTGACAAAATAAAATAAAATAAAAAAGGACCTACATATTTAGGTCCAAGTTTTTTCGACTTTCGGGTAGTTTGTAAGTACTAAGTGGAGAGGAAAACCCTATCCCCCACTTGGTAATCCTTTGGCATAGCCCTTTTCTTATCAGCCTGTTTCTTATGGGCTCTGTATGTCTCTTCCAATGCCTTACAAGTTACGGACCAGGTAATCTGAAGCTTTTCGATCCAGTCTAACAAGGACAGTATTTGAGGTTTTTCCTGTGGTAATTCTGGGATAGGCACAAAGTCCTGACCCGACACCACCTTGAATGGTGTAAACCCAGTACTACAGTGAATGGAGTTATTATAGGCCACCTCCACAAACGGCAGTAAGTCTGCCTAGTTATGTTGCTGGCAATTTACATAACACCAGAGGTATTGTTCTAATATCAGTCCTTTCACAAGCCTCATTTGTCTGAGGATGGTGGGCGGAGCTTAGCCCTTGGGCAGAGCTTAGTAACTTCAGGAACTCCCTCCAGAAGTAGGAGGTGAACTGAACCCCTCTGTTGGAAATTATTCAGTCAGGAATACCGTGTAACCTATAAACATGTTGAATGAACAGTTTAGCCAACATCTTTGCTGAGGGAATCTTGGAACAGGGTACAAAGTGCACCTGTTTGGAGAACAAGTCCATAATCACCCAAATGACTGCATTTCCACTACTTTTGGGTAGTTCAACAATAAAATCCATGGATATCTTCTTCCAAGGAGCCCCAGTCTGGCAACGTTCTGGAGTAACCCAGGCGGCTTCTTTGGTGAAGCACATACAGGGCAGCTAGCAACGTATGCATCTATGTCCTTCTTTAGGGAGGGCCACCAGAATTGTCATTTAACTAAATGTAAGGTCTTCACAAATCCAAAATGCCCAGCAACTTTTGCATCATGGGATTGTTGTAACACTGCCCCCCTCATACTGGTGGGGACATACAACTTGACCCCCACCCATGCAAGACCATCATGAACAGTACACTTGTTGCCATGGGAGATGAACCATTCATCAGTTTTTAGGGCTTCCCTTAACTGCTCGCTTAAGCCGGTGGGTATGTTCAAGTCCCCTCTCGCCTGGGCTCTGGTGACAACAGGAGCTGCCAGCTGCTTCAAAGGGATAACCAGGCGGATCACTTCTGGACATGCACTATTGTATTGAGGCAATCTCGAGAAGGCATTGGCCATAAAATTCTTTCCTCCAGGGAGGTAGTGCAGAAAGAAATTAAAGTGTTGTGCCCACTGGACTTATTTGGGTGACAACTTCTGGGGCATTTTTAGGGCATCTAAGTTTTTAGGGTCTATCCACATCTCAAAGGGGTGTTTCGCCCCTTTGAGAAAGTGCCTCCAGATTAGCAAGGCCCAACAGACAGAAAAAGCCTCCTTGTCCCAAATTGCCCATCTTCGTTCAGTCTCAGACAATTTATGGGAGGTCTAGGCACAGGGTTGTAAAGTTCCATCAGCATTGGCTTGAAGTAGCACTGCCTTGATGGCCACATCACTGGCGTTGGCCTGGATGACAAAAGGGGCTTCCATTTTGGGGTGTTTTAGGACAGGCTTGGCAGCAAACAGTCACTTAAATTTCTCAAAAGCAGCCTGGCATTCCATGGTCCACTCAACTAGGCCAACTAGGTTTTGGCTTGGCATTTCCCTTGGTTTTCAGGAAGTTGGTAATGGGTAATACAATTTGTGCAAACGAGGGGATAAACTCTCGATAAAAGTTAGCAAAACCCAAGAAACTTTGTAGCTGCTTGTGGGTGCGTGGAGGCACCCTCTCCAGGACCACCTGGACTTTCTCCGGATCTATTTCTATCCCCTCATTTGATATGCGATAGTCAATCTTACTCTGATGGAATTCACACTTTGACAATTTAGCATACAGTTCGGCCACTCTGAGTTTTTTCAGGACTGACAGGATTAGTTTCACGTGTTTGTCCATGGTCTCCATGTAAATTAGAATGTCATCTAGATAGACCAGGACCCCTTTGTAAAGATGCTCATATAATACCTCATTAATCAATTACACGAAAACTGCCGGGGGGGCATGTAGTCCAAAAGGGAGCACCCTAAACTGGAAGCAACCCAGGGGACAATTGAAGGCAGTTTTCCATTCATCCTTTTCCTTAATTCAAACTCTGTAGTTAGCCACTCTCAAGTCCAATTGAGTGAAAATCTTCCCCTTGGCCAGGTGTGCTAACATGTGTTTCATAAGGGGCAGTGGGTAAACATTTTTTATACAAATGGTGTTCAGATTGTAGTCAATACATAAGCAAAGAGAGACATCTTTTTTCTCCTGAAACAGAACCGTGGCGACCACTCATGCCCTAGCTGGTTGGATGAAGCATTTTTATTTTTATCAATTTTTTATCAATAAAGTTCTGCAGCTCCTCTAGCTCATGTGGGGTCATGGAGTAGACCTTTGGTTTAGGGAGTTTCACCCCTGGTAGGATCTCTATGCCACAGTCATGGGCCGATGGGGTGGGAGCACATCTGACGCCTTCTCACTAAAAGCCTCCCTGAGGTCCCAATATTCTTTAGGGATTTTTCCCTCCCCAGTAATGTGTTTGCTCACCACCACTGCCAGCTCCTTCACAGCTTTGGCCATGCAAAAAGGTTTTTCCCATTCTTTCCCCACCTGGGTAGAGCAGATGTGTAACCATCACTTCCTCCAATTCACCTGTGGTTTCCATTTTTGGAGCCAGGGCAGTCCAAGCAAGAGGGGTCATTCCATGCCAGGTGCTACAATAAAGCTCAAGGTCTCTCAGTTGTCTCCCATCCACATCTCAACCAGTTCGGTCACAAAGTGGGCTGGGGCCCCCCATCCAACTGACAGAATGTGATGACACTATTATTGTTTTTAGTCTCAGTCCCATTTTTTCCACCACCTCTGGTCTGATGATATACCTAGTACATCCAGACTCTAAGAGGGCTAGCATCTTCCACTAGGTACTGGATGATGGCACCCGTAGTTCTACTGGGATGGTCATGGGGCCCCCATGTTGACTTACCATCATTTGGTGACAGTTTCAGTTTCGCTGTCTCCTGTGGTGGTCAGAGCTCCCAACTGCCCCAGGCCTGGGGGAGTTAACTCAATGACTTCCACCCATTTCAGGGCTGTCTCGCAGTTCTTTGCTGGTGGCTTGTCAGCTCTCTTCCCTCCAGCAGGGGTCAGCTTGGTGTTGAGTTTGGGGAAGCAATCAGCAGCCTGGTTCCCCCTCCTTCCCACATCAGAAGTATACTGTGGACTTAGGTTTTGAGACTGACTCCCCTTTGGAAAGTCTGGGGCCTTCTTTCTATGGAGAGGGGGAAGGCTTGTTCCAAACTTGGCCCCCATGGTAGCAATCTCTGGCCAGGTCAATTTCCATGTAAGCTGCCAGCACATACCAGCATTGCAGGTCTCGAGGGGCCCCTCAGAAGCAGCAATCCTTGTAAATGTCCTCATTAAGGCCATCCTTATAACATTACATCAGGGCCTCCTTGGACCACCTCCTAATGTGGTGCACCAGCTTGCAAAACTCCTGGATGTAATCAGCCATTGATATCTGCCCCTGATTTATAGACTTCATTCTGATTCTAGCCTTCTGCTCAGCTAGGGGGTCCTCAAAGCACATTCAAAGGGCTGCCAGAAACTGGTTGTAATTTCTCAGCAGGGGACAATTCTCATTATGGAGGCTCACCATCCCCTCCAGGGCCATGGTGACACACCTCACGCAGACGCCTATGCATGATGGGAAATCCTCTCCATACTCCTCCATGTGATTCCACACTTGAGTTAGGAAGAATCCCAAAGCCTTGGGATCCTCCTCTATATTTTACTGCAAGTAGAGGAACCTTTGGAATTCGATGCCTCCAGGACCCTGCCCCCCCACCATATTTTTTTTTAGGATAGGTGGATAAACAGAGAAATTAAAGTATATAATGTTAGCTGATGCCTGCATGAATAGAAGGGACACTGTAACCCTGAAGCAACCTTGAGAATGTAAAAAGAATTGCTATTTTATTAAAAATGGAAATAACTTGAATTATTTCTTCTGTTATTCTACAAAACCCAACTAAGTACTCCTTAACAGTCTATTAGTATTATTATTAAAGTAATAACATTTACGGCAGCAGAAACTTTATTAGGCAAAAGAACAGGAAGCTATTCCAGTAGCAAATGTCAAGCCAAAGTAGCTTCACAGTGTAAGACAGCTTAATCGATCCACTTGCTTCAGTAAATTTTTTGCTCTTTCTTCATGCTTCCATGTTCAGCAAGAAAATTCATAGTCCAGAAAAAAGAGTCAATAAAAATTCAATTCTAAATAATACGTGTTTGCAGCCTTGCAAAACTGAGGAATTATCATCTCTGTCAATGTAATGGCAGTTAATGCAATGCAATAAAAATAATTTATACATGCCAAACAAATTAGCCAATGAAAAATCATAGCCATTAAAAAAAATCAAGAAGTCAGTGTCCCATCATATCAGTTTAGCCATGTGTTCAATGCATAATAATACTATCAATTGTGCATCCTTAAAAAAAGAACCCCTCAGAAATATACACACAGAAAGGGGAATGTGGGAAAGGTGGCCTGTTACAGATTCAATCACATTCTGATCCTTTACATACAGTATAATCCATGCACATATACAGAAAATCTTTCCAGCTATTAAAAATGCACTGCCTAAAATTGTTGTTGCAGGGAAAATTCCAGTGCTCTCCAGAATCTTATTTTTGTTTTTTTAAAAAAGGCAGCAGCTACAATCTACTAAACTGGATTGCAGAAATCACTACTAGGTGGCAGCAAAGAGAAAGAAAAAAATCCAACTTTAAGCTGCCATCTTTGGTCCAGATTTTGTAGTTCTAATTTCAGTAATTTAAGAGGCAACAGTCAAATGGAAAGAAGGATTGGGGGGCATGGGGTGAAGTGGGGTGGGGTGGAGAAGCTGTCTTGCCATTTTGTATGTTATAGAGATTGCTGAATGAAGAGTTGAAAAAAATTTGGGCTAAAATCATAAATATGTCTGCTTCTGGCTTTGGGTAATGGATGAACCATGGTATTCTATTTTGAAAACAAAGGTTATGACTTAGTATCTTATTCAATATCCCATGATCAAAGCTAGTGATATGTGAACTCTATCTTTTAATAAATGCAGTTCAGTTTATTTATTTTGGTCTTTGACCTGCCTAAAATGTAAATTGAACACTAATAAAACAATCACAGAATTCATTCTATACATAGAGTGTTAGTGTCAATAAAGTAACTATATTTACCATAAAATATTTAAGAGATTATAATCTATAAATTGGAAACTACAGGTGAAGAAATCTAAGAATCGAACATCTGTGCACTACTATTACATACAGTAAAACAGCAATAAATCTAAAATCTATATAATCAATAAATTTATAAACCTAAAAATTAGGCAGCAGTATAAAATGTAATTTAAAATAACCTAACCCTAACTGTAATCCTAACTCTACAATAATATCCAGTCAGATTGAACAAATAACTACACCACATTATAATTACATGGAAAGGTTTATATCAATATATTAGGTGCTAACATAAAAATATAAATATGGAGACTGTATACCCCAATTAATTCTGATAGGATATCAATGCCTAGCATATGATATGATATGTATAATATCATATGTTGATGCTATTATACATCTTGGAACAAATGATCTGTCCCAAAAGGATGTGCTTTCTGTGCAGAATGATTTCCAGAGCTTAGGGTATGAACTTAATAGCATAGGTTGTAGGCTTAACTTTTCAGAGGTTTTACCAGTACATAAGGAACAAAAAGGTAAAGGCCAGCGTGTAGTGGAGTTTAATGTTTGGCTAAAGGAGTGGTGTAAAAGGGAAGGCTTTGGTTTTATTAGTCATGATGTCTGCAACTGGTCCAATGAAAAATTGTACAAAAGAGATGGATTGCATCCATCAAAGAAAGGGACTGAGTTACTTAGCAATACATTCACAGATTTTCTGGATAAACATTTAAACTGAACAGTGGGGACAGAGAATTAACTGATATAGAACATTTCTGTCCCCAGCAATCGAAAACTAAAAGGGTTATCAGTGCATGTAACATAGATGTCTGTATGGGTAAGACTATCAACCATGCTATCAAGCAAAACCAAGCATTTAACAGTGAGTGCCGTACCATGTGCACTAAACCAACAGGTGGCAAGAAAGTAGGGGCAGTCAACACAGGTTATGTAGACAGTAAACACAAAATCAATCCAAATGGACTCAAATGTCTATACACCAATGCACAGAGTATGAGGAATAAACAGGGTGAATTAGAAATCCAAGTAAATGAGGGTAGATATGATATTGTTGCCATTACGGAAACTTGGTGGGATGAAACTGACAAATGGAACATACAGCTAGAGGGATATAAATTATTTAAAAGAAATAGACCAAATATAAGAGGAGGTAGAGTTGCACTATATATAAGAAATAACTACATTTCTACAGAAATAGAGCACAACAATGATGAAAATCATCTTGAATGTATTTGGGTCAATATAAAAGGGGTGAAAAACGATATTGCCATAGGTCTATACTATAGGCCACCCAACCAAACAGAGGAAGTAGATGAACTTTTTGCTAGTCAGCTAACTAAGGTATGTAGGAAGCACATCACAGTAGTAATGGGGGATTTTAACTACCCTGACATCAACTGGGAAACAAACTCTGCACCAAGTGGAAGATCCAACAGGTTCCTAACAAACCTAGCAGACAACTTTGTTTCCCAAAAAATAGAGAAGGCGACAAGGGGATCAGCCATATTGGACTTAATTCTCACTAACAGAGATGAAATGATAGAAGGTGTTGAAGCTACAGGAACCTTGGGGGCAAGTGATCACGCAATACTGGAATTCGACATTAAGCAAATACAAGTAGTAGAACAAAGTCAAACTAGAGTCTTGGACTTTAAGAGAGCTAATTTCAATAAACTTAGAGAGAGCTTGAGAAGGATTCAATGGATGAGAATCCTCAGGGGGAAACAACTCAAGAAGCTTGGGAAATTTTGAAAAGTGAGATTATAAAAGCACAGTCTAACACAATACCAATGAAGAAGAAAATAGTAGATCTCAAAAGAAACCAGCATGGATGCATAAAGAACTATCTGACAAATTGAAAGACAAAAGGACAAATATAAAAAGTGGAAAGAGGGCAAATAACTAAGGCAGAATATCAGCAAATAGCCGAGCCTGTAAAGATGAAGTGAGGAAAGCTAAGGCTCACAATGAACAAAGGCTAGCGACAAAAGTAAAAATAACAAAAAGCTTCTTCCAACATGTTAAAAACAAGAAAAAGTCAAGGAAACAATTGGCCCATTGCTGGGAGAAAGTGGCAAGAAGATGACAAGCAACAGGAGAAAGCAGATCTACTTAACTCATATTTTGCATCTGTCTTTACACAAAAGGAAAAACAATCCAACCTATCAAAACAGCACTACAAAAACAGATTAGAAACACAAGTTAAAATAGGGAAGAAAATGGTAAGTGAACACCTGTCTACCCTAGACGAGTTCAAATCACCAGGACCGGATGGATTACACCCCAAGGTTCTGAAGGAACTGGCAGACGGATCTCAGAACCACTGAACTATATCTTTCAAAGATCCTGGAGCACAGGGAGCTGCCAGAGGACTGGAAAAGAGCTGATGTAGTTCCCATCTTCAAAAAGGAAAAAACAGATCCAGGAAACTACAGACCTATCAGTCTGACCTCAATACCGGGAAGATTCTGGAAAAGATAATCAAGCAACGAATCACGAACACCTAGAAGCAAACAAAGTAATAACCAAAAGCCAACATGGGTTTGTCAAAACAGATCATGCCAGACTAATCTTATCGCATTCTTTGACAAAATGACAAAATTAGTAGACCAGAGGAATGCTGTTGATATAATTTACTTGGACTTCAGTAAAGCATTTGATAAAGTAGACCATAACCTACTACTAGATAAAGTAGAAAATGTGGGTTAGACAGCACCACCACCAGATGGATTCGTAACTGGCTGACCAACCGCACTCAACGTGTAGTCCTCAATGGAACTACATCCACATGGAGGAAGTATGCAGTGGAGTACCCCAAGGCTCTGTTTTAGGCCCAGTACTCTTCAACATCTTCATCAATGACTTGGACGAGGGATAGATGGGGAACTCATCAAATTTGCAGATGACACCAAGCTGGCAGGAATAGCCAACACTCCAGAAGATAGGCTCAAGTTACAGAAAGATCTTGACAGACTTGTACATTGGGCGCTATCTAACAAAATGAAATTCAACAGTGTAAAAAGTAAGGTTCTACATTTAGGCCAAAAACAAAATGCACCAGTACAGTATATGTGGTACCTTGCTCAATAGTAGTACCTGTGAGAGGGATCTTGGAGTCCTAGTGGATAACCATTTAGATATGAGCCAGCAGTGTGCAGCAGCTGTTAAAAAAGCCAACACAGTTCTGGGCTGCATAAACAGAGGGATAGAATCAAGATCACATGAAGTGTTAGTACCACTTTATAATGCCTTGGTAAGGCCACACTTGGAATATTGCATCCAGTTTTGGTCGCCACGATGTAAAAAAGATGTTGAGACTCTAGAAAGAGTGCAGAGAAGAGCAACAAAGATGATTAGGGGACTGGAGGATAAAACATATGAAGAACGGTTGCAGGAACTGGGTATGTCTAGTTTAACAAAAAGAAGGACTAGGGGAGACATGATAGCTGTGTTCCAATATCTCAGGGGCTGCCACAAAGAAGAGGGAGTCGGGCTGTTCTCCAAAGCACCTGAGGGTAGAACAAGAAGCAATGGGTGGAAACTGATCAAAGAAAGAAGCAACTTAGAACTAAGGAGAAATTTCCTGACAGTTAGAACAATTAATAAGTGGAACGACTTGCCTTCAGAAGTTGTGAATGCTCCAACACTGGAAATTTTTAAGAAAATGTTGGATAACCATCTGACTGAGATGGTGTAGGGTTTCCTGCCTGGGCAGGGGGTTGGACTAGAAGGCCTCCAAGGTCCCTTCCAACTCTGATGTTATGTTATGTTAATTATATGCTATACATTTATTCACAAAATTTGGCTCCATTATAAGTAATGACATTGTTCAAAAATAGGAGAAAAGATCATAATTTGAATCTGAAAGAAAAATGATTCAGGAAAGATAAAAGTCTTCATCACACAACAAATCTTTGGAATTCATTGAACAAGACAAAGTAATTTGTCGTTACCCATCCTGGATAGGTTTCAAAGAGGTTAGATTATGGAGTGGTCCTGTTTATGGCTGACCACTTGAGAAACTAAGATAGACGTTGGCTTGGTCCATCAAGGCCTTTCTTACTTTCTTATGAGATATTTTTGTCTAAAAATGCTCTTGTGCAAACCTGTTATATCCACTGTAGATATACTGTTCTAACTGAAGAACTGTGTTAGAACTGAAGAAGCTTCTTAGATGAGAAGTGAAACATTTTCAAAGGAAAAAAACCAAGAAAGTCCAGTTGCCTTATAGAAAAAAAGGGGACTCCTATGAAATCCAACACACAACAGTATGGTTCACCAGTATGATGCAAACTTTACTAGAAATCCAAATACTCATCTACACAGGGACACAACACAAATTCTTTCTACATATAGGAATACTACACATGTACCTATATTCACACTGAACAGTTATGAGATGCATAGATTAAGAACAATGCCCATCCATTTCTGGAGAGCAAAAACCACTTACAGGCAATGCGGACTGAAGCCTTCCGGCTTTTGGAAGTTCCTAAGAGGCTCCAGGCCACACACTGGCACCAATAATCTTCTGGTCCATGAAAATCCTCCACTTGCTGCCTTGTCACATTGATATATGCTTCCCGAATCATCAAGCCTGAATGTGAAAGATAGAAGAAAAATTAGCTGATATAAAATGTCTTATTCAAACATAATGCTAAGGTTAGCCAAATCCTTTCTTTTTAATTAAACAATTCCATTTTTAATCAAGGCAAAGCTTTAATAACTTTGACAATAATATATGGCTCTTAATTAAATCCTCACCGCCAAGTAGATCAAGATGCAGGAGCTAAAAGTATATGGCTGCCAAAAAAGGACTTCAGAACCATGCAGTATCTGCCTTTAAAATCTTTTGCTGGCATTTCCCATTCTACAAAAATAACACTTTGTTTAGCTTAAAAAAAAAGATCATATAATACCTAGTCATTTAATGAAATGCAACTGTAATTCAAATAACAACAACAACAACAACAACAACAACAACAACAATAATAATAATAATATTTTTATTTATAGACCGCCCTTCTCCCAAAGGACTCAGGGCGGTGTACAGCCACAAATAAAATACAAAAAGAAAACAACAATACAAAACTAAAAGCAACCCTTAAAAAACCTATTTAATTTGGCTACTTATAGATAAAAATATTCCCTCTAAAATTTACTAAAAAATTTAAAACCCATAAATCAATTTAATAATATAAAATTTAAGCGAGTCCAGCAAGACGAAATAAGTAGGTTTTAAGTTCGCGACGGAAGGTCCTAAGGTCAGGTATTTGTCGGAGTCCAGGGGGAAGCTCGTTCCATAGGGTAGGAGCCCCCACAGAGAAGGCCCTCCCCCTGGGGGCCGCCAGCCGACATTGCTTGGCTGACGGCACCCTGAGGAGCCCCTCTCTGTGAGAGTGCACCGGTCATTGGGAGATAGACGTTGGCAGTAGATGGTCCCGTAGGTATCCCGGTCCTAAGCCATGGAGCGCTTTAAAGGTAGTAACTAACACCTTGAAGCGCACCCGGAAGACAACAGGCAGCCAGTGCAGTCTGCACAGGATAGGTGTTACATGGGAGCTCCGAACTGCTCCCTCAATAACCCGCGCAGCCGCATTTGCTTCTAGATGAATGAGAAGCATAAGGTTGGGCTGATTTCAGATTACATGGTTCAGACAGAGCAGAATAACAAGGGAAGAACTGATTGAGCTGGGTATAATTAAGAACTACACAAGGAGCATAGTTCAATGGTTCAAAGATTCAGAAGAGGCTATCATACTTATTACAAAAGCATGCTTGTGGTCTTTCATATTAACTGTTAGTTTATGCAATTGGAATTCCATCTTTTTAGCTAAATGTTCAAGGAGATAATAACAGAAACAATTGAACACAACCAGGGTAATAAAAATAACTGATAAAGAATAAGGACAAACAGCATAGAAACAATGAAGAAGTAGGCCTTGAAAAGTAGCTATGGTTTGCCTCAGCAAGTTGCATAGTGTAAGGAAGACAAAATGACTTCTTGTAAAGTAGGTTGCATTGCTCAACTGAATTCAGTGCTTCATGAATGAACTTTGAAGCATTCTTTGAAGCCCTAAAATCACCATAGCAATAGCTCTTAGAATTATATGCCATTTCAGAGTGCTTCACAGCCCTATCTAAGCAGTTTACAGAGTCAGCCTATTGCCCCCAACAATTTGGGTCCTCATTTTACCCACCTCAGAAAGATGAAAGGCTGAGTCAATCTTGAACTGGTCAGAATCGAACTGCTGGCAGTCAGCAGAATTAGCCTGAAATATTACATTCTAGCCAATGAACATAGTCTTTCTCTAAAGTTGAGGTGAGATTTCACTAATGTGAAATAGAACATAATCCATTCTGTTGCTTGTGGGGGTACCAAGATGAAATCCCATCAGATCATCCCTAAGTAACATTGATTCCCTGCATGGTTGTACCCCCTTCAGATAGCAAAGACTATAAAAGAAGATCTTCATTCAGTATCACACACTATTAAAAAACCTCTGGACAGTATTTTTAAACTGTGACCCCCAGTGAAGACTTCGGCAGAATCTTTGTTCCCGATGCACTGGGTATAATGTAGATGCCTAAACCTTAAGATGCTATGAAATACAGAGCTGATGTGTCACTCTTGGAATTGCAGGTAATAAAGCATACAGCAATTATATAGTTCTGCCCACACCCTGTACATATTTTTAATCTAAAGAAACATTTTTTGCTGGGGCTTGGAAACCAATGCAGGATCAGATATTGCTGAGTGAATTAACAGCATGTTCAACAGATGGAATAGATTTTTTTCAGCAACAAATACAGCAGGGGGCTATCTGCTTGGTAATTATTAACACAAGAGACATAAAGGGCCCCTATTTCCTCTCTGAAATGTTTGAAAGACATGTAAATTGTAAACATTCCTAAATTAATAATACTGAACATTAATTGGTTCTATTAAATCTGTAAGAAAGAGGCGAAGCATTTTGTAAGACTGCACAGATATCTTGCAAAATAACTCACTGACATCTTATAAAACAGCTTTCCAAAGAATGTCATGTTCATTGGTCAAGCCTGATTCTCCATCATGTCTATGGCTTGGGAAAATCATTAACATTTAATGAAGATGTAGGCAACTACATCTGTGGGTAGCCAGACCAATATTGCTTTTGGTTCTCTGATTGAAAGCAGAGCTTGCAGAAAGCATGATAATCAAGTTTGTATAAAACAGAGATGTTCCTTTAAAAGAATGCTGAAAAGTAAATAAGCAAAACATATGAAAACCACAGGTTCAGGAATGCTTGCTGCTTTGCAAATGTCAATCCTGTGGACCCTTCTGTAAAATCCACTTTCAAATGTGCCAGCACTGCTAGGGAAAAACCTTCTAAATATTTGGCAAAAAGCATTCAAAATCTCTATAGAATGAGTTCTCCAGGAGATATATGACAAGGTAGAAGACATAATGATTGACTTCATATATTGCAGTGAACTATACTTATCTGATGGTGACATTTTGATTCCGGCTTTGCATCTAATAGAAGATCAGACACTGTGGTTTTTAAACTACCATTTATATCTTAAATGCAGCCTCTATTAACTCTACCAAGGAGGACTCAGTCCTGATTGAAGAAATATATGTTATGAACCAAGCCAAAAGTTGTTTTTGATGAGTTGAGATAAATATGTTTGAACCATGATAGCATGGAGTACACACATACTTTTATCCCCAAAGTCAGCCACAATTCTTTGCATGGAGATCAAAGAACAAGCTGGTGCACGTCATCTATAAAGGCCTTCAAGGAGAATCATGATGCTGGAGAGGCATCTTCCATCACATCTGAAGACAACGGGCTTACAAGGGAAGCCCAAGAAAACCCATAGAAATGCCTGTTGCTTTTTGCTGCTGCTTCTCTACATTTATTGCCTGAAAATCCTCTTTCCTTTATCCAATGGTAGGCCAGGCCCTTTTTGTCCCATCCCAGTTGTACCTTCAAATGTTGATTCAATAACTCCATTCTGTTTGATTTAAGTCAGAAGCAGATCAACAGAAACCAGTATATACACTTAAATAGCACATATAGCTATTTAATAGCACAGGTGTGATGAGTAATATGTAGCTCCATCTACAGTACATTCAAAGACAAAGCAAACTCTGCTTCTTTCTAGCATTGTTGGGTAATGAAATGTCTGCAAGAAAACAATCAACATCAGAGAGCACCAAGGACCCTCAGTTCAATCCTGGGCCTCAAATATTCTTTTCTATGATCTAATCTGGATTCCTTAACTGAAAAGAGGGTTGGTTTCCTTCCTTCCTTCCTTCCTTCCCCCCTCCCTCCCTCCCTCCCTCCCTCTCTGTAAGCGTCAAAGTCCAACTCATGCTTTTTTTCTGAGGTCAAAAAGAATGTCATTGGTGCTTCTCTTATTTAAGCAACATATAAAAATGAACGGTGTAATACATTGTTGCGAGTTGAATATCAAAGGTATTTTTTGTGTGCTATAACTACCTTCTTCAAAACTGAATCAGTCTGTCACATTTGATTATTACAATTTATTATGGTACCTAAAATGTCTAGGCTAGCAAGAGTAGAAGTATTTTTGAGCTCACATTGCTCTGCAATAAACTGTAGTACATAAAGAAGAACAATCAGAATTATAAATTAATTAGCCATAGGCTAACTAGCTTGCAAATTCTAAACAAAAATAACATTGTTTATACCCACCCATTTTATTTCCCCCTCATAAAACATCAAGCTCAATTTTAAAAAATCTATCTCTATGTTACAGATTATTTAAACTATGTCAGCATTCATTAGTATTTGTCAACTTCCATATAAAATACCTGTAATGCTGTCATAACTACAACATTGAGAAGGATTCTAGTACTCTAACTGAAAAATAATACCAGAGGGAGTAATTAAAATGATCAAGGATTGGTGTTTCATTCTATGAAGGAAAGGGAAACCAATTTATTAATTTAGTAAAGGAAAATGACTTCTCAGAGAAGGTAAAAGTAGCACCAAACAATTTTTTTATCAACTATGAAATAGTAGAGAAACCAGAGATTATTCTTTCGTATGATGGAAACCATTCCATTTACAGCTCACTTTAACTATCTCCAAACTCCTCAGTGCTAATTACTGCAAATACAACAGTCGCTGGACCTTGATCTTATCCAGAAAGACAATTATGTTTGCTTTCTTTTCTATTAATGCATATAGAACTCTAGCAAGAACAACTCTAGATAGTAACTACTGGGGACTGCATTTTGTAAGCTTCAATTTGACCATCATTTAGTTGGGGAAAAAAACAATTAAAAAAATTAAGATCCCTTACTCTGTGTAGCAGCAAGCCTGGATCATTGAAAAATTAAAAAATCAGTCACACACAGTTCCTCATTTGAAATACAACCTTTCAGAAAACCCATAGTTTAATTAGTTAATTATCTGTTTCACTCTCTCTTTTTCTTGTAGCAAAGATGAAAATTATTGGGTAGAGGGTTAGGGTTAGAACTGTAGGGTTACTATGATTTCCAGTTTCTGGTTGACAATAGTCAATTTACAAAAAGCTACACAGCACTGCAGCTGGTTCTTACTTGATCAGAGATCATTTGAAAATATCAAGAATGAACAGAAAAACCGGGGAAAATATCCAGGAAATCATTTCCATATAGTAATTCATGACAAGAAAACTGAATGGATATTCTCATGAAGGCATCAGGAGGGAGGCTGCTGAAAAGAAGAGGGGGGGTGGGTCAAAGTATTCTCCAAAGCACTTGAAAGCAGGGCAAGAAGCAATGGCTGGAAATGAATCAAATAAAGAACCAACCTAGAACTAAGAGCAAAGAGATGACCAAAAATTTAGAGAGATTATATAATGAGAGCTGAAAAGTACAAGAATGTGGTCTTGTTGTTTTCTCATAATTTGCCTCATTAATATTCCAAAAGCAAATAAGGCATTTGTGTTTTTTTAAAAAAAACATTCCCTCTAACCATGCCTGTAATTGAAACAAAAATTCTAGATATAAATTAGTGCAAGCAGAATTATCAATTGCAGTTTTATTCTATTTCTCATTTTCATGATAGTAAATTCACTTCAGTCGGTCTCCATGTGTTGGCAAATTTAGCAGGAAAAAATATTTATTTATTTATTTCTCTTTCTTTCTTTCTTCTTTCATCCATCCATCATCCATCCATCCATCCATCTACCTACCTATCCAGTGTAGTGGTACACTTAACTTAATTTGTTTCTTAATTGCAATTTTGTGTGCATTAGAAATTATTAAGAGTTTTTGCATGCCAAAAAAGTATGCAAGCTCTTTCCAGTTGGAGATCATCAGATTGCTAATTTGGAGGTAAAAGTCTGGATACCATATAAATATTCTGATCAAATGCCACCAACGGTAGCCATTTTCTATACTGTATCTATGCCATTATATTATCCTATACATTTAGCTAGCAATTCCAATTTCAAGGGATAATTGTATTGATAAACAAACTTGGTCTGTGTATTTTGCTTTCCGTTTTTTTGCCCATTTTGGGACATAATTGAAAATGGATTACAAGGATTTTCTTTCTACAGTTTTGAAAGTCGAAATAGAAGTGATAGAAAAACTTCAAGAGACTCAAGAAGGCGTGGTGACCCAAGAGCCTTTATTGCTGCCAGTATTAGAGGAACCACAAGAGCAAAGGGTGACAAGAGGAGCCCTTAAGCGTAAAGAAGAGCAACAGTCTCAAAGTAAAAGTCAGGATCCCATTATGGAAGCTGTGGGAGGAGCTAGACGGAAGATACCGGAGGAGGAGCTTCCGTTGTCTGCTTCAAAGCTTCAGGAGGCCAGTAATGGCAAATAGAATCTTGTCATGGAATGTTAATGGCTTGAATTCAGCTCAGAAAAGAAGGAAAATATTTCACTACTTGAAACAATTTAAAAATGATGTGATTTGTTTGCAAGAGACACATATAAAATTATCAGACCAAAAATATTTAATTAATTCAAAATTGGGTAACCATTTTGTTGCATCAGCTTTGGAAAAGAAGCATGGAATTGTTGTATATATCAGGAAGGATTTACCAGCTAAGCTAATTGAGGCAGATATTCAAGGAAGATTTATTGCTATTGAACTGGTGATAGATGCAAAAAAGACTTTGTTGATAGGTATTTATGCACCTAATCAGCAACAAGAAAAGTTTTACAAAATGTTACATGAGAGGTTGACCCTCTGGGATTATAGTTCGTTTATTTTATTAGGAGACTGGAATGGAGTAATTGATACAAGAAGGGATAAGAGAACCTCCTCCAAGAAGATACCTATACATGCAAAATTACCAAAATCCTTTTTTGAAATGATGGAAGACTTTGAGTTTAGAGATATATGGAATCCAGATGAGAGAGATTTTACTTTTTTTCTGATAGGCATCAATCTTTTCACGTATTGATTTTATTTTAATTTCTAATGACTTGCTTTCTAGGGTGAAGAAAAGCGAAGATATTTCCGAGGTGTTTAACTGACCATAGCCCAGTATGGATGGAATTATTACAAGGAAAAAGGTGGTAGAACATGGAGGTTGAATGAAAATCTGTTTAGATATGAGGATAATGTAACTTATTGTAAGAAACAGTTAAAGAATTTTTGATTTTAATATGTACAAAGGGACACCTATAGGAACTGTGTGGGAAGCGAGCAAAGCGTTTATTAGAGGGATATTGATTTACTTGGACAACAGGCAAAGGAATAATAAACAAAGGCAGCGTAGATATTTGGAAGAAGAAATTCAAAGGAAGCAACAGTTATTAATTCAAAACCCACAAGATCACAAACTTAAAGAGGCTATAAAAATATTACAGAGTCAATTTAATATGTTAATGGCAGACCAGGTGGCAACGAATATACAATATGCTAAACATAATACCTTTTGTAATGCAAATAAACCTGGGAGATGGTTGGCATATAATTTAAGGAAGAAACAGAAAGCACGTGTCATACAAAAAATAGAATATAAAGGTAAAGAGATATACCAACAGGATAAAATTAAAAAGGCATTCTCAGAATTTTATACTGCACTATATGCAAAAGACAAAATATTGGATAGGGACATTTATGATTATTTGAAAGATTATAAGGTGAATATTTTAACATTAGAACAGAGGGAGGAGCTGAACCGGCCGATAGCTACTGGAGAAATAGTGGAGGCAATTAAACAATTAAAATGGGAAAACCCTGGTACAGATGGTCTTACAGCAACTTATTATAAAAACACAGGATGAAATATTAGGCCCACTTAAAGAATTATTTAATCAGATACAATTAGGGTGGAATACCCCGTCATGGAAAACATCTTTTATTTCACTGATACCGAAGAGGAGCTAGACTGCTCTAAACCTGGTAACTATAGGCCGATTTCACTTTTAAATAATGATTATAAAATTTTTGTAAAAATAATAGCAAATAGATTAATGTTAGTTTTACAACAAAGAATTCATACTGATCAATCTGGTTTTATAAAAGGGAGGCAGATGAGGAATAATGTTAGACAGATTATTAATATATTGGAATATTTGGAAAAGAAGAATACTTCAGCGGCACTTATTTTTGGATGCAGAGAAAGCCTTTGATCGATTGCATTGGGATTTTTTATTTAAATTAATAGAGAAAATGCAATTTGGAGACTGTTTTATTAGAATAATTAAAGCGATTTATGGAGAGCAAACAGCACAGATTATAGTAAATGGTAGTTTGACAGAAGTTATTAAGATTGCGAAAGGAACAAGACAGGGATGTCCTTATCACCATTATTGTTTGTTTTGACTCTGGAACCATTATTAGATAAAATACGAATTAATGAAAATAGAGGAATTAAGATTAGACAATATGAGTACAAAGTTAGAGCTTTTGCAGATGATGTAGTGGTTACGTTAATCTAATCCTATAAATTCAAGTAGATTTTGTTGGAAGTAATTGATAAATATGGAAAGGTATCAGGATTTAAAATAAATCAGAATAAAACAAAAGTGATAATTAAAAATATGTCTATACAACAGAAACAAAAACTAGAGGAAATGACAGGATTTGAGGTAGTAAAAAAGGTTAAATATTTAGGGGTCTATATTAGCTCATCGAACAAGAAACTCTATAAGAATAATTATGACTTGCTATGGCAAAAAGTTCAGAATGATATGAGTGGCTGGAAGAAATTGCAGTTATCCCTATTGGGAAGGATTATGCTATTAAAATGAATGTGTTACCTAGATTTTGTTTCTGTTCCAGATGATACCTATAATTAAAAAGGATAAAAATTTGGAAGATTGGCAGAGTGGGATTAATAAATTTATATGGCAGGGTAAAAAGGCGAGGGTTAAAATGAAAATAATACAGGATTCACGGGAAAGAGGTGGTTTAAGAATGCCTAACTTTAAACTATATTATGAAGCAGTAACCCTTTCAGTAATAAGTGACTGGTTTAACTTAACAGAGGAAAGAATTTTGAATATAGAAGGTTATGACTTGTTATATGGATGGCATGCGTACTTATTTTATGGAAAAAAAGTGGATAGGGCTTTTAAGAATCATGTGTTGAGAAGTGCTCTTTATGGTCTGGAATAAATATTCCTATAAATTAGATTACAAGATTCCTATATGGGCGAGCCCTAGACATGCAATAGAGAATATAAATATAGAACAGAAACAGGAAATGATTACATATAAAGAACTTTTGTATGCTGAAGGAGGTAGATTGCAATTAAAATCATTACAGGTATTAAATGAAGAAGGGAGGAATTATACTTGGTTTCAATATCAAAAACAGTATCAAACAATATCAAAAACTATCAAAAACAGCACTACAAAAAACAGATTAGAAACACAAGTTAAAATAGGGAAGAAAATGGTAAGTGAACACCTGTCTACCCTAGACGAGTTCAAATCACCAGGACCGGATGGATTACACCCCAAGGTTCTGAAGGAACTGGCAGACGTGATCTCAGAACCACTGAACTATATCTTTCAAAGATCCTGGAGCACAGGGGAGCTGCCAGAGGACTGGAAAAGAGCTGATGTAGTTCCCATCTTCAAAAAAGGAAAAAAAACAGATCCAGGAAACTACAGACCTATCAGTCTGACCTCAATACCGGGGAAGATTCTGGAAAAGATAATCAAGCAACGAATCACCGAACACCTAGAAGCAAACAAAGTAATAACCAAAAGCCAACATGGGTTTGTCAAAAACAGATCATGCCAGACTAATCTTATCGCATTCTTTGACAAAATGACAAAATTAGTAGACCAGAGGAATGCTGTTGATATAATTTACTTGGACTTCAGTAAAGCATTTGATAAAGTAGACCATAACCTACTACTAGATAAAGTAGAAAATGTGGGTTAGACAGCACCACCACCAGATGGATTAAGTAACTGGCTGACCAACCGCACTCAACGTGTAGTCCTCAATGGAACTACATCCACATGGAGGGAAGTATGCAGTGGAGTACCCCAAGGCTCTGTTTTAGGCCCAGTACTCTTCAACATCTTCATCAATGACTTGGACGAGGGATAGATGGGGAACTCATCAAATTTGCAGATGACACCAAGCTGGCAGGAATAGCCAACACTCCAGAAGATAGGCTCAAGTTACAGAAAGATCTTGACAGACTTGAACATTGGGCGCTATCTAACAAAATGAAATTCAACAGTGAAAAAGTAAGGTTCTACATTTAGGCCAAAAACAAAATGCACCAGTACCGTATATGTGGTACCTTGCTCAATAGTAGTACCTGTGAGAGGGATCTTGGAGTCCTAGTGGATAACCATCTAGATATGAGCCAGCAGTGTGCAGCAGCTGTTAAAAAGCCAACACAGTTCTGGGCTGCATAAACAGAGGATAGAATCAAGATCACGTGAAGTGCTAGTACCACTTTATAATGCCTTGGTAAGGCCACACTTGGAATATTGCATCCAGTTTTGGTCGCCACGATGTAAAAAAGATGTTGAGACTCTAGAAAGAGTGCAGAGAAGAGCAACAAAGATGATTAGGGACTGGAGGATAAAACATATGAAGAACGGTTGCAGGAACTGGGTATGTCTAGTTTAACAAAAGAAGGACTAGGGAGACATGATAGCAGTGTTCCAATATCTCAGGGGCTGCCACAGAGAAGTGGGAGTTGGGCTGTTCTCCAGAGCACCTGAGGGTAGAACAAGAAGCAATGGGTGGAAACTGATCAAGGAAAGAAGCAACTTAGAACTAAGGAGAAATTTCCTGACAGTTAGAACAATTAATCAGTGGAACGACTTGCCTGCAGAAGTTGTGAATGCTCCAACACTGGAAATTTTTAAGAAAATGTTGGATAACCATCTGACTGAGATGGTTTAGGGTTTCCTGCCTGGGCAGGGGGTTGGACTAGAAGGCCTCCAAGGTCCCTTCCAACTCTGATGTTATGTTATGTTATGTTATATGGGCAAATAAGTGCTAGATGGAAAGAAGATCAAAAAATTGGTATAATGCAAAGGGAGGAAAATTTAATAAAGCAAATTAGAAATCAGACCCAGGAGCATATAAAGAGATTGTATAATGTGTTGCTTGAAATAGATTCGGAAAAGGATTTGGTAAAGGATTGTATGATAAAATGGGCACAGAATATTCAGGAACCAATAATGTTGGAAACATGGGAGAAAATCTGGGTTAGAAATGTTACGTTTACACAAACACAGAATTTAAGAGAAAATTTTTATAAGATGTTTTATAGATGGCATTTAGATCCTAAAAAATTATCATGTATGTATCCTAATATCCAAGCGAAATGTTGGAGGTGTGATTGTGATGATGCTACATATTTTCATATTTGGTGGACCTGCAAGAAAATTAAGGTCTTTTGGATAAGAATTTGGTGGATTATTCAAAATGTACTGAAGAAGAAGATAAAGTTCCTGCCACAATTTTTCCTTTTGGGAATTATAATGGATTGTACAGGGATTGAGACTAAATTGATTTTGAACTTAATAACAGCAGCAAGACTGTTGATTGGACAATACTGGAAGAAAGAAGAGATACCTACAATAGAAGAATGGATATTGAAAGTTATTAATTTGGCTGAGATGGCTAAAATCTCAGCGTTTTTAAAAGACAATACGCAGGAAAGATATTTAATTGAATGGAAAAAATGGATTGATTATCTACAAAATAGATATCAGATTAAGAAATATCAGATTGCCTTTGAATAATTAGAAAGTTATTTTATGTAATGGGGAGGGAGTTGGGAGACGAAAAGCTTTGGATGGGGTTATTTGGATTGGAAGGGAAAATTTTATTCTATGTTTGGTTTATGTATAACAATACCTTGTGATTGACCCGGGAAGCCGGGGGGGGAGGGGGGAGGGGGGAAGGGGGTTTTTTGGGAGGGAGGGGGGAAAAAAGGGGGGAAAATGTTTTTGTTTTTTAAAAACTCTTTCAATAAAAAAAAAGAAAAAGAAAGAAAAAGAAAATGGAATTACAAAATTTAAGCAGTGTGAAAGCACATTCTAGTTGAACAGCTTGTTTCAGAAAATTGTATGAATGTAGGAAATGTGAATTAAACTAAATTCATTTCTTATCAATCAAAGGCATTCATCTCCTGTAGTTAATTCTCTCAAGTAAACTATCTTGAACATCTTGCTTCAAGATTGATCATAACTGCTATCTGGAATAGTTCTGTCTTGGAGAAACCTTAGGTTTGCTTTATGTTTATTCTTCCCTTTTCCTTCAATGCTCAGTGTGCAGCTTCTGCTATACCTTCTTACTATCCTGTGAAATAGGTTAAGCTGAAAATAGGAGAATGACTGTTCAAGATCATCCTGACAAGATTCATGGATGAACATGATTGAAACTAAAGAATAGGCCCACTGAAGACACATATTAGCTGGGTTCACCCTTCATATAATGATTTTTTTGTTTGGTTTAGCAACATCTATCAATTCATCGGAAGTATATACGCTATTATTTATTGTTTAGTGTGATGCCTGAATCCATCAAAATGTACTTAGTTAATAAGCTCTACTTTTAAAAACACGACATAAAGAGGTCACCCTCCCGCTCCTCAGTCTCCCTCCATAAACATTATAATAAAACAAAATCTGTGGAAGTAGGCATAGTTAAAAGTTGGGCTATTTGCAGGAAAAAAACATTTTGCTATTTCTTTCAACTACAAGTCTCCTCTGCCTTGAATAATGGAAATTGCATGGCTAGTATTCCTCATCAATTTAAGAATCAATGCATTACAAATGGAAAACTAGCATTGTTCTCTGATATCTTATGTAAATCCAATTCACAGGAGTTGCCCAGCCATTTAAAATATTGTGAAAATTATAACTATCATCCTTCGTCATCCAGCATAATCTAAAAAAATATGAAAATTTTATTGCTTCTCGAACTGCTATGCTAATAAGTGTTCTGTACTGCTGGGTGCTTTAGCAACAAACAAACTTATGCTGGGAGAGGATGAATAACTGCCCAGCATGTGTTTAAACATAACAGTGCAACACCAAGCTTCATCATTTGTCAGTTTATTTGTTTAAATGAGAAAAATGCTGACAGCAGTTATTGCTATAATCTTTTTATTTATCAGACAAGGAAACTTTATTTACTCTTAGCAGGTTTCCTACCACTGGGAAAATAGAAATTGGAATACTTTATAGCCAATTTGAAGCACACTCGTTTAAAATAGGTTTAAATGTTTCAATATATATTTAAACCCTTAACAAATACTCTTTTAATCAAGGAAACATTCACATCAAATGGCAAGGAATCTCAGTATCTCAAGGAGTAATAGACAAAAATGAGCTGATGCTCTTTAATCAAATTTGGCAACTATAATATATCATAGTTTAGTGTGGTAAGAATGAGCCACACATATAGGTGTGTTTGCAAGTGAAGGATGTCATTGTTGTTTTGAGTTATATTTCAAAATTGTGGGATCTAATTGTTTTTGAAGAATATTGAAGAATACTGAAGAATATTGGATATGCTGGGTGTGGAGAACTGCCGAGAGAATTACAGTATATTGAGAGACTGGGAAAGTACTATTAACCTATATATCAAAATCTCCTTCCAAAAGTTAAGGGTGATGTATGTTATCAAGGCTAATTCTCAAACAAATAGCACACTGAATTAATCCTTTCAAAAGTTTTAACAGACAGATTAACAGAGTTGAAAGGGTAGGTCATCTAGCCCAACCCCCAGCAGACCCTACACCATTTTTTACAGATGGCAGTCCAGTTTCTTCTTGAAAGCTTCCAGTGATGAAGCTCCTACAACTTCTGAAGGCAAGCTGGTTGACTGTTTTCACTGTCAGAAAATTTCTCCTTATTTCTAGGTTGAATCTCTCCTTGATCAATTGCCATCCATTACTCCTTGTCTGGCCTTCAGGTGCTTGTTAAATAGCTTGACCCCTTCCTCTCTGTGTCAGCCTTTCAAATATTGGAACATTGCTATCATGTCTTCCCTGGTCCTTCTCTTCACTAGACTAGTCATGCCCAGTTCCTGCATCCGTTCTTCATATGTTTTAGTCTCCAGTCCCCTAATCATCTTGGTTGCTCTTCTCTGTACTTTTTCTAGAGTCTCAACATCTTTTTTGTAATATGTTGACCAAAACGGGATGCAGTATTCTAGGTGTGGTCTTACTAAGGCTTTATAGAGTGATATTAGTACCTCCCCCTTCATGGATTACTGCCTTGTTGTGGCGAAGGGGTTTGCGTAGCTCAATGAAGTTATAAGCTATGCTGTGCAGGGCCACCCAAGACAGACAGGTCATAGCAGAGAGTTCTGACAAAACGTGATCCACTAGAGAAGGACTCACTCCAGTATCTCTGCCATGAAAACCCCATGGACAGTACAAAAAGGGGAAAAGATATGATGCCGGAAAGTCAGAAGGTATCCAATATGCTACTGAGGAAGAGCGGAGGGCTAGTACTAGTAGTGCCAGAAAGAATGAAGCAACTGGGCCAAAGCCGAAAGGACGCTCAGCTGTGGATGTATCTGGTGGTAAAAGGAAAGTCCGATGCTGTAAAGATTTTTTTCTCCATAGGAACCTGGAATGTAAGATCCATGAATCAAGGCAAGCTGGACGTGGTCAAACAAGAGATGACAAGACTGAACATCTACATCTTAGGAATCAGTGAACTAAAATGGACAGGAATGGGTGAATTTAATTCAGATAACCATCAGGTATACTACTGCGGGCAAGAATCCCTCAGAAGAAATGGAGTAGCCTTCATAATCAATAAAGGAGAGGAAAAGCAATACTGGGATACAATCCCCAAAATGACATAATGATCTCAGTTCGAATCCAAGGCAAATCATTCAATATCACAGTAGTCCAAGTCTAAGCCCCAACCACTGGTGCTGAAGAGGATGAAATTAACTGGTTCAATGAAGCCCTACAGCACCTTATAGAATTAGCACCAAAAAATGATGTCCTTATCATCATGAGGGATTGGAATGCTAAAGTAGGAAGCCAAAAGATAATCAGAATAACAGGCAAGTTTGGCCTTGGAGTACAAAATGAAGCAGGGCAAAGGCTGATAGAATTCTGTCAAGATAATACGATGGTCATAGCAAACACTCTTTTCCAACAACCTAAGAGACAACTCTACACATGGACATCACTAGACGGTCTTTATTTATTTATTTATTTATTTATTATTTAAATTTATATACCGCCCTATCTCCCAAAGGACTCAGGGCGGTTCACAGGCATATAAAACATCGATACACAAAATTAAAATAATCTTTAAAAAACTTATTCCAATGCCCTATCATTAAAAATAGAAATATAAATATTAAAATCAATTTAAAACCCCTATAAAATTTAAAATCTAAGCCAGTCCTGCACAGATGAATAAATGTGTCTTGAGCTCGCGACGGAAGGTACGAAGGTCCGGAAGTTGACGGAGTCCTGGGGGGAGCTCGTTCCAGAGGGCGGGACCCCCCACAGAGAAAGCCCTTCCCCTGGGCGTCGCCAGACGACACTGCCTAGCTGACGGCACCCTGAGGAGTCCCTCCCTGTGAGAGCGCACGGGTCGGTGAGAGGTATCTGGTCGCAGTAGGCGGTCCCGTAGATAACCCGGCCCTATGCCATGGAGCGCTTTAAAGGTGGTCACCAAAACCTTGAAGCGCACCGAAGGCCACAGTAGCCAGTGCAGCCTGCGCAGGATGGGTGTTATGCGGGAGCCACGAGGCTCCATCTATCACCAGCGCAGCCGCATTCTGGACTAACTGTAGCCTCCGGATGCCCTTCAAGGGAGCCCCATGTAGAGGCGTTGCAGTAATCCAGGCGAGGGCGTCACGAGGGCGTGAGTGACCGTGCATAGGGCCTCCCGGTCCAGAAAGGCGCAACTGGCGCACCAGGCGAACCTGGTAGAACGCTCTCCTGGAGACGGCCGTCAAATGATCTTCTAGAGACAGCCGTTCATCCAGGAGGACGCCTAAGTTGCGCACCCTCTCCATCGGGGCCAGTGACTCGCCACCGATGGTCAGCCGCGGATTTAGCTGACTGTACCGGGATGCCGGCATCCACAGCCACTCCGTCTTGGAGGATTGAGCTTGAGCCTGTTTCTCCCCATCCAGACCCGTCGGCCTCCAGACACCGGGACAGCACTTGATAACCGTTGGGGTGGTCCGGTGTGAAAAGTACAGCTGGGTGTCATCCGCATACAGCTGGTACTTCACACCGAAACCACTGATGATCTCACCCAGCGGCTTCATGTAGATGTTAAACAGAAGGGGCGAGAGAATCGACCCCTGGGGCACCCCACAAGTGAGGCGCCTCGGGGCCGACCTCTGCCCCCCTGCCAACACCGACTGCGACCGGTCGGAGAGATAGGAGGAGAACCACCGATAAACGGTGCCTCCCACTCCCAATCCCTCCAATCGGCGCAGCAGGATACCATGGTCGATGGTATCGAAAGCCGCTGAGAGGTCTAATAGGACCAGGGCAGAGGAACAACCCCTATCCCTGGCCTCCAGAGATCATCCACCAACGCGACCAAAGCCGTCTCCGTGCTGTAACCGGGTCGGAAACCGGACTGGAACGGGTCTAGATAGACAGTTTCATCCAGGTGCAAGGAAACTGATATGCCACCATACTCTCTACAACCTTCGCATGGCGGGTTGGAGACCGGACGATAATTACCTAAAACAGCCGGGTCCAGGCAAGGCTTCTTGAGGAGGGGCCTCACCACCGCCTCTTTCAAGGCGGCCGGAAAGACTCCCTCCACCAAAGAAGCACTCGTAATCGCCTGGAGCCAGCCTCGTGTCACCTCCTGCGTGGCCAGCACCAACCAGGAGGCACGGGTCCAGTAAACATGTGGTGGCATTTAGCCTCCCCAACAACCTGTCCATGTCCTCGGGGCGACAGGGTCAAACTCATCCCATACAATGTCACCAAGACCGCCTCAGCCGTCTCACCCGTATCACCGCAATCTTGGTCCAAACCATCCCGAAGCTGAGCGATTTTATCGTATAGATAACCGTTAAACTCCTCAGCACGTCCCTGCAGGTCATCCCGCTCCCCTGATGTAGGAGGGAGCGGGTCACCCAAACAGGGCGGCTGGGCGGTTATCTGCCGATGCAATGAGGAGGAGGCGAGGTACGCCTCGCTTCCTCATTGCCACTAGGTAAGCCTAGTATAGGACTTCACTAGTGTCCGATCAGCTTCTGAACGGCTAGACCTCCAGGAACTCTCTAGGCGTCTTCTCCGGCGCTTCATCCTCTCAGCTCCTCGGAGAACCAAGGGGCTGGTTGGGACCTCGCTGGGTCAGAGGCCGCAAAGGCACGACCCGGTCTAAGGCCCCCGCCGCGGCCCGTTCCCAGGCCGCAACAAGTTCCTCAGCCGAGCCGTGTGCCAGACCCTCAGGAAATGGCCCAAGCTCCGTCCGGAACCCCTCCGGGTCCATCAGGCGCCTGGGGCGGAACCAACGTGTCGGCTCCGTCTCCCTGCGGTGATGAATGGCGGTCAGAAAGTCCAGACGAAGAAGAGAGTGATCTGACCATGACAAAGGTTCAATGACTATTTCCTTTAAGTCCAGATCTCTCAACCACTGACCAGAGACAAAAATCAAGTCCAGAGTGCCACCCCCAACGTGAGTAGGGCCATCAACTACTTGGGTCAGGTCCAAGGCCGTCATGGAAGCCATGAACTCCCGAGCTACCGTCGATGACGAGCCGGACGATGGCAAGTTAAAGTCCCCCACGACTAAAAGTCTGGGGGTCTCAACTGCCACCCCAGCAAGCACCTCCAGGAGCTCGGGCAGGGCAGCTGTCACGTAGCAAGGAGCCAGGTACGCGACCAGCAAGCCCATCTGACATCTATGACCCCATCTCACAAAGAGGGATTCGCACCCGGCAATCTGAGGTACAGTGGTCTCCCTCGGCTCTAGACTCTCTCTAATCACAACCGCCACCCCACCACCCCTACCCTGGCCCCTCGGCTGATGAAATGCTCGGAAACCCGGTGGGCACATCTGAACAAGGGGCACGCCCCCTTCTGGGCCCAACCAGGTCTCCGTAACGCCCATAAGGTCCGCGGCACCCCCCTGAATAAGATCGTGAATTAGGGGGGCCTTATTGGCCACGGACCGTGCATTGCATAACATCAGCCGAAGGCCAGGGCCCTGAGGATCCTGACCATCCGGGGAACGGGAGAAGTTTGAGGCTCGGGCGCGATCGCCTGTAAGCATCGAGCGCGCACCCCTAACACGATATGAGCCCCACTTCCGCCATATCTGCCCTCCCCTTACCGTGGAAATAGCACCACCTCCACCAATGGAACACCGACTCCCCATGACCTCGGACCCACCAACCCCGCCACGAGCATGTGCAGGAACTGGACTCCCCGACGGGTTACCCCAACACCCACCCCTTCCTCCCACCCCCAACCCAAGCCCGTGGTTTCCTTCCCCTTAAAATCCCCTTTAAAACTCCCCTTAAAAAATCTATTAAAACAGCCAATTAAAAAACCCCTAAGCCTCCTATTTTTCGCATGCCACCTCTCGGGACTCCAAAGCCCGTCCTCAAGGTGGGCCCTCGATAATCTGGAGGGCCAGACCCGCGAGAGAGGGGCATCTCGCAGGGCAAGAAGGTCAGCCGCAGTAAATGTTCGCATCACTGAGACGGTCCGGGCAAGGCCCATCCTGGGCTGGTCAAGTTGGCAGCAAAAGTCATAACAGATGATAAAATGACCATGACCAGTCTGTCCTGATGGGAAATAGTTCGAGATAATCCATGTGCGGTAGATGACAAAACCGCTGACTCAGTCAGTTCACCACCCCATACAAACGACCTGGGGTGGGCTAAGGAAGAAGGGGAGAGGAACGATGGTAGAGATGTTATAAAGATGGTAAATAGTGGAGGGGTGTCCGCTGGACCCGCGGGTCTTCCTCCGGCGCTGTCACATATCCGCGCCACTAGGGCAAGGTCACAGCCACCCTGGGCCTATCGGGCCATCCGCCACTTCAAAGCACCGGGGCAGGCCGCCGCCGCCCACCGCCTCCGCCAGGCCATCGCCACTGGAAACGCCCCCATCGCCACCGCGAGCAGGCCACTGGAGCTCCCCCAGATGAAAGGGGGACACCCGTCGCCAAATCCGCCAGCAGACCCAGGGCTCACCAGTGACAACGCCCGACGGAGAGGGAAGGGCCAGGCCGCCGCCCTCGCCACCGCAGGTTCGAAGGGCCGATGGAGCCCGGGCGGCCCTCCAGATCTTCATTGGGGCGCAGCCCCTCCGGGGCTCCTCCCATCGCCACCGGAGACGCCCAAACTCCAAACCTCAACTTCCACTGGCCAAGTCTTCCAGGCAGGGGTCCAGGGGCGCTGCCCCTACCCCCGCCGCCGCCGCCGCCAAACCGCCGAAAAAGGCTGGCGGCGCCTCGGCAAGCCGCTAGGCCGCCAGGATTCCCTCTGAGGCGCCGTGACTCCGCCGTGACTCCGGGGCTTCTCCCAACGCCCCGCGGAGTCGCACAGCGCCCAGCCACCCTATTTACGGGTGGCTGGATCTTCCTCCATCAGGGCGGGGGCCTATGATGGTATTAAGGCCCCCCCCCAGACCCAAAAAGAGCCTGGAAAGGCCCGTCGCCGCGTCCCCGATCAGCAGGGCGGCGCCATCTTGGACATGCGCAGATGTCAACACAGAAATCAGACTGACTATGTGCTCTGCAGCCAAAGATGGAGAAGCTCTATACAGTCAGTAAAAAGGAGCTGACTGTGGCTCAGATCATGAGCCTCTCCTTGCAAAATTTAGGCTTAAATTGAAGAAAGTAGTAAAAGCCCCAGGCCACTCAGGTATGAACTAAATCATATCCCTGACGAACATACAGTAGAGGTGACAAATAGATTTAAGGAATTAGATCTGATAGACAGAGTGCCTGAAGAACTATGGATAGAGGTTCACAATATTGTACAAGAGGTAGCAACTAAAACCATCCCAAAGAAAAAGAAAGGCAAGAAAGCAAAATGGCTGTCTGAGGAAGTTTGCAAATAGCTGAGGAAAGAAGGGAAGCGAAAGGCAAGGGAGAAAGAGAAAGATACACCCAGGTGAATGCAGAATTCCAGAGAATAGCTAGAAGAGATAAGAATACATTTGTCAGCATTCCAAAAAACCCCTCCTGCAGAAAAGACTCTGAAGCCCACATCTTTCAAAGTTCTTTTACTAGCATAGGTAAATTGGCACAGTTAGATGAAAACTGAAACTGGGGATTCCAGTTCCTCCCTCAGTAATACAAACTCCAAAATCTCCACCCCATGTCCCCTCTGCCCGTCACATGTTCCAATCCCCAACTGTCCCATGTCGAAGCATCACTCCGGCCACTCCTCCTCCAGATATGAGCCCAGCCTGACCTTGACCAGCAGGAAAAATGTTATGTCTAATAGCCCCTGTACTCTCATCCCCCCTCCTACTTTCCCACAATGGAAAAAGTGGCAGCATGTGGAAGCCTTCGGCCTAGTATGGCTTCCAAAGCTGACAACATTCTTAAATGAACAGAGCAAAGAAATAGAAGAAAACAATAGAATAGGGAGGACCAGAGATCTCTTCAAGAAAATTTGAGATATGAAGGGAACGTTTCATGCAAAGATGAGCATGATAAAAGACCAAAGTGGCAGGGGCCTAACAGAGGCAGAAGAGATTAAGAAGAGGTGTCAAAATTACACAGAAGAACTATACAAGAATGAGCTTAACTTCCCTGATAACCACGATGGGTGGTCACTGACCTTGAGCCAGACATCCTAGAATGTGAAGTCAAATGGGTTTTAGGAAATCTGAGCAACAACAAAGCTAGTGGAGGAGACAGTATTCCAGCTGAGCTATTCAAAATCTTAAAAAACGATGCAGTAAAAGTACTACACTTAATTTGTCAGCAAATTTGGAAAACTCAGCAGTGGCCACAGGATTGGAAAAGGTCGGTTTACATTCCAATTCCAAAGAAAGGCAATGCCAAAGAATGTTCAAACAAGCGCACCATTGCACTCATTTCACATGCTAGTAAGGTTATGCTTAAAATCCTACAAGCTACACTCCAGCAGTATGTGGATACTACCAGAAGTACAGGCAGGATTTCAAAGAGGCAGAGGAACTAGAGATCAAATTGCCAACATACACTGGATCATGGAGAAAGCTAGGGAGTTCCAGAAAAACATCTACTTCTGCTTCCTTGACTATGCTAAAGCCTTTGATTGTATGGATCACAACAAATTGTGGCAATTTCTTAAAGAGATGGGTGTACTAGACCATCTCAATTTGTCTCTTGAGAAACCTGTATGCGGGTCATGAAGCAGCAGTGAGAACTGGACGTGGAACCACTGATTGGTTCAAAATTGGGAAAGGAGTCCGGCAAGGCTGTAAACTATTGCCCTGCCTATTTAACTTATATGCAGAGCACATCATGAGAAAGGCAGGGCTGGATGAATCAAAAGTTGGAAGTAAGATTGCCAGGAGAAATATCAACAACCTCAGATATGCAGATGATACCACTCTAATGGCAGAAAGCGATAAGGAATTAAAAAGCCTCTTGATGCAGGTGAAGGAGGAGAGTGCAAAAGTTGGCTTGAAACTTAACATTAAGAAAACTAAGATCATGGCATCCGGCACTCTCAATTCCTGGCAGCTAGATGGGGAAGAAATGGAGGTAGTGACAGATTTTATTTTCCTGGGCTCCAAGATCACCGCAGACGGGGACTGCAGCCAAGAAATTAAAAGACACTTGGTCCTGGGGAGGAAAGCTATGGCAAATCTAGACAGCATACTAAAAAGCAGAGACATCACCCTGCCAACAAAAGTGCGTATAGTCATTTCCCAGTTGCAATGTATGGCTGTGAAAGTTGGACCATAAGAAAGGCTGAGTGCCAAAGAATTGAGGCCTTTGAACTCTGGTGCTGGAGAAGACTCCTGCGAGTCCCTTGGACTGCAAGGTGAACAAACAAGTCAATCCTAGAGGAGATCAACCCTGACTGCTCTTTAGAAGGCCAGATCCTGAAGATGAAACTGAAATACTTTGGCCACCTAATGAGAAGGAAGGACTCACTGGAGAAAAGCCTAATGCTGGGAAAGATTGAGGGCAAAAGAAGAAAGGGATGACAGAGAATGAGGTGGTTGGATGGAGTCACTGAAGCAGTCAGTGTGATCTTAAATGGACTCCAGAGAATGGTAGAGGATAGGAAGGCCTGAAGGAACGTTGTCCATAGGGTCACGATGGGTCTGACATGACTTCGCAACGAACAACATTAGTACCTCTGTGGTTTCTTCTCATAACCCCAAAAGTTTTACTCTAAATCTATCCATGGTTGACCTCACCACTTTCCTAAGAGGACTCTAAGGGGCGTGCATAAGAGCACAAACGTGCCTACCATTCCTGTCCTATTGTTTCTTCCCCTATATATATATGTGTTTATAGTACCTTGTTTCTCCTCATATATATGTTTATATATTATATAATCCTCTATGTTATACTTGTATATATTGTTACGATGAATAAATAAATAAATAAATAAATAAATAAATAAATAAATAAAGTACTTCACTTGATCTTGATTGTATCCCTCTGTTAATGCAATTTAGGATTGCATTGAATTTTTTTGGCTGCTGCCATACTGTTGGCTCATATTTAATTGGTTGTCCACTAAGACTCCAAGATCCCTGTCACAGTTACTGCTATTAAGCCTGGTTTCACCCAGTCTGTATGTGTACTTTTGGTTTTTCTTGCATAAGTGTAGGACTTTACTTTTCTCTACATTGAATTTCATTTTGTTAGCCAGGGCCCAGTGTTTAGGTCTGTCAAGTTCCATCTGGATCTTGACCTTATCATCTAGGGTATTAGCTATTCCTGCCAGCTTAGTATCACCCACAAATTTGGTAATTTCCCCTTCTATTCCCTCATCTAAGTCATTTATGATGATATTGAAGAGTACTGGGCAAAGATGGAACCTTGTGGTACCCCACTGCTTACTTCCCTCCATGTAGATGTAGACCCATTAAGGACTACTCATTGAGTATGGTTTGTCAGCCAGTTACGAATCCATCTGGTGGTGATGCTATCTGTCCCACGTTTTTCTAGCTTACCAAGAAGTTGGTTGAACCCTATTTGATCAAATGTCTTGCTGAAGTCTAAGTATATTATGTTCACAGTATTTTGCTGGTCTACTAATTTAGTCACTATATTGAAGAATGAAATAAGATTGGTTTGGCATTATCGGTTTTTAACAAACCCATACTGACTGCTAGTTATTACTTTACTCATTTCTAGATGTTGACAGATCTGTTTTTTATCATCTTTTCCAGTATCTTCCTGGGTATTAATGTTAGGCTGATTGAGAGAGGGCATGGCCAGCATTGCAGCAATACAACGCTTTTCTCAGATGCTCTCAAAAAAATATTGATATCAAAGCCGTTTATTGACCGAAACTATCTTGGAGGGATGGTGAACAAGAGAGGCACTGACTGCCTAACACAGAGAAATTTCTACTTAGTCAGAAGTAGCCTTTCAACCAGACGACTGAGAAAGTGCTATTGAATGAGTCACAACAAAGCTGGTGCAGTCACAGTGGAAGCAGAGAAACAACAGATGTGGAATCATCTGGGTGAGAAGCAGGCTTTTTTGATTTTATGTTTCTTTTCATAAACCCTGGGAAATATCTTGAAGGAAAGTGAGGGGCACAAAGAGAAGAGGGGAGAGTGGGGCGTGTGTCAGTTCTCCACCTCCAGTAGCTTAGCAGTGAAGAAAGTGGATTAGCCCAAGTAGAAGAAATTAATTGAATGAATTAACAAAATTGATTTGGGAAACAAGAAAATAAGAGCAGGAAGCCTGAGTGAGTATTCATAAATTTTGGACTTTTGGATTTTTATTAAATGAAGCTGAGTGGAAATGATTGAATGAATTTTAGTTATAAAAAGTTATAGAACTTTTCCTATTTTTTATTTTTTTCTTCTTTTTTGAGTGAAAGTGATTTGTAGCACCATCTAGAGACACCAACAAAAAGACATTGTTTTAAATAAATTGACTGAGAGGACTGGCCTTGAGATTGTAGATCTGGACTGATAAGAAACAGCTGTGTCTTGCATATTTATTCTGTTATTTCTAACATAAGCCAAAACAGTGTGCCTTTTGAAGTTTTTGAAGCAGAAGTAAGAAACAAGATTATTGATACAATATAAACAGCCTTGACTGTTAGCTTTTTTTCCTTATCTTGTTGTTGTTGTTGTTGTTTAGGACTTTACCACTATTTGATCACTTTCAGTGATCTTTTTATCCTCCTTGACTACTTTTATTGATTTTTGTTAATTAAAAGTGTGGATTGTGGGTTTTTTTCTTTCTGTTTTGGGTTTTTTCCCTCTTTCCCCCCCTTTTTTTCTTTATTATGCACAGGATTTTTAATTGTTTTTTTTCTTTCCTTTCTTGGCTGGTTAGTTTTTTGAATGTTTGAACTTCTATAATATATAAAAAGTTAGATTAAGGTAAGAAGAACCTGAAGAATTTGAAGTTTTTGGATTTTTTGACTTTCTTTCTGTGTTTCTTTTTTCTCCTTTTGCTTTTTGCTTTTTGTTTTTGGTTGACAGCTTTTTGGTTTCTATTTTTAACTAATTCATCCAATGGGGTGGATTAGGTATTTGGATTATAAATTAAAGTCGTAGTTGGATTACAAATTCAGTGGATTACCATATACAAGATGAAACAAGATGAAGAAGACAACAGCACAGTTACCTTCCACAACATCAACCTGTGGCTCAGAGGACACTGGACACCATGGCCATGCAATTGGAATTAAAAAAATATGATACAGTTTTTTCATGAAGACTTTAAAGAAAGATTAGAAAATGTAGAAGGGTAGCTTAAAGAAGTGAAGGTGATGATGGAAAAGAATGAAGAAAGAATACAGAAAGCAGAAGAAAAGGCAGATTCAACAGAAAAAAGTGGAGGAGATGGATGACAGACTAACAACAACTGACAAAAACCAGGAAAAAAACAATTATCTGGAAATGGATAGAGTGGAGTACTACCTAAAATTTCAAAATATAGAAGAGAAGGGAGAGAATTTGGTGAAAGTGGTGGCGGAGATACTGGCAGAAGTGATGGAGGAAACCAAGGAAAAGATATTAAATGGGATTGATGAGATATACAGAATACATACTCGATATGCAATGAGAAACAAATTGCTAAGAAAGGTGCATGTAAGATTTACTAGGAAAGCAATAAAAACAGAAATATTGCAGACAGCAAGAAATACTCCAATAAAGTATAAAGATAGAGAGATAGTGGTGTTGAAACAGATACCCAGAGGAGTGAGAGATCTGAGGAGAGAATATCAATTTTTGTCAAAACCTCTAATTTAAAAAGGAGTAAATTTTTGATGGTTAATACTAGAAAGAATATTGGTGTACTGGCAAAAGCAAAGACATAGATTGGACTCAATATAGAAAGTGGAATTATTTTATGACCAATATTTGGGGCTTCAAGATGAGCAAAGATTGAGAGAGGAAAAAAGAAACTAGAGTCCAAGATGAAGGGGTGAAAGAAAAAGAAGATAAAAAAAGAGAGATGATGAAAGAACAAGAAGAAAGGGCAATAAGAGAGGGGGCAAGGTTCAAAGATCCCAAGGACCAAAGAGAAATAAGAATGACAAGATCAACAAAAACATGGAAGAAGAAGTAAACAACAACAAACATGGAAGAAGAATTAAAAGCTATATCAATAAATATTAATGGATTGAACTTGGTGATAAAAAGGAAAAGAACTTTTAATAAATTGGGAAAACTAAAAAAAAAATTTTTATTATTAACATTTATATCCCGCCCTTCTCCGAAGACTCAGGGCGGCTTACAATGTGTAAGGCAATAGTCTCATTCTATTTGTATATTTACAAAGTCAACTTATTGCCCCCCCAACAATCTGGGTCCTCATTTTACCTACCTTATAGAGGATGGAAGGCTGAACATAGTATGTCTAAAAGAAGTTCATATTAGAAAGCAACACAAAAATTACTGGAGTATTCAGAGTTGGGTGATTTGTTTACTGCATTGACACATCAAAGTAAAACAGGTGTATATATTAAAAAAATATATTAAAAAGAAATCAGAACAGCTCAGAGGTAGCTCAACTGTGATCGTCAGAGCCTTTTTTTAACCTTTTAAAAGCATTTTTACAACCTATTTGGCCGAATAGGTTGTTAAAAATGCTTTTAAAAGTAAAAAAGGCTCTGACGATCAGACAACTCAGCTGTGATCAAAGTTAGTGATCACTAGATCACTAAAAGAATAAGGTATTTAGGAATACAATTAACAGCAAGATATGCAATGATTACAGTTGATAATTATTACAAGTTGAAAGGATAAATGGAAACGGACTTGTAAAAGTGGGGAAAATTGCAATTATCATTAATGGGAAGAATAGTAGTAATTAAGATGAACATATTACCTAGACTGTTGTTTTTATTTCAGACAATACCAATAAAATTGGAAAAGAAATATTTTGAAAACCTGAATAAAATGATATTGAAATTTATATGGCAGGGAAAAAAGGCGAGAATTAATATGAAAATGTTACAAGATGCAAGACTAAGAGAAGGATTTGGCCTACCAATCTGGGAACTATATTATCAAGCAGCAGCATTATCTTGGATAAAAGAATGGATTGTATTAAGAAACACAAGATTACTAACTTTGGAGGGGAACAATTTACAACTGGGTTTGCACGCTTTTTTATGGTATGGGAAAAACAAGATGCATAGTAAGGCATTATGTAAGAAATGCATTATTAGTATGGGAGAGAATTAGAGAAGAACATTATTTGAAAATACCGATATGGCTTTCAACAATGGAAGCATTAGTAATCCAAATATTATAAATATGGGAAACATTATAAGATATAAAGATATTTTATCAGCAACAGGGGAATTGAAAATGAAACAAGAACCAGATGAACAAGGTATTGAAATGGAGTGGTATACTCATCTGTAAATATAATCAAGATATGAAAAAGATGTAAAGCTATATTTTTATACATATATATTTACTCATATATATGTTTATATACTATATAATCTTTTTATATGATGTTGTGACAAAATAAATAAATAAATAAATAAATATATGGTTTTTACCTGGAAATGACAGTATTGGATGAAATACAGGAACTGATGAAAAAACGATTAGGAAATTGTATAGTTATTTACTTGAAGTAAAGTTGGAAGAAGAACAAGTTAAAGAAACAATGATAGCATGGGCAAAAAGTTTTGGCTATACGATTGAGTTAGATAAATGGCAGCAATCATGGGAAAGAAATTATAAATTAACGATGGCCACAGCATATAAGGAGAACTTGTATAAAATGTTTTATAGATGGCACATGCCACCAGAAAGATTGGCAAAAATGTTTAAAGAATCAGCTAAATGTTGGCAATACCATCAGATATCGGGATCATATTATCATATGTGATGGACATGTCCATAAGTGAGAAATTATTGGGCAAAAATTAGAATATGGTTAGAGAAAATGATGCAGCAATATATTATTTAAAACCAGAACTGCTCATGTTGGGTATCCTTTCTTTTTGCGTGAAGACTGATGCAAAGAATGAATGAAGCAGCTCTGCTTTCTCTCTGCTGCCTGTTACTTCCTTGCCGTCTTCTCTCTTTAGTGGACTGACTGTTTCTGTTGTGTCCCACTCCCACTCTGACACACGAGTCAAGGAAGTCCATAACAGATGTGGCAATGAAGCCTCTGCAGCTTGCCAAGTTCCTTCAAGGTTTATCAGGGCAGGTAGGAGTCCAAGTTGTGACTTCAGCGATAGAGTCCGATAGCAGCAAACTAGATAAGACTTTGCTTGACTCAAGATTGGAATGCCAAATGCAGGTCCTTTATATAGGCTGTGGGGTGTGGCTCCATGACTCAGCATTTATCCAGGCCTACCCCACCCTTCTTTCTGCTGGCGTCGCCTCTCAGATCTCCGGAAGCAAGGGTTCACCCACCCTGAATTGTTTTCAGCTGGATCTGCTGTCAGTAATTCCACCACCTGGCTGGCTTCCTGTTCTGAAGGCTAAGCCAAAGGAACACACGCTGTATGAGTGAGGTTTATGGGGCTTGTCCTTTCACTCCTTGAATCCTCTCCGGGCATGGGGCCAGGGCCGGGGGCTGGAGTCATGACAGGCCGTTCATCTTCATTATCAGACTCGGAGTCTGATAAAAGGCCCGGTTGGAGACGGGAGTGGCCAGGCTGAGGAGAGGAGGGAGGACGAGTCACAACAGTTTCCTTGATTTTTTTTTCTTATTATTTATATGTTGGAAGAACATACCTACAGGATTTTGAAATGTTAATAATGTGCATCTGCAAATAAATTTATTTTAGTTTTCTTCTGTATACCAATTCCTTAGATCAATGAATCTTCCCTAATTGCATTTGCCAAAACCTCCATCAATAATGCAAATAAAACTGGGGATAAAGGACAACCCTGTCTCGTTCCCCGGTTTAAGGTTATTGTCTCAGTAACACCATCATTTATAGCTATACTCACTTTATTCTCTGAATATAATTGATTTATCACTTGTCTACATTTTTTTCCCAAAACCTAACTTCTCTATTAATATCTTCAATGTAAGCCATTCTACACAATCAAAGGCCTTAAATACATCTAATGTTAATACACCTGCCTTGAATTTTTGATTCTTTATATAGTAACTTATGTTTAATACCCTTCTTACTATATCTGACATTTGGTGACCTCTTATAAATCCACACTGGTCATTTTTAATAAAATTCTCTATAAATATGCTCAATCTATTTGCCAATATTGTTGTAAAAATCTTAGTGCCCTGATTAATAAAGGATATTGGTCTATATGATCATGGGTTTGTATGATCTTTCCCTGGTTTCGCTATCAGTATTATCAGAGATTGCTTCCAGGAACTTGGAATATCTTCCCCTTCCATTATTTTATTAAACATTATCTTCATCTTCGGCACTAATAGTCCTTTAAAATTTTATAATATTCTATGCCTAGTCTATGCCTAACTCTGGTGCCTTATCTATTTTCAATTTATTAATAACTTCCACTATTTCCTTTTCTTCTATTTGTGATTCCATTATTTCTTTATCATATTCTTGAATTTTACAATTTAAATTCTTTTCTATCTATGCCTGACTTCCATTCATATTTATGTCATTTCCCTAATATAGCTTTGCAAAGAACTTCTGAAATATCAACAATTTTTCTCTCATCATATTACATCTTTCCCCCTTATCATTTTTTATTACTCCAATCAGGCTTTTTGCCTTTTTAGCTTGTATGGCTCTAGCCAGCATTGTAGAATTTTTATTACTATTTTCAGAAAATTCCCTGCTTAGGTATGTTAGATTTTTTTGAACCTGTTCTATCTCATTATTTTGCAACTATTTTCTTTAGCTGATAGTTCTAACATAATCCTATTCTCTCTACTTTCTATATACAGTATTTAAGAATGATACAGTTCCAGTTCCCTAATTTCCTCCTCCAACCATTATATATATGTGTGTGTGTGTGTGTGTGTGTGTGTGTATATGTATGTATGTATGTATGTATGTATGTATGTATATATATATATATGTTTGTTTTCTGAGGTTTTTGCGGGTGTTTGTACGTAGGTCTTTGGTTATCCGGGTTTTCTCCCGCGTAAAATTGGAAGTGTCTTGGTGACGTTTCGACGAAGTCTCATTCATCATCTTCAGGCTTCAGCTGCAACATTAGCCATTTCAAACCCCTCCAATCCATACATACAACAGACAGACACCCACTATGAAGATGTAGCACGACCACAAACACGAAGCCAAACAATAGCAATGCAGCTCACTAGCTCAAATCCCCCTGCAACTCAGACTAATCTGAGCACAACCAAGCCCCCACCAACACAGGACACACCCCCAGCCAATCAGAGCACAAAAAAACCCCCATCCAATCAGAGCACAGCCAAGCTCCCACCCAATCAGTTCAAACCCCCACTAGCAGTTAAAAAGGAAGAAACAGCTGCAATCACACATTGCTCCCAGAAGCACGAAGCTGAAGCCTGAAGATGACGAATGAGACTTCGTCGAAACGTCGCCAAGACACTTCCAATTTTACGCGGGAGAAAACCCGGATAACCAAAGACCTACATACAAACACCCGCGAAAACCTCAGAAAACAAATATATATATATGTGTGTGTGTGTGTGTGTGTGTGTGTGTGTGTGTGTGTGTATTTTATCCCTAAACCCCTCACTACTGCTTTCATTGCATCCCATATTACACCTATATTACTACCTCCCTCTTCATTTATGGTCCATATTTCTTTTAATTCCCTTTCCATTTTTTGTAAAATCTCTTTATTTTTAAAAATCCTCAAATCTATTCTCCATCTACTCAGAGGTGGGTTCTACTTACCTTTACTACCGGTTTGCAATGGGAGCGTGCATGTGCATGCGCAGATCATCCATGATGACATCTGGGTGGGTGGGTGGAGCCTCCCACCGCTTTTACTACTGATTCGCAAGAACTGGACTGAACCACGAGCAACCCACCATTGATCTACTTGCCTGTTTATAGTCACAATATACACAATTTCCATATAGTTACCATTGCATGATCAGATATTTTAATTATTTTTATCTCTGCTCTCATTATTTTAGATAATATTTCCAGCATTACAAATATATAATCTATTTTTACAAGAATTTTACATTTTTATGTCTACCAGAAAAATATGTATAACTCTTTTGATTATCATGTAATTCTCTCCAAACATCTTTCAGTCTATTTCTATAAATAAATTTTCTTAAATCTGTATTATTATACTTTATTTCCACTTTTGATGGGTTGGATTTGTCAATTCTGCTATCCATAACCATATTATAATCACCTACCATTATCACATACCCTTTTTTGACTTCTTCTATTTCTTTATATACCCTATTATAAAACTTTCTTTGATTTATATTAGGTGCATATAAGTTTGCTAAGGTAGCCTCTTGTCCATAAATCAAGCCTTGAATTATAAGAAATCTTCCATTACTGTCCCTTCTTCTGACTTTTATCATAAATTCACATCTTTTGGCTACAATGATTGCTACCCCTCTTGCTTTCAATGTACCAAATGCCTTTTCATATACATCATCCCAGTATAACTTAAATCCATTCACCCCTTCTTTCTTTTGATGTGTTTCTTGTAAAAATACAATCCTTATTTTTTCTTTTTAATCGATTTTTCAATTTTTGCTTGTTGTGTTTTTTCCCCAAGCCATGTACATTCCATGTAGCTACCTTCAATGATTTCCCCATCTATTTCTCATATTACATATTCCCTTTGGTCTCCATATGTGCTCTAACATAAATCTTACAAAACTACACAGTATAGATACTACCCCAAAACGTAAATAACCTCTTATCCACTCATTAAATTACTGAAGTTTGCAGATGACACAACAGTGATTAGTCTCATTCGAGACAATGATGAATCCGCATACAGACGGGAGGTTGAACGACTAGCCTTGTGGTGCAACCAAAACAATCTGGAACTGAACACACTCAAAACTATAGAAATGGTAGTAGATTTTAGGAGAAACCCTTCCATACTTCCACCTCTCACAATATTAGACAACACAGTATCAACAATAGAAACCTTCAAATTTCTAGGTTCTACCATATCGCAAGATCTAAAATGGACAGCTAACGTCAAAAACGTTATCAAAAAAGGACAACAAAGAGTTTTCTTTCTGCACCAACTCAGAAAGCTCAAACTGTCCAAGGAGCTACTGATACAGTTCTACAGAGGAATTATTGAGTCTGTCATCTACACCTCTATAACAGTCTGGTTTGGTTCTGCAACCGAACAAGTCAGAGACAGACTTCAGAGGATAATTAAAACTGCAGAAAAAACAATTGCTACCATCCTGCCTTCTATGGAGGACCTGTATACTGCACGGATCAAAAAGAGGGATGCGAAAATATATACAGACCTCTCACATCCTGGACATAAACTGTTTCAACTCCTACCCTCAAAATGTCTGTATGCATTGCATACCAGAACAACTAGACACAAGAACAGCTTTTTCCTGAATGCCATCACTCTGCTAAACAAATCATTCCCTCAAAACTGTCAAACTATTTACTAAATCTGCACTACTATTAATCTTCTTATCACACATCTCCTTCCACTTATGACTACATGACTGTAACTTTGTTGCTTATATCCTTACGATTTATACTGATATTGTTTCCTGATTGCTTATTTGTAGCCTATGACAATCATTAAGTGTTGTATCATTAAGTGTTAAATTTGTACCCTGTGACTATCATTAAGTGTTGTAAGTGTTGTACCTTGATGAAGTTATCTTTTCTGAGAACATATGCACCAAGACAAATTCCTTGTGTGTCCAATTACACTTGGCCAATAAAAAATTCTATTCTATTCTATTCTATTCTATTCTATTCTATTCTATTCTATTCTATTCTATTCTATTCTATTCTATAAACATATATAATGTCCCCCTTTCCTTCTTCAGGAGATCTTCCTCCTCTCCGCCAAATAGGGCCTCAGGGCAAGAGAAGAGGAGCCATCCATACATGGACTTTGGTCGCCCACTCCACCTCCCTTAACCATCTTTACTCTATTTCTACACTCAGACCTATATTATAACCCATATCTCTTAATACAACTATTACAAATATTTATAAACTGTCTCTACAGTGAACTTGTAACTCCGATGGCTCCATGCAGCCTCCCTTTCTCCTGTAGATATTTCTTCTTCTCCATTTCCCTTCTTGAAAATGTTGACATCTCATTCATTTTCTGGATTTGTTCCATTAACTCTTCTTTACTAATGATTCCAAGCTCCCTTAATTTCTCCACCACCTCCTCTTTTGTTTCAGCTCTATAAAATCTTCCACCATATGGAAATCTCAAAAAAACTGGATAACCCCAGCTATAATTAATATAATTTTTCTTTAAGCGTTGACAAACTTGACACATCTCTCTCCTCCATTGTAAAGTCTCACTATTAAATCTGGAAAAACCTGTAGCCAGTATACCAGTAGCCTAGTCCAATATTTCTTGGATCAACTTTGCTGCATTTTCTTAACTTTTCTCCGGATATCCACATATCTGTAAATTTGAATGGTGCTGACAGTCCTGTATCTCAATCAAATCCTTTTTCAACTGATGCATCATAGTCATATGGCTTTTTAATTCCCTATCATGTTCTCCCATCTGGGTCCACACTTCTGTAATATTTTGTGTGATATCCTGATTTTGTTTCACCAAATCTGTTATTCTTACATCCGTACTATCCATTTTATCATTTATTTACTTTAAATGCTCCTTTATATTTTTCTTCATTTCTCTTAACTCTTATAAGAGAACATCAACCTCCGAATGGCATTTTTCCTGCAGCTGTTCCTATTCTGTGGCCATTTCTTTTTATCCATGGCTGTAGGGGAGGCAGAGATAACCAGCGGTAGGATGGCAGCGGTGAGGAAGCGGTGAGGTTTCCCTGCGGAGCCCTACGAGTCCATCATGGTCCCCCCCCCCACGAAACCCCCCTCGAAGCTGACTGGCGTTTTTTTCTGCAGTGAGGTGGCAGTGGGTAAGGAAGCAGGGAGGTTTCCCCGCGGAGCCCTACGAGTCCATCATGGGCCCCCCCACGAAGCCTCCACGAAGCAGACTGGCGTTTTTTCCTGCAGCCGTTTCTGTCTTCGGCCGTTTCTATTCATCTACGGCTGTGGTGGAGGCAGAGGTGACTAGTGGTGGGGGTGACAGCAGTGAGGAAGCGGTGAGGTTTCCCCGCGGAGCCCTACGGATTCATCATGCCCCCCCACAAAGCCCCCATGAAGCCCCCACGAATCACCAAGTCCTCCCACGAATCACCAAGTCCTCCCACGAAGCTCCACGGAATCACCATGGAGCCCTACAAACATCAGGGCCCCCCCAGAGATATCACGGTCCTCGCGGAGCCCCCACGGAGCCCTACAAAGCCCCACAGAGCCCTATGAAGCTCCACAGAGATCTTGGGGGGCTATTACATCTGGGCGGTGCCGATGACTGGTGATATTTCTCTGGAATGAAGGCCTCGCCCCCACCTCCCTGGGGCCTGCGGAGGCTTCTTCTTTTTTGGAGCCCCTTGGAGCCCTTTGGAGGCTTGGAGACCCTGAAGCCCTTTGGAGACCACATCATTTTCCATCATGGACTGACTTCTTCCATCTGTTCCTAGTCGGAAACTTGTCTATATAACATCTGGACTGGCCGGGAGGAGACCACCCTCCATACTCTGCAATATACATGTATTTGCTAGTGACTCTTCTTGTTCTGCGAGATTCCCCCCTCTCGCAGAAGTGGCCCTCCACTCTATTGAGGGCCTACCTCGATGACAGATTTTGGAATCCCGAGAGGTGGCATGCAGCTAAGAAAGATCTTAGGGGTTTTTTAAAAGAGCGTTTTAATCGGTTTTTAAGGGGAGGGAGGGTTAGGGTGAGTTTAGGGGAAAACCCACCAGGGGGAGGGATGGGGATATGGCCAGATCCTGCGAAGGCTCGCGTTGTTACTAGCTTGGGTTCGGGGATGGGGTGGAGGCGGACGCTCGGTTCCATGAGGGTCATTTCATTAGCACGGTAACTGGGAGGGGCAGATATGGTGGAAGCGGGGGACCATATCATGTTAGGGGAGTGCGTGAACGTTATCTGCGAATGATCCCGCGCTCCAGTCCCTCTGTCTTTTCCCGAGTGGTCAGAATCCTCAGAGTCTGGACCTTCAGCTGAAGTTGTGCAATGCCAGGTCCGTTGCGAATAAAGCCCCCCTTATTCATGATCTTATACGGGAGGAGGGTGCGGACCTGTTAGGCATTTCCGAGACCTGGTTGGGCACGGAAGGGGGGGTGCCCCTGGTTGAAATGTGCCCACCAGGTTTCCGTGCATTTCATCAGCCGAGGGCCCAGGGTAGGGGTGGTGGGGTGGCGGTTATTATTAACGAGGGTCTTCGACCGAGGGAGGTCACTGTTCCACAGAGAGCAGGATGTGAGTCCCTCTTTGTGAGATGGGGTCAGGGGATACAGGTGGGTTTGCTGATTACATACCTGGCTCCCTGCGGTGTGACAGCAACCCTGCCCGAGCTGCTAGAGATGATAGCTGAGTTGGCAGTTGATACCCCCAAACTTATGGTTCTGGGGGACTTCAACCTGCCATCGCTTGGTGAGTCATCTGTTGTAGCTCGGGAGTTCATGGCTTCCATGATGGCCTTGGACCTCACCCAGTTAGTTGATGGTCCCACTCACATTGGGGGAAACACCCTGGACTTAATTTTTATCTCTGGACAGTGGCTGAATGATCTAGAATCAAGGGATTTAGTCACTCTACCCTTGTCATGGTCGGATCATTCTCTCCTTCGGTTGGACATTCGAACCACTAACCCGCACCGCAGGGAGATGGAACTGACATGTTGGTTCCATCCCAGGCGCCTGATGGACCCGGAGAGGTTTCTGACGGAACTTGGGCCACTTCCTGAGGACCTAACCCACGACTCGGCTGAAGAACTCGTCACCGCCTGGGAAAGGGCGGCAGCGGGGGCCTTGGACCGTGTCGTGCCTTTGCGGCCTCTGACCCGGCGCTGGTCTCGACCGGCTCCTTAATATTCTGAGGAGTTGAGAGAGATGAAGCACCGGAAAAGACGCCTAGAGAGTAATTGGAGGGCCAGCCATTCTGAATCTGAGTGAACACTAGTAAGGTCACATATTCAGAGCTATCTAGTGGCGATAGGAGCAGCGAAACATGAGTATTTCTCTGCTCTTATTGCGTCGGCAGATAACCGCCCAGCAGCCTTGTTTAGGGTGACCTGCTCCCTTCTTACTCAGGGAGTTAGGGAAGACCCCTTGCAAGGCCGTGCTGAGGACTTTGGACAATATCTGCACAATAAAATCGCTCAGATTCGGGATGGGCTGGACACAGATTGGGTAGTCTCAGATGGGATGATGGAGGCAGATCTTGAGGCTGTCATCTGGGAGGAGTTTGACACTGTGGCTCCTGATGACATAGACAGGATACTGAGGAGACTGAATGCAACCACATGTTTATTGGATCCGTGTCCCTCCTGGCTGGTACTGGCCACACAGGAGATTACACGAGGCTGGCTTCAGGGAATTGTTAATGCTTCTCTGAGAGAGGGTGTCTTCCCTACGACCTTGAAAGACGCTGTGGTGAGACCCCTCCTCAAGAAGCCCTCCCTGGATCCAGCTGTTTTATCGAACTACCGTCCGGTCTCCAACCTTCGTTTTAACTGGGTCTTAATGTTTATTTATTATATTGTTTTAATATGCCTGTGAACCGCCCTGAGTTCTACGGGAGATGGTGCGGTATATAAGTTTGATTAATAAATAAATAAATAAATAAAAACCTTCGTTTTGTGGCGAAGGTTGTTGAGAGTGTGGTAGCGCATCAGCTTCCTGAGTACCTGGATGAAACTATCTATCTGGACCCGTTCCAGTCCGGCTTCCGGCCTAGGTACAGCACTGAAACGGCTTTGGTTGCGTTGGTGGATGATCTCTGGAGGACCCGGGACAGAGGCTGTTCTTCTGTCCTGGTCCTATTAGATCTTTCAGCGGCTTTTGATACCATCAACCATGGTATCTTGCTGCGGCGGCTGGAGGGGCTGGGAGTGGGAGGCACCATTTTTCGGTGGTTCTCCTCCTTCCTCTCTGACCGGTCACAGACGGTGTTGGCAGGGGAGCAGAGATCGACCGCGAGGCGCCTCTTATGTGGGGTGCCCCAGGGGTCGGTTCTCTCGCCTCTCTTGTTCAATATCTATATGAAGCCGCTGGGCGAGATCATCCGTGGTTTTGGGGTGCGGTGTCATCTGTACGCTGATGATACGCAGTTGTACATTTCCACCCCTAAACATCCCAGCAAAGCCGTTGAGGTGATGTCCCGTTGTCTGGAGGCCGTGCGGGTCTGGATGGGGAAAAACAGGCTCTGACTCAACCCCGCCAAGACTGAGTGGCTGTGGATGCTGGCATCCCGGTATAATCAGCTGAGGCCATCGCTGTCTGTGGGGGACAAGTCATTGGCCCCCACAGAGAAGGTCTGCAATCTGGGCGTCCTTCTGAATGCATGACTGTCGTTAGAAGAGCATTTGACGGCCATCGCCAGGGGAGCTTTTTATCAGGTCCGCCTGATATGCCAGTTGCGTCCCTTCTTACACCGGGATTCCTTGTGCACAGTCACTCACGCCCTCGTCACCTCCCTGATCTTCAGACCTTTCGACGCGAGCTGAAAACATTTCTGTTTCACCGTGCAGGACTGGCCTAGTGGGGTTTTAATAAAGGGTTTTATTGGTTTTAAGTTCTTCAATCAACTCTAAATTTTCCTTTGTATTAATTGATTTTACTTTGACTGTAAACCGCCCTGAGTCCTTTGGGAGAAGGGCGGTATAGAAATCAAAACAATAATAATAATAATAATAATAATAATAATAATAATAATAATAATAATAATAATAATAATAATAATAATAAAATTTATCTGATTTAGTCAGTGATTTCTCAGATGATTTTTTTCCTCGCTTCCATTTCTAAGGCTTTTTCCACTCGAATCAGATGTAACTCTGAAGGTCTAAGGCCTACTTTGGGTCTTTGCCAAACACTTTCCACACTTTTGCTGTGTTTTGACATCTGACCATCCCTCCCAAAAAAGCTCTTGACCTTTTAAGAGTTTTACAGTCTATAGTCCACAAACGTCACTTCCTCCTTTGTCTCGTCCTTATCAGCTTATCTCCATAAATGAAACTTAATAAAACTAAATAAATCCAATAGCAACAGTTAGCTTTATTACACACACCTTATCAAGGCTCTGTCTTAAAAATATTTAATTCTTTAGTTCTTCCACCTCTTTCGGGCCTCGACACTTTGACTGAAAGAAGGGAGTAACAGGCCTGGACACTATACACTCATAAATTGGCTATTATCTTCTCAGCTGTACTCCTTTAAACTCTTTCTAAGTTCTTTCTCAATATTCAATCATAAGGCCTCTCAAGATTCTTAATCAAACATCCGAGCTCATAGCTTCTCTGAAAAATGTCCAAAAATGTTCAATTCCAAGTCAAATATAGTCCAGTCTTCAGGAGAAACCAAGGGAAATAGCTCACATTTTATAATCTCTTAAATTCCATAATCTTTAGTTGGGTGTTGTATTTTTTAAATCCATTCTCTGTGATGGCCTGGAGGTGACAGAGATTCAGCGTCCATCATCCATTATGGCTAGCTCTACCCCCCCCCCCCCAACAATGGAGGTTTTAAAGAAGAAATTGGACAACTATTTATCTGAAATGATATAATGTTTCCTGCCTGAGCAGGGGTTTGGACTAGAAGATCTCCAATGTTCCTTCCTACTCTGTTATTCTGTGCCTCCCCAAGATGGCACATCAATCCTCATTACCTCTGTTTTAGTATCAATTGCTTTATTTTCAACAGTATTGGTGAGTTCTTGGCAAGAAGCCAGTAAAAAATGTTCCCAAGCCCCTCAAGACTTCTCATGCACTCATTGCTGATATAATATGTTTTGTATGGCAGTCCTGATTTGAAGGAGAAGAGGTAATCTTTACCAGGGATCCCCAACTCCTGGTCCATGGACTGGTACTGGTCTGCAGCATGCCAGAAACCAGATCATGCAAACCAGCAAAGCCACATATGCGGGATACAGGCAGCATGTGAAACCACACCCTCTCTGGTCCATGGAAAAACCTCTCACCACAGAACTGGTCCTGGGTGTTAGCCCTGGAGGCCATCTTTCTCTTTGGATCTTAAGGGCTGCCACATTTAGTGCATACGCCTGATGTGGGAAACTGGGAGGGGGTTGCATGCAGTGGGTAGAGATAGATAGCCAAAATAACATTCTTTTCTCTGGGAATCAAGGACATTCAGCCTGCATCTGGACAGGTGTGACTGGGAAACATCTCCAGTTGGGATGGTGGATTGATTGGACCATGTGATGGACTTGTGGGTGCAGGGGAAAGGACTTTGACTTTCCTTTGAGTGGGGAAAACCCAGCGTGCTTTCAGATTCAGGTTTTCCCAGATGTGCCAATGTGACATCTCTAATAAAATGGAACTTTGAGAAACTGCTGGCCTCAGAGTCTTATTCAGTTGGGGGTGTTTCTTGGAACCTTGATATTAACCCAAATCTGCTTTAAAACCTCAACCCAGCTCCCTGTTTAGCGGGGTGCTTTCCAGGGTCCTGAGTCCCGAGCACCAACCTGATTGCAAGTGGCATAAAGACTCAGGAAAGATGGAGAAACAGACAGCAACCATGAAGGGAGCTACTGGACTGGTTCAGAGGTCCTTCTCAAGACCATCTACTCCTCTTCCAAGGCTGTGGTAGCTGCAGTGGAAGACACTGAGGTGGAGCACCGACAGGGTGCCCAGCCCAAAGAGCCGGTGCCTTGGCAGATCGCTCAACCGTATCCTTCCTTATGGGGTAAAGCCACAGGAGCCATGCCACCACAGGAGCTGGCGATCAGGGCAAAGCTAAGCAAATTTCAGATGGGAATGAGTAGAGCCCATGCCCATACCTCTGAACAGAGAGCAGTGAGACCTCCTGAGCCCAGTGATTCCTGGGAGTGGTGTCTCCTGCCGCTGTCGAAGAGCCAGTTGCTAGTGGGTCTTTTGGAGTGGTTTGATCAATGCTCCTGTGGCTGGGTAGCATTGCACAGCCTCCCCCCCCCCAACCAGCTAACCCAGCTGGGTTCTGGCTCAACCCACATTCACCTTTCCGGGCCCAGGAGCAGCGACAGTTCAGAGTGGAGCATCTGCTTCATTTCACTCAGTGTGAAGCAGATCATGCTTCAGCCTCTCCCATCAGGCCCTGTCTACCGGAATGACAACTCAGCCAGGAGCCACTGCAGTGCATCAGCAAGGGCTGCTAGGTCAATCCAGCCCGGGATTGCAGGGAGGACTTTTGGGGCTGCTGAGACCCAACCCCACCCCCCAACCGCCATCAGATTGCTTCCTGCTGACCAAATCCCCCCTGGCTGGGCTTTCTACTCCAGCCAGGGATGGGTGTAATATCAGTGGATACCAGCCCTGGTCCCACTGCCAGCCCCTCAGCCTGCACAGCCAGACGCCCCTACTCCATGGTTCAAGGTAACATTCAACGGAAACCCGGGGAAGCTGGCCTATTTCCTGGATTTTGTCCCATATTGGCATTATGGAGACCAATATCAGACTAATCAAGACAGAGTCTCAGTGACTGCAGACAACATGAATGAAGGGGATGCAGACAATTGGCTAGCCCAGCTACACAATGAAGGAGCCCTGAAACTAGAGGACACTGATGAGTTTGTGCAGCTACTCTGGGTCTGGTTTGAAGATATGGCCTACTGGTAGGGAGCCAAAGCTCAAATCAAAGCTCTGAAACAAGCTGGCTGACCCCCAAAGGACTTTGGGAATTCCGGAGGCTGGCCAGAAAACTGAGAGACTGGCTTTCTCATCTAGCACTTCAAAGAGGTCCTGGATCAAGACCTCAGGCAGGCTTCCGGCATTAGGGGAGTTCTGGACCATATATAGGACTGGTACAATTTGGCCATGGCAATGGACTTAGAGATTCACCCACATCGCAAGTCTAACCCAGAGAAGCCAGCTAAGAGAACCCTGGGTCACCGAGCCCCTGCAAAGCCATCTGAAGCACTGCAACTGATACTGCCAGGGACTATTAAGTGCTTCTGATGTGACCAACACAGTCACTGAGCATCTGAATGCCTGGCCACTGCCCCAGTCCCTCAGCTCAGGACCCTATCAGCATCTCGAGGAAGGAGAACCCCAAAGAATCCACCAGACAAGGGGAGAATCGCACAAGAAGCCATTGAGGTTTCTCTTGTCCCAGCTGGGATTGAGGAAACTTCAGCTTGGGAGGCCTCTCTGGGGTCTGCCAGTGGGAGTAGTAGCATAGAGGACTCAATAGTAAGTGAAGCCATCAGTCCCTTCACCATTAAGGCCCAGATAGTAGTACCAGAAATCGAAGTCCAAGGGGACATAGAGGCTGTCATAGAGGCTGTCAGCATTCTGAAGCAAACATCTTTCAAAGTTCTTTTACTAGCATAGGTAAACTGGCACAACTGGGGAAACTCCGAATCTGGGGATCCGGGTTTTTCCTTAGTAAGACAAACTCAAAAATCACCACCCCACTTGACCCCTCTGCTGATCACATGCTCCGATCACCAACTGTCCCATCTCAAGACATCACTCCGGCCACTCCGTCTCCAGATGTAGGCTCAGCCTGACCTTGACCGGCAGGAAGAATGTTATTATGTCTAATGGGCCCCTGTACCAAATCCCCACTCCTACTTTCCCACATATGGGAAAGTGGCAGCACGGAAGCCGCCAGCCTAGTATGGCCAAAGCTGACAGAGGCTAAACCAGATGCTGCTTCCCATTGTCCAGCAGCTAGGGATAAACACAAAACCCCTAGTGCACCCCATACGTTTTGAGTAGGTTGATGGGACACTAATAGGCAGAGCCCCAGCCACATTAGTCACAGAACTCGTAAGACTGAAAATGGGCTGCCACTGAGAACGTATTAGATTTGTAGTAGCCCCCAAAATGACTGAATTGATCATACTAGGGCAGTGATGGCCTTTTTGGTGCTGAAAAGGTTGCTCAGAAACATAGCATGTGCACCTTCATCAGGGCCACACTCCGGAAAAGCTGAACTACTGTGTTCTAGCACACATGTATGCCTGATGATCAGCTGGCTGGTGTGCATACACAGGCCTGTTTTTGGCACTGCCATGTGCACAAAGGGATCGTGCTCCGGAAAAGCCAAACTTTTGGGTTCTAGTGCACATGTACACCCAACAATCAGCTGGCCAGCACGCATGCACACAATTTTTGCTGCACACACAAAGGAACGCTGATCGTCACACATGAATGCATGGCAGAAACTCGGAAGACAAACAGACAAGGCCGCACATGCCAGACAACATGGCTTCGCAGGCCATTATGGTACTAGGGCTTGCTTGGCTGGACAAATGGGGCCCGATCATCACGTGGGAAGATGGTTACCAGAAACTATGAATAGGCATTGGGCCACTTCTGCCAATCTCACCAGACAAATACCAACAGGCAATGAGCCCTGGCAGTCCCAACTGGCTGGAGAGCACTGCAGCCACCACAGAAGGCCTCCCCGGCTATCCCCAGGTACCCAAAGAATTTGGCAGGATTTGGCAAACACCTTTAGCGAGTAAGATTGCAACTTCCTCCCCCCTCACCACCTGACAGATTGCGCAATTGAGTTTGTACTGGGAGCCAAGCTGCCAAAGCCAAAAATGTACTCTATCACCCATAAAATAATGGCCAAATTGAGAAAATACATTGATGCCAACCTAGCTAGGGGCTTCATCCAACCCACAAAATCCAAAGTGGCACCTCCTATACTATTTAAAGAAAAAAAAGGTGGTGGGATGAGGCTTTGCATTTATTTCCATGGAATTAACGCCGTGTGCATGGAGAACATCTACCCCCTACCCCTAATGAAGGACATGCTAAGCCATCTAGTGAAGAGTAAGGTGTTCACCAAGGTAGACTTAAGAGAAGCCTACTATCAGATACAGATTAGGGAGGGAGACGAATGGAAAACTGCATTCAACTGCCCGCTGGGCAGTTCCAGTTTAAAGTCATGCCATTTGGGCTCCAGGGAGCCCCAGCAGTCTTCATGCAGCTAACTAATGAAGTGCTGCATAAGCACCTGTACAAGGTGGTCCTAGTTTACCTGGTGACATCCTCATATTCAGTGAAACACTACAAGAACATGTCAAGTTAGTCTGGCAGGTGCTGTTGTGGTCCGTCAGCAGCCTACAGAATTGGACAGTGATGAGGTTGAGGTGAGGCCAGGGCCATCGGGAAGTGAGGTGCAGACTCCAGAGACTGATAGTAGTGAGGCAGAGGAACAGGAGGAGCCTGTTCCTAATGCATGCATGAGAAGAGCTGTCAGAGGGCAAGAGCAGCTCAAGCAGAGAGGACAACTCGGGAGTAGGGCCAAGAGATGACTGGCCCCTCTCATAAGGCTTAAAATAGACCAGCACCGGCGTTTCAGTTTTGCCGGAAAACAACATTGTAGCTGCATCTTCTGCTTCATCTTCTGCTTCATATACGTCTTTGTTTTTGTGGCTTTTGGACGTTTGCCAGGAAGGGCCTTTGGCAGTTTGCCTAACTGGACTAAGGTTTGTGAGATAACTGAAGAATTTGTGCTTGGGAGGCATTTGTTTTACTTTGAGTTGAACAACACTGAGAATGAAGTAATTCCCAGCTGTTCAAATAAAGTTTATTTTTTTACGGACTAAGTTTATTAGTACCTACTTGGGCCTGGGTCACCACAGTTTATTTTCCGTCCCACGAGAAGTATCAACAAACCTCTAACAATGGAGGAGCTCCGTGCCGTGAATGAGCAGCTTCAGCAGCAAGTAGCTTTGTTATCTGCACAGATGGCTCAGTTCCAAACTTCAGCTTCTCCCTCTCTCCATAGAAGAGGTCATATTGCCATGCCAGAGAAGTCTGATGGTACTCAAGCCATGTTTCCTGTTTTTATGGGACAATGCCAGTTTTTTATAAGCCTGAAAAGGGAGGACTTTCCCACTGACCAGGATAAAGTGGGGTTTGTACTCAGCCTGCTTTCAGGCTCTACAGCTCGCTGGGCCACGCCCCTGCTGGTGCAGGATAGTCCTCTGTTGGATGGTTTCAGGGATTTTTGTGATCATCTCATACTGATGAATGAGGACCACATCAAAATGCAGACTGCCACCAGATGACTGAAGACTCTGAAGCAGGGCCGGAAACCACTGCAGGAATATATTAGTGAGTTTCGGCTGCTTAGCCAGGATTCAGCCTGGAATGAAGCAGCCCTTATGGATGTGTTCCAGGATGGCTTATCGGAGAAGTAGCAGATGAGCTGGTTCAGGTTGATATCCCTCTGACCCTCAATGCGCTGGTACATCTGAGCCTTCGGATTGTAGATACGGACCAGTTGCCGTGCCCACCAGGAGACCTGTGTGGTGCCAGTCAGGCATGAGACCCCGGCTCCACGGGAGGATCCCATGGAAATAAGCACAGCCAGACCCCATATGTTGGTGGCTGAGAAACATAAACAATGATCAGGGGGGTTGCGCTTGTATTGTGGGGAACCTGGGCACATAGCTGCCTCTTGCCCAAAGAAATGACGAGGGGAACCTGTTCCTGTGCCTGCCCTAAAGCCACAGAAAACCTTGTCAGGAAACACCCTGAGCCCAATCTAGTGGAGACCCTGGATCGGGCGCGCGCCAATGCTAAGGAACGCCCAGTGGACCTCCCCGGCACCTGATTTTGGCAGCAAAAATCTTCTTGTCAGCAGGGAATTCTGGCACACACCTTGGTGGACTCTGGAGCCATAACTAATTTTATGGATGCAGTGTTTGCAGCCAAATATTCAGTCCCTCAGTGTCCGGTGGATCCTCCCATGCTTGTGGAGACCATTGATGGCCTGGTGCTTCTGTCTGGGCCTATTACAGTCGCCACGCAACCCTTGCACCTGACCATCAGGTCTCATGAGGAGGCCATTCAATCTTATATTACCTCCAGCCTGCATCTTCCTGTGATTTTGTGCTTGGCTTGGCTCCAAACCTGCAGATCTGTTGGTCCCAGAATTTCATCACTTTTCTGAGCCTGCAATGTGTGGACCACAACTGCCAAGTTTGCGCAGGCCAGCTGCAGGGTCCAAATGGGGTGTCCTTGCCTTCTGACCTCGAGGACTTTGCAGATGTTTTCAGCGAAAAGAAGGCAGACCAATTGCCCCCGCACCGGCCATATGACTGCCCCATTGATTTGATCCCAGACGCGCCACTCCCAGTGGGGCATTTGTATTCGATGTCAGACCCTGAGTTGGCTGCATTACAGGACTTTGTTGACAAAAATCTGGCTCAGGGCTTTATCTGACCCTCATCATCACCATTGCCCACCCCAATCCTGTTTGTGAAAAAGAAGACTGGAGACTTGCAGCTTTGTTGTGACTACCGCAAATTAAATGCCATCACAGTGCACAACCAGTATCCTCTGCCCCTTATTCCTGAACTCTTGGAATGGCTTCAGGAGGTTACCGTGTTCACTAAATTGGACTTGCGAGGGGCCTATAATCTTGTTCGGATCCGTCCCGGGAATGAATGGAAGACAGCATTCGGCACCCATTATGGACATTTTGAGTATACGGTCATGCCATTTGGACTGACCAATGCCCCTGCCATCTTCTAATGTTTTTGAATGACATTTTTAGGGACCTCTTAGACAAGTTTGTCGTCATTTATCTCGATGATAGTTTTTCCAGTCCATCATCGAGTTCCTGGGGCATTGCATCTCTCCCGAGGGCATTGCTATGGAGCCAAGCAAGGTGGAGTCTTTGCACAGTTGGCAGCTTCCTTGACAAGTGAAGGATTTCCAGCACCTTCTCGAGTTCACCAACTACTATCAAACCTTTATCCCCGGCTTTGCTGCCTTGACCACGCCCCTCACTCGGCTTTTGCAGAAAAAAGTCCTGTTCTGGTGGGGTACCCCCGAGCAGCAGACATTCCAGGCTTTGAAACAGGCCTTCATGAAGGAGCCTATTTTGGAAGCATTCTGCTCCCATTGTCCATTTGTGGTGGAAGCAGATGCATCAGTTGTTGCTGTTGGTGCAGTGTTGCTCCAGGCTTGCGCTTCCGGTGGTACCCTCTTTTCTTGCACATATTATTCCCGGAAGCTCAATCTTTCCGAGTGCAATTACACCATCTGGGAGAAGGAGTTACTGGCCATTAAGATGGCGTTTGAGGCCTGGAGACATCTTCTGGAGGGGGCCCGGCATCAAATTGAAGTCTGGACGGACCATAAAAACCTGGAGTTCCTACAGACTGCCCGGAAACTGAACCAACAGCAGATTCGGTGGGCCCACTTCTTTGCCCGGTTTCATTTCCGCGTGATGTACATCCCCAGTAGTCGCAACCAAAGGGCAGATGCGCTTTGAAGAAAATCAGAGTATTCCCACATTGAAGACCCTCTTCTGCTCTGGACAGTGTTGCCTGTAGAATCTCTCTCCGTGGTTCAGGAACCAGTGGATTGACGGGCTCAGATACGGGAAGCGCAGCAGCACGATACTTATGTGGAGCAATAGAAGGAAGAGGTAGGGCCCAACTCTCCATGGACATTTCACAATGAACTTTTGCGATACCGAGACAGGCTCTAAGCGCCAGTAGGGACGCTTCGGGGACTTATCTTGTCACAGTGCCATGGTAATCCTGTGGCGGGGCACTTCGGCCTCTTTAAGACACTGAATCTAGTTTCTCGTACTTTTTGGTGGCCTCGCTTGCAACACGATGTCCAGGCTTGTGTCACATCTTGTGTACGCTGCCAACAGGCCAAGTCGGAATGGGAGCCCCTTCAGGGCTACTCCAGCCGTTGCCGACACCAGAGAGACCCTGGGGTGCCATTTCCATGGACTTCTTGATGGATTTGCCTCCTTCTTCTGGATTCACGACCGTGTTCATGGTGGTGGACATGCGGATGAAGATGGCGCATTTCATTCCATGTCGGGGGTTACTGACAGCTTGCGCCATTGGTATGTTTATCCAACATGTTTTCTGGCTGCATGGCCTATCTGATAGGATCATATAGGACAGAGGGGCTCAATTTACTGCTCAGTTTTGGAAAGGGCTGATGACGGCCTTGGATGTAAAGATCTGCCTGTCGTTGGCACATCATCTGGAAACTGACGGTGGGACTGAGAAAGTGATCGGCATTCTGTAGCAATATCTGTGCTGCTTCGTGAACCAGCAACAAGACAATTGGTCGAAGTATTTGGCAGTAGCAGAGTTTGCATTCAACAACTCACAACACACCTCCACGCAAATAACCCCTTTCCTGGCTAATGTTGGATATCATCCTCAGTTCTTTCCCATCACACAACTCGACTCCCCGGTAGTGGTGGCTAATGATTTTCTGTCCGAGTTGCAGGCCGTCCATCAGTTGGTGCGATGGTATCTAGAGAAAGCCAAGGAGGACTACAAAAGAGTCGCAGACCGATTTCAATGGGCAACGCCGCCATTGGCTGTGGGAGATCTAGTCTGGTTGTTCACCAAGCATCTTCTGTCTGACCAGCCGGTCAGGAAGCTAGACCACCGGTACCTTGGTCCATTTCCTGTTGAGGCAGTTATTAACCCAGTCACCTACTGCCTGACCTTGCCATGCCCGATGTGTTCCATAGATCCCTCCTTGTCCCAGAACAGCCTGCCTGTCCACTCCGCCAACCTGACCGTCCCCAACCGGCACCACATGATGGAGATGAACCACCCGAATATGAGGTTGCCAGCATTCGGGACTCCCAGTGGTTCATAGGATGAAGTAGTTCCTGTGTCCATTTCAAAAGCAATATAAAAAGTACCAATTCCCTCTTTTTGGGAGGCTTGCACAGCGGCACCAACATGGGGGAGACAGCCCCGTACTTGTGCTTGTTCAGTGCAGCTGCAGGCAAACCAATTACAGTGGGATGAGGGGCTGGTGCATTGGGATTGCCTCTGCCTCCCCCATGCGTCTGCCTCCACCTTCTGCTGGTGCCACCACACAAGCCTCCCATGAGGAAAAAGAGGAGAAAAAGCAAAGCAGCTGGCTGCAGAGCTGCCAGCTTCAGGAAGTGGCCCAACAGGCAGAAGTGCTGCACCCAGAAAGAGATGGGCAAAAATCATTCTGCGTTGAAGCAGAGGCATTCCAAGCCTTTAGCATTTCCCAAGATTGCAACGCTGAAGGTTCAGAATGGAGCTTTTTTCACGAACGGCAGGAAAATGGGGAGTGGGATTTTCCTGCCTGTCATTCTTCCCTCAATCTCTGTTGAGCTTCAGGAATGGATGGTAGGCAGGAAAATTCCCCTCCCCATTTTCCTGCCATTCGTGAGGAGGAGTGGCTGGGAGGGGAGGGGCCAGGTGAGGCACCCCTCAATATGAGTGATTTTATTTATTTATTTATTTATTATTTAAATTTTTATACCGCCCTTCTCCCGAAGGACTCAGGGCGGTTTACAGCCAGATAAAATAAACATTCCTATTACAAAATAAATACTATTAAAATACCACTAAAAAACTTATTCAATTTGGCCACAATTAAAATTTAGCAAATAATAAAACCCATTAAAAACCCATTAAAAACCCATCGATAAAACCCAATTAAAAACCCATAAAAAGCTAACCCAGTGATGTCTAGTTGGCCACACCCACCCAGTTACATGAGCCTCCCACCAAGCCACACCCACCAAGCCACATCCACAGAACTGGTAGGGAATTATTTTTAATTTCACCCCTGTTCCTTTTGTTCTGAAAGTCATGATTAAAAGAATATTTTTCATGTTCTTTTCAGCATTGTTTCATATACAATCTATAATGGTCTTACTTTGAAAGCAAACTTTCATACTTTCAAATTTGCTGGAAGATAAGAAAAATATGTTGCATTTCTCAGGGTTTCCCACCCTCCCATCCAGCTCACTTACTTAAAATCCCTCTCTTTGCAAGTATTTTTTTTTTTACCACAAAATGATGTTTCTCATTTACTGTATTTTTCGGAGTATAAGACACACCTTTTTCCCCCATAAAAGAGGGTGAAAATCTGGGTGCATCTTATACTCTGAATGTAGCCCCATTCAGCTTCTCATACGCAGGTTTCAGAGGCTGAAAAATGCTCCAAACGGAGCTTCAGAAAAAAAGCCACAAAACGGAGCTCCAAGTTTAGAAAAAAAGCCCCAAACGGAGCTTCAAGGAGCTTAGAAAAAAAGCCCCAAACAGAGTTCTAAGGAGCTTCAGAAAAAAAGCCCCAAATGGAGCTCCAATAGAATATGATCTAAAGTCACCCATTTTTACCATTTATCTGCAATTCTAATGCATTTGTAAATTAATGAGGATAGGGCTGAAGTCTCTTACATAATACCTTTGTGATGCACACTTCTTGACAATTGCCAGAGTCCTGGCTCTATCATATATTTTATAAAAAATAAATCTGTAAGCAACTGAAAAATGTTGTTTTTCATTCCTTTCTGTTCCTTGGGGTAGCCCAATTGTAAATGGGCAAGCCCTTGCCTTGACAGCCGTTTTATAAGATTCCTAACTTCCTTTCAAAATTCGCAATGTATGCATGGATCTGGTAAAGAAAAATCACTTACCTGTGATTTTGTCCATGCTCTCCTCTGAGACATGCTCATTTTGATGAACCCACTCCCCATTGCATTTAAAGAAGATTTGCATTGCTGGCATGGCTCTGCAGCGCAGCACAATTGGGTTACTTTTAATTATATATGCATCATCAGGTTCTTGCATGAAATGGGGTAGTGTCCCTGGAGCAGATGGGACAGATTCTGGGAGGGTTTCACTGGTGTCCGTTCCTGTAAAAGCAAAAAAGAGGATGTCACACCATATAAAGATCTTCCACCAATCCCAACTAAAAGGCAATGAATGTGTTCTATTCTTTGTATCCCTTTTATATGAAACCTATAGAACAAGCTTTGAACTTCCAAAGCATACAAGTTAAAATTCAGAAAGCTGATTCTAGATCAGCATTTGTCAATCTTATTCATTTTAAAATGTGTCAGGATGTAAAATGTATCCCAGAATTCCCCAACCAGTATTCAGAAACTAAAAGGTTAAAAAAAAATTACTCAAAAGAGCCATTGGACCTTTTCTGAAATTGTTCTATTGTTGGGAAATTTCTAGCCAGGCAGGGGAGAGGTCTTAAACTGATTGTCCTTGAATCCTTGGTCAAACACAAGGGATCCAGAACTGACCACCCTCTCCATAAACTCCTTAGATCTTATCTATCTGTTCCCAGGCAAAGGCTGTCAGTCTGGGAAGATTTCTGTATAATAGGCAGAATATACTAACGTAGTTGGCTTGAACCTTACATGTGCAGATCTAGTCACTTGTGCCAGACACCTACCTAACACAACTAAAGTTGCTGAAGAAATTTTCCTTTAGAAAAATAAATCTGCATTTTGCCATTGTCTGTTTTGCTCAGTTTTTAACACAACTGGTTTGCATCATGTTCTGTTAGGCCATTGAACAATGGTTTCCAAATCGCAATAGCTTGTTTATACGATATATACCATTTCCCAAATCCAAAACAATAAAATTATGCTCAGCATAGCAAGTGAACTCAACATATCTATCATAAAAACATTATGATTTGCCCTCTGGATCTCCTGAAGTTGCTGGGGAAAAACATGGAAAAGTTCATTAATGTTTATTTATGCAGACCACATGGAAAGAGAGGGAAAAAATGAAATATAACCACATAATCAGAAAGCACTAAACACTCTATAAGCAGAAGTGGTGTTCTTGACAGAGCGGAGTCAGAGCGGGTCAGAGCGGAGAGCGGGTCAGAGTGGAGGGGGGCAGAATTCCCACTTCAGCCTCCTGGTGCGGCACAGGATTTTGCCCTGGAGAAAAAGCGCTACTGGCTCGCTCACGCTGTCCCTGCGAGTCTAGCATACACAGAGTAAAAACAAACACGCATCTCACGGTGCTGGAGGGACTCGCCCATGCACCGTCTACTGGCAGAAGGTCCCGGTGTCATGAGATGTGTGCACACTCTCTGTGTGTATGCCCGAGAAGGAGAAGACTTGGCCGAACTTTTCTGCGAGGCAGGAGGAAAACCGAACAGGAGTGCCAGGTCGGACAAACACCAGGAAAGTGACTAATGGGGGCAAAGAAAGCCGGAAGTCATTTCAGATCATGGAGGAGGGAGTTTGAGAGAGTTCAAATCTGCAACTGCATTAAAAACTCTGTGTTCTTGTAACCTTAACTAGAAGCAGGTTTAAAAAAAGAGGGGACGGATATTATCATTGCCCCAGCCCCACTCCTTGGAGAGAAGAGTCGGTCCCCCCTCCCGCATCCCAAGAGTCACAATTTGGCGGCGGCGCTGCTCCTCATGTCCCCGAAGTGTCAGGCGCAGCTTCTTGCCAGCCTGCGGGGTGCAAAGTCAACAAAGGGAATTTCAAGGCAAAAGTGATCCCAGAGGTTTTCCGGATCTCGGTGTTGGAGCTGGAGAACAGCTTCTCCCCCATCCTCGCCTGCCCGGCTGGCCGCTTCTTGCAGGGAAGCATCACCTGAATCTCCATCCCCTGCCCCCGCCCCAGACCTCCAGTCTGTCCAGGGCAATTCTCCCGCTCTCGGATCCAGGCCACATCACTCTCCACCCCGGTTGGTTTCCTGTCCAGCTCTCCTTGGCTTAGGCACCTGCAACCTCTGGACCTGGGAGGGAAGAGATGCAGAGCTGCCTGCCTGTAGCTGGGCTGGGATGAAGGTGAACCAGGCATACGCCGGCTCTGCTGCTTTCTCACCCGCTGCACTCCCACCTGGCTTCCTGGACGGGGAAGGGGAGCCCAGTCTTCCCAACCATTTTAACCAGCTTCCAAAGGTCCACTGAGCAAGGTGGGGATGGGGAATTGGGGCTTTTGCAAGGTGTGGGGTTCCCTCTTGAGTGCAACTCAAGCCAAAATGGCCCAGAAAAGCGCTGACGTCACCTGTTAACCTGCCTGTCAGCCGAGCAGCTCTGCCTGGTCTTCCCTTGAGGGGATCGAGCCCTTCTTACAGGTGCTGTGGAAATGCTCCTCCCTCGTGGCTTGGTGGGTGGGTCATTTGACTGAGTGGGTGTGGCCAACTCGATGTCAATCACAGTAAGGTGCCCCCCCATCTTGCATGAGTGACATCAAGTTGGCCATGCCCACTCAGTCACACAACCCTCCTACCAAGCCATGCCCACCAAGCCACGCTATACAGGTCATCTGTCTCAACTTCTGGTGAGGTGGACACCAAAGCAGCAGAAAATGTATTTCTTCATTTTAATTTTTCAATATTGACTCAAGTTCAATTTACTTGGTGATTTGTGTTTACTTTAATTTTAAGTATCTGTTCTATATAAGAAGAATGGAATTTCACTTCGTATATATGCATACAGTCTAACTTAAAATAGATTTTGGTACAATTGTATGTGAATTTGACTTCCACTGCTTGCATCAACTTTCTGCAAGACAGAGTTCACAATTAAAAACTTGATTTTTGTTTACATTTTATGGCCAATAGTGCATTTTCTATCTGCTTTTCCTTGGAAATACACCGTTTACTCCAACAACCTTTCAGAGAATAAGGTTTTTATTATGACTAAATTCCCTTTTTTGCTTCTCTTAGGTATGTCCTACAGAATATTTTATACAATAATATGGTGTTCAGTTTTATAGGGCCATATAAATGGTTGAAAGCCACCAGATCATAGTGCATAAAACAATAACATTTGGAATGTAGTCCTTTGCTAATGGAATGTCTAGTGCTTGCTACAGTCTGGCTAATAGCTGTTTATTTCCAGCACACTTTTTAAAATTCAGCTTAAAAATCTGGTGCTAATTTAAAATGTGTCTTCTTTAGAGCTAGTGGTTTGGGCAAGGCAAATTTATGCCAGGTAAAGTTTTCTTTATAAACAAAAAACAAAATGAAACAAAAAACCCTTCCTATATTTAAGAAGAGAGGGCGGGGGAAAAGAGAGAAAGAGAATAACATTTATTTCAATTGGTTTTAATTTTATCATTTGTTTTCAAAGATGTGCTGTTTCTGCTTTCTCCATCGCAATGTTAAAAGAGCAATTCAAGTGGTTGGCTGTCATCAATGCAAACACATAAAAAGAATTCAAAAGCATGTTTCAATCGAATTGAATAAAAGCCAAGAGAGACAAATACAGGATTTCTTCTTCTTCTGCACAGCACTAAATGCCTCTGTCTAGCCACACAATATAGACACTTTGAAAATCAATGGCCCCACAATGTTTTTGGGGAAAGGGCTGGAATCACATTTGACCTAAACTGAGACTACAGCAAGTCTCCGCCACGCTTCTACTCTCAAAAAAGTGTTTGTGTTGACATTTTTGTTTTAGTGCTCTACTAAATAATACTGTTCTTAAGATAGAGATGGCCAAATTGGTTGGCCATCATTTTCTTGTATGGGTGGAATGAGACAGGTTATTCCTTTTTGTAAAATATTCTTATTTTAGGAATATGGATTTTTTTCTTGATTCTTTTTTCCTTCATCAATCTTTGGGAGTCTTAAGAGCAGAAAGGAGATACCAAAATAGGATCAATGATATTGGGAATACTAGTGGCCTACCCTGTTCCAAGAAAAGGATAAGTACAGTTGGCACTGTCAGATGTTTCTCAACTATTACTTTCTATGGACCATGTTGGGAGGTAACCTACAGTATCATCTGGAGAATCATGCAAGAACTTCAGTTTTATCCAAATAGTCATGCTAATTATAATCCTTAGGGTAAAATACTCACAAAACAGAATCTGTGCCAATTGAACAAGTTATCATGGCCATATGATCTATGGCCATGTTGTGTCTCCAATGAATAGTGGTTACCCAGATCAACCATCTGGCTCAATAAATGCTAGATTGTATGATCCATTCATGGTCCCATCTCTTTACAGGCTCCTTCATTAGTGAAACCTGGTTGTTCTTTCAAACCAAGGAAGCTGGACAGCTGTAGTGGGTATTTATTTGGGAGAGTGGCCATTTTTTTTATTACTGTTAATTTTTTAAATCAAAATTCCCAGTTCAATAATAATGTTTCTAGTCACTATTTTCTTTGTTTGTACTTAATTCCAATTATATATCGGGAAATTGTATGCCATTAGATTGGGGCAGCCTATAAATCAGCTAATAAAGTAAGGAAGCAAGTAAACTAAGTGAAAAATGGAGAAATTGTGAAGGGTTTGAGATTATTTCAAGTCTTTTTTAATTCCTGGTGACTATCTGGACTAGTCCCTGCAGTTTTCTGGGCAAGATTTCAGAAGTGTTTTGCCATTGCCTTCTTTCCTAGGCTAAGAGAAAGAGACTGATCCAGTTCATCTGGCTGACTTTGTGCCTAAGGTAGGAGTAGAACTGACAGTCTCCTAGTTTCTAAGAGAATGCCTTAACCGCAACATCAAATTTTCTTTCACAAGTAAGTAAGCAAGTAAAATAATTGAAAAATGGGAATGTAGCATATTACAAAATAAACACTTTTCAGTATCATCTTCATTCTAAAAGAAAGTCTTCAGGCTTTATGTATACCTTAACAAGTACAAGAATAATATGGCTGCAGCTTGGTGCTTTGTTTAGAAGACAATGGTGAGTTACAGAACAATTAGGAACTGTGGTGGTGCAGGGGTTTAAATGCAGTATTGCAGGCTAATTCAACTCATTGCTGGGAGTTTGATCCTCACGGCTCAAGGTTGACTCAGCCTTTCATTCTTTCGAGGTTCGTAAAATGAGAACCTAGATTGGTGGGGGCAACATAATGACTCTGTAAACCACTTAGAGAGTGCTGTAAATTATGAAGCAATACATAAGTCTAAGCACTATTGCTAGTGCTACAAGATAAAAAAAGCATTCTGGATGATATGAAGAAATGCTGGAGAACAAGTGCTATTCTAGATGGGGTGGCAGAGAGCAGTTATATCAGTATTCCTTCCAGAAAATATCAAATTTGTGATTACCTGCCCCAACATTTGGCAATTATTTGGCACACTCAAAATTCCAAGCATGTTTATGAGCCCCAAAACATGAGTTCCATTCCATCATATTAGTTGGGATGATGTGCACTAAGCCAGATTCACTGAGTTGCATTTTTTTTATCTTTTCACAATAATCTTTATGAACAGATAACAAAAAAAAACATGGCTAAAATAAAACAATCCCACCTAACCCCTTTTGAAGCCACAAGAGTTTATTTGCTGTAGGATTATAAAAATAATGTTGCGCGAGAAAGAATATTAGCAGAAATGCACATATAATCAGTATTCAGATATGAAAAGGGAACCAGATGGGTCTTATCTATGGGTCTTAATTAGGACACCTGGCCCCCTATCCCTTTTTGCATTTTCTCTCTGAAATTACTTAAGATGTTGATGGAAGACAGAGATTTGATGTCCTCGCAAATCCCTAAAACCTTTATACCTTTAAAACACGGATTTACTAAAGCCTTCAGGAACATAATATTTAGCAAAGATTGGCAATAACAGAAACAGCAAGTGTGGTCAGCAAGAGAACATGCATGCTGATTTATTTTTAAACTTATAAGGACAGCAAGGAATTATAACAGATGGAGGGGAAATGGAGAAGGTGAACAGTTCACCTTTTTTACAGCCTGAGAAGTTAACATTCACGTGATTTTAGCATGTGGTTTCACCCTCTAACATTATTCAGCACCTTTTTTCAATCAATGTGGTCTGTCAAAGTCATTGCTGCATTTAAAGTGATTCAAATACTACTGAACCCAGAATTTCTGTCGCTAAGTGAGAAATTTGTTGAGTTTTGCCCCATTATACAACTTTTCTTGCCATATTTGTTATGCGAATCACTGCAGTTGTTTAATTAGTAATCCGGTTGTCAAGTGAATCTGTCTTCCCCATTGACTTTGTTTGTCAGAAGGTCGCAAAAGATGATCACATGATCCAAGACAATGTAACAGTTATGAATATGTCAAGCATCTGAATGTAAATCACATGACTGCTATAATAATTGTGAAAAACAGTTATAAAACACTTTTTGAATTCTATTGTAATTTTGAACAGTCACTAAATGAACCGTTGTAAGTCGAGGACTACCTTTACTATAAGAGTGGGAGGAGGAGGTAATACAAACATACAACACATCCAGAGACACAAAGCTTTTTTTAATTTTTTTTTATTTTATAGAAAAACAAACATACAATACATAATCAATCATTCAGTGTATCATCTGAGTACATCTTTTGTGTACTCCTTGTTCCTCCAATATTAATCATTTCACAATATCATCGTTTCATTTATTATAACATTTCTCCCACATTTCTTGTTTTACTATTAATACATTTATTGATCTTCTCTCTCCTCTTTCTTCTTCCCTTGTTTCATTATAACATTACTCTATATATATCTCTTCTTTAACCAATGGTAAAATTGTCCCCATATCTTAAAGTATTCAGATTCCTCTCTTTCTTTAATTGTCAAAGTCAATCTCTTCATTTCTGCACAATCCAATATTTTCTTAATTACTTCCTCCTCTGTAGAGATTTTCTCTGCTTTCCATCTTTGCGCAAATACTATCCTCGCTGCAGTTATTACATGTATAGTATATATCTTCTTTACTAACTTTCTCTGGTAGGATACCCAATAGGAATAGTTCAGGTTTTAAATCTATATGTTGTATCATTTCTTCTAACCATGTTTAATTTTAATCCAATAATTTCTTGCTTCTGGACATGTCCACCATGTTTGATAATAGGATCCTGGTGTCTGATGGTATTTCCAAGATTTAGCTGATTTATCTTTAAACATTTTTGCCAGTTTTTCAGGTGGCATCTGCCATCTGTAAAACATTTTATATTGATTCTCCTTATATTCTGTGGTCATTGTTAATTTGTAATTCTTTTGCCATAGCTGCTGCCATTTATCTAACTCAATTGAATATCCAAAAATTTTTGCCCAAGCTATCATTGTTTCTTTTACCTGCTCTTCTTCTAATTCAATACTAAGTGGTAATTATATATATTTTTAATTATTTTATCATCTTTTCCTGTGAGTATCCTATCCAGTTCTGTCATTTCTAAATAAAAACCATATAGTTTAGCATCTTTTTCATATCTTGTTGGTATTTGCATATGAGTATACCAATCCATCTCAATCCCTTGTTCTTCTATTTCTTGTTTCCCTTTCAATTCCCCCTTGTCTGTTAGTGTATCCTTATATCTAAGAATATTTCTAATATTGATAATATTTGGGTGTATTAACACTTCCATTGTTGATAACCATGTTGGTATTTTCAAATAATATTTATCTCTAACCTTATCCCACACCAATAATAATGCATTTCTTACATAATGTCTTTGAAAATAAGTATGCATCTTGCTTCTGCCATACTATAAAAAGGCATGCTATCCCAATTGTAAATCATGTCCTTCCAAAGTTAATAGTCTTGTATTTCTTAATCCAATCCATTCTCTCATTCAAGTCAACGCTGCTGCCTGGTAGTATAATTCCCAATTTGGCAGTCCAAATCCTCCACGTAAGGAGGATCTTGTAACATTTTTATGTTGATTCTCGCTTTCTTCCCTTGCCATATAAATTTTCTTATTATTTTATTAAGGTGTTCAAAATATGTCTTTTTTATCAGAATTATCTGAAATAGTAACAATAGTCTTGGTAATATGTTCATCCTTACTATCGCTATCTTTCCCATTAATGATAACTGTAAATTTTTCCATTTCTCCAAGTCTTCCTCGCTTTGTTTCTCTAGTTTATAATAATTATCTTCCTTATTTGTTATACATCTTGAAGTTAAATATATTCCTAAATATTTCATTTTCTTCACCATTTGAATATTTAATTTCTCCATCAATTTTCTGTTATATTTTTAACCAATATTTTTGTTTTGTCTTTATTTTTTGTCCTGCAACCTTTCCATATTCTTCTATTTGTTCTAATAGTTTGGGGCCTGTTGTCTGAGGGTCTTCCAATATAAAAACTAAATACTCTGCATAGGCTTGTAATTTGTATTCTTCTTTCTTAATTTTCATTCCTTTTATTTCTTCATTTTGTCTTATATTTCTGTTTAACACTTCCAACATTAATACAAATAACAATGGTGATAATGGACATCCTTGCCTTGTACCTTTCATGATGTTCACTTTTTCTGTCATCTCTCCATTCATCATTATTTTTGCTGATTGTTTTTTATAGATTATTTTTATCATATTTATGAATCTCTCCCCAAACTCCATCATCTGTAATTGTTCTATCATAAATTGCCATTCACATTATCAAACACTTTCTGTGCATCTAGAAACATCATCACCATTTGTTTTTCTGAGTGTACCTCATAATATTCCAAAGTATTCAAAATTATCCTCTTATTGTCTCTAATTTGTCTTTTAGGTAAAAACCCATTTTGATCCATATAAATAAATTCATTTAAGAGCCTTTTTAATTTATTCACCATTATTGAATCAAAGATCTTATAATCAACGTTCAACAATGAGATCAGTCTATAGTTTTTGACTTGTTGTAAATCTGTATCTTCTTTAGGTGTAAGTGTGACATGAGCATCCGTCCAAGAGTCTGATATCTTTGCCTTCACCAATAGTTCATTAAATAATTCCAACATTACATTGCTTAACACATCTTGGAATGATTTATATAGTTCTGCTGGTAGTTCATCTGGGCCTAGTGTAATCCCATTTTTTTGTTTTTTAATTGCCTCTGTCAATTCCATCATCAATATTCTTTCTTCTAAGGCTTCCTTATATAGTTCAGGTATTTTAGGTAAATCAGATTTCTCTAAAAATTGTTTTATCGTTCCCTCAGGTATCATCTCTTGATTATATAGTCTCTCATAATATTATTTTTTTCTTTTCTTCATTTCTATAACATATACTTCCTTTTTCATCTTGTAGTAGGTTAATTAACTTCTTCTCTTTTTCCTTTTTCCTTTTATATGTCAACCATCTGCCTGGTTTATTTGCATTTTCAAAAAAGTTCTGTTTGGCAGACCTCAATTTATGTGCCAAAAATTCTTGTTCGATTAAATTTATTTCATGCTTTTTCAATTCCATTTGTTTTTTAACTATCATTTTGTGGATTTTTTTGTAGTTCTTTCTCTAAACTTTTATATTCTTCTTCCAATTTCTTCTGTTTGTCTTTTCTTTTTATTTTTTTCCCAAATATGTTATTGCTAGACCTCTAATATATGCTTTCATTTTATCCCATACATTTTGAAGTGATGTATCTTCCTTTTTGTTATACATCTTGAGTTAAATATATTCCTAAATATTTCATTTTCTTCACCATTTGAATATTTAATTTCTCCATCAATTTTCTGTTATATTTTTAACCAATATTTTTGTTTTGTCTTTATTTTTTGTCCTGCAACCTTTCCATATTCTTCTATTTGTTCTAATAGTTTGGGGCCTGTTGTCTGAGGGTCTTCCAATATAAAAACTAAATACTCTGCATAGGCTTGTAATTTGTATTCTTCTTTCTTAATTTTCATTCCTTTTATTTCTTCATTTTGTCTTATATTTCTGTTTAACACTTCCAACATTAATACAAATAACAATGGTGATAATGGACATCCTTGTGCCTTCATTATATTAACTTTTCTGTCATCTCTCATTCATCATTATTTTGCTGATTGTTTTTATAAATTGTTTTATCATATTTATGAATCTCCCCAAACTCCATCATCTGTAATTGTTCTATCATAAATTGCCATTCACATTATCAAATGCTTTCTGTGCATCTAGAAACATCATTGCCATTTGTTTTTCTGAGTGTACCTCATAATATTCCAAAGTATTCAAAATTATCCTCTTATTGTCTCTAATTTGTCTTTTAGGTAAAAACCCATTTTGTTCCATATAAATAAATTCATTTAAGAGCCTTTTTAATTTATTCACCATTAATGAAACAAAGATCTTATAATCAACATTCAACAATGAGATCAGTCTATAGTTTTGACTTGTTGTAAATCTGTATCTTCTTTAGGTGTAAGTGTGACATGAGCATCCATCCAAGAGTCTGATATCTTTGCCTTCACCAATAGTTCATTAAATAATTCCAACATTACATTGCTTAACACATCTTGGAATGATTTATATAGTTCTGCTGGTAGTTCATCTGGGCCTAGTGTAATCCCATTTTTTTGTTTTTTAATTGCCTCTGTCAATTCCATCATCAATATTCTTTCTTCTAAGGCTTCCTTATATAGTTCAGGTATTTTAGGTAAATCAGATTTCTCTAAAAATTGTTTTATCGTTCCCTCAGGTATCATCTCTTGATTATATAGTCTCTCATAATATTATTTTTTTCTTTTCTTCATTTCTATAACATATACTTCCTTTTTCATCTTGTAGTAGGTTAATTAACTTCTTCTCTTTTTCCTTTTTCCTTTTATATGTCAACCATCTGCCTGGTTTATTTGCATTTTCAAAAAAGTTCTGTTTGGCAGACCTCAATTTATGTGCCAAAAATTCTTGTTCGATTAAATTTATTTCATGCTTTTTCAATTCCATTTGTTTTTTAACTATCATTTTGTGGATTTTTTTGTAGTTCTTTCTCTAAACTTTTATATTCTTCTTCCAATTTCTTCTGTTTGTCTTTTCTTTTTATTTTTTTCCCAAATATGTTATTGCTAGACCTCTAATATATGCTTTCATTTTATCCCATACATTTTGAAGTGATGTATCTTCCTTTTTGTTTATTTTGAAGAAAAACTCCAATTCTTTTTCCAGAAATTCTTGAAATTCTTTTTCATTTAGAATTGTTTGTTTGAAGTCCATCTATACTTTTTCTTTTGTCCTTTCGATATTATAATAATTGGATTATGGTCCGCCTAAAGATTTGAATCAATGTTTATTTCTTATATATTGTCTATTAAGTCTCTTGACATCCATATCATGTCTATCTTGAACCATGACAAATGTCTATTTGAATAAAAGGAATATTGTTTTTCTTTCAAATGGCTATTTCTCCATACATTTTGTATGCTTAATTCCTCTTCATTGTGAAGAAAGTCTTCAGGAGAATTTTTCTGGGTTTCTTATTTGTTTTTGTTGTTTTATAGTCCAAATCAACATCAATTACCGTTGAAGTCACCCATTATACATATATTTTTATATTCCAATTCTACTATTTTTCTGCGTAACTTCCCATAAAATTCTTCCTGTTTATCATTTGGTGCATATAACACTATTAAGAGTATTTGTTTAAAGTTCATTCTTACTTCCACCATCAAAATCCTTCCATCTTCATCTACAAATATTGGTTTAGGCTCTAATTTTTCTTTTATGTATAATGCTACTTCTGCTTTGTTGTATCAATGAACAACGGGAATCAATGGGACGCGGTGGCTCAGGGGCTAGGACGTTGAGCTTTTTGACTGAAAGGTTGGCAGCTCAGCGGTTCGAATCCCTATTGCTGCCGTGTAATGGGGTGAGCTTTCGTTACTTGACCTAGCTTCTGCCAAACTAGCAGTTTCGAAAGCACGTAAAAATGCAAGTCGAAAAAATAGGGACCACCTTTGGTGGGAAGGTAACAGCATTCTGTGCACCTTTGGCGTTGAGTCATGCCGGCCACATGACCACAGAGACGTCTTCGGACAGCGCTGGCTCTTTGGCTTTGAAATGGAGATGAGCACCGCCCCCTAGAGTCGGCAACGACTAGCATGTATGTGCAAGGGGAACCTTTACCTTATCAATGAAGTAAATAAAACTCCTAGTTTTGGATATTCTAATAGTTTTGTGTGTTGTTGTGTACTTCTTGTACACTTCTTGTAAATTAATATCCATTTTTAATTTATTTATTTTGTTTAAGGTTCTATTTTTAATGCTGAATTCAACCAAGTTACATTTATTGATATTGTTTTTATTTCTTCTTCCATATTTTACTTATTACTAACTTTTTATCTTGTCACTCTTATCTCTCTGTTCTTTTGGATCTTTTGCTCTTGTTCCTTCTCTCATTGTTCTCTCTTCCTATTCCTTTGTTTTTTCTTCTTTTTCTTTTACACTTCCCTCTTGGTATCCAGTCTCTCTTGCTTCTCCCACTTTTCCATCTTCTAATGGCCCCCAGAATTGCTCATAGAATTCTTTTGCTCTTTCAATGGAATCTAATCTATGTCTTTGTTCTTGCCATGTCACCAGTATCCCTTCTGGTATTAGCCACCTGAAATTCACTCCTTTCGTAATTAAAAGTCTCGTTAAAAAATGATATTCCTTCCTCAAATCTCTGACTCTTCTAGGTATTTGTCTCAACACCACTATCTCTTTATCTTTATATTTCATTGCAGTGTTTCTGGTTATTTGTAGTATCTCTGTTTTTATAGCTTCCTTTGTGAATCTTACATAGACTTTTTCAGTAATTTATTTCTCATTGCATATCTTGTGAGAGACACACAAAGCTTAAAGGGTTTGTTTTGGTGTTGTTATCACTAGTAAAATGGTGGAGAGAAGGGAAATGGCTTGTTTTATGACATTCCACTTCCTAAAGGGTGAATGAGAAAAAATAATTGTTAAAAGTCCTTGTCCTTTTCCCTGGAAGCAACAACCAAAAATATATTTGAAGAAATTTCAGTCTGGCACCATTTACAATCAGAAATGAAGTATCGTGTCCGAAGGTGGTTTGTTGCTATCCTCTGGCAAATATATCACAGCCAGCTGACAGGCCTTTGGGTCACAGGACTACTTTGATGCACAAGGAAACTGACAAGTGTCATGAAAAGGGCAGGAAAAAGAAAATACAGTAAAATGTGTTTTAATTCATCCACCCAGACATTGCAAGGTGGCTTAAATGTTCAACTTGTTCCAGAGACAAAATAGAGCATTCTGAGACTGCTGCTGTCTTTTGTCTTAGATCCAAAGAAGATACAGCTTTTGTTTCATTTTGGTGGTGCTCCAAATTATAATTGGGTTGCCAAGATAGTAACCTTACAAGTGTGATATGGTAAAATGATGTAAAAAAAAATATTATTTTTAAAAAAGAGGTCATTGCTATTGAAACAGAAATGTCTTTCTGATATCAGCTTGTAGCAAACAATATCATTGTGAGTATGGGTAGACAACTGTTCATTGTCAAGACATGAAAGAAGGTACACAGTGTTAACATATTCAGTGGTGGGATTCAGCCAGTTCAGGCCAGTTCGAGCAAACCGGTAGTTAAATTGCTGGCTGGCCCCATCCTGCCCCTCCCTTCCCCTCTCCACCCTTTCCAGGAGTCTCCTTGTTGGGGGTTTTCACTCCCAGGAGGCTTTAGGGAGGTCTCCTAGATCCAAAATGGGGCACGGGGGTGCAGCGTGGCCCCCACAGCCCATTTTCACTCCAGGAGGCTTCAGGGAGGCCTACTAGGCCTAAAACAGGGCGTGGGGGTGGCACGGCTCACCTGTGACCCGTTTTCACTCCAGGAGGCTGCACAGAGGCGTCCTAGGCCCAAAATGGGTGTGGGGGGCATCGCAGTCCCTCCATGGCTCGTTTTTGTTCCCAGGGGGTGCAGGAGGCCGAGTGCTGCCTTTCATACCCCCTGCCCATACCCACCATGGCCACGCGAACCCACCAGTCATTAGGGCAGAGAACCAGTTGTTAAATTATTTGAATCCCACCACTGAATATATTGCTCTTTGTGACAGTGCAATGAGCAGACAATGTCTCAATAATGTCAAGAAGATGCTGATGCGCATGGCACTGCAAATTTCAAAATCAAAGTGTGTCACTGGAATCTATAACAGCTGATCCATAATGACTTGTTAGGATGTTAGCATCTTGTTTCTGCAGAAAGAAATCTCATACATATCATTGCATCATTTTTACAGCTTTCAGAAATGACTGGTTCTAAATGTATGGCTAGTACATTGCATTTCTGGATGAATGAGTAAAGTAAAGTTAGTCCTCAACTTGTAACAGTTCATTTAGTGACCAGTCAAAGTTACAATGGCACTGAAAAAAGTCAGTTATGACTGTTTTTTACACTTACGACCATTGCAGCATCCTTAAGGTTATATGATCAAAATCCAGATGCTTGGCAACTGATTCATATGTATGACATTTTCAGTGACTCGAGGTCATGTGATTCCCTTTTGCAATCTTCTGGCAAACGAAGTCACTGGGGAAGCCAGATTCACTTAACAACCATTACTAATTTAATAACTGCAGTGATTCACTTAACAACTGTGGCAAGAAAGGTTGTAAAATGGGATAAAATTCACTTTTATAATGGGATAATATTTCACTTAGGAACAGAAATTTTGGGCTCAATTGTGGTCATAAGTTGAGAACTACCTAAACTAGAATTACTTAAAAATATGTTGGGGGGAAGTATACCAATACCAAACTGGCAACCTCATAAAGCAGCAAGTGCTTAAAGAAATGCTCTGTAGACTGATGAGATACTGTCCCTTTAAACACTCTCAAATTGTGTTTCTCTCTTCTATCACCTCAAGAGACTTGCTCCCCACCCAATCCTTTTCACACAATTTGCCTTACACCCACCTCAAACCCCAGGTTGTAAACAACTGTTTCCCAAGTTAATTGTTAAGTTTACCAACAATATCACACTGTGGTATGCTTGGACAAGCTTATCTATGCATGATGACGCTAAGTTAGAATTTGTTAATGGCTTAAACCTGGGGAGAACAATTTTGTGTAGGCAAAGGCCAATGTGTTCAGGACTTGGTTTGGGAATAACCTTTGGATATTTTCTGGGTGTGTATGTGTTTTAAACAGCGGGATGCTTATTTTAGGAGTTGCAGTGCAGTCTCTATCTTTTTCACACCTGAGAAAGAATGGGAAACTCTCTTGTGATTTCAGTAGTCATGTTCAGAAGAATTTCACAAATGGGGAACCTGAAGTTATAGTTGCTCATCCCTAAAATAAGACATATTTAGTAAGGTTGTAGCATATCAAGGCTGGATTCAATATTTATAAACTACAATGGATCGATTCAGGCAAAATAGACATCTGATTACATTATTATTTATTGTATTGTATGACCTTAATCTATATGAATCCAGTCAAAATGTGTTTCCTGATTATTAAATTCAGGAAACTGACAATAACTGCATGAGATTACTAATAAGATTATATATAGTTTTTTGAAACAATTATTTATGCAATTCTGCACAGAAGTTTCATTTATTTCAGGTAAATAAAGGATTAGTAAATATGAAGGCTAAACTTTAACGTGGAGCTTTATACATAAATACATGTTTCTTTTTCCTTTTCTAACATGGGAAATTCCTATAATTTTTCAGCAAATTTTTCTTTACATTGAAATCATTGCCAAACCTGGCCATTTTTGGATCAACCAAAAATGTTGTTAGTGAAAAGACAATCAATTAGCTGTGATTTGAAAGAACTGGAGATGCCTGATCTCCTCACTCTTCCTCCCATTGGTGAAGTCCCATAATGAATCTCAGCATGCCAAACATTTGCACCACAGCTTGGGGAAAAACAACAACAATAAACGATCAATACACATTCTGTTTTCAGCTTCTAGTTTTTTTTCTTGGTTGGAAGTTCTGATTATTCTCTTTTCCCCCCCAGCAGCAACTTTTCTAAGCTCTAATCTTGCTCTTATATGGGGATAGAGATAACAATAAATGAAAACAAGTCTGAAACTAAATGTTGGTCCAACTTAAAAAAGGTTCTGATACATTTTGTAGAGTGACAAGATACTCCATCATGCTCAGAGGGTGAATGATGTTTTTACTTGATTGTACCACTTGCCCTGCACCAAATAGAAATGTGTCAATCAAAACTTCCATTTCACTGAACATTTTAAATGTTAAATCTTGCCAGGCACATTCCATTCAAAGCTCAGGCACAACAGTAAATAAACCAATTTGTGTCTTCTGCTTTAATTATTTAATGGGGGGAAACTGCATTCCCTAATTATCTATTAAAAAGAAAAGAAAAAGAAAAAAAAGCTAACACTGCCATGCTTTGTGGGGAGGAAGAGGATATCCCCAAAGTTTGGTTTATGATTGTAAGCTTATGCTCAAAATACAGGTAGTCCTTGACTTACAACAGTTCATTTCATTCTGAAATGCCATCAGACATCAGGATCGTATTATCATATGTGGTGAATGTGTGTCCAAAAAATACTGGGCAAAAATTTGTATTTGGTTGGAGAAGATGACACAGCAGCACATTGACTTAAAACCTGAGATATTCTTGTTGGGGATTTTACCAGGGAATTATAGTAAAGAAATTATATACTTGATTATTCATGTAATAACTGTGGCTAGAACAGAGGTGGGTTCCAAAATTTTTTACTAATAGTTCTGTGAGCATGGCTTGTTTGGTGGGCATGGCTTGGTGGTCATGTGACTGGGGGTGTGTGGCCGACTTGACATCATTCACAGCAAAGGGACCGGTTCGGGGGCGTGGCCAGCAAGCCATTACTACCAGTTCTGCAACTGATGGCAAATTTTTACTACCAGTTCTCCCAAACTGGTGCGAACTGGGAGCAACCCACCACTGGGCTAGAATTGTATTTGTGCAGAACTGGAAAGATGAAGAAATCCCTGAAGATGAAAATGTGATTAAGAAAATTTTGAAATGTGAAGAAATGAATAGATTAACAGAAGAATCTGATTATTATAATATATGGGATTTATTTTATCAATGGTTATAGAATAAATATGAAAGTAATGTATAGTAAAATTAAATACATTAAGAAGAGAAATGTTATGATAATAGATATGTTAAGTATTAAGTATTAATATTAAACTAAAAGTAGATATAAATAATGAATATGGTGGTAAGCTTTAACTCTTACGACACAAAAAATTTGTACCCAGACGACAAACTGTTTAATGAATGATGGAATGTTTTGTATTAAAAGAAAATAAAAAATGTAATATTAAAAAAAAAAGATCATTTAGTGACTGTTCGAAGTTACAATGACACTGAAAAAAGTGACTTATTTTTCACCCTTATGGCTGTTGCAGCATCCCCATGGTCATATTTTTTAAAATTTTTATTTGCATTTATATCCCGCCCTTCTCCGAAGACTCAGGGCGGCTTACACTATGTTAAGCAATAGTCTTCATCCATTTGTATATTATATACAAAGTCAACTTATTGCCCCCAACAATCTGGGTCCTCATTTTACCTACCTTATAAAGGATGGAAGGCTGAGTCAACCTTGGGCCTGGTGGGACTTGAACCTGCAGTAATTGCAAGCAGCTGTGTTAATAATAGACTGTCTTTGCAGTCTGAGCCACCATATGATTTACATTCAGATGTTTGACAACTGGTGCAGTGTCCCAGAGTCATATGATCCCCTTTTGTGACCTTCTGACAAGCAAAGTCAATGGGAAAGACAGATTCACTGAACAATGGTGTTACTAATTTAACAATTGTAGTGATTCACTTAACAACTGTGGCAAGAAATCTCATAAAATGGGCCAAAATTCACTTAGCAAATTTGTCACTTAGCAACATAAATTTGGATCTCAGTTATGAGATCCTTGACTTACATTTTCACAGGGATCACTCTCACAAATACCTTTTTCTCTTTGCTGATGGAAGAAGAGGACTACAGTATAAATGAAATATCAGCAAACATAGCTGATATCCATGGCAACATGAATAATTAATAAACATATTATAATAAACAGTGGCATGCGAGGAAGAAGAATCTGTGGGGTTTTTTAAACCGTTTTTTAAATAAGGGTTTTTTAAGGGGGGGGAGGGATTCGACGGGTGGGGGTGAAAACCCGTCGGGGAGGGATCCAGCCCCTGTGCTAGTTCGCGACACTATTCCATCTTGTCTGAAGGCAGGGGGGGAGGACGTTCCAGGTTTAGAGGGATGTTCGATCTGTACGGTAAGTGGGAGAGGCAGATATGGCGGGGAGGGCCGTGCGAGTTGTGGGAGCACGCATTCGATGTCTGAAAGCGATCGCGTGCTCCGGCCCCTCAGTCCCTACCCGTTCCTCGTGTGGCCGTGATCCTCAGAGCTTGGATCTTCGGCTGATGTTATGTAATGCCCGGTCCGTGGTTAATAAGGCTCCTCTGATTTGCGACCTTATTCAGGGGGAGTCCGCGAACCTTATGGGCATTACGGAAACCTGGTTGGGCCCAGAGGGGGGGGGGTCCCCCTGGTTGAGATGTGCCCTCCAGGTTTCCGAGCATTTCATCAGCCGAGGGTCCAAGGTAGGGGTGGGGGGGTGGCGGTTGTTATCAAGGAGGATCTAGAGCCGAGGGAGGCCACTATTCCTCAGATTGCCGGTTGTGAATCCCTTTATGTGCGGTGGGGCTATAGGAATCAGTTGGGCTTGGTGATCGCGTACCTGGCTCCTTGCTGCGTGACCACAGCCCTGCCTGAGCTGTTGGAGGTACTTGCTGCTGTGGCGGTTGAGACCCCCAGACTTATAGTCATGGGGGATTTCAACCTGCCATCAGCTGGCTCATCATCGACGGCAGCTCAGGAGTTCTTGGCTTCCATGACGGCCTTGGACCTGATTCGAGTAAATGATGGCCCTACGCACACGGGGGGAGGCACACTGGATCTGCTTTATATCTCTGGACAGTGGTTAAATGATCTGGTATTAGATGATTTAGTAACGGAACCAATGTCATGGTCGGATCATTTTCTCCTTCGCCTAGACTTCCGAACCGCCATTCACCACCGCAGGGAGACGGAACCTATACGGTGGTTCCGTCCCAGGCGCCTGATGGACCCCGAGAGGTTCCTGACGGAGCTTGGGCCATTCCCTGAGGAACTGGCCCACGGCACGACTGAGGAACTGGTCGTGGCCTGGGAACAGGCCGCGCCAGGGCCTTGACCGTGTCGCGCCTTTGCGCCTCTGACCCGCGAGATCTCGACCGCCCCGTGGTTCTCCGAGGGGCTGAGGGAGATGAAACGCCGGAGAAGACGCCTGGAGGTCCAGTCGCCCGAATTGATCGGACACTAGTTAGGTCCTATTCTAGGACCTACCTAGTGGCAATGAGGAAGCGAGGCGTTCCTACGCCCACCCTCATTGCGCCGGCAGATAACCGCCGGCCGCCCTGTTTGGTCACCCGCTCTCTCCTACATCAGGAGGTGCGGGATGACCCTTGCAGGACGAGCCGAGGAGTTTAGCGGTTATCTATACGATAAAATCGCTCAGCTGAGGGACGGTCTGGATCGAATTTGGGATGATCCAAGCGAGGAGAGGAGGCACGCCTTGTTGAGTCCATTTGGGATGAGTTCGACCCTGTGGCCCCCGAGGACGTGGACAGGTTGTTGGGGAGGCTCCACGGCACGACATGTTTACTGGACCCGTGCCCTTCCTGGCTGGTACTGGCCACTCAGGAGGTGACACGAGGCTGGCTCCAGAGGATTATCAACGCTTCTTTGTTGGAAGGGTTTTCCTGCCGCCTTGAAAGAGGCGGTGGTGAGACCCTCCAAGAAGCCTCCTGGACCCAGCTGTTTTGGGTAATTATCGTTTAGTCTCCAACCTTCGCTTTGTTGCGAAGGTTGTAGAGTGCCGTGGCGCGACAGCTACCTCAATACCTGGATGAAGACGTCTATCTAGACCCGTTCCAGTCCGGCTTCCGACCCGGATACAGCACGGAGACAGCTTTGGTCGCATTGGTGGATGATCTCTGGAGGGCTCGGGACAGGGTTATTCCTCTGCCCTGGTCCTATTAGACCTCTCAGCGGCGTTCGATACCATCGACCATGGTATCTTGCTGCGCCGGTTGGGGGGATTGGGAGTGGGAGGCACCGTATATCGGTGGTTCTCCTCCTATCTCTCTGACCGGTCGCAGACGGTGTTGACAGGGGGGCAGAGGTCGACCGCGAGGGGCCTCACTTGTGGGGTCCCTCAGGGTCGATTCTCGCCCCTTCTGTTCAACATCTACATGAAGCCGTTGGGTGAGATCATCAGTGGTTTCGGGGTGAGATACCAGCAGTATGCTGATGACACCCAGCTGTACTTTTCCACCCCGGACCACCCCAATGAAGTTGTTGAAGTGCTATCCCGGTGTTTGGAAGCCGTACGGGTCTGGATGGGGAGAAACAGGCTCAAGCTTAATCCCTCCAAGACGGAGTGGCTGTGGATGCCGGCACCCCGATTCAGTCAGCTGCAGCCGCGGCTGGCTGTTGGAGGCGAGTTATTGGCCCCAAAGGATAGGGTGCGCAACTTAGGTGTCCTCCTGGACGATCAGCTGTCGTTTGAAGATCATTTGACGGCCGTCTCCAGGGGGGCCTTCCACCAGGTTCGCCTGGTCCGGCAGTTGCGCCCCTTCCTTGATCGGGATGCCTTATGCACGGTCACTCATGCGCTCGTTACCTCTCACTTGGATTACTGTAATGCTCTCTACATGGGGCTCCCCTTGAAGTGCGCTCGGAGGCTTCAGTTAGTCCAGAATGCAGCTGCGCGGGTTATAGAGGGAGCTACACGTAGCTCCCATGTAACACCGATCCTGCGCAGGCTGCACTGGCTGCCTGTGGCTTTCCGAGTGCACTTTAAGGTGTTGGTTATGACCTTTAAAGCGCTCCATGGCTTAGGACCTGGGTACTTACGGGACCGCCTGCTGCTACCACATGCCTCCCACTGACCCGTACGCTCCCATAGAGAGGGACTTCTCAGGGTGCCGTCCGCCAAACAATGCCGGCTGGCGGCCCCCAGGGGAAGGGCCTTCTCTGTGGGGGCGCCCACACTCTGGAATGAGCTTCCCCCGGGTTTACGTCAAATACCTGACCTTCGGACATTTCGTCGCGAACTAAAAACACATCTTTTTATCCGGCTGGCTTAAATTAGTTTTAAGGGGAAATTTTATTAATTTTAAATGGGGTTTTTAGTATGGAAATTTTTAATCTCAGGCTAATTTAATAAGTTTTTAAATGGTATTTTAATCTGTATATTGTGTTGTTTTATTTTTGCCTGTACACCGCCCTGAGTCCTTCGGGAGAAGGGCGGTATAAAAATTAAATAAAATAAATAAATAAATAAATATTTAATCAATATATCTATAATTCTCTGTTGTTGATCCTAACCCCCTAAATATTGAAATTCCACAATTGTTTTATTTCAGTATAAAAGTTACTAAAATTAACCATGCTTTGTAAAGCCACAGTCTTCAAAGAGAACCTTTAATACCTTATTCTGTACTTTTTTTGATTGAAGATCTAGCCATATTATTATCTGCGGATACACTTTAGGAAGATAAATCATCTGGAAGGTAACACAGGCTGGATTACTGGATTATCAGAGTCCTTATGTCTTCTTAAGGCTCCAACTACCTACACAACTTTGCTGGAACACAGCTCTTATGAAAGTATAGCCAGACAGTATATGTTTGCTCTCCAAAATCCTGATCAATATTAAAACTCAGACATTATTTAATACCTAATTCAGCAAATACAACTTAAATTTCAAGCCAATTCAGCTCTATTCTGTAGAGTTAAAGGGACATCCAGTAAAGGGGATATGTGCCAATTTTGCATGCATCAGAAATACCTAAGTATGAATAAACGTCTATGGAGATTCTCAGCCATACAAGTCATGGCTGTCTGAAAGGTGCTTTTTCAAGAGGCAACTGGACTTTTTTTGTTTTCCCTTGAAGACATTTCATTTGTCATCCAAGAAATCTCTTCAGTTCTGCATCAGATGAGGAGAGCACATCTTTCTCCTTCTGTCCTGGCCACTTTTTACAGAGACACGATTGATAGCATTCTAGCATTCTAACAAAATGCATCATTCTTTGGTTTGGTGGTTGCAGTGCCTCAGACCGAAGGTCCATACAGAGAGTGGTAGGACAGCTGAAGAGATTATAGGAAGCTCTCTTCCTGTTATTCAGGATACTGTTTTTAAGTGTTCTGTGCTTAGAGCTCATAGCATTGTTAGAGACCCCACACATCCATTTTCTGTTGCTTCCCTCTTGGAGGTGGTTTCAAAATATTTCTAGCAGGACTACTAGATTCTGTAACAGCTTTGTTCCCTTTGCCATCCATCTAGTAAACTAGCAAGATACATTTTTCTTGTCATGTGCATGTATACATCGAACTAGACTGTGTTGTTTCCCTATGTCATATAATATATGTGGGTATGTGGGTATAATCATAATTTCTTATTTATTTATTTGTCATATTTATGTGGAGGTGGTGCATGAATGTTCTCTCCCACATACACAAACACATTAACCAGTTCAATTCAAGAAATAGGTACAATATTTAAAAAACAGGAAGAAGGTTCACTTTCCACATTTCTATGGAAAGACATTTTAAATCATATATGAGCATTTTCAGATAAGAAATATCATCAGTATTTATAATTAGTTGGTTTGAAATACGAAGGGTTACAGCCTACAACATTCAACCACATTGTGAAACAATTATAAATTTGTCAGCTATTTTTTTTTCCATCTAGAGGAATTTTAGACTTTCAAGGTAGCCACAGGTCAGATTTGTTTGCCTGTTTCCATCTTGTACCAGCTTAGGTGCCATGCTATTGTGAACTGATTCACCCAAATGCAGTAGCATGGCACCTTTTTACTGTGGGTTTGCTGAAATCTGTATTTGCACATACCCTGAATTATTTTGTATACCATAGGTTATTGCTTAATACATTGTACAAGATCAACCAATTGTTGCATATTTAAAAAAAACGGAGTTAGGAAATCGTGGTGTAGGACAAATAGGCCAAAGGCACATATTCATATATGCAAGGAAATAACATTGAATACAAACTATAGCCTACAAAACAGTTTTTAAAACCATGATTTATTCTACTGATTATGCAAGTAATTTACATACATAAATTTGGCCATGTTGAGATGATTTTGGAAGGGAGGAAATATGAAGGAAACTAAAATGGCAACTTGGTCCTGAGAAATTGGGAAACATGAGAAAGAAACTCCAAACAGCCCTACCTTGATTCTGTTTGGTACAAGATAGGGCAGAGAGAAACTTTGACTTCTGTTCTCATGCCCTACTACAATAAAGTAACATTCCTAGCATCCTGTTTCTGATCTGATATACCTCAAAGGTTAAGAACATCTTGGTTTACCTCTATTTCTACGTCATTGTATTGCATTTTCTCTGCATGCAGTAAATAGTTTATTTAATAATTTGGGAAAAGATGCAATTTAGCTAGTGATCAGGGGTTCTACCTGGGTATAGATTGCAAAAGCAATTTCCTTTCTCCTGCTCCCCCTTCTAAACAACAGGCATTCAGAGGCAGTCTGATGCTAAAACTGAAGTTACCATAAAATCATTATGAATAACAGCCATTACAGATCTAAGAGTTTCATGTGTACCTGTGTAACCTAATCGATATCAAAAGTGATGGTTTCATCAAACCTCCTACTTTCTATGGATGCTTGCAATATATCTGTCCTAATCCCTCTCATCAGACAGTTGGGCGACAGGTGGAAAATTGTTCTGCCACCAAAAGAAAACAAAATCCATTGCCTCTGGCAATTTTCTACAAGGACACACTCCTCCACCTATGAATGTACTTGTGGAGCATGAATGGAGTTGTGGAAATAAATCTGAATGAGACAGCCTGGGCCAAATAGCCAACAGGAAATGTTTTCAGCTGTTCAGAATGCCAATGGGTGATCCCTCTTAATGTGCATGTAGGCAAGGGCCGTGATGTTAACACCAAGTGTTCCTTAGAAAATGAATGAATACAGAATGTATAAGTATACCTTCCTGGAATGAAGAAAGAAAGAATTGCATGTTGTGCTTCTAAATCCCTCACTATATATTCATTATGTGTTTTGTGCAGAGAACCTCAGAAGTGGATATTATCAAATCCATTTTACAGATGGGTAAGCAGCCAATAGAAAGAAAATACATAGGGGAGTATAAGCAAAGGAAAGCAAAGGAAAAGAACCAATTTAGTTTTACACTGCAACTATTACACTGCCTAGTGTGAATCAGTTTTGCTGGGAAGATAAACTTAACCTAGCCAGTAATAGTTGGATGTACTGTATATACTGTATGTGGGAGTCACCACATCGTCTCCCCTAAGTTTTTCTACTTGTTATCATTATTGAAGACCCACACTCAAAACAAGTTCCTACTCCAGTTCCTACCTACCCATACTTTTAGATTCCATCAGTATCATAAATGCAATGTATATTATATACATATAATATATTATTTTTCATTTACTAGCAGAATACTGGAACACAAAAAATCTCCCTTTCTTGTAACACTAAATATTTCAGAGAGAAAGGAAGGTATGTGGGAGTAATGAAAAGGCATCAAGAAATGCCAAGAAATGGCTCCTTTTAATTTTGGTTGTTTGAACAAGCCATAATATCCTGGATCACTTATATTAAATCATAAATCATGATATGTTCTAAAGTTTAAATAATTCGATCTTCACTTATTTGAAGCAAGTTTTATTTTCATTCTAATCCCCAAATCGCTCCCCATTATTGAAATGAAGATATGGTAGAAATGATATACACAATGGCTAGGCCCACAATTCATAATAATCTTAACTACCATGTGATTTAATAAGATAAGTGGATTTATGTGAATATTCATATGTGATTTGGAATGGACAGAGTAGGATGAGAGTCGGATGAGAAACTACTTAGAGAAAGGGGAGGTTTTTTCAAGTGCCTGATAATGTTCTGATGAATTCCAGATTCATTCCAAATTCTGCCTATTTTTAAGGCTATGCAAAGATACAGAATCATGTTAAAAAGCCTAAAAGTAGCCATGGTGGACATCAGATCATACCTGTTCTGTTTCCCTCCCCCAATACTCCCAAAAAAGACTCAGTCAAAGGCCTTCTTTTCTAGTTTATTTGCAGAGATAAATGTTCTGGCCACGTCTACCCACAGGCCTGCCAAGGCTCTGGAGATAACTAGGAAATTATAGATAAGGCCGGAGTTACTTACTAAGATATTCTTCCCTCCATTGAAACAGTTTGCCTGCGCAAATTTTGTCCAAGACAAAAAGCCAGGAAGTCCCACCTCCTGCTTTTATAGCCTCTGTGGGTGTCACTGTGTGACTCATCATTCTTTGACTTTGTCCCAACGCCTCCTCTGCTGCGTGCGCCGGTCACGTCTGCGCAGTCTTGCATCAAGTCAAAATTGTTCTTGGGGCGTTGCCAAATCAGAAGAAGGCCCGGGAGAATCAGGCCTTGCCGGCCCCTCCTACTCCCTTTGGGTGGGTGCCAGGGAGGGAAAGGGCCCAGGAGAAGCAGGCTTTGCCAGGTCTTCTTCCTCACTTTCTGAATCATCCGAGTCCAGGAGTCCGAGTCCAGGAACCTGGGTCACAACAATACCATCTCCCAGATTTCTCCATCCTGGTGCTATCCAGATTCATTGTACCATATTTCTCATAACCTTCAACCATATCTTCTGAAAGAGTCTATGTTGGAAAATTCTAAGAACCTGCCCTCTGGTTATTTTTTTTTTCTTTTAATAGAGCCACAGTGGTGCAGTGATAAGAATGCAGTATTGCAGGCTAACTCTGCATTGCCACTGCCAAGAGTTCGATCGTGACTGGCTCAAGGTTGACTCAATCTTCCCTCATTCCAAGGTCAGTAAAATGAGGATTGTTGGGGGCTATATGCTAACTCTGTAAACCACTTAGGGGTGTAAAGCGCTATGAAGCGGTATATAAGTGCTAAGTGCTATTGCTATTAACCCATGCCACTGTCCATATCTTTTCAGCACATGAAAGTCCACCACTGTTGAGGCTCCAGTGACGTCACCCTCCTGCTGGGTGCTCTAACAGAGCACTCCGTGTTAGAAGATTGTAAAAGTCAGTGAAACAGAAAATAAATCACTGTTCACTGAGCTTAGCATAACCTCTGGGTGAAAGAGGTTATCAGAGTTGTGGGAAAGTGGCAGGTCTGACAGGGGGTTTGCTCTCAAGAGCGAATTTTCCTGGATTTATGACCCCACCGAATTCCACTCCCTCCAACTTCAGCACGCTCCTGTTTTTATCAGGAAAAAGGAGAGGGAATGTCGCTTCTGCTCTAAAGGACTTATTAAATTGATTGATATTCTAAGCAGACGGGAATTTCACAAGCGTTCGATCTTTGATGCAGAATCAGCACGGCAAGTACCGACTCCCTTTTTGAAACTTGAAACCTTTCTTTGTCTTTGATTAATTGACTTTTAAAATGGCGTCTGAAAGTGAAAGTAAAAATTTTTTAGTACGATGAAGCAGCGTTATTTGTGGATTGTTACAAACGGAGTTTTTATACTGAAAGGAGGGAAGGAGAGTTATTAAGTTTGAATTCCTGATTCTTTTGAAGACAGAATGGCAGCTAAACCTTTAAAGCCTTCTGGAAGAAGGATCTGAACCAAGTCTTGGGGTAATATTGAAAGAACAATTAAAACTTTCTGAAGATAGGCAAAAAGAGATGATGGAGAATTTTAATGCAAAAATAAGAGAAGATATTCTTATGGCAGTTCAAGGACTGAGTAAAAAAATTGAAGGATTGGAAGTGGAAATGCAACAGATCTCTCAGTCAAATAAGCATTTAGAAGACAAATGAAAGGTGTTCAGAAAAAGTGGATCAAAATGAAGATCAGGTTGTGATATTACAATATAAACTTATGGAAGGAGCTCTTAGAATTGTGGTATGCAAGAAGAGCGTGAGAAGACTTAAGAAAATTATATCAGAAGCATTGGCTGAATTTATTGAAGTGGACCCCAAGAGGTAGCTTACCAAATTGATAAAATATATAGAGTTAATTCCTGGATTGCAAGACAGAGAAAGCTTCCTCGGGACATTGTGGTTTATTTTGTGAAAAGGACTATGAGAAATCAGATTCTGCAAGTTTCATATCAGACAACTTTAAAAATTGGAGAACAGGAGTTGAAGGTGTTGAAAGAGATTCCTTCAAAGATGTTAAGAGACAGGAAGGAATTTGCTTTTTTTACACAAGAACTTAAAAAACATCAGATTCAATTCAGATGGGAGGTGCCAGTTGGACTGACACTATTCTATCAAGGAAGGAGATATAGAATTGACACTGTTTTAAAGGCAAAGGATTTTCTTTCTACAGTTTTGAAAGTCGAAATAGAAGTGATAGAAAACTCTCAGGAGACTCAAGAAGGCGTGGTGATCCAAGAGCCTTTATTGCTGCCAGTATTAGAGGAACCACAAGAGCAAAGGGTGACAAGAGGAGCCCTTAAGCGTAAAGAAGAGCAACAGTCTCAAAGTAAAAGTCAGGATCCCAGTATGGAAGCTGTGGGAGGAGCTAGACGGAAGATACCGGAGGAGGAGCTTCGTTGTCTGCTTCAAAGCTTCAGGAGGCCAGTAATGGCAAATAGAATCTTGTCATGGAATGTTAATGGCTTGAATTCAGCTCAGAAAAGAAGGAAAATATTTCACTACTTGAAACAATTAAAAATGATGTGATTTGTTTGCAAGAGACACATATAAAATTATCAGACCAAAAATATTTAATTAATTCAAAATTGGGTAACCATTTTGTTGCATCAGCTTTGGAAAAGAAGCATGGAATTGTTGTATATATCAGGAAGGATATACCAGCTAAGTTAATTGAGGCAGATATTCAAGGAAGATTTATTGCTATTGAACTGGTGATAGATGCAAAAAAGACTTTGTTGATAGGTATTTATGCACCTAATCAGCAACAAGAAAAGTTTTACAAAATGTTACATGAGAGGTTGACCCTCTGGGATTATAGTTCGTTTATTTTATTAGGAGACTGGAATGGAGTAATTGATACAAGAAGGGATAAGAGAACCTCCTCCAAGAAGATACCTATACATGCAAAATTACCAAAATCCTTTTTTGAAATGATGGAAGACTTTGAGTTTAGAGATATATGGAGGTTACGGAATCCAGATGAGAGAGATTTTACTTTTTTTTCTGATAGGCATCAATCTTTTTCACGTATTGATTTTATTTTAATTTCTAATGACTTGCTTTCTAGGGTGAAGAAAACGAAGATATTTCCGAGGTGTTTAACTGACTATAGCCCAGTATGGATGGAATTATTACAAGGGAAAAAAGGTGGTAGAACATGGAGGTTGAATGAAAATCTGTTTAGATATGAGGATAATGTAACTTATTGTAAGAAACAGTTAAAAGAATTTTTTGATTTTAATATGTACAAAGGGACACCTATAGGAACTGTGTGGGAGGCGAGCAAAGCGTTTATTAGAGGGATATTGATTTACTTGGACAATAGGCAAAGAAATAATAAACAAAGGCAGCGTAGGTATTTGGAAGAAGAAATTCAAAGGAAGCAACAGTTATTAATTCAAAACCCACAAGATCACAAACTTAAAGAGGCTATAAAAATATTACAGAGTCAATTTAATATGTTAATGGCAGACCAGGTGGCAACAAATATACAATATGCTAAACATAATACCTTTTGTAATGCAAATAAACCTGGGAGATGGTTGGCATATAATTTAAGGAAGAAACAGAAAGCACGTGTCATACAAAAAATAGAATATAAAGGTAAAGAGATATACCAACAGGATAAAATTAAAAAGGCATTCTCAGAATTTTATACTGCACTATATGCAAAAGACAAAATATTGAATAGGGACATTTATGATTATTTGAAAGATTATAAGGTTAATATTCTAACATTAGAACAGAGGAGGAGCTGAATCGGCCGATAGCTACTGGAGAAATAGTGGAGGCAATTAAACAATTAAAATGGGAAAACCCTGGTACAGATGGTCTTACAGCAACTTATTATAAAAGAACACAGGATGAAATATTAGGCCCACTTAAAGAATTATTTAATCAGATACAATTAGGAGTGGGAATACCCCCGTCATGGAAAACATCTTTTATTTCACTGATACCAAAAGAGGAGTAAGACTGCTCTAAACCTGGTAACTATAGGCCAATTTCACTTTTAAATAATGATTATAAGATTTTTGTAAAAATAATAGCAAATAGATTAATGTTAGTTTTACAACAAAGAATTCATACTGATCAATCTGGTTTTATAAAAGGGAGGCAGATGAGGAATAATGTTAGACAGATTATTAATATATTGGAATATTTGGAAAAGAAGAATACTTCAGCGGCACTTATTTTTTTGGATGCAGAGAAAGCCTTTGATCGATTGCATTGGGATTTTTTATTTAAATTAATAGAGAAAATGCAATTTGGAGACTGTTTTATTAGAATAATTAAAGCGATTTATGGAGAGCAAACAGCACAGATTATAGTAAATGGTAGTTTGACAGAAGTTATTAAGATTGCGAAAGGAACGAGACAGGGATGTCCCTTATCACCATTATTGTTTGTTTTGACTCTGGAACCATTATTAGATAAAATACGAATTAATGAAAATAGAGGCAATTAAGATTAGACAATATGAGTATAAAGTTAGAGCTTTTGCAGATGATTTAGTGGTTACGTTAATGAATCCTATAAATTCAAGTAGATTTTTGTTGGAAGTAATTGATAAATATGGAAAGGTATCAGGATTTAAAATAAATCAGAATAAAACAAAAGTGATAATTAAAAATATGTCTATACAACAGAAACAAAAACTAGAGGAAATGACAGGATTTGAGGTAGTAAAAAAGGTTAAATATTTAGGGTCTATATTAGCTCATCGAACAAGAAACTTTATAAGAATAATTATGACTTGCTATGGCAAAAAGTTCAGAATGATATGAGTGGCTGGAAGAAATTGCAGTTATCCCTATTGGGAAGGATTGCGGCTATTAAAATGAATGTGTTACCTAGATTTTTGTTTCTGTTCCAGATGATACCAATAATTAAAAAGGATAAAAATTTGGAAGATTGGCAGATTGGGATTAATAAATTTATATGGCAGGGTAAAAGGCGAGGTTAAAATGAAAATAATACAGGACTCACGGGAAAGAGGTGGTTTAAGAATGCCTAACTTTAAACTATATTATGAAGCAGTAACCCTTTCAGTAATAAGTGACTGGTTTAACTTAACAGAGGAAAGAATTTTGAATATAGAAGGTTATGACTTGTTATATGGATGGCATGCGATTTATTTTATGAAAAAAAGTGGATAGGGCTTTTAAGAATCATGTGTTGAGAAGTGCTCTTTATGGTCTGGAAAAATATTCCTATAAATTAGAATACAAGATTCCTATATGGGCGAGCCCTAGACATGCAATAGAGAATATAAATATAGAACAGAAACAGGAAATGATTACATATAAAGAACTTTTGTATGCTGAAGGAGGTAGATTGCAATTAAAATCATTACAGGTATTAAATGAAGAAGGAGGAATTATACTTGGTTTCAATATGGGCAAATAAGTGCTAGATGGAAAGAAGATCAAAAATTGGTATAATGCAAAGGAGGAAAATTTAATAAAGCAAATTAGAAATCAGACCCAGGAGCATATAAAGAGATTGTATAATGTGTTGCTTGAAATAGATTCGAAAAGGATTTGGTAAAGGATTGTATGATAAAATGGGCACAGAATATTCAGGAACCAATAATGTTGGAAACATGGGAGAAAATTTGGGTTAGAAATGTTAAGTTTACACAAGCACAGAATTTAAGGAAAATTTTTATAAGATGTTTTATAGATGGCACTTAGATCCCAAAAAATTATCATGTATGTATCCTAATATCCAAGCGAAATGTTGGAGGTGTGATTGTGATGATGCTACATATTTTCATATTTGGTGGACTTGCAAGAAAATTAAGGTCTTTTGGATAAGAATTTGGTGGATTATTCAAAATGTACTGAAGAAGAAGATAAAGTTCCTGCCACAATTTTTCCTTTTGGGAATTATAACGGATTGTACAGGGATTGAGACTAAATTGATTCTGAATTTAATAACAGCAGCAAGACTGTTGATTGGACAATACTGGAAGAAAGAAGAGATACCTACAATAGAAGAATGGATATTGAAAGTTATTAATTTGGCTGAGATGGCTAAAATCTCAGCTTTTAAAAGACAATACGCAGGAAAGATATTTAATTGAATGGAAAAATGGATTGATTATCTACAAAACAGATATCAGATTAAGAAATATCAGATTGCCTTTGAATAATTAGAAAGTTATTTTATGTAATGGGAGGGGTTGGGAGATGAAAAGCTTTGGATGTGGTTATTTGGATTGGGAAGGAAAATTTTATTCTATGTTTGGTTTATGTATAACAATACCAGGATTGACCCGGGAAGCCGGGGGGGGGGGAGGGAGGGGGGAAGGGTTTTGTTTTTTTGGGGGGAGGGAGGGGGAAAAAAAGGGGGGGAAATGTTTTTGTTTTTTAAAACTCTTTCAATAAAAAAAAAAAAAAAAGAAAGTCCACCACTGTTATCCTCTGCAGTACTTTGGAACTTAGTAATATACTTTTGAGCACTGAGGTCTCACAAAATTTTTATTTTATACATTTGCCATATCTGTCACTGAGCACAATCAATCTCAGAACATCACACGAAATAAAGCATGCATTTTTAAAGAAATATCACAATTTCATAAAAGAGCCATAAAACAGCAAATAAAGCTATCATAACATCAAAACAGCCAACCCAAGAAAAAGTTCTGGAAAGTAATTTTTTTTTACTAACAACCCATTGCAAGTTGGGCTGTAGAGCAAAAACTACCATATTAAAACCAAGAGGCAAAAACTAAGATTTGTGTCAAAGTTAAAGTTTTATATGTTATTCCAAGGCGCACCGATCTTTTACCACTTCTTTGGGTCAAAAATGTTTCTAAATAAGAAGAGAAGAATTTTAAAAAAAACATTTAAACAAGTAGTATGATAAAGCCAACAGAACATCTTCCCTTGACCAATTACATCCTTTGAAGATTTTGATAAAAATGAACAATTAGCTGACAATTAGCTATTCATAGGCAGACATCATAGAAAAGCAAAAATGTTTAGGAAGTTTTTAAAAAATCTCTGTGAGTAAGGTGACCTGGTCTGCAGAAGAAAAACTAGGCAAAATAATGAAGTTTCTCTGTATGCTGGCTTACCCATCTTTATAAATATTTCCAAAAGGCATAGAAGTGCCTGAAGAAAAAAAAACCCTTTGATCTATTTTGCATGAATACTAGCTTGTCCTTCTAGAATAAACAATGGGGTTACAATGCCCATGTAATGTCATTAATTATGACAAATTAAGACAAGTGATATTTTTGGGTTCACATTTTAATACACGGTGGCTCAGGGGCTAAGACAGCTGAGCTTGTTGACTGAAAAGTCGGCAGTTTGGCGGTTCGAATCCCTAGTGCTGCCGTGTAACGGGGTGAGCTCCCATTACTAGTCCCAGCTTCTGCCAACCTAGCAGTTTCGAAAGCACGTAAAAATGCAAGTAGAAAAAATAGGGACCACTTTGGTGGGAAGGCAACAGCATTCTGTGCGCCTTTGGTGTTGAGTCATGCCGGCCACATGACCACGGAGACGTCTTTGGACAGCACTGGCTCTTTGGCTTTGAAACGGAGATGAGCCCCCTAGAGTCGGCAACGACTAGCATGTATGTGCGAGGGGAACCTTTACCTTTACCTTTAACCAATCTGCATTTTCTGAACCCATATCAGAATTGAAACACCATTATAGGTAATTCTTGACTTAGGACCACAATTGAACCCAAAATTTATGTTCCTAAGTGAGACATTTGTTAAGTGAGTTTTGCCCCATTTTACTATTTTTCTTACCACATTTGTTAAGGGAATTATTGCAGTTATTAAATTAGTAACACAGTTGTTAAGTAAATCTCGCTTCCCCATTTGCTTTTCAGAAGGTTGCAAAAGGGGATCCCATGATCCTATGACACTGTAAACATCATAAATGTAAGTCAGTTTCAAGTTTCTGAATTGAACTCACATGACTATGGGGATGCTGCCATGGTCATAAGTCACTTTTTTTCATTACCTTTGTAAGTTTGAATGGTCACTAAATGAACTGTTGTAAGTTGAGGACTACCTTATTCATTAGCATCCAAATGTTTTCAAATCTTGAGATTTAATTTACAATATGAAACCAAATTAAGAATTCAGAATTCCAAATGAAAATACACATTAGAGAGAATTTAGGTAGTCCTTGACATACAACCACAATTGAGCCCAAAATTTCTGTTGCTAAATGAGACATCTGTTAAGTGAGTTTTCGTCCATTTTATGACCTTTCTTGCCTCAGTTGTTAAGTGAATTACTGCAATTAATAAATTAGTAACACAGTTCTAAGTCAATCTGGTTTCCCCATTGACTTTGCTTGTCAGAAGATCACAAAAGGTATCACATAATCTTGGGACACAGCAATGGTCATAAATATGAACCAGTTGTTAAGCATCTGAATTTTGATCACCTGACCATAGGGATGCTGGAAAGGTCATAACTATGAAAAACAATCATTAATTATTTTTTTCCATGCCTTTGTAATTTTCAATAGTCTCTGAACTGTTGTAAATCAAGGATTACCTGTTATACATATTAAAAGAAAGTGAAAGCAGTGTATAATCTTTTGGAACAAGGTTTGCCCAAGACAATTTGTATATTTGTAGTCACAGCCTCTTTTCTTTAAAATACAATGTCTTCTGAAATCAGATCAATTACATCTTGTTGAGTTTTAGGAGAGCCATTTAAACGCAAATTTTTAAGATAGCCTTTGAGTGGATTGTTATGAGTGGCTCATTTACTATATTTTGTTTACTGTTCCTGGGATGCTGATACTGTTTTCTTTTTCTTTTTTGTAATTGTACCTGTTAGGTTGTTCTGGATTGTTTAATCTTCTAAAGAGAGGAATCTATGTGATCAGATTCTTGGACTGAAGGGTCGTATAAATTCTATTAAGTAAATAAATATCACAGAAAACAGATGCAAAAGACATGCAGACAAATTTCAATATTGACTGCATATAAAAAATAAGCCACAGCACCAAATGTAGAAACATGATGGAATGAGGGATAGAATGAATGTAAACACTAGAAAAGGACTGAATTACTCAGTTTGCTCTTGCCTATTCAAAAGATTCAAGATTTTATTATTAATTCTTCCAGGTCTTCAATATCAGACATTATAATGCAAAAGTAGGCAATGTGGTACCCTGTAGAATTTTTAGAGTCTTCCCCAAATCCAGATTGTTCACCATATCGGTCAGGATTGTTTGGAGTTGAAATATCTAGGGAGCATTGAGTTGCCTATTCTTAGTCCATACAATACTACTGTCTAATAAATTCTATTAAACTTCAGGTTGTCTTCACTGGGATTATTGAAACAATCCAATTTCATAAATAATTATTTGATGATAGTTTCTTTTCATTAATCATTATTAGAATTAATATGGTTTTGATGTAAGCAGTTGCTGAAAAAATAGGTATCTCTGATTTGGTAGAGTGAACATTTGTCCTGTTCTATTTGATTTTACCCTCAAGCAGATGATAAGGGAAGGGGAGAGTCTTCCGGGTGCAATTCAAGGTGTTGGTTACCACCTTTAAAGCGCTCCATGGCATAGGACCAGGTTATTTACAAGACCACCTGCTGTTACCATTAGCCTCCCATCGACTCGTGCGCTCCCATAGGGAGGGTCTCCTCAGGGTGCCATCAGTCAAACAATGTCGACTGGCGACCCCCAGGGGGAGGACCTTCTCTGTGGGGGCTCCTGCCTTCTGGAATGAGCTGCCTCCAGGGATCCGACAACTCCCTGACCTCCGGACCTTTCGATGCGAGCTGAAGACCTTTTTGTTTTATCGCGCAGTGTTGGCTTAATGTAGTTTTGATATGGGTTTTATTACAGTTTTAATCTATCTTGGCCTAATTGAATTAGCTTTTTAATATGTTTTTAATTTTTGTGGAATCTGTTTTTTACTTGGCTGTAAACCGCCCTGAGTCCTTCGGGAGAAGGGCGGTATATAAATTAAATTAATAAATAAATAATAATAAATAAAATAAACATTAATTCATACAATATATTGCTAATCCACAAATTGGCATTAAATAATTTTAATTATTATTTTACACATATTCAGCATTTCTTCACAGCACTTAGGGTCTCCCTCATTTTACCACCACTACAAGTTAGTTTGGGCTTAAAAACCCAAAACAATGTTTGGCCCATAACTAACTTCATAGTTCCTTTCTATTATCTTAGCCATCACAAAAATCTCATTGACTCTGTAGGAAAATGATGTAGCAACACAGCTTTTTTTAATGGAGCGTAGATATGGCACACTTTGTGTACACTGTATTTCTGTTGCCACATTTAAATATTTCACTGATGTTTCCTGTTGTACTCCCTTCAGCATTTTCATGTGAAATTTACACTTTGGGGAAATTAAGAAAACCATTTTGCATAAACCCAATTTATAATAGTTGCATCAGGGCAGAGAGTTTATCTCCACCAATGAGGATTAATATGATCTTTAGAAAACACTAGTGGCCTTCTCTCGCCTGACGAGATAAATGTGTTATCCTATTGTAATCCCACACGTATTCTAAATCTTTGTCTTACTTATGCATATTTATAAAAATGATATATTGCATTTATTAAATATTAAATGGATTGCAAACTTGAGGAATCCTTCATGCATTTATTTAACAGCTAGGATTTAAAAAAAATACTTGGAATATATGCTGTAAATGTCTTCTTTTCTTTATGTTCACAAAAGAGTTCTTCCGCTGGCATTCTCAATACGCAAATCTGTAATGATGGAGCATCTTATGTTAGTTGTACAAAAAATAAAATAAAAAAGTGCAGAGTGAGAAAAGAAGAATTTGACTCTAAAGACACTCTGACACTAGACATATATAAATGGAGACAATTTTATGGATATCCAAAGATCTATTCAAACAAAAATTGGGTTCCAACCATCATTCTTTCTTTGACTGCAACTTATTGAATAAATGACAATTAGCTTGGTTCACATAATGCATTAAGTTATAAACTATAATTTATTAATCATAATGGGAATAGCAGAACATAATAAACCCAAATATTCATGTAAGAGCTTAGTGTGCTGCCAGAATCAGGTCAATATAGCAAGGACTCAAAAAACACTAATTGCAGTGAGATGCCACAGTCCTTCCTCATTCTTATCATTTAATAGTTGTTTATAGTAGTTCCTGATCAGAATTCTGCAAGTTTAAAAAGTGCATATACAATTTTACTTTGAACTGGAATAAAAAACATCAAAATGAAATCATCAAGGTAGGCAGGACATGATGGCAGATAGCACAACAAAATTTTGCACTTTCAGCTTTATTGAACATAAGTCTGGTCTATGTATTATGCCAACCATACAACTATAACTGCATGATTTGCTTGCTATTAGTTTACCAGTACTGCAGGTTAGATATTTCTAATACAGATAGTTCTTGACTAATGACCACAATTGAGCCTAAAATTTCTGTTACTCATTTGTTAAGTGAGGTGTGTCCCATTTTATGACCTTTCTTGCCACAGTTAAGTGAATTACTGCAGTTGTTAAGTTAGTAACATGGTTGTTAATTGAACCTGGTTTCTCCATTGACTTTGCTTCTCAGAAGGCTACAAAAGGGGATCACATGATCCCAGGATATTGCAATCATTATAAATATGATTCAGTTGCCAAGCATCTGAATTTTGATCACATGATCATGGGGATTCTGCAATGATGATAAGTATGAAAAATGTCATAAGTCACTTTTTTCAGTGTTATCGTCTGTTGTGGCTCCGGCCCCCGAGCCAGCCCCCGAGCCTGCCCTCATGGAGGAGAGTGACTCGGAGAGTGAAGGAGAGGAGCCAGCAGGGCCTCCCTTGCCAGGACCCTCCTCGCTGGCACCGCCCCAAGTTCCAGCTACTGGCCAGGAGGAGGAGCTGACAAGACCTCTTTTCCCCGACCCCTCCTCCTCCTCCCTGGCAACGCCCCAAGTGCCAGCTGCTGAGGATCAATCTTGGCTCGATCCGAGAAAGCGACACCGAGATAAGCACGCGCAGCAGAGGAAGAGGTGTGGCAGGCCCAGGGAGTGCTGAGTCATGGAGCCACACCCCACAGGGGATAAAAGCAGGTGGGCCCTTGTGTCAGACAAAGCTACAAGCTACTAGCTCTTGGACTGCTTCGTGTGAGCTACAGATAGCTTTTGGACTGAAGGTTGGAATTTCTTCATGAGTAACTGTTTGATCATCCTGCAGACTCCTAGTTTCCCTGGCAATGGTCCGTCTGCACGCTGCTACTTGATAGAGACTTGGCAGGCATGTGAAGAAACGTTGCCAGAACTTTTCGCTGCCAAAGAAAACCCAGCCAAGTGTAAATAAATTGCTGGCAGACGGCCCTTGGCTGGCGTGCTTTCTTAGGGGAAGTGGGGGGGGGAACAGAACACAGTCACTAAATGAACTGTTTTAAGTCAAGAACTACCTATACTGACATAGAAAGATTGGTACCAACTATTTTACAGTCTTTTTGACTCCCTTCTGCCTCCAAACTGACATGAACACTGATTAAAACACATCCAGGTTGTAATATTTCCTGAAAAATCTACACCCTTTCGAAACAGATGCTGGTCAGCACCTGTCAGTTTTCCCATAGGGATCTGTCATATCCCACTCCTCCGCTGACGGCCGGGTCAGGGAAATCCAAATCAGACGTGCCTCTGCAGCTCTGCCAAAGTCCTAGCAAAGTCCTCAGAGCAGGCAGGAGATCAGAAAGTGACTTCAGCAAGATATGTTTAGACTTTGCCTGACTCAGAGAATGCTAGAAAGCAGATCCTTTATATAGGCCATGGGGTGTGGCTCCATGACTCAGCACTTATCCAGGCCTGCCCCTCCCTTCCTTCTGTTGCCTCTGCCTATCAAGTCTTCTGACGCGAGGGTCACTCCAATCGGCAGCTGTTGGTAATTGACCTTCCTCAGGCTCACATGCTGTGGAGGAGGGGGAGGGGTCTAGTTGCTCCGTTTGCCTGGGCATGGAGCCAGAGCTGGGGGCTGGAGGTATTTCTTCCTCTTCAGCCTGTCTGGGCATGGAGCCAGGGCTGGGGCTGGGAGGCATACTAGGACATTCTTCAGCGTTCGGAAGCAGATAAGCAGACCTCGGCTTATCTACGGGACCGCCTACTGCTACCGAATACCTCTCACCGACCCGTGCGCTCTCACAGAGAGGGACTCCTCAGGGTGCCGTCAGCGAGGCAATGTCGTCTGGCGACGCCCAGGGGAAGGGCCTTCTCTGTGGGGGCTCCCACCCTCTGGAATGAACTGCCCCCAGGACTTCGTCAGCTTCCGGACCTTCGGACCTTCCGCCGGGAGCTTAAAACATACCTATTTAACTGCGCAGGACTGAGTTAGATTTTAGTTTGTGGGTTTTAACTTGGGTTTTAATTTTTTATATTTTTTAATTATTAGGCTTTTGAATAAGTTTTTTAATTGTTTTTAGAATTGTATTTATTGCTTTTAAATGCCTGTAAACCGCCCTGAGTCCTTTGGGAGATAGGGCGGTATATAAATATAAACAATAAATAAATAAATAAATAGGTGAGAGCAGGCAAGACACAACAGCGATCGATGTAAAATCCTCTTTGATGCTTTTTGGGGAAACTGCTTTCCACGAAGTAATTTTTGAGCAAATAAGATTTCTCAGTAGAGGAACAATTCTCAACAATCAATTCTTTCTGTAAAGTTCCTTCTGCCTTTGCTTTTAATACATGCATTCCTCAATTTACAACAGTTCATTTAGTGACTGTTTGAAGTTACAATGGCACTGAAAAAAGGGATTTATGATAATTTTTCACACTTACGACTGGTCACATGATCAAAATTCAGAGATTTGGCAACCGACTTATATTTATGACAAATAAAGTTGCAATGTCCCAGAATCATATGCTCACTTTTTGCGACTTTCTGAAAAGCAAAGTCAATGGGGAAACCAGGTTCCATGGTTGCTAACCAGGTTAGCAACCATATTACTAACTTAAGAACTGCAGTGATTCACTTAACAATTGTAGCAAGAAAGGTTGTAAAATGGGGGCAAAACTCACTTAACAAATGTCTTACTTAGCAGCAGAAATTTTGGGTACAATTGTGGTTCTATGTCAAGGAGTACCTGTAAAGGTAATGCAAGGACATTTTGGTAGAAGAATCTGGATACTGCCGTAATGATGAGTAAAAATTATTTATTTACGTTAACTGGTTATGCCAATAAGATTTTAGAACAAACGAAAAAGCAAACATTTTCTGACCTAAAACTAGTATGGAATTATGACTTTGTTAGCTGCTTACCATCTAAGGGATTTTCAATCACTATACATTTTTTTAAATTATACATTTTTGAAGACAAACCTCTGTATTACAATTCTGTATTTTTAGAAAAGCGGGTTAGATATCTGAGTTAATGCAACAAGCATGCCAAAGCCCAATAAACCATATTTAGTGTTTCCATAGTAATTCCATAGTAATTCTTGGCAGCTCATATATAGAAAATTAAAAATGACATCTGATGTATGTGACAATGAATATATAATCCTTAGATATTTCCGTGTGCCTTTGGCGTTGAGTCATGCCGGCCACATGACCACGGAGACGTCTTCGGATAGTACTGGCTCTTTGGCTTTGAAACGGAGATGAGCACCGCCCCCTAGGGTCAGCAACAACTAGCACGTATGTGTGAGGGGAACCTTTACCTTTATATAAGGTAACACCAATTATAAGTAAAATAATTATGAAAGCCAGCACTGTACTTGGAAAATATGAAATTGAAAGTAAACAAATATCAGATATGTGTTCCTCCTTAACAAAACTAAACGATTTATGCAAATACCATATTTATAGAGGGGAGGGAACGGATTGAAAGACAATAGCCAATTTAAATCCTAATACGAATTTCATTATCAAAGAGATCTTGCAATCTCCTAGAAGCTCTTCATATTAAATGATGCAGTTAATCAGTTCAGTATTTATTAGCTGAGAAGTTGCTTTTCTACAAGGAAGAAGCATGTCACTAATTTCAAATTATGTTAAATCACTACAGTGAAATCTCAGATTTTCTTCCTTCCTTCCTTCCCTCCCTCCTTCCCTCCCTCCTCCTCTTTCTTTCTTTCTTTCTTTCTTTCTTTCTTTCTTTCTTTCTCAGATAGGTTTCATGGATAAAACTATGTTGATTTCTTGACAACCTTACCAATGTAGATTGCTGCCTTACCCATTATAGAGGATAAATTATGCATTGATTGTAGTCTGCTGAAATTACATTTGTTTGCTGTTTTTGTAACAGAACATCAACCAATTCAAATCTGTGATGGCCATCTACTTAATCTTAAACTATGACTTACTTAATCATAATTTATTGAATAAAGCACAAATGTCTCCTTTTTGAAAGAAGAGCTAGTAGCTGTTCAGCAGAGCATGCAAATAAGTATGCAAAAAAGGACTGCAACAATTTGGCATGGGAGCCTGTAAATTGGGTCTGAAAAAGAGCTGTGTAGTTTGCAGGGGGAGATACTGTACATGGGTGAAATCTTTCAGAATGTGATTGAAAAGCAGGGGTGGCACAGTGGTTACAATGCAGGATTGTAGACTAACTGTCCACTGCCAAGACTATGATCCTGACCAGCTCAAGCCTGACTCAGCCTTCCATCCTGGGTAAAAAGTGGGTAAAATGAGGACCCAGATTTTTGGGGGCAATACATTTTACAAAAGTATAAAGAATGCTGTAAAACAGGGGTCACCTACTGGTGGTCGGTGGACCACTGGTGGTCTGCGAGAAAATTTTGGTGGCCCGCAGAAAAATTATTTGCATTTTTTTATATTGCACTAAATCAGAGGTCCTCAAACTACTGCCCCTCGGCTGGATACATGCAATGATCATTTGTGTTGCTGCAGAGTCTCCCCCTTCGGGGTCTTTTTGTATAGGTCGGAGAGGGGCAGAAATTCCAACTTGGGGGTCTACTTCAGCCTCTTGGTGCCAGAATTTAGGCAAAGGCTGGATGGAAGTGTCGCTGATGGCAAAGAACCAGAGGGCCTTGTTCCAGTGGAACAAGTTCATCATCGGCTGGAACTGGCTGATCATCTCAGACCGCTGAGCCTCCAGGCCTAGCCTTGCACTCGCACAGGTCTTCCCTCTGCTTGGAAAGCCTATGCCCATAGTCTTCAGTGAGGTGCTTCTGCTGAGCCTCCTTCTCGGTCAGATCCAATTTGAACTGAGCCAGATGTTTTTCAACTCTTTCTCTTGGTGGCTGCTTAGCTCCAACAACTGCTTCCTGTTGGGGCCCTAAGGAGCCCGGGCGGGCTGGCAGGCAAGTGGCGAGTAGAGGCTGGCAAGGTGCCCCTCGATGTGAGGGATATTGAGTTGGCCACGCCCACCCAGTCACATGACCATGTAGCCACGCCCACCCAGCTGGTCATTAGGCAGATCATATTAGTGGTCTGCGGGATTTAAAATTATGAATTTAGTGGTCCCTGAGGTCCAAAAGGTTGGGGACCCCTGATCTAGATAAACTAGTAGATGGTGTTGGTGGTCCATTTTGGTACAAGTAAGTATAACTAGTGCAGGGATCTCCAAACTTGACAACTTTAAGACTTGTGAACCTCAACTCTCAGAATTCATCAGCCAATTATGCTGGCTGGGGAAATTTGTGAGTTGAAGTCCATAAGTCTTAACTTGCCAGGTTTGGAGACCCCTGATTTAATAATATGGTAATATAGTCAGCCAGTATTGGAAGGTAACAAGAGAGCAGACTGAGGTCTGGAACTTCCAAGAAAATATTGTGAAACATAGTTCCATGCATAGCACAAGCTAGACAGACAGGGGTCAGAATTCTCAATATACAGATAACATGGAGTACATGCATAAAGATTTAGATTTATTATGCACTGGGGAATGTTTGGAAAATGCTGAATCTTAAGTGAGATAAGTGACCCATGATAGAACTAGGCTTCTGGCACATTCTCCACCCTGATTCCATTATTGACTTAATATAGTGAATTATCAGACATCAAACCCCAAACAGTTCTGCTGATGCTGGTAGTTGCATGCCACAACAGGGCAATAATAAATGTAATAGCTGTACCTTTGACTCATAATTGTATTTTGTGCTGCAGTGTTTATCCTTTGTTAAACTAGCATTTTTATTTACTGAATTCATTGGTCAGAATGAGGCAGAGCAGTGATTTACCCCCTCTTCCCACCAACTCAATTCACAAATCAATTGTCATCATTAAAGTATACAGGCTTTGATGAAGCTAACTGCTGATTCAAAGGCTGAAAGCAATGTTTACTGCTGAGTTATTTGACTCTAGCCAAGGCTCCAGTGAGGGGGATGCAGGGGGCTTGGGTGAAACTACAGTAGAAAAAAATATATAATTACAAATGGAGTTGCAGGTGAAACAGAAAACCAGGAATTAAATTATTACCACATCCCAAACAGAGATGTGTCATTCAAAAATTCCAATAGTTCATTGCCCTTTTTGAAACAGTGCAACATGATGCAGCATTAAGAGTTAATTTCCCATCCATTTAAAATGCAAAACAGATTCTACAGAGAGGGCTGAATTCTGATTATCAGTCTGCAGAGAGATATTCAGGGTTTTTTTTAAAAAAATACTGAATATGTAATACATTTTTATATGGATACTGCCAAACATGTTGGACTTGGCAACAATTTGTCATGTCTTGGTTGCATCACAGGTTAGTCTATATGGGTTTAACCTTGAAAACTGTCCAGAAGCTTCAGTTAGTATGAAAAACTGCAGCGAGAGTTATAGGACAACGTAATACTGAGATAGTTTTATAAATATGCTGGAAGGTTTTTTTTGGTTATGGATAGCTTTTATTTGGATGAATAGATCAGATACTGATTTTTGTTGGTTGCTGCTATTTTAAACATGTAAAGAACAATCACATGTTTAAATGTAGAATTCCTTCCAAAACAACTTCATCTATTTGATTAGTTTCTGGTTCTATGAAAAGCAAAAAAAAATCAATAAGCAGGTGAAGAATGTTATATGAACATCACCACATAAGCACCTTAAACTGATTATTGTCTCAGGATAAGTCTGATATTTGCACAACCATATATTTTCAATATTTGAGGGGCTGCCACAAAGAAGAAGCAGTCAACGTATTTCCAAAGTACCAAACCAAGGCAAGAAAAGAAACAATGATTGGAAACTAACCAAGGAGAAAAGCATCCTAAAACTAAGGAGAAATTTCCTAATGGTGAGAACAATTAACATTCCTAATGATGAGAAGGAATGACTTACCTTCAGAAGTTGTGGGTGGTCCATCATTGGAAGCTTTTAAAAAGAGACTGGACAGCCATTTGTCTAGAATGGTATAGGGTCTCCTGCTTGATCAGGTAGTTGGACTAGAAGACCTCAAAGGTCCCTTCCAACTGTTTTATTCTGTTCTGTATGATAACTCTTTTGAAATCACTCTCTGTCTGTTACACCACATCTCAATTTTTCTCATTCCCTGAAACCATTTTTCCATTTTTAAAAACATTCCCACCCCTTTTTTTTAGTTTAACACTTTGGAGCTCTAAGCCAATTATCCTAAAATATTATGTGTTAAATCTACATGGGATTTGACTGTATAAGATTCCTTAATTTACCCTCCAATACAGAATGTTTTTTGGCCTAATGCTTCATTGGCTACTTTTGCAGGAGACAACTTCTTCTTCCGTGCACATTTCTACCACAACTCCTTTCTTTTATTGTTTTCCATCACCAGATAAAATCTGCAAAGTGGATTGAAAGGATAGCCAAGCAATGCTCAGTAATTGGCAGTGCTATGCATCATCCATCTATCTGTACTCACAGATCCCATCAAGATTTCACTGCTCAAAATAGGACTAACCATTCCTCAACTCTCTTATCCAAGTTCAAGGTATGATTCCAGCAATATTATAAATAGTAGAAGATGGTTTATTATGTGCATTACCTCAAAGGTAATCAACATGAGATAGCAGTAGGAGGAACCTCATCAATTTGCCTTCAGATGAATGCAATAAATAAGAGATATTGTGACTGTCCTTGGTTGTAATTGTCATTTTTGCCAGTGGGTTGGTGACTTGCTGTCAAATTTCCAAATTTGCCCATTTTTATATATTTTACTTCTGCAAAAGCCTTGCTTTCTGCTGTTTTAAAAGTAAAATGTGCATTTTGAGCAAACGTCAGCTTGATGAGTATTGCTAATTATCTGTTGTGTGTAACCAACCGTTCAAAATTCATCTCTGTGCATGCAAGAAAGGAAACCGATGAATGTCCTGTTCACAGACTTCAGATTCAGATTTTCACTTTGAAAACAGGCAATGCTAGCATCTCAATTAACAAGAAAGCAAAAAAGAAAAAAAATTCACCAGAACCAAATACAGAGAGACAGCAAGGGCAAGGGTGATAATAGCAAAGGTACAGTTACCAAAAGTGTCCTTGGTCAATAGAGACAGGATTAATGTAAGGCAGCTAATGTTTATCTTGAGGTCTCCTTGAAAATCCATCACAATGCTATTGGAGCAATCAACATTTACTATAGTTGTGACGAGACAATCTGGGCTCTGTGTTGTTGGCCACAAATAAAATGAATGTACTGTCAAGTTAAATTTATGTTAAGAACATTTATCTTCCCAAATAAGGTTAGGCTAAAGTGATTGCCATTTATTATGATTTATAACTATCTCAGCAAGTGGAGCGCTTGTATTGATCATCACCTTCTTTCAATATTTCTAGTAATTTTCACTCCTAGAATATCTAATTTGGATGGGTTTGCCATTTATACAGCATTTTCCCCCTATCTCTTGTCAAGGTAAGCGTCTGCTTGTTCTTATTATTTCTTCCATCCATGGAGAATAATAACAAGAGAAATTTTCACCTAAATGGAATCCAAAATCAGAGTACCTAGTAGATCTTTCGTAAATGTTTTGGCATTTTTGTTACCTTCTTCTCATTGCTCTTTTTCATTCTTATTCTAGCCTACAGCTTTAATATTCCCATGGCTATTTTAAAGCATGGAAACAATCCTATTTTATGACATGCTTTTAGATGGTAGTGAAGCATTCTTAAAGTCAACTCCATTAGTTGCAAAACCATTTTATTTTATTTTTATTTTATTTTTTTCAAATGTTGCAGGGGAGAAAAAAAAATAAATGCATGTGAAGAATTGCAGCAAATGTTTATTAAATGCCTTTTAATTAAATTATATTTAATTGTGATGCCCATTTGTTTTGACTTCAGCCACTTGTGGGAACACAGAAATAAATTATCCCACACAAAGTTCAAGGGTATCTCTCAGTCCAGAAAACCATGCACAAATACATACCATCTAGTGAACTCAAAGCAATCTGCTACAAATAATAGAGCTCAAATTAACCTTAACCATGCTATATACTCTGGACTCTCTTTTTATATTCCAACGTATTTGTTATTACTGCTGCTGTGTTTGAGAGAAAGAGATACACACCACCAAAAATAACACAGGGATTGTTGTTGTCTGGAAACAAGCCAGCCAGTTCTTAAAGTAAAACTTAATTTGGGAGACACAGGATATGGCAATCTATATTTCAGACTATAGCATGTAGCAATTTTCCACTGAAATGGCAGCTAGTCAACAAGAATGGATACCTGCAGTTGAATGTTCTTGCTTCCAGAGCAGGAAGACAGGAGAAAAGAACTAAATGTTGATTGTTGGGGTATATGTGTTTTTTTCCTCAAGCTACTTTATGATCAAATTTTGTCCCAGTAAAACCAGCTTGTTCCCAGCTTGGGGGAGGGGGGAAAGACTGCTATAATTAGTAGCAAAGTTTTATTTAGAAAAGAAAATAATATATACACAGTATTGTAACTTAGAAAACCAATACCAAACATGATTCTAAATAATGAAGTGCAAATAATAAGTATTAAGCAACAGCACTTAACACTAGCACATAGACTTATATACCACTTCATAGTGCTTTACAGTCCTCTCCAAGCTATTTACAGAGTCAACCTATTGCCCCCAACAATCTGGGTCTTCATTTTACCTACCTTGGAAGGATGGAAGGCTGAGTGAACCTTGAGCCTGTCAGGATTGAACTGCTGCAGTCAGCAGAGTTAGCCTGAAATATTGCATTCTAACCACTGCACTAGCACAACTCTTAATAAGTAATTAATAAGTACTAATAAATAGTAAATAAGCATTTATTAAATACTTAATAAGTAAAGGAAGATATGAATAACTCCTATATGCATTTCCCAGATTAAAAAAAATCAGGTGACATTTTAGCCCTATTTATTACATAAAGAGATGGATGGATGGATGGATTTCAGCTCCTTGCAATTCAGCACTTCGTAATGTCCTGAAACAGCACTTTGACTCAACCTTGATAGTTATATGATTATCTAAACCATTTCAGCTCTTAAAAACATCAGCATTCCACATTAATTTTCTTCACACAAGTTATACATTTAGCTGTGCTGTCAAAGAGATTGTAGCAGTCACCCATAGTCTCCAAAAGTAGGACAAAAATAAAAACTAAAAATTGCCTAAATTATTAGCACCTTTTCATTATACATACATACACATGTACCAAATGCTTAATGGAAGCAAAATGCTTAGAAGCTAAAACACCTCACCAACAATGGAAACTATAAAGTTTGAGGGTTTTTAATTTAAACTGAAGGGACATGATGAGACAATTGCCAAGAATCTTGCATACTGAAAAAAGATAGACAACACTGTACTTTGACTTGCTCTTTTTTCATGCCAGAACTTATGACCATTGATTGACATAATCTGTAAATAAATTCAAACCTAATAAGTTGGTAGTTTTTAACAGAAGACTTCGCCAAACTATAGATAGTACTCAACCTATGAATGCTTGTTTAATGACTGTTTGAAGTTATAACCACATTGAAAAAAAAGTGACTTATGGCCAGTTTTCACACTTACTGTGTGTCTCACTGGATTTTGATCAATTTACTTGATTGAAATTCAGGTGCATGGCAATAGGCATGCATTAGCATCTTAGGGATCGCCATTTAACCTTCAAAGAGGACTTCAATAAGAGTTAATAGGAGAAGATGGATTAGCCTAACAACCACACAATTGACTTAGCAACAGTGACTTGCTTAATTTCTGGAGGGGGGGATATTATAAAATGGGTTTTATATCACTTAACACTTTGCATCACTTAATAATCACCTTACGTAGTGATGGCGTTCCACTGACAACTAGTTTGTAAGTCAAGGGCTACATATATGACATTCACTGCCATCATATTGTTGTTGTAAAAGGGACTGGGCAGATTCATGGAATATTAGTTTATCAGTGGCTGTTAGCTTTCTTTCTTTCTTTCTTTCTTTCTTTCTTTCTTTCTTTCTTTCTTTCTTTCTTTCTTTCTTTCACACCAGCATTCAATAAATACCAAGAGCTGGGATGAGAAATAGAATAAGTTTATGCCATACTCTCTGTGCCTTGTCAGTCACTGGGACACTGTAGAATTGGCCCTTGATGTGATCCAGCAGCCATTTCTTAATATTTTTCTATAATTCCAGTATTGAATTCTGTGACTATTCTAGATTATTAGATTTAGATTAGATTTATTGGATTTTTATACGGCCCTTCTCCCGAAGGACTCAGGGCAGTTCACAGCCAAAATAAAACAACAATTATATACACAATAAAACAATAATTAAAAAACTTATTAAATATAAGGCCAAAATTAAAACCATTTAAAACCGTAAAAACCCCATAAAATTTATATCAAATATTAAAAACTATTAAAATTTCTATGCCAGTCCTGCACGAATAAATAGGTAAGTCTTCAACTCGCAGCGGAAGGTCCGAAGGTCAGGCAGTTGACGAAGTCCTGGGGGAAGTTCATTCCAGAGGGTGGGAGCCCACACAGAGAAGGCCCTTCCCCTGGGGGCCGCCAGCCGACATTGCTTGGCGGACGGCACCCTGAGGAGTCCCTCTCTTTGCGAGCGCACGGGTCGGTGGGAGGCATTCGGTAGCAGTAGGCGGTCCCGTAAGTACCCCGGCCCTAAGCCATATTATGAAATATCCTTCCTTCCTTCTCTCAAATCCAGTTTCTCTACTGTCCTACAATTATTTAATAAAGCTGCCTTAGCAGAACATTTGAATAACTAATCCTTATGCAACAGCAGAGATTCAAGTGGACTAGAAAGGGCATGAAAACTATTGATTCAATTAATGCCATTTTATTTAGAAATCAGTGAAAGCTTCCAGAATGAGAATTTGAAGGCAAGGGGTAGATGGGAGAATTTGGGCTTGGAAGAGAGGAAACTGATCAAAACAGAAATGGAATCAATACTATGTATAGTAAAGGTAAAGGTTTCCCTAACAGTTATGTCTAACTCTAGGGCACGGTGCTCATCTCCATTTCCTAGCTGAGGGAGCCAGCATTGTCCAAAGACAATTTCCATGGTCAAGTGGTCAGCATGGCCATATGCCAAAGGCACACAGAATGTTGTTACCAAAATGGTACCTATTTATCTATTTGCATTTGCATGCTTTCAAATTGCTAAGTGGGCAGGAGCTGGCTCAAGGAACAGGAGCTCACCCCGTTGTGCAGAACTTGGGTCTCAAACCCAAGCTATCAGCTCTCCAGTTGACAAGCTCAACATCTTCAATCACTGAGTCATTGCACCCTCTACTATTTATGTACAAATGGCATATTATGTTCACAACGTGCCCGTGTGTGTGTGTGTGTGTGTATATACATACATACATACAAGTGGTATATTTTGTCCTACGCAATCCAAGTGTTCCTTTTTAATAGGGACAGAATATAAATTAGACTCTTCGTTCCTATAAAAGTGTCAATGCACATATCTGCATCTCTAAAGGGCCCTTTTACAAGACAATTGATCTATTTATAATAGTGTCAGGGAGACACAATATGATTGGCATGAAATCAGGGGGTAGAGCTATCTATCACAGCTCAGCTAACCTTTTGAACCAAACAGTTGGAATAATGCTTTAACAGAGAACAATAAAACTACAGAGATGGCAGGTCAATCACGTTCATTTGCTGGAAGTGAGTGGCACAATTATTAATTTAATATGCCAAGCCAGGTGGAACATCATTATTATCCTAGTGTGCTACTAAGATATGGTGTTCCTCTTACTTTCTTCTCCTCTTCTGGCAGTTTTCCAAGTACAAAAATTTTGGTTTAAAAAAAAATACAATCATAAATCAAAAACCTACTTCCTCACCCAAAGACACTAGTTTTTTTCTTCTCTTTACTCTTCGTCCACTTATTTTCTGAAAGCATTGTTTAATCTATCACTTTATTACTAGTTTATTGTTATGTGCTCATTTGGATCAATCTAATAAATCTGCAATTTCTTCATGTCCAGTAAAATCATCTGCTGCAAATCATTTTTCCTTTTCCTACTTTATGCCTTTGGTAGAAATGGGAAACTACAACTTCAACAGCTTTCTTACATTTTTTTTTATCAAGGTTACACAAATATATCTTCTACCAAAATCTGTGGTATTTTGCATTTACACTTTTGGTATGTATGTTACAGTAGGGCCAGGTTTCTTTTAACCATGTTTCTCTGAATATGCAAAATTTACATATAAACTAAGCCATAATCCATAATTTACCCACAACCATTGCTGAGAATATCCACTACACTCAGCCAGGACCATCTGAAGCATGTTATGAAGGCTAGGTATCTATTATATCTCCAAGCAAAGTTAGGAAATATGCTCAGTTCTCAGATTATGGGAATTTAGTTGAAAATGTTTGGTACATAAGAGCACGGGGAGAGCAATGATATATAGAATTCTATCCGTTATAGTTTCATCAACCATAATTTATAGCAGAAATGATGGTTTAATTTTTCAAACACATATGGACAACCCCAAAGTGTTTTTTTTTCCAAAAGGCAACTGAACTGAGGATCCTTCTTGGATGAAAAGTGAAACGTCTTCAAGAAAAAACAAAATTTAATTGCCTTTTGAAAAAGCACCTTTGGGACAATTATGACCTCAATAACTGAGAATTTACATAGACATATAGACAATGACATTTGAACTTACGTTCTCCCTCCCTCCCTCCCTTCCTTCCTTTTTGCTTGTTGGTGCTATATCATCTGCTCTGCTTTTTCAATTGTAGATATAGTGGTGTTAAAAGCAGAGTAGAAGTGGCATATATCACTCTTCAGTACAGAGGCTGATCTAAAATTTTTAGGATAGTCATGTCTCCTACTTATGTAAGCAGTAGATACAAAATCAGCACTAGTAACAGCCAGATTCAGGAATAAGGTCACAAATAATGTCACAGTTTTAAAACTTTTTTAAAACCTTCCCTTAATTAAACTTTTTTTCCAAAGGATTTTTGAATCTTTAAATCAAAGTTTCTCTTTCTTGTTTTTTCTGTAATTCCAAAAGAAGGTTTAACTCACTGCAAGGGTTTTTTTTATCTTTGCCATAGAGGAAATCTCTTTTTATCTGTAGATTAATTATTTCCCAAAGTGGTTAAGAAATAAGGAAGGCAGGGCTTAACTTCCATGTAAGCTCCATGCAATTTGGATCACAGATGAAATACCAGAACTCTCAGCAGTTTAACTCCTGAGATGACTGCAAAAACTTTTCTGTTTTTGAGTTTACTCATAAGGAACTGCACATGGTTTAAAATCTACCAAGGAGAAAACTTCACTCCACTAAAATTGGCAAGGCAAGCTACTGTAGATAAACAGGGAGCAAACCCCACACTCAGTTGCAGTGATCATGTTCCTAGTTGGGCAATGAAACATCTTCAGGTCAAAGCTAAGCTCAAAAAACACCAAGCGCTTGGCAATTCAACCCTTAGTATGTACAGTTTATTCTCTTCTATTAAGACCTAATTTTCCCCTTTAAATTAGGATTATCATTTTCGGTTAGTTCTCTGCAGTTTAACTAAGAAAATGTATGTTCAGTACAACTTGAAAATGTAATTTTGGCCCTCATTCTGGAAGAAAGAGAAAACACATACAGAGTACACAAATAACAAGCATAATGAGGGTATAGCAGGGGTGGGTTCTATTTACCTTTACTACTGGTTCGCAACGGGAGTGTACACGCGCTTCTGTGCATGCACAGAAGTGTCTGCACATGCACAGATCACCCATGATGATGTTGTGGCAGGTGATGGAACCTCCTGACGGTTTTACTACCGGTTCTACAGAACCGGACTGAACCAGGAGCAACCCACGACTGGGGTATAGCATTCTTCACTTCTCTTGCAGAAAAGAGTGACTATGCATGTAACTTTGTTGCTACCTATGCCATTAAATTTGAATAGAATAGAGCTGGAAGGGACCTTGGAGGTCTTCTAGTCCAGCCCCCTGCTCAAGCAGGAGAACCTATACTATTTCAGATAAGTGACTGTCTAGTCTCTTCCTAAAAACCTCCAGTGATGGAGCACTCATGATTTCTGAAGGCAAGCTATTCCACTGGTTAATGTCCTCACTGTTAGGAAGTTTCTCCTTAATTCTGTTAGAATATTCATGACTGGGAAGACATGGCAACAATGAATAGCCAATGAATAGGCATAGCAACTAAAACAGCCAATTGGGAGCTGAGTAGACTGGAGCCAGGGCGTGTCTTGGTCTGTAGCTTCTGATTCTGTATAGATAAATGAAACTAAACCAGTGTGTATGAACTTGTCTGCTGATCTGAGCTGAAATAAAACTGTGAATCTGCTGTTGGTATTGTAAATGTACTTCATGTATTATTATGAATATAAAGAAGTTAATGAATCCTGCTGCATCAATTTATCTGTGTGTGCTTCTGGATTTGATTTTTGCAAGAAACTTTGACAAATTCCAGGTTGTTTCTGCCTCCTGGTGCTTTGTAAACTAATTTGACTCCCCTCTTCTTTGTGGCAGCCACTCAAATACTAGAATACCGCTATTATGTCATCCCTAATTCTTTTTTTCTTTAGACTAGCCAAACCCAAATCCTGCAGGCATTCTTCATATGTTTTAGTCTCCAGGCCTTTGATCATCTTAATTGCTCTTCTCTGAACCTTTTCCAAAGTCTCAACATTTTTTTTGTAGTATGGTGACCAAAATTGGTTGCAGTACTGTTCTTATGTTTCTCTCTCCAAAGACTATTCAAGGGAACTTTTATTTTAAGTTAAAATCAAAAGATAAAATTTTACAAACTTCACAATATATTAAGAGATATAGACTTCCAATGGCTCCGCTTTGTTGATGGCGGTCTATTTTAGACTGTTAGCTCCGCGATTCCGTAGAACCGCTTAGACAACGCTAATCAGCTGTCTGGCGGCTTGAAAATCTCTCCCTCGGGCAAAGAGGGAGAGGTGAGCATTCGGGCTGAAGTAGAGCCCCCAGGAAAGCCCCAGGAAAATTTCTGGAGGCTTGATGCGAACACTCCTTCTATAGCCCGAGAAAAGCTCCGGAATCCGGAACGCTTCTGTCTAATGGCGGAACAAAATGCAGCGCCCATCTCTGCGACTGAAATGGATTAGTGATGGATTGCTAACGCAGACTGAGCTGAAACAGAAGCGTTGGCATTTGTTTGTAAGAAGATTTTAACTCCCTATTAGAGGATATATTTGTAGTCAAGTTTGGAGATGAAGAAAGCAAATGGCGTTTTGTGTATTGAAAGCAAATGGCTTTTTGTGTATTGGAAGTGAAAGTTAAGGAAATGCTTATTACAATTGCTGGTGTGGAACTTATAAGAAGAATATAACAAGATTTTTTTAAATGGAATGAATAATTGTTTATGGGGTTTTTTAATCCCCTTTTTTATTACAGTGTTTAAGAAGAAAAGTTTATTGGATTTTTTTTCTTTTTTCTTTTTGGTAGATTATACAGTTTAAAAATGGCTTTTAAGCAAACAGAATTAACCACTAGTAAAATCTTGGAAATTTCTTCAGCTCAGATACGGAAATTAAAAGAAGATATCAAGGAAGGTTTAAGGAATTTTTTACAGGAACTTATGGAGGCTCATCTTTTAGAAATAGATCAAAAATTTAATGAAATGGAGAAAGAACTATTGGATTTTAAAGATAAGATGGAAGAGCAGAGGAGGGTAAAAAGGTAAAGGATTCAATTATGCCATTATTGGTATCTAGTATTCAGACAGAGGAAAGACTGGAAGAACTTAACCAAATTAATTAAGATTTGCAAAGGAAAATAGAGGAAGTGCAAACGAATCAAATTAATTTGAATTTAGAAAATAAAATAGATGATATTCAGATTAAGGTGGATAGGGCAGAGGAAGAAAGGGTTATATTACAATATAAATTAATGGAATATGCTATAAGGGTGAGGGGATTAAAGGAATCTAGGCAGGAAAATTTAAAAGAGATTTTTACTCAGGCCTTTGCTCAGATAGATGGAATGGAACCAGAAGATTTTGAAGTTAATATTGAAAAAATCTATCGTGTTAATTCTTGGTTGGCAAGGCAGAAGCGTTTATTGAGAGATGTGGTTATTTATTTTACAACTAAGAAGATTAGGTATGGAATTTTACAAGCATTCTATAAAAATAAATTTCAAATATTAGGACAAGATATAATAATGATGAAGGAAATTCCTCCTAAAATGTTAAGAAAGAGAAAAAAATTTGCCTTTTTAGTGAATGAGCTTAAGAAACATCAGATATATTTTAGGTGGGAGGTTCCATCTGGCTAACAGTGAATTATAAAGGAAGAAAGTATTTTCTTAATACAGTTTTCAAAGCAAGAGATTTCTATACCAATGTATTAAAGATTAGAAATCCTTTATTGTTAGATGTTAAGTAGAATGGTGAGCAGAATGAAAATGTGTAAGATAGAAGATAAGGGGAGGGAGAATGTTTAATTCTACTAAATTTGATTATGGTTAATCTTTACAAATGATTTATTTTGGATATAAATGTGTAATTTTAGGGGTATTATTTGATATATATGAGGTATAAAGAAATGGGAGGATGGAATATTGTTTAATTTTGGAGGATAGACAATAAAATTTATGAATTTGGATCAAATATATTTGAGAGATTGTTTATGGATGTGATGTTGTTATTTGGTTAAACAGAACTTAATTGTTATAATTGATATATTTTGGATATAAGTTATAGGTGTAATTTCAATAATGTTATTTATAATAATATAATAATATCTGAGTTGGAAGGGACCTTGGAGGTCTTCTAGTCCAACCCCCTGCCCAGGCAGGAAACCCTACACCATTTCAGACAAATGGCTATCCAACATTTTTTAAAAAATATTCAGTGTTGGAGCATTTATAACTTCTGCAGGCAGGTTGTTCCACTGATTAATTGTTCTAACTGTCAGGAAATTTATCCTTAGTTCTAGGTTGCTTCTCTCCTTGATTAGTTTCCACCCATTGCTTCTTGTTCTACCCTCAGGTGCTTTGGAGAATAGTTTGACTCCCTCTTCTTTGTGGCAACCCCTGAGATCTTGGAACACTGCTATCATGTCTCCCCTAGTCCTTCTTTTCATTAAACTAGGCATACCGAGTTCCTGCAACTGTTCTTCATATGTTTTAGCCTCCAGTCCCCTAATCATCTTTGTTGCTCTTCTCTGCACTCTTTCTAGAGTCTCAACATCCTTTTTACATCGTGGCGACCAAAACTGAATGCAGTGTTCCAAGTGTGGCCTTACCAAGGCATTATAAAGTGGTATTAACACTTCACGTGATCTTGAGTCTATCCCTCTGTTTATGCAGCCCAGAATTGTGTTGGCTTTTTTGGCAGTTGCTGCACACTGCTGGCTCATATCTAAATGGTTATCCACTAGGATTCCAAGATCCCTCTCACAGTTACTACTATCCGGTACCTGTGCATTTTGTTTTTTTGGCATAAATGTAGAACCTTACTTTTTTCACTGTTGAATTTCATTTTGTTAGTTAGTGCCCAATGTTCAAGTCTGTCAAGATCTTTCTGTATCTTGAGCCTATCTTCTGGAGTGTTGGCTATTCCTGCCAGCTTGGTGTCATCTGCAAATTTGATGAGTTCCCCATCTATCCCCTCGTCCAAGTCATTGATGAAGATGTTGAAGAGTACTGGGCCTAAAACAGAGCCTTGGGGTATTCCACTGCATACTTCCCTCCATGTGGATGTAGTTCCATTGAGGGCTACATGTTGAGTGTGGTTGGTCAACCAGTTATGAATCCATCTGGTGGTGGTGCTGTCTAACCCACATTTTTCTACTTTATCTAGTAGTAGGTTATGGTCTACTTTATCAAATGCTTTACTGAAGTCCAAGTAAATTTGATATACGTAAGGTAAATTGAAGATTTTAATTATTACAATTGACATATTGTGGATACAATATAGGTTTAATATCAATATTAGTAATGCTATTTGATGTATGTAAATGATATCAAAGATATGAGAAGATAGAATATTGTTTATTTTTGGAGATTGGACAGTAAAATTTAAGAATTTAAGTTGGAAATATGAATTATTCTTGAGAGACTGTTTAAAGAAGAAAGATATTACAGAAGAATTCCTGATGAATATTGGAAGATGGAACATTGTTTTGGCGTTGATCGATGAAGATTGGATATTAAAAATTATGTACTTTATCGAAGAACTGTAAATACCAATTTAATTGGAAGATTCTGAAGATTTTAGTAGTGGAATGGACTGATATATAATGGACTGGAAGAAGAATGTGCTTTCTTGTTTCTGGAAGGGGAGTTAAGGTTTTAGAGAAAGGAGTGACTATGGATTATGATTTATGTTGTATTTTAATTTATGATTGTTAATTTTATACCCTATATTCGGTTCTGGGAGGTCTTGGGGGGGAGGGGGGAGGGAGGGGAAAGGAGGGGGAGGAGGTGGATATGGGGGGAATTTTTTGCAAAACTTTTTAATTATATATATATAGAGACAGAGAGAGAGAGTGAGAGAGAGTGAGTGAGTGAGAGAGAGAGAGAGAGAGAGAGAGAGAGGAGAGAGAGATTTTAGCTAATATTGTATATTGTAACATTTTCTTGTTTTATCAACAAAACATCTCTATCCCCATCTCTATCCTTGTTTAGGCATCATAGAACTATTATTTAGCCCTGCAAAAGTAGGAGGTTCCTGTCAATAAAAAATGGCTTTCCATTCTACTTTCTTCCTCTAGTGCAAAGTACATTTATTTCTGAATATACCAGCATTTGTTATGCTCAAGAAATGTCTAATTTGCTGGAGCTCTAAAACAGCAATGGGGGAAAAAACCTTTCCAATACAGATCTGTTTTGAACAAGACAACCATGGATATACTTTTATTAATTAATGTTCTCAGACCTTTCCTTCTCTTAAAAAACTCTCCCATATGGAGCTACCAAAGGTATTCTGGTCCCTGTTTGTATGAAATAATCAATGATGGTCCTTTGATTCAGTGGTGAAATCCAATTTTTTTTACTACTGGTTCTGTGGGCGTGGCCTACTGGGTGTGGCTTGGTGGGTGTGGCAGGGGAAGGATACTGCAAAATCTCCATTCCCACCCACTCCAGGGGAAGGATACTGCAAAATCCCCATTCACTCCCCACTCCTGGGGAAAGGATATTGCAAAATCTCAATTCCCACTGCACTCTGGGGCTAGCCAGAGGTGGCATTTGCGGGTTCTCTGAACTACTCACAATTTCCACTACTGGTTGTCCAGAACCTGTCAGAACTTGCTGGATTTCACCCCTGTTATGATTGGTATAACATTACTGGCAACCTATACATCAAACTGAAATGGAATGCTGTTGATGCGCAACCATAGGCCATCAAGTAAAATAGATACAACTGAACGGAAACTTCAGCTATTTTATCCCAGACATGCTGCCTGGGATAACTCACAGTTATAGTTCAGTAACATCTGTGAAGTCACAGGTTCTTCATACATAAAGGGTCAAACCAGAAGGGTCAAGTCAATGGAGAAATATACCATAATTGTCCAGAAAGACAAAATTCTATCCTGAAGTAATTGCTTTTCAACAGAAGCCTTCTAGACTGGCAGAAAGAATTGAGAAATTCCACTTCTTCTTTAGAATATGGGACTTGGATAATGCAAAATTAAACATCATAGTGGAACAAGACTGATTAGGATCTGATGGAAAAATCTGACTTCCTCTGTTATACATTTGCTTAATTCTGATATACCCTGTTTCCCCCAAAATAAGACATCTCCTGATAATAATGCTGCCTAAGATGGCGCCATGCTGCCTAAGATGGCGCCGACGAAGGCTGCCTCGGTGAAATGCTCTCTAATTGTTTCTTTATTTCTAATTGTTCTCTGTGACTCACTACGGATTTCCTACTCACGAGACCATCTGCTAAAAATTAAGGAACATTTCTTTAAGGAGCAGCTTTCTTTAATCTCACCCCCGCCTGTCTTTACAAACACGGAGGAGATTCCAACACAGGAGGAGGCAATTCCCACGGAGCCATGGATTACTAAAAAAACCAAACGACGGAAACAAAGGAAACGAGGTAAACGACCTTGGATCTTAATCAAGCTAAGAACTCGCACTAAAACTCCTCTGCCTTCAATTTTCCTAACAAATATACGCTCACTTGCAAATAAGATGGATGAAATACTCCTCTTAAACAAATACTATTCTGATTTTCGCAATTCAGCAGTCCTATGCTTCTCTGAAACCTGGTTAAATGAATCAATTGAAAATAGCAGCCTGAACATTCCAGGATTTCAAATTGAACGATCAGACAGGATTCCAGAAACATCTGGTAAAAAGAAAGGAGGAGGCTTATGCCTATATATTAATTCAACCTGGTGTCAAGATTTTAACATAATTTACAAATTCTGTGACAACAATTTAGAGACTCTAATTATCAACTGCAAACCTTACTATTCGCCTCGTGAATTTTCCTCATTTCTTCTAATTGCTGTTTATGTCCCACCACAAGCCTGTGTAAACGAGGCATTACGAACTCTAGCTGACCAAATCATGGAGGCTGAAGCCAAACACCCTGACTCACTGGCCATTGTTTTGGGAGATCTAAACAAGGCAAACTTAAGGAAAGAACTACCAAAATACTTTCAGCATGTCAATTGTCCCACCAGAGGCAAGAATACTCTAGACCACTGCTACACAACATTAAAAGATGCCTATCGGTCTTTACCACGTGCAGCTGTAGGACACTCTGATCATTGCATGATTCACCTTGTACCTGCTTACAGGCAAAGACTTAAAGCCATAAAACCAATAATTAAATCAGTGAAAACCTGGACGGAGGAATCAGAATTAAAGCTACAGGCATGTTTTGACTGCACTGATTGGAATATTTTAAAGATACCTCTGCAGACCTGGATGAACTCACAGATACTGTAACATCATATGTCAGCTTCAGAAGACCTATGTGTACCTACAAGGAACTTGCGAATACACAGTAACAACAAACCTTGGTTTACACCTAAACTTAAGCAGCTATGACATTCCAAAGAGGAAGCCTACAGAAAAGGTGATAAAATGCTGTACAATCAGGCCAGAAATGCACTAACAAGGGAGATAAGAGCAGCAAAAAGAAGCTACTCTGAAAAGCTAAAGAATCAGTTTTCAGCAAATGAACCAGCAAACATGTGGAAAACTCTTAAAAATATCACCGGCTATGGCAAACCTCCTTCCCAGGCTGAAGGTAATCAACAACTGGCAGATGACCTGAATGAGTTTTACTGCAGGTTTGAAAGGAAACTACAGCCACCTATCTCCACAACCCCCATCTCAGACACACCAACAACAGCCAAGCCTCCTACAACTGACCCCATTTCATTGGGTTCACAACCCTAGTGATCACAGAAAAGGAAGTGCAGGACCTATTTCACCGAGAAAAGCCAGGAAAAGCTCCAGGCCCAGACAAGATAACTCCTTCTTGCTTAAAAGTCTGTGCTGACCAATTGGCCCCATCTTCACCCATATTTTCAATAAATCACTAGAGATGTGCTATGTTCCTTCTTGCTTCAAACGCTCTACCATCATCCCAGTGCCAAGAAGCCCACCATCAAGGAACTGAATGACTACAGACCAGTTGCTCTAACATCTGTAGTCATGAAAACCTTTGAAAGGCTAGTGCTTTCCTACCTGAAAACCATCACGAATCCGCTCTTAGACCCCTTGCAATTTGCATACCGAGCAAATAGATCAACAGATGATGCTGTTAATATGGCTCTGCACTACATCCTACAACATCTTGAGTCTCCAAAGACCTATGCAAGGGTCCTTTTTGTAGACTTTAGTTCAGCATTCAATACCATCATTCCAGACATTCTTCTAACTAAGCTAAACCAGCTACAGGTACCGGAACAGACTTGTAAGTGGATCACAAGCTTCCTAACAAACAGGAAGCAGCAGGTGAAGCTAAGCAAGATCACATCAAATACCTGTACAATTAGCACAGGGGCCCCCCAAGGCTGCGTGCTCTCCCCACTTCTCTTCTCTCTGTATACCAATGACTGCATCTCCAATGATCCATTTGTTAAGCTACTGAAGTTCGCAGATGATACAACAGTGATTGGTCTCATTCGAGACAATGACGAATCCGCATATAGACGAGAGGTTGAACGACTAGCCTTATGGTGCAACCAAAACAATCTGGAACTGAACACACTCAAAACCGTAGAAATGGTGGTAGACTTTAGGAAAAACCCTTCCATACTTCCACCTCTCACAATACTTGACAACACAGTATCAACAGTAGAAACCTTCAAATTTCTGGGTTCTATCATATCGCAAGATCTCAAATGGACAGCTAACATCAAAAACATCATTAAAAAAGGACAACAAAGAATGTTCTTTCTGCGCCAACTCAGTAAGCTCAAACTGCCCAAGGAGCTGCTGATCCAATTCTACAGAGGAATTATTGAGTCTGTCATTTGCACCTCTATAACTGTCTGGTTTGGTTCTGCAACCCAACAAGAAAAACACAGACTTCAGAGGATAATTAGAATTGCAGAAAAAATAATTGCTACCAACTTGCCTTCCATTGAGGAGCTGTATACTGCACGAATCAAGAAGAGGTCCGTGAAAATATTTGCAGATCCCTCGCATCCTGGACATAAACTGTTTCAACTCCTACCCTCAAAACAACGCTATAGAGCACTGCACACCAGAACAACTAGACACAAGAACAGTTTTTTCCCGAAGGCCATCACTCTGCTAAACAAATAATTCCCTCAACACTGTCAGACTATTTACTGAATCTGCACTACTATTAATCGTTTCATAGTTCCCATCACCAATCTCTTTCCACTTAGGACTGTATGACTATAACTTGTTGCTGGCAATCCTTATGATTTATATTGATATATTGATCATCAATTGTGTTGTAAATGTTGTACCTTGATGAACGTATCTTTTCTTTTATGTACACTGAGAGCATATGCACCAAGACAAATTCCTTGTGTGTCCAATCACACTTGGCCAATAAAATTCTATTCTATTCTATTCTATTCTATTCTATTCTATTCTATTCTAAGCCCAATTGGGCTTTTGAGCGCATGGCAATAAGGCCAAGCGCTTACTTCAGGGTTCAAAAAAATATAAGACAGGGTCTTATTTTTGGGAAAACGTGGTAGTATAATTAAATACACCTTTTACAAAAAAATCCTGAATTATACCAATTAAAATTGTCTTAAATTACAGCAATCATCCAAGGAGATTTTTTTTCCTGTCATTGGCTGGAGTTTACATTACTTTAAAGTCTTTCTACTGTTTAATTTACCGCTGAATTCTATCGAAACACAACTGGGATCAACCTCTGAGAAGGGGAAAATAATACGGAAGAAAAATGTCTTTCTTTTAGCAAAATCTCTGCATACACCGCAAAACTGTGCCTATTTTCTATTAGATACTATATTTCCACATTACTGTTATTCTTGGAAAGTGTGGAAATTATTTAGCAGCTGCATTTATATTTGCACCTATGAGTTACTGTTAAGTCAGGCTCCAGCTACAAGTTTCATCAAGCAAGGTAGCAAAATGTGTTTGTGTGTGTATGTGCATGTGTGTGTCCATAAGTGCTATAGCAGGGCAGAGTTGAGTCCATATAGGAAACAATGTCAGAGATGCGGCAAGCAGAATAGAAACTGGAATTAACTGACCAAGAGAGAAGAGCAAAAATTGTAAACAAGAGCATGGTGGTGTGAGAAGCCCCCCCCTCCACTCCGAAGAATGAAATATTTTGGGAAATATTAAAAAAGGCAGAATATTATATTTCTCCAAAGGGAGATATGGAGAAACATGCTCTTAAAGACAGAAAGCAGCCCCCAATCTTTCTTAATAGCCCACAGCAGATGCCAGCACTTAAGGAGATAAAGAGCTTATTGTAAGAAGCCAATGATCTAGATGGCTCTATTCATAAGCAAAGCAGATACTGCCAGCAGAAGCCCATTCAAGACAGGATATTTCAAAACTTCTTGCAGCAAATTTGACAGCTAACAAAGGCAGAATTAGATTACAAAGCAGCCTTTCACCCACGATCCAACTCAGGACGAAAGCCATTAGCCAAAATAGGAATTGCCAAACACCCTTTCAGAACACAAGCACCACCTCCAGAACAGTTCAAACTTCGAAGTCACAGAAACCTATAAAGATCCATCCACTCATTCAACCATTTGCTCAGCTGACCCAGAACTACACACTGTCTTTGTGGTTCTGTTCAATAAACTTTCTTTCCAATCAGCCTCTATGTTATTTCCAGCATCTTTCTCTCAGCTTGGAACTAAACCAGATGGATTTTCCTTCCAACAATTGTGGGATGGTTAGGTGAAGCAGTGGAAGTCCCTGACAGTATTATAGCTTCTCCATTGAAACTTTCTGTAGTTTAAAATGACAGCATCTTGACTTGCCCTCAGAATCTTTAGTGAATAGTTTCAGCTTCTCTTTCCCAAATCTTTAAAAATATTTAGTACTGTCAGTCTGTTCCTACCATAATAGTTTTTTTCATAAAAGTCCTCCTATTTTTAACAGTAGATATAGGAGACAATTTACCACTCTTTCTTCCACTGGCAACTACTCCTTGTATTTGACAGCCTGGGTGGAAAAGGATGACACTGATTGTCTTTGAATGTCACTGCAAACAGGAAATCGAGATATGTGAGATGTTCTGCAAAGCCCAATCCTTGAAGTCTGCATCAGCCTACATTCCCAGATACATCAATGAAATATATTTACATTGGCTTGCTCTGAACTTTTCTAATTTTATATGGGTGCAATCCCAAAATAATTGAAACATCACTGGAACACCATCGGCATTGGCAAAATCACCATCAGTCAATTGCAAAGGGCAACTTTACTTGGAGCAACTGATGTTCTCTTATACCTTTAACATAATCAAAGAACAACATCTTCCTCTGTCAGGTCCCTGGGAAGAATTCGACAGATGAATAAAAATGCCAAATCCAGTCTGAACATTTGGCTGACTTTGCATGTGGCAATATCAAATTAGCTCAGAATGGTTTGGAAAAGATCATGAAATATTAGGAATTAACAAATGAAATACAGAAATTATAGAATGAAATGGTAGAGGTTTTTCCAGTAATTATTGGAACTTTAGAAGCTATAACAATAGAAATGCCTAAAAAGCTGAAAAAATGCATTATTTTATCTCATAACATTTGGCTTACATAAAAGCACATATATATTACTTATGTTTCAGGGTTATTTTTAGACCTTGGGATAAAGCTTGAACTGACCCTAAAAATTTAACATTTGCTGAAAATTTTCTTCTATGATATTATAACAAACTATCATTGACTCCATTCAAACAAACTTAGAAAAAGCTATTACTGACTCCATTCAAACAAACTTAGAAAAATGAATACTAGTGTGTTTAGAACCACGTTTCACAAATCTTGAAAAAAAAATTACAGCACAAAAAAATGGAAACACAGCTGATCAAAATCTTTTCCCAATCCAACAAATATTGCCTTTTACATAAACTAAACCACAAACATCTACCAATCAACCAAACAACATAGCAATACTAGTAAAAGATACCATTGAGAGAGAACAAAAACGTCAAAGTGCTATATTATTTGGACTAGATAATACAAATGAACCAGATATCAATAAAATATGTAACATCGTTTTAAATTACAACCCATCCACCTTCCACCCTAGTGAAATAACTGAAGTCTCCAGAGATGGACCTGAATTCAAAAACAGTGATGGCTCAGTAGCGCCTAAATTCTTTAGAGTCATCTGCATAAATGAGATCAGCAAACGAAAGTTCATTCATACTATAAACACAATTGCCAGAACTAACCCCAGCCTCAACAAACTTAGAGCAAGACCTGACCTATCATTTCTGCAATGAATTCGCTCCCGCGAACTTTGAACAGAACTCAAATGACGGCAAGACATAGGCAAAACCAACCTTTACATTGACTACCGTGCTGACTGCATAAAAAGAAAAACCTATAGTCAATTAACCAACATCCAACCCCACTTCAATCAAAGCATCCTACCATCCATCGCACTAAACTTCAAAACATCCGTCGTACAGAACCCTCAACCAACCAATGTTCAACCAACCAACCTCCAACCACCCGTCGTACAGAGCCTCCAACCATCCACTGTTCAACCAACCGTCGTTCAACCAACCATTGCTCAACCATCCAACTTCCAACCACCTGTCGTTCATAACCCTCAACCAACTATCATCCAAAACTAGGTATGCACGCCCCTTACTTCTTCTACACCAAACACTGCAGATCTTAAATGCAAATTGATAAATGCAGGAAGCATTGTAAACAAATTGCCTGAATTTATCCTCTTGTTAAACAATGGTACATTTGATATTAAATTTGTTTGCAAAACATAGCTGAACTCATCCCTCCCTGATTCCATTATTTCAAACAAAGAGTATCATGTTTTTCGGTCAGATCGTGAAACCCGCAGAGGAGGTGGAGTGGCTATCTTTTAAAAAAAGTCACTGAATCTAAAAAATATTCAAGTTGCACATAAACTTGCTCTTACTGAGCCTATTGTATGCGACCTGTCCCTTAACATCACACTTTGATTCTTACTATGCTACAGAGCCCCTGACTACATCGCTCATGTGAACATGTTAACCACACTACTAACATGGGCTACCTCTTGCCCATATCCTCTCATCTTCCTGGGTGACCTTAATCTACCTTTTATTAACTGGCTAACAAATGAATGTACAACTGAACCCATCCATACTACCCTATACAATGCTGTTACAAACCTAGGTCTTGAACAACTAGTATCTAACAATACAAGACTCAACAACTACCTTGACCTCATCTTCTGCAACAACAAAAACTCAATTTACAGACTACAAATAAAAGAACCCTTTTCCAACAGCGACCACAACATGATAGACTTTTGTCTCAATATACGCCCTTACAAAAATCGCCATAATAATGGTATTCCAAACTACAATTTCAAAAAAGCAAACTATGACCAACTACGAAACATCGACCTCTCATCTCTTGACTGGCAAAAGCTATTCTCAACCTGTATCACTACTGTAGACCACTACAGAGTTTTCCTACTTGAAATCAATAGAGTCATTAAATTGTACATACCACAAATCGCCACCAAAATCAGAAAAAACAATTTACCCATATCAATAAAAAAGCTCCAATCAAAAAAAAAAATCCCTCTGGAGAAGAAACAAAAAGGGCTATGTAGCAAATTTCAAAAACCACTACAGAAATATATGCAACCAAATAAAAATTGAATGCACCAATTACCACACCAAGCAAGAAAATGACCTCCTGCGCATAAATTCCAATCATGCTTTTTATAATTTTGTATACAACAAACTTAAAACCTCGAGATCCATCCCACCACTAAAAGAATCTAATGGCAAAGAATATAATGATGAAACAGCTAAAGCAAACCTCTTTAACACATTCTTTGGCTCAGTCTTTGTTAACAGTAATGGCTCATACCTGACATTCCCCTATCATACCAACAATGAGTACAACGACCTAACACAAATAGATTTCACAGAAGATAATGTTGAAAAAGCTCTTCGCAAACTAAAACTATCCCTATCTATTGGACCTGATGGACTATGTACATACTTCTTAAAAAGCTTTCCACTAATATAGCTGAACCCCTAAGCATAATCTTTGAAAAAGCTTTCACGACCAGTTCCCTTCCCAAACTTTGGTCATTAGCCACGGTCATCCCAGCCGTCAAAAAAGGAGACCCCAGCCTAGTTGAAAATTACAGACCAATCTCTCTATGTTGCGTCACCTGCAAAGCAAAGGAATCTATCATCAACCAATCCATTATTTATTTATTTATTTATTTATTTCGATTTTTATACCGCCCTTCTCCCGGAGGACTCAGGGAGAAGGGCTCAGGTACAGCCAAGTAAAAATTCAATATATAAACATTAAAAGAAGTTAAAAAGAAATATTATAATGTGGCCGAAATTTTAAAACCATTTAAAATCTTAAAACATAAATACCCCAATAAAATTTCAATCCAGTCCCGCTTGAATAAATAGGTGCATTTTCAGCTCACGCCGAAAGGTCCGAAGATCAGGTAATTGACGTAAACCGGGGGGAAGTTCATTCCAGAGCGTAGGAGCTCCAACAGAGAAGGCCCTTCCCCTGGGGGCCGCCAGCCGACCTTGCTTGGCGGACGGCACCCTGAGAAGGCCCTCTCTGTGTGAGCGTACGGGTCGGTGGGAGGCACAAGGTAACAGCAGGCGGTCCCGTAAGTACCCGGGTCCTAAGCCATGGAGCGCATTACCCTCCACCTAGAAAGAAACAACCTACTCTCCAACAAACAATTTGTTTTCAGAAAAAATTTATCATGTAATTTACAACTTCTCCACTGCAAATACATATGGACTACAAATCTTGATCAAGGCAAAACAATAGATGCAATTTACATAGACTTCTGTAAAGCTTTTGACTCAGTAGTACATGATAAACTTCTCCTAAAACTAAAATCCTACGGCATCTCAGGACCCCTCCACAATTGGATAAGAGCATTCCTGTCAAACAGACAACAAGTGCTCAAAATTGGCAATGCTCTATCAAATCCTGTTCCTGTCAAAAGTGGTGTTCTCCAAGGCAGCGTTCTTGGACCAACACTCTTCATATTATACATTAATGATCTCTGTGACCATATTACAAGTAATTGTGTTCTCTTTGCTGACGATGTCAAACTATTTAACACCAACAACAATACAGCTATCCTCCAAAAAGACCTGGACTTCTTATCTGAATGGTCTAAAACTTGGCAACTCCAAATCTCAATCAGTAAATGCTCAGTCTTACATATTGGAAAAAAGAACCTAAACACTAAGTACAAGCTTGATGGACATTACCTTACAGATGACCCCCACCCTGTTAAAGACCTTGGAGTTTTCATATCAAATGATCTAAGTGCCAAAGCCCACTGTAACTAAATTGCAAAAAAGGCTTTAAAAGTTGTAAACCTAATCTTGCATAGCTTCTTCTCCAGAAACACTACACTACTAACCAGAGCATATAAAACATTTGCTAGACCAATTCTTGAATATAGCTCGACTGTTTGGAACCCATACCACATTTCTGACATCAATACAATTGAATGTGTCCAGAAATATTTTACAAGAAGAGTACTCCACTCCTCCGAATAAAACAAAATACCTTATGCCACCAGACTTGAAATCCTGGGTTTAGAAAATTTAGAACTACGCCGCCTTCGACATGACCTGAGTTTAACTCATAGAATCATCTATTACAATGTCCTTCCTGTCAAAGACTACTTCAGCTTCAATTGCAACAATACAGGAGCACACAATAGATTTAAGCTTAATGTTAACCGCTCCAATCTTGATTGCAGAAAATATGACTTCAGTAACAGAGTTGTTAATACTTGAAATATACTACCTGACTCTGTGGTCTCTTCCCAAAATCCCCAAAGCTTCAACCAAAAACTGTCTACTATCGATCTCACCCCATTCCTAAGAGGTCTGTAAGGGGCGTGCATAAGAGCACAAGCGTGCCTACTGTTCCTGTCCTATTGTTTCCTTTCATTATATCCTATTAATATAGATATTACATACTCATGCTTATATATATGCTCATATATTGTATAGTTATTTCATGCTTATGCTTATATATACTGTTGTGACAAAATAAATAAATAAATAAAATAAAAATATAACAATCCTATCATCATCAACAACAATTTGTTACACAGATCTACCAATGCTGGTTTTGCCCCCTTACAAACCAATGAAAGCATAATACAATTAGAGTGCACCTCTCCCTATTTATTCACAGATTGTAACAGGTGGGAAATAACAGGTGTCACTCAGCCTGTACTTAACTAAATGCCAACATTTCCAGCAAATGTACTGCTAATTTAGAACAAACTGATTCATAGAAGTAATAAATAATACATCATCTCCTTCCCTAGAATCAATGCTCAGAAATAATTGAGGCTGCAGATTAAATCCAGGTATTGTGTAATTGCTTTTTTAAACAACTTGAACAAGCACAGAGGAAAAACCCCTGGCAGAGCTAGATGTCATTTGGTGGAAGTCCCCTGAAGATGGGCTCCAGAACAAATCCAAAAGCTCAGAAGACTAAACCTCTGGTCCCTAGAATGGATCCTGCAACATTATCCTGGAACATGTATATTTGCCTTCATTCATCAAATCACACACTGCACAAAAGGATTTCCCCAACAAAGAACCCAACATATATTAGACATCATGGCTGATATAAAGGCCAAGACTAGCATTTTTCACAGACAGGTCACCTTACTAAGAAATAATTAAATCTTCTCTCTGATCAATCCAGAAGAGAGACCCCTACAGTAGATTAAATTTTTGCTATTTGTTTTCCATAGCCATCAATTCAACTGTAATCTGAGGCCAAATCATCAATTTCATTTTTTTTTTGTTTACATTTATACCCCGCCCTTCTCCGAAGACTCAGGGCGGCTTACAGTGTATAAGGCAATAGTCTCATTCTATTTGTATATTTTTTACAAAGTCAACTTATTGCCCCCCCAACAATCTGGGTCCTCATTTTACCTACCTTATAAAGGATGGAAGGCTGAGTCAACCTTGGGCCGGGCTCGAACCTGCAGTAATTGCAGGCTTTGTGTTCTTAATAACAGGCCTTACCAGCCTGAGCTAAACCGGCCCTTATGAGCATTATGAGCATTCCTTCCTTCATGTTGTTTCTGCTAAGCCAAACTGTGGCTGATGTCTGATTCTTACTTTTTCTTTTTCTTTTTCTCTTTTAAAGAAAAGTTCAAGAAAATAGGTAGATTAAAAAAGTAAGATTCTTCTAAACCGATTCCCATGCTGGCGACATACATACAAAAGCTATTATAGGCCAAATCCATCTGTTTCCCATGATGTATAAATAAAAGCACAAGCTCACTTCTTTGTGTTGAAGAAAACATTCATTTCAATTCTTTTTTCTCTAAATTATGTGATGGAAAGGCCAACTGACAATCAGATGGAGCCAATCTTTAACGTGATGATTTAAGGACCATAGGGAAATCTAGGCTATTCAAATCTGATATGAAATGTTTGTTTGTGTTCAAAAACTTCATCTACTCAGGATGTCTACCCCTGTAACCCCAAGGATGAGGTTTTGGGGAACTCCAACTCTAGGCAAAAGGCTCATTTATCAAGTAAACTTGGAAAGCTATCAAAAATGTGAGATATTCATTACTTATTTTCATAAATGATGAAACAGGATCTGGATCAATTGAATACAAAACAGATAAAAGGTAGAATACATATCCTCATTTAAAATCATGTACTCATTTCAGATTCATGTAACTGAAATTACAGGTAATCCTCAACCTATGACCACAATTGACCCCCAAATTTATGTTGCTACATGAGACACTTGTTAAGTGAGCTTTGCCCAATTTTATGACCTTTGTTGCCACAGTTATTCAATGAATCATTGCAAATGTTAAGTTAGTAACATGGTTGCTAACTGAGTCTGGTTCACCCATTGACTTTGCTTGTCAGGTCACAAAAGTTGATCACATGACCCCAGGACATTGCAACCATCATAAATGAGTCAGCTGCCAAGTGTCTGAATTTTGATCACCTGACCATGGGATGCTGTAATGGTTGTAGGTGTGAAAAATGGCCATAAGCCCCTTTTTGTAAGTTTGAATGGTCACTAAATGAACAGTTGCAAATCAAAGACTAACTGCATTCAGAAAGATTTTATAGAATACTTTATAAAATAAAATTATAGAATACAAAATTAGGTAACCAAACTTAACAATTATTAGCTTTTTCTCTTTGTCAGCTTGCCTAAGTCCATTCAACCCCAAATTAATCACGATTGAGACCATTTTAATTGGATCAGAAGTTGCAATTCACTCTCCCAATCAGCTAAAGAACCATAGATGGAATCACTGGAAGGGGACAACACTATGAGAAAGAAAGGGCCATTTTTTAATAGAACAAGCTTTTAAAAATGGGGATAAATTAATTAGTGGACTATAGTTTCCCATTTTAGGTATGCATCCATGTGACGTGATTCTTGCATTTTCAACACTATGAGGGTGCAGTGGGGAAGATGCTTAGGAAACTAAATTTGGGACAACATAAAAGCAACAAAGGATGTAACTTTATGCCCATTTAGGCAACGATTGATCTAGGTCAAAATTATAGATAAGGTTTTTTGAATAAGGTGCAATGGCCTGACTCACACATAACATGCGTAATAATTACTGACTAATCTACAGTGGAATGAGTTTATACATTCAAAAGCTTAATCCATTTTTTTTACACAACACAATGTCTGGTCTCACATGGGAATGTAACCTATGACAAGCAGAAACAAAGGCCATTGTGTCTTAGTATAATATGTGAACTCAGGCACAGTTTAAGCCTCTGCATAATAATAGCTGTAATAATTCTATCTGTTAGGTATTAGGGATAAATTAAAATGCTAGCTGTTTTTTGTATGGTATGGAGAAATGCTTCTGTAACAGAAAAAAAAGATAATTATTTCTGAGTGAAATGAAATGAAAACTGTGAAGCAACATAAGTAAAAATTGTGGATCCATTAACAATGCATGTCTTTAATTAAATTATGCACTGACAGTCTATTATATTTTGATTTATAGCATGGTGAAAAGGCGCTATGGAACATTATAAAAATTTACTTCTGACTAATCACAAAGGAATATCTTGGGTTAATATTTGGTCTCTTGTGTTATAAATTTAATACATGAATAGTTAAGGAAATTATAAATTTAATAAGGTACTGTCAGTATAATCTAAATTATTTTAGTGAACTTTAAGAACATGTACAGAAAACAAGCAGTTCTTCATTTTTTGTTCAAAAGCCAGATATAAAGCAGAAATCCTTTGAGTCCTGGTTTAAAATCAACTTAATCCAAAACAAAGCATCCTTACAAAAGCGGGATTTGGGGATGGTTTTCCTTTGTCTTCCTGCAGATACTTCTCATAGGGCAGTTTACAAGAAAAGTCATGAAGAACCACAAGAGAAAAAAAGTTGAAAATGATGAACCTAAATGGAAACACATATGCCTAACAGAAATAATGACAAATTGATAATATTTAAAGGACTGTTACTGGTCACATCTACCCAAGCCACCAGAGTTGGAAGGCAGGAAATGCTACAATTTCACTACTAAGGAAGTTCATCTAGCAGAACCAAGAAGAAGGTCCTTCTCTATGGTGGCTTCCTCCCTATGGAATATCATCCCTATGCAGATAAGATTGGCCCCCACTTTGATACTCTTTCACAAAGGCCATAAAGACTTGGTTTTGCCAATGCACTTGGGGACCCCTAAGTGGGATGGAGCTTATCAAATGGCTCATTTGATTGTGATCACCAGGGGAGTTATTGCTTTTTTACTGTTTTTATATTGTAATCTGGAGTCACTGAAAGTGAGTTGGGCAGCCATATGAATTTAATAAAAAAACAAACAAACGAATAAATAAATGCCAACAGAGAAGCAGTTGGTGCATATAGAAGTGCAGAACAAGGCAGCTCAAAAGTTCTATCTCCTGTAACTGATAGCAGACAAGCACTGCTTCTGGCATTTTCAAATCCTAATAAAGAGTGAATCTTGCCAACGTTTTAAAACATATTGCCTTAAAATGATCTCTAAGAACCAGTTGGGCAAACCTACTTGTAGAAAAGTTAACTTTAGTTAAAGGTTAAAAAGTTCTGGTATTCAGCTAGAGACCAACTTCATCTCTAAATCAGGGACTGCAAGGCAAGCGCTAATAAAATTAGAATGAATGCCTCCAAGAATATTAAGCTTTCTAAAAGAACACATTCAGACGTCACAGAGAAGCTGTGAAACAATCTTGGCTATGAAGACCTTACAAGCTGCAAGGATAGAGTGAGTGCCCTTAAAATACAAAAATCTCAGACAAGTCAGAACTTCACTAAGCAACACTTGCCAGATATAAGAAATGTTCTCTGCAGGATGGCAAGACCTAGAGAAGCACTCCTAAGTATTTATAAATAGTCACCTGCTCAATACAATTTCTTGTTTGGCCAATTATAAATTTTATGGTAGTTGTGTGCAAATATTGACACGTTAGTTTTCTGACAGTTGTATCGTGTGAATACCAATGAGCTGGACCACTTAGTATATAAAATCCTAATAATACTTAGAATGTTTACAATAGTTACAATAGTCACAGTGATACATCAAAAATACTTCTGATAGTGGCAGTGATGTTGATATAACTTCTGGATTCTAATAGCTTCTAGACAATTTTGTTTGTTTCTAATTTTCTATATTTTCTAATATTGCCTTCTGCTCAGGTCAAATGTTCAACATATGGCTCTATATATTCATACCACCAATGTGTCTCTTATTGCTATATATGACCCCCATTTGTCCACCACCACAGATCTGTAAAATTATCACTTCACCAAAGTTCCTAAATCTGCAATTCAACAGGCACAGATAGTGTCACTTAAAAGGGCTTCCTTTCTTCAAATTTTCCAATTTACATGTATATACCTTCCTTGGCCAGTAGATGTCTCCCTAGAGCCTTGTCTGAATTCTGACACAGAAAGTGCCTTGTCAGTGTCCAAAGAAGAGCAGGGCAGCCATTTTCTCCTGTAAGTTTGTCTGATCTTCTCCAATTTTCACACTGTTCAACTTTTCCAGTAACAGCTCAGAAAAGTCTCCAGCTCTAAATCCACCCTTTCTAGTTAGCTTCCACTGCCTCTCTTTTTCTGTCCTCTGTCTTTATACGTCTTAAGATCTTAATAAAGCTCCAAAAATTTCCTTTGCTGTTTCCTCTACAGGTGAGGGGGACTCCACCCCTTCTTCTATTAGGAGTCCCTTCTTCTCTTAAGCCAGCCAGGGATTTCAATCCACTTTCCTCCCATTCCTCTCACTCTTTAGGAGCCGGAGCTCTTTTCCACCAAATCTGGTCCACCAAAGTTGATGCTAGACCAATAAGTTAAATATAGTTAGGTTTATATAAATAGAATAAAACTGATACCTAACAACTAATATTAATAATCCAAGTAACAAGCAGTGGAGGGTTCTATCAGTGTGAAAAAGTGGTGGGAGTGTTGGTTGGAGTCCAACTTTGCAGAAAAATTTCTAAAGATGACAAGTACTATGAATTTAACTAAAGTAGGGATAGGGAGGAAGCAAACTGCCCAGATATCTTTGGCTACTTCTAACCAGTCAACACGGAGATCAATAGGGGATATAGTCCAAAGGGAGAGGTCCAATTTGTTTAAAGATCTGCAGGCCATATTGCAGTCAATGCAAGAAGCTATGACTAAAAACCACAACAAAATGAAAAAACAGGAGAGGTAAGAAATTATATGGGAGAACTTAAAGAAAAAATGCAAAAGATGGATGATAAATCTGAATTTTTCCAACAGCAAATTACCAAAAATGAACAGAAACTGTAGTTGATGGAAGAGAGGATGGAGAGAGAAGGAAAAAGAGTAGATGAAATGAGTGAGAAATTAATTCAGGTGAATGAGGAATTAAAGTTTATAGTTATCTTTCTCAAATCAGAGAAAGTGTCACTGTACATACGCTTCCAGAACATAAGAGAGGAGAAAGAAGAAGACCTGCCGGATATTATGGCAGAACTAATAGCGAAAGCACTTGGAACAGAAAAGGAGGAAATGCTAACAGAAATAAATGAGACCTATAGAATACACACAAATTACGCAAGGAGACACAATCTACCAAAAGAAGTACACATTAAGTTTGTAAAGAAATTGATTCAGGATGAAGCAGGGGTGAAATCTAAAAATTTTCCCCACCGGTTCTGTGGGCGTGACTTAATTGGTGGCCGTGGCTTAGTGGTCAGATGACTGGGTGGGCGTGGCCAATAACAATAAATAATAAAAATAATAAACAAAGTATAAAAAACAATAAGAGGTATCAAAAACCAACTTTCACACTTTACACACACACAACTCACACACACAAAATGCCACATACAGCTTTCTGAGATTTTGTGTATTTGTGTAGTTAGAGTGAAACACTACAGAAACACACCAAATCTCAAGAAGCTGCACAAATATCTTATTTTATTATTTTATTTTATTTTATTGTGGACTTCAAATCCCAGAATTCCTCCTTCAGCAAAACAGGAAGTCAAAGCAAGCTTTTTTTTTTCTTCAGTAGCTGAAGAAAGCATGCAGTTGCAGCCGGAAAGGAGCAGTAATTATAGGTAAGTGAGGAGGGGGAATTGGCTGGGCATGGGTGGAGGCTCTTGTAAGTGGGGGCTGTTAAAAAGTGAGTTTAAAAGCCTGTGACGATCAGGAAACTCCTCTGGGATCACCAGAGGAGGCTTTTAAATCCTGGGTTTTTTTTCTTTTTTTCCCCCCCTTTGGCTGAAGAGGGTTTTTTTTAAAAAAAACTTTTAAAGGGTTTTGATCTCTGCTCAGCCCCACGATCATCAGAGGGTTGTTGTTTTTTACTTTTAAAGGCATGTTTCGGCTGAAGAAAAACTTTTAAAAGTAAAAAAAAAAACCTCTGCTGATGGTGCGGCTCAGCAGAGGCAGGGGGGACGTGGCCAGGGATTTTTGCTACTGGTCCTCTGAACCAGCAGCTGCCATTGCTACCTAATTGGGGAGCCGGTGCGAACCGGGAGCATTTCACCCCGGGATGAAGTATTGCACAGGACAAGGGATGACCCAATAGATTACAGAGGGAAACAACTGACAGTCCTAAAGCAGATCCCAAGAAGAGTCAGGGAACTGAGAAGACCATACCAGCTCCTAACATCAATGTTGACCAAATATAATGTGAACTTCAAATGGCTGATACCAGAAGGTATAATGGTTACCTGGCGAGAAAAGAGGTATAGAGTAGATGAAATGGTGAAATGTAAAATTTGTTACTACCGGTTCTGTGGGCGTGGCTTGGTGCGGCGGGGGGGGGGGTAATGTGACTGGGTGAGTGTGGCCAACTTTTTTTTTTACTTTTAAAAACATTTTTTTCTACAACGTCTTTGGCTGAAGAGGTTGTAGAAAAAATTCTTTTAAAAGGCTCTGGCGATCCCAGCTGAGTTGCCTGATCGTCAGAGGCTTTTCTTTTCTTTTAAAAGCATTTTTTTGCCTATAAAAGAAAAGAAAAGCCTTTGATGATCAGGCAACTCAGCTGGGATCATCAGAGGAGCCTTTTAAAAGCATTTTTTCTACAACCTCTTTGGCCGAAGAGGTTGTAAAAATGCTTTTAAAAGGCTCTGATGATCCCAGCTGAGCCACATGATCATCAGAGCCCTTTTTTTAACTTTTAAAAGCATTTTTTCAGACAAAGAAAAAATGTCTTTAAAAGTAAAAAAAAATCCTTTGATGATCGCGTGGCTCAGCTGGGCATGTGGCGGGGCCCCAAGGATTTTTGCTACTGGTTCTCCGAACCAACCATCGCCATCACTACCGGATAAGGTGATCCAATCCGAACCGGGAGGATTTCACCCCCGGAGTAGATTCTTTGGACAAAGCAGAGGAATTTTATAATCAACACTTTGGGAGTGTGGAAGAACCAGAAGAGAGGGAAAGAGCAGAAAAAAGAGACCAAAGAATACTTATTGTGGAAGAAAGGGAACTACATCTTTTTGTTGTTAGTTGTGAAGTCGTGTCCGACCCATTGCGACCCCATGGACAACATTCCTCCAGGCCTTCCTGTCCTCTACCATCCTCTGGAGTCCATTTAAACTCATGCCTACTGCTTCAGTGACTCCATCCAGCCACCTCGTTCTCTGTCGTCCCCTTCTTCTTTTGCCCTCAATCTTTCCCAGCATTAGGCTCTTCTCCAGTGAGTCCTTCTTTCTCATTAGGTGGCCAAAGTATTTCAGTTTCATCTTCAGGATCTGGCCTTCTAAAGAGCAGTCAGGGTTGATCTCCTCTAGGACTGACTTGTTTGTTCGCATTGCAGTCCAAGGGACTCACAGGAGTCTTCTCCAGCACCAGAGTTCAAAGGCCTCAATTCTTTGGCACTCAGCCTTTCTTATGGTCCAGCCTTCACAGCCATACATTGCAACTGGGAAAACCATAGCCTTGACTATACGCACTTTTGTTGGCAGGGTGATGTCTCTGCTTTTTAGTACGCTGTCTAGATTTGCCATAGCTTTCCTCCCCAGGAGCAAGCGTCTTTTAATTTCTTGGCTGCAGTCCCCATCTGCGGTGATCTTGGAGCCCAGGAAAATAAAATCTGTCACTACCTTCATTTCTTCACCATCTATCTGCCAGGAATTGAGAGTGTCGGATGCCATGATTTTAGTTTTCTTAACGTTGAGTTTCAAGCCAACTTTTGCACTCTCCTCCTTCACCTGTATCAAGAGGCTCTTTACTACGTCTTAGAAAGAAGGAAAAAGAACAAAGGGGAAAGACCTGAAAGTAATGGAGAAAGGTCTAAAATACCAAGAGAGACCAGGATAACAAGAACAACAAGAACGAGATATAAGATATGAACAGAGGAATGCAAGAGGAAAGTAAGATTTTATCATTGAACATTAATGGATTAAATTCTCCTGTGAAAAGGAGAAAGATGCTTCATAAACTACAAAGCTACAATCTGGATATAATAGCACTGCAAGAAGTGCACATAAAAGCACAACACAAACAGCTATTGGAATACCACAAATTAGGGAAATTATTTGTATCACCATCGCAACAAAAAAAGAGACGGGTAGCATTGTATATTAAGGAAACAATACTGGCCAAACAAATTTACAAAGATGAAGAGGGTAGGATTTTTATTGTGGAAATAATATTAAATCAAAAGCAGATCCTATTAGTAGAAGTCTACACCCCCAAATGGGGGACAGGAACAATTTTATAACAAACTGCACAATATTATTTGAGACATAGAATGTGACAATCTCTGGATGTTAGGAGATTTTAATGCAATAGCAGACAAAGAATTAGACTGTAGAAACAACACATTAAAAAAAGGAATTAGAAGAATTTTGCCTAAAACTTTCTTCAGAATGGTAGATGAATTAAATTTACAGGACACCTGGAGAGAGAGAAACCAGGGGAAGAAACAATATACATATTATTCTAATAGACGTCAGTCCTGACCAGATTTGATATGGTATGGATGTCAATGGAATTAAATGCAGAAGTGAAAGAAGTAGAAATTGATACAAATACATGGGCAGATCATAATTCAATGAGGGTCTGTTGGCAAGGACAAAAAAATGATAGTGTACCCTAAATAGGTCAATCCTAAAAGATGAAAAATGCAGACTGACAATGGAAAAACAAATGGACTTTTTTAAAAAAGAAAACAGGAAAGAAGATACATCCCTACAAAACATATGGAACACTGCGAAGGCATACATGAAGGGAATCACTATATCATATATGTTGAAGAAACAGTGACAGAACACTTAGAAGAAGAATATAGAAAAGCCAAAGCCGAATTGCAGAGGGAACCTCAAAGAAGGGAGCTAAAGCAACAAATGGACTTAATTAAAGATAAACTGAATATGCTTGAAAAGGAAGAGACATAAAAAAATGAACCAAAATTTCTTGAGAATGCAAATAAACCAGGGAGGTGGTTAGCATATGAATTGAAGAAACATAAAGAGAAAAGATGGATTAGTAAACAGCAAAATGAGGAAGGTGAGATGTGCTATCAGAATGAGCAGAAAAAGAATATAGTGCAGGAATATTATAAGAAACTGTATGATGATATAAACAGATATTCGGAAGATAAAACAATAAAGTGTTTAAGGAAAGCCTCATTGCCTAAAATTTCAGAAGAACCAAAATATGTTAAATGAGGAAATAAGGATGCCAGAATTAACAGAGGCAATAAAAAAACAAAAGAATAATAAAACACCAGGCCCAGATGGGTTGCCAGTAGAAATGTATAAAGAACTACAGGACACGTTTGGACAAGTGTTGCTTGAGATATACAATGCAGTGCAAGGGTGGGTTCTACTTACCTTTACTACTGGTTCGCAATGGGACCGCATATGTGCAGAAGCTTCCTGATGATGTCGGGGTCAGTGGGCAGAGCCTCCGGCTGCTTTTACTACCGGTTCTTGCAAACTGGTCTGAACCAGGGGTAACACACCACTGATGCAATATTAAATGATGCAAAGATTCCACTATCATAGGTAGAAGTAAATATTACATTGATTCTGAACGAAAACACTGATTTAACTTTAATTAAAAACTATAGGCCTATCTTGTTGTAATACAGATTATAAAATATTTATGTCAATAATAGCTGAAAAACTGAAAAGGTTTTTAAATGATTTCATACATGTGGATCAAAATGGCTTTTTGCCAAAAAGACAAATTAGGAACAATATGAAAATAATACTTGATATGCTAGAATATTACAAAATACATAGCGAGACGCAAGCAGTATTGATGTTCCTAGACGCCCAAAAAGCCTTCAATAATATCAAATGAAATTTTATGCTGCAACAACTAAGATTTTGGTGATAAATTTTTAAATATGTTCATGGCAATATATTCCAAACAGGAGGCAAGAGTAATAGTGAATGGAGAGATGACACAAAATTTTAAAATCCAGAAAGGCACAAGACAAGGGTGTCCACTATCCCCGTTATTATTTATATTGACTTTGGAAGTACTAACAAGAATAATAAGAAAAGACACACAGATTAAAGGATTGGAAATTAAAGGAGAAAGTTATAAATTGCAGATGATTTAGTTTTCATTCTACAGGAACCATTGCAATTGGGTTTGAGGCGCATGGAGGTACTGGAGGAATACGGAGAAGTAGCCAGACTAAAAGTAAATAAGGAGAAAATGATAGCTAAGAATATGACTAACAAACAGAAATATGATTTGACCAAGGGAATAAATATTCAATTAGCAAAAAAGGTGAAGTATCTAGGGATCTATTTGATGGCAAGGTGCATATCGATTAAGGAGGACAATTATACTAAATTATTATATCAGATAAAGGCAGATTTGGAAAGATGGAAAACCATTCAACTCCTCTTTATGGGTAGAATAGTGACAATCATAATGAGTGTTCTGCCAAAATTACTTTTCCTATTCCAAAATATACCTATAAAATTACAGAAAAAGTACTTTGATAATCTGAATAAAATTCTGTTGAAATTTATATGGCAGGGGAAAAAGTCAAGAATTAAATTGAAACTACTTCAGGAGGCCAAAGAAAGAGGAGTGTTTGGTTTGCCCAATTGGGAATTATATTACCAAGCAGCAGCGATCACCTAGGTCAAAGAATGGATAACCCCCAGAAACAAAAGATTATTAACACTAGAAGGTCACGATATTCAAGCAGGATGGCACGCATTGCTCTGGTATGAAAGACATAAGGCACATCTTATTTCCAAAGACATAATATAAGACAGGCTCTATTGGGGTTATGGAACAAAATAAAAAAAATAGAATTATAGGGAAATACCAATCTGGCTATCCACCCTGTGGTGGTATCTCCAAATCTTATAAACTGGGGGGAAATTGTAACATATAAAGATATATTAGATGAACGGGGGGGATTAAAATCAAGACTGCAACTAAAAGAATAAGGATTGGAATTAGAATGGTGGTCATACTTACAAATTCAGTTAAGTTATATGAAAGATATGAGAACATGGGGCATCAACAGAAATTTAACGGCATTAGATAAACTTATTGGGGATAAAGGATAAAATTATCAAAGCAATGTATAAATTTTTACTAGAATACAAAATGGAGGAAGAGTGTGTTAAAGAGATGATGGTGGTATGGGCAAAGAACTTTGGGTCCAATATCAAACTAGAAAAGTGGGAAAAATTGTGGGAAAAGAACAGGAAATTAACTCTGGCCACATCGTACAAATAAAACTTATATAAAATGTTCTATAGGTGGCACCTACCACCAGCCAGGCTAGCCAAAATGTACAAAACTTTATCACCTAAGTGCTAGAAATGCAACCAAATACCAGGCACCTTTACTACCACATGTGGTGGACATGTAGAAAAGCAAAAGAATATTGGCAAAGGATTTGAAGGTGGTTGGAAGAAATGATGGGACAGAGATTGGAACTCAAAGCAGAAATATTCTTATTAGGAATTATTAAAGAAGATCTAAGGGTTAACATATTTAATACTACATATCATAACAGCTGCGAGAATAGTTTTTGCCCAGTAATGGAAGAGTGGAAACATATCTAAAGCAAGGGAAATAACAAAGAAAATACTTAACTGTGCAGAATGTGATAGACAGATGCTAGAACTAAAAAATAAAGGAGAGTACTATGAGATTTGGACTAGACTTAAGGAACAGAAGTCGGAACAGATAAGAACAAGGATGAGTAGAGTGAAACAAGAGGCAATTTATGTAATATATTATGTAACTGTAATTATAAATGTGTAGAATAAGTTAAGAATGTGTATATAATTAGTAAGTAGTAATGTATATTGAATACATAAGAGACTTGTGTTACACTACGTATGGTGGAGATATCGCCAAGATGGTTCCACCATGTCCAATTTTTTTTTAACAATAAAGGCTTTTTATTAAAAAAACAAAAACAAATGAGCTGGACCACTTGGACCAGTAATATGGATCTGTGGGTAATAAGTGGGAACAGAATGGATCTGAATTACTGAGTTAAATAGAATAATTAGATTATCTTCCTCTGTGAATAGGGATAGCACCAGAAGATGTTCCTGATGGACTATCTGACTCTCAAAGTGGAATTGGAATGAAGGAACTGAATGAGAAGACACAAGCTTTCAGCTATTAGGGATAATCTTTTTTTTTCACAGCTTTGGAATTAAATTAAAGGATGATTTAAAATTAATGAAGGGTGCATAAAAGGAACATCTGAATTGAGAATACTATTTCTCCAGAATCAAGTAGTGATCAAATGTCGATTAGTCTCCTCTGAAAGCTTGTTCCTCCGTGAGGGCATTTTCACCTTCAACCTAGTCCAATAGTTGTAAGTAGATATATTTAGCATATAATTTACTGATTCTATTAAACAAATTAATGGATCTGCAATTCCAGGGGCTAATCTATTTACTTTATTTTTGTAGAGTGAAATAACAATGAGAAAATGGCTTTACAGCCAAGCTGTAAATTTGGGTAAATAGGACAATCAACACTGGAACCTACTAATCCTTGTTCTTCCTTAATAGTCCTAGAAGATTCTTTCAGAGCTTTTCCAGGTTTGGATGGTAAAATGAAGTGCTTAACCAAAGGAGGTCAGTCAGGAAGAATATTTCAAAAGTAGATTGCTGCTGGATTCTTTAATGATTCCACTATGAAATTTTCACAAATGCTCTGGAAATAATTCTCCCAGAATTCTATGGAGATATGGCAGAGTAGACCAAAATCTCTTATCTTTGGGGAAAGCAATAAGTAAATACCTATAGGGAGATGACTAGGTTGTGCCCAAGGGAGGGCTCAAGCATCAGTCTCCAGTTCCTTCACCCACAAGTGATCTAAGTCCAGCCCACCTTGAATTCTGTCTACAACCAATTTGCTTTGACTGTTAGTACAGGTAGTCCTTAATTTACAACAGTTCATTTAGTGACCATTCAAAGTTACAACATAATTGAAAAAAAGTGACTTATGATTTTCTTTCACACTTACAACTGTTGTAGCATTGAGGTCATGTGATCAAAATTGGGACACTTGGCAACTGGTTCATATTTATGACGGTTGCAGGGTCCTGGGGTCAGGGTCCTTTTTGTGATCTTCTGATGAGCAAAGTCAATGGGGAAGCCAGATTCACTGAACAACCATTACAGTAACTTAACAACTGCAGGGATTCATTTAACAACTGGGGCAAGATAAATTGTAAAATAGGGCAAAATTCACTTCAATGTCTCACTTAACAACAGAAATTTTGGGCTCAGTTGTGGTTGTAAATCAAAGAGTACCTGTATTTCAGATTCTTGTAGAGAGAGTTAGCATGCAATAAACTGTAGTCATTTGAACTGTCTGGATTCCTGATTTGTTGTGGCTGGCAACACTAGAGTTTAGCAGTGCAAGGAAGCTCCCCCAGGCCTCTGTCATAGTATTTCTTTTCTTTAATTTTTAGAACGGTTTTATACTTTGTCATTTTCTTAGAGAGTGAAACGAAAATACCTGGGGAATTGTTAACATGGAAGGCTTTTACTCCCACAAGCAGGACCTTTTTCATTTTGATCTAATCAATGTCAAACCAGGGTTTGGGATCTAATATGATGGGGGATATGGCGTCTGAGAGTAATCTTGAGTTTAAGATTAGGGATAATAGACTATATTAACATTTGGTCAGGGGAGTCTGCTAGGCATATTTGACAATGAAACTGAAGCAGGTGATCCAAATTCAAGAGACCCAGTTTCTACTACTATAAAGGATTATTTATTCTAAACACACTGTTTTGCTATTTGTAGAAAATTGGAATTTGCAGTAGGATCAAAAATACTGCAAGGCCGAAATTGGAAAAGAAAATCTACAGATAAGCCAGCAGGAATGCTGAATTTCGTGGAGACCATTGTACCAACTTCTGGAAGGTTTCCTATTTTTTACACTGGGTAACACTAAAAGATATTGGAGATATATCCAGGTATCAATAGATTGACCATAACCCAAATTTCTTGGAAAAGGAGAATAAGGTGAATAAAATACAATAATAATCAGATGCTCTGAACATTCCAAGATGTATTTGTGAGTCAAGGGGGGAAAAAAACACTTTTACTAGATCCAGCCACTGGCATTATTAAAGTATGAGTCAGAAGCCTCTAGAGTCATCTTCTAAGTGCTACCGAATTTCCATGGTTAGAATTCTTTTTTTTTTTAATTTGCATTTATATCCCGCCCTTCTCCGAAAACTCAGGGCAGCTTACACTGTGTTAAGCAATAGTCTTCATCCATTTGTATATTATATACAAAGTCAACTTATTGCCCCCAACAATCTGGGTCCTCATTTTACCTACCTTATAAAGGATGGAAGGCTGAGTCAACCTTGGGCCTGGTGGGACTTGAACTTGCAATAATTGCAAGCAGCTGTGTTAATAACAGACTGTCTTAGTCTGTTGAGCCACCAGAGGCCCTTTTCTTCAGCTTTCCCCATCAAGATGTTCTTCACATGGTCAATGGTTGGTTGGAAATTATAAGATTTGTAGCCCAACTTATCTGGAGAATGACGAAAAGGATTGCAGTATATCAGTGGTTCTCAACTGTGGTCCACAGACCCCTTAGTGGGGGGATGCTATGTCATCACAGGAGGTCTGTGAAGGCTTGAAGAAATGTTAAGATTTAAATCTTGAGTTATGATTTGGTGGTCCATGGTCATGGTCCATGGCCACAAAAGCTATTTAAAAGGGGTCCGCGGTGAAGAAAAGATTGAGAACTACTGTAATACACAATATTGCATTAAATTGGGACAAACTGCTTTCCCATATTGGGAGCTACAACTAGAGAGTTGTAGTAACATAATCCGAAGGAAAGCGACTTTACAGAAAATGTTGAGATGAAGATTTTTGTACACTGGGGGAAGATTTCAATTCTTGAAGTGGAAATGGGGCAGAGGAACAGAAAGCCTCTGAACCAAACCTTCCTGAAGGTCTCCCATTTTTTACACTGGGAAATGTATTGTTTTGGAAATGGGGAATACACACAAACAATGCATTGCAGATAATTCTCAATTTACATCTCATTTAGTGACCATTCAAAGTTACAACAGGACTGAAAAAAGTAGCTTATGACCATTTTTCATACTTATGACTATTGCAGGATCCCCATTTATTTATTTATTTATTTATTTTATTAGATTTATAAACCGCCCTTCTCCCGAAGGACTCAGGGCGGTGTACAGCCAAGGTAAAAAAGAAACAATGTACAGTTAAAAGTAAATTAAAAAACTTATTATACAGTGTGGCCGAAATTAAAATGGTCACATGATCAAAATTTAGATGCTTGGCAACTGGTTCATACTTATGACCGTTGTATCCCAAGGTCATGTGATCACCTTTTGTGACCTTCTGACAAAGTCAATGGGGAAGCCAGATTCACTTAACAACCTTGTTACTATTTTAACAATTGTCGTGACTCACTTAAGGACTATGGCAAGAAATGAGGTAAAACTCACTTAACAGTAGAAAGTTTGGGCTCAATTGTGGTTATAACTTAAGGACTACCTGTTTTGAAAATCAATTATTTTGACAGGGAATGTTGGCAGCACAACAAAATTAGGATGCTGTCAACTCTTGGGATTCCTGTACCAACAGTGTGACTTGCTAAAAGGCAGCATCCTGTGTCTTTACCCTCAGTGAGTACTTTTTTCCTTCTTCTGTTGGAAACCTTGCCTTCCAACTGCCTGACAAGCACAAGCAATTAATCCAAGAGACATAGATGTATTTGTGACCAGCAGAATGGCTGCTAGTGACAGCCTGAAACATAATACCTACATTTCATAGTCGAGGCAAAGCTCTGTTGCAAGCATATCAGTGTTCTACCATTTTAATGGCGTTTTCTAAAGAAACCTGAGAATTGTGTTTTATGGGGTTGTGGATGTAAAATACTGTGCCTGAAATCAAATCCCCCCACTCCACTCTGACAATTACCACTCTTAGGAGCCCCTGGCAAGACAAAGCTGCTATTCGCTTTAAATTTGCAATGTAAATATGCACAAAGCACTTGAAGGAGAGTACTATAACCCATGGTAGAAAATGTGCTTTGAATGCAGAAGATGTCAAGATTCATGCCTTGATATCTAAAGTTTAATAGGATCAGGTAGAGAGAAGGGGGAGATGGGGGGAAAGTCCTGCTCTATTATAGACTCTACAAAGGAAGTGCCAAGCAGATTAGAAAACCCAGTTTGAGATGGACGCATAATTTAACTTGGAATAAAGCAGCTTTTCTATCTTTGTAACATTACATCTTTCCACCCACATTGTTAATATATTTCTTTTTAATTGCATCTTTAGTCTGAAATGGTCTATGACTTTTATCAAGTGTTCATGGTTTACACTGCGATTCCTACAGCTTGTCTGAGTATTTGAGGGAACCAAGGACATTATGACATTATGGAAATGAACACACAACACTGGAATAAAGCTGAGTCAAGGTAAATAGAATTCTTTTGATTCATGGACTATTATTACTTTGTCTGTACCGTTTGGGTAAAATATGGAACAAGAACATTCTATTTCCAAGAGCCATATTAAAAAAAAACACCACTCTATCCCCCATCCCCCATCATCAATGGTTAGAGATAAGTTTGGTAATGTTGCCATACACCTTCATGAGAAAGGGAGAGGAGGGGGAGAACTGAAATTTTCAGCAAATAGAGGTGCTGAATACATTAATTATCTATGGTTGATATACATTAATCAATCTATGGTATATTATTAGAAATGATGCAGCTAAATTCTGGCATTCTACCAATGCATTTCCAAGCTGTGATCTGAACAATGTAAAGCAGGGGTCTCTAACCCATGGTCCGTATCCCAGTACTGGGCCATGGCCTGTTGTGAACCAGTCCACGCCCAATGGCAGGTGAGCATGGAAGTGTGCATGCACGCACACAGAACCATCCCCTCCCCTCCCCATTGCTGCCACCACCAGTCTGCAGAGCTGGAAAGATTGGAGGGCACTGATGTAAAGGGGTCCCAGTGCAGTTTTGTCCACCTCCACCTTAATACATAATAGAATAGCAGAACAACAGATTTGGAAGGGATCTTGGAGATTCCTTCTAGTCTAATCCCTTACTCAAGCAGGAGATCCTATATCATTCCATACAAATGGTTGTCCAATCTCTTGTTGAAAACCTCCAGTGGTGGAGCACCCACAGCTTTTGAAGATAAGCTATTCCACTGATTAACTGTTCTAACTGTCAGGAATTTCTAGGTTGGTTCTCTCCTTGATTAGTTTCCATGGCTGAAGCTAAGTGAACACAATTCTAATTGTTAGATTGTTAGGCCAGAATTGGGTCAAGGAGCTACAAACACCAAAGTTCCTTTCTTATACTTGTTGACCATGGAGTCACTGATGGGAAAAACAGGTCTATTTATTCCTCCTTTTGTTATTCAGATATATGTAACAGAATAACAGAACAAAAGAATTGGAAGAAACCTTGGAGGTCTTCTAACAGAAGACCCTATACCAGGGATGTCAAAATCAATTTTATTGAGGGCCGCATCATGGTTATGTTTGACCTCGGGGGGGGGGGGGGCGTGGCCAGCTCAATGTCATGTGTTGGGGCACCTGTGTGGCCCAAGTGCTCTGCCAGTGAAAACAGGCTCCTGAGCTCTGTTTTTGACTGTGACACCCTCCTGCAACCCTCTGCCAGTGAAAACAGAGCTCCGGAAGGCCGCCTGTGGCCCTCCCGACCTCCATTTTCACTGGCAGAGTCACCAGAGGCTGACCCTTCACTGTTTCCATGGGCCAGATCTAAGCACCCCATGGGCCAATTCCGGACACCAGGCCTTGAGTTTGACACCCCTGCCCTATACCATTCCAGACAAATGGTTATCCAATCTCTTCTTGAAAACCTCCAGTGATGGAGCACCTACAGCTTTTGAAGGTAAGCTTCTCCATTGATTAACTGTTCTAACTGTCAGGAAAATTCTCCTTGTTTCTAGTTTGGTTCTCTCCTTATTTATTTATTTTATTTATTTTATTAGATTTCTAGACCGCCCTTCTCCTGAAGGACTCAGGGCGGTGTACAACCAAGATAAAAATAAACAATGTACAATTAAAAATAAATTAAAAAACTTATTATACAGTTTGGTCGATAGATTAAAATATATAAAAAAATCTAAAAAACCCCAATTTAAAACTTAAATAACATTTAAATTTAGAATCTAGACAATTTAAGAAAGCCCCGTGCGAACAAACAAATATGTTTTCAGTTCGCGGCGAAAGGTCCGAAGGTCAGATATTTGGCATAAACCCGGGGGAAGTTCATTCCAGAGAGTAGGAGCCCCCACAGAGAAGGATCTTCCCCTGGGGGCCGCCAGCCGACATTGTTTGGCGGACGGCACCCTGAAAAGTCCCTCTCTGTGTGAGCGTACGGGTCGGTGGAAGGCATGAGGTAACAGCTTGATTAGTTTTCATGGCTGAAGCTGAATGAACACAATCGGATAGTTTAACAATGCAGATTATGTATACACACATGCAATGTCACTCTTTTATGCACATTATATCTGATAACTGATCATAATCAGTTCCACTATGATAAATAAAAGCTGTTGCACACAGTCCACCCCCATTTAAAGCTAATTACCAATCATTCTTAGATTCAAAATGCTTTCCTACATCAATAATGGGTATCACTTAAAAGATATTCAGGAGAAGTGTGGCAGATAGCCAGACATGGGTGTTTTCCTGCAGCTTAGCAGTATAAAATACAGTATACATTGTCAGAATATATTTTCAAGGTCACTGGAAGTCAGATTCAATAGGAGCAAGTCAGAAGAGAGAATGACAGTTATCTGATCACTTCTCTTTCTTCTTTTTTGCAAGGTCAATAAATTGCCTTTCAGTTTAAAAAGTTACTAGTCACAAAGTAGTTTAAAGAAACAGATAATTTTGAAAAGAAAAGCTAAAGTCAGCTTACATCATCTAATAACAAAATCTACTAAGACTACACAGGAATCCCATTGAGACTTGTTTATGGTTTTCATAAAGATTCCTACAAGTATTTTATTTTATTTTTTTGCTTAGATTTTTTTCCCCATTAATTCCCAACCAATTTACTTTCTTCTTTAAAAAACATATGGACTTCTCAGGGGATCGAATTTTTAAATCAGAGATGTTATGCAAATATAGTTTACAATCACTAGATCCACATCAGTATTTAAAACTTCTTTTGAAATGTACTCAACATCCAAAACAAGCTAGAAGCTTCATATTTGTTTCTGGAAATGTTTATCCATAATTTCACATTTTCCAAAATAGAATTTAGAACAGAACAATGTCACAATAATTTTTTTTTGAAATGATGGACATGCTATCTCACCTAGCCAAGGGAAAAGTCTTTACCAAATTAGATCTCAGAGAAGCATATTACTGAGTATGCATCAGGGAGGGAGATGAATGGAAAACAGTGTTCAACTGCCCCCTAGGGAGCTTCCAATTCAAAGTGATGCCTTTCAGACTTCAAGGAGTCCCAGCAGTGTTTATGCAGTTAATCAACAGGGTGCTGCACGAGCATCTCTATAAGGGGGTCTGTCTACCTGAATGACATCCTCATCTACACTGAGATCATGAACAACCACATACCCGTAGTTCGCTGGGTACTGGAAAAATTTCTGGCAGCCAACCTGTACGTCAAGCTATCAAAATGTGAATTTCACTGCATATGGCTAGACTACCTGGGCCACCGATGTCAAATGAGGGTATAGAGATGGGCCCAGCCAAAATACAATCCATCCTAGGTTGGCAACCCCATCACACTCGCAGACAGTTACAAAGCTTCCTAGGGTTTGCAATCTTCTACAGACAATTCATCCCTTCCTTCAAAAAAATCACCAAACCCATGATGGACCTCTTAAAGACAGGGGGCCCAGGGACAAAACCCCACCTGGAACAACCTCTATAGTGGAACCTAACCTGCCAAGAGACATTTGAAACAATAAAAGAAACGTTTGCAAAGGAACTGGAGCTGAAGCATCCTGACCCCGAACAACACTTCATTATCCAAGAAGATGCCAGTGATGTGGCAATGGCAGCAGTGCTACTCTAAAGAAATAGCCAAAGAAACTTACAGCCCTGCGCCTTCACCTCCCGCAAGCTCACAGAGAGATGATGGGCCACATGGGAAAAAGGCTTTCATGTTGAGATGGGCACTGCTAACCTAGCAACATCTGCTGGAAGGGAGCCGGTTCAAAATCTGGACTGATCACAGAAATCTGGAGGACCACAGGACCCTGTGAAAATTATCAGCCAAACAAGTCTGTTGGGCTCAATACTTCAACCGTTTCAATTTCATGTTAAAGCACATCCCAGGGGGAAGAACTTTCTAGCTGATGCCCTCTCCTGCAGGCCCCAGTAAAAATGCAAGCGGGAGCAGGTAATGGACACTATCATTCCCCCCTACTCAAATAGCTGCCCAAATGACCACCTGATGACAATGCCACGACCAGCAAGACCAACCAGTGAGCAACCTAACCACACAAAACTCAAAATTGAACTGCTAGCAGACCCCTGGTTCCGAGACAATCAACACATCTTGACAAAAAGAGATGACCTAGCATGGAAGGGGATGAAACTCTTTGTCCCAAAATCCCTGTACACCCTAATTCTCCAGAGGAGCCACAATGTTAATTCAGTAGGCCACTTCAGGTTTCTAAAGATTTTATACTTAGCATGGAGGCAGTTCTGGTAGCCCGGCATGAAGAAGAATGTGCACAGTTATGTGAAAAGTTGCACCATCTGCGCCACAATAAAGAAATGACCAGAAAAAACTCCTGGGCTGCTGCAACCGGTAGCAGAACCAATGAGACCATGGGAGGAGATTGAAATGGACTTTATATGGATTTGCTGAAAAGTGGGGGGAAACACAGTGATCTGGACTGTAATAGACTTATTCTCCAAGCAGGCACACTTCATACCCTGCAGCGAACTACCCTTAGCCCACCAGCTGGCCAAACTGTTCCTGAAGCACATCTACCACCTGCATGGAGTACCACAGAGAATTATCTCAGACAGAGAGGTCCAGTTCATGGCTAAGTTCTGGAGGGAGTTCCTGCAGTCCATTGGATCATCCCAGGGCCTTAGCTCGGCCTTTCATACAAGCACCAATGGGGGGCTATATTTCCAGTCTGACTTAGACCATGGCAGGGTCCCTACAGGAGAGCCCTTTTAAGGATTATGTATGAATAGAAAAGCAACTAACTTATCTCTGTTCCTAAACGCTAAAGCTGGTGCACATAAAAAACAGAGCTCTGATCAACTATCACAGTTTGACAGTTCAGATCAACTATTTTGACACTTTTGCTATATTGTTGTCTGTGGACGCTCCCACTAAATGCAAGCATGGGATAAACTGAGCCTGGTTTGTTCTCAGTCTTTTAAGTGGCCACAAACTACTAGCAAAGGTTGCATTTGATCACAAGGCATTGAGAAATATTCCCCTTTTGCATTTGAGCATCCAAGAAGAGACAGGAAAGGAGAAAGGGAAAGAGGAAAGACAAGGAAAAAGAAGAAAAGAGGGGAAGAGAGCAAGGAGGAAAGGGGAATGAAGAGGGAAGGAAAAAGAAAAGGGAAAAAGGAAGGAAGGAAGGAAGGAAGGAAGGAAGGAAGGAAGGAAGGAAGGAAGGAAAGAAGGAAGGAAGGAGGGAGGGAGGGAGGGAGGGAGGGAGGGAGGGAAGGCAAGCTGCGCCACCATTCAGGGGTCCACCACGTGGCCTGAGAGGGACGGTGAGGCTCCTTTGGAGGACAAGGGTTTGACGCTCTTCCTGGTCTCGCCTTCCTCCACTGGAGACAATGTATCCCCCCAGCCCCATCCAGGCCACCACAGGCATTCCCTTACACGAGTGATGTCGAGCTGGCCATGCCCACCACAGGCCCCTAAGGTCAACCACAATCTTGATGCAGCCCTCAACAAAATCGAGTTTGACACCCCTGCTTTAAACTGTTCTGAGAATGCTGTAGAGCATTATGGAGCAGTATATAAGTCTTAAGAGCTATTGCTATTATGACCATTTTTCACACTTACGACCGTTGCAGCATCCTGATGGTCATGTGATCAAAATTCAGATGCCTGGTAACTGGCTCCTATTTATGACGGTTGCAGTGTCCTAAGGTCAAGTGATCCCCTTTAGTGACCTTTTGACAAGCAAAGTCAATGGGGAAGCTAGATTCACAGATTAACAACCATGTTACTAACTTAAGAACTGTAGTGATTCATTTAACAACCACGTCAAGAAAGGTCGTAAAATAGGACAAAACTCATTTAACTACTGTCTTCCTTAGCAATAGAAATTTTGGGTTCAATTGGGGTCATAAATTGAGGATTACCTGTGTAGCTTTTGGAAGATATTCCCCCCCCCCAAAACAATAGCTGTGTTTTAGGGATTGTAAATAGAAATGTGATAGTAGCTGCCTTATTCTTCCTGAAAGACCCAGAATTCAGTATTTGCATGACTGAACACTGTAACTCTAGTCTGGGCTGAGAGTTTTCTATCCTAACATTTAGCACAATTTGAAAGCTAGGGTATCCATTGGTGTACTGATACTCAATTCGGTTCAATAAATAGCATTGGCTTACTGCTTCATCTCTTTCTCCCCAAAATAGACATTTCCAGGATGTTAACTAACTAACTTTGATCATATTGATGTCTGTCAAAAAGACTGATTGCCATCTGCTGATTTGCAAGGATTTCTCTTCAAGTTAAGAACTGCAGGGATAACATTACCCAGAAACAGCGGCCTTCAATTACAGCAGGAAGGATACGATAAACTATCTTTACATAAATTGGAAAATGGGATGTGAAAGCTTGTTCAGTGGAAAAACAAAACTGTATTTATAGACTACTGCAAAACCATTAGTATAATAGCTTATATCACTAGTGAGAAATCTATGGGATAAAGAAGCTAAAGTCAAGATCATTACAGAATGATGGAATGAAAACAGACGCAGCATTCTCCATATGAGGTACTAATAAAAAACAGAAATGGGGTCAGAATGATTGAGACAGCTGAACCTTGTAAATTCAGTAACAGCTGACTTGAGCAGCATTTTCAAGGCTCATATACAGATCTCAATGCAGCTATCAATAAAGTAAAACTACACAAAAATATTATTTTAAGTTAAACATTTGTTTGGAAAAGTGTACTTTGAACTGGTACATTCAATACTTATCGGAGCACAAAACTAAAATCAAATGTTCCTCCATTTTCATTTTTCATATTATTTTGGTGCAAAGTACCTGATTTTCCCCCCTTTCATGGATTACTGCCTTGTGTGGTAACAGGGTTTGCATAGCTCAATGAAGCTATGAGCTATGCCATGCAGGGCCACCCAAGACAGACAGGTCATAGCAGAGAGCTCTGACAAAACGTGATCCACTGAAAAAAGAAATGGCAAACCACTCCAGTATCTTTGCCATAAAAACCCCATGGACAGTATCAAAGGCAAAAAGATAAGACGCTGGCGAGATGTAGCTGTAAAGACAACTCAAACAAGGCAAGCATTAATTCCTGGACCACATGCCAAGTGAAAAGCAGGGTGAGGCTTGGCCACCCTTGCAGAGAAAGGGTGCATCACAGTAGGACCAACGCCCATTCTCCTACAAGCTCCCAGGAGTGGCCAAGAATGGGACTTACCAAAGCCTCCCCCAATCATGGGTTTGTTTGTCCTTATCCTCTATCAGGACCGGTTTCAGGGCCTCCCCAAAAATGGTGTCTGCCTTATAAGGGTCCGAGGCCAGCCGCCATTTGGATTTGGCATCTGCTTGCCAATTGTGGAGCCAAAGCATCATCCTTGATGTTACGGAGGAGGCCAGTGCTCTAGAAGCATACTTAGCTGCAGATAAGGTTGCATCTGCGGAAAATTGTGTGGCGGCAATCAATTTATTTAGGTCCTGGTGGAGTCTGGTTTCACTGGGTGGAACCCTCTGTTGCATCTGTTGCAACCAGAGTAACGAAGTGTGATTAAAAAATGAGGCTGCAGATATATCCTTAATCGGCCGGGCTGAGGATTGGTGTACCTTGCGCAATGTCAACTCTGCTTTCTTATCTTCTGGCTTCAGTCCCTCCGCTATATCGCCTGATACTAATGAGGGAGAGACAAGCAATGCCAATGGCAAATCGACCTTGGGCAATTGCAGATGGTCCTCCAACGCTGGTGCTAGATGGTAAAAATGGTGGTCAAGGCCACTTAGAGTAGGGAAGGACCCTGGCTTTGCCCATTGTTGTTGTACCACATCAATGATCAATTGTGGAGCTGAAACATCCTCTTGCACAGTGGCCAGTTTGGAGAAAAGATGATCACGGGGACTTGTAGGTCCTGTGTGCTGAGTGAGAGGTCTAATCCCATCCCTGCAGTCACCTGAGCCTTGTGTAGAATCGATTTAAATATGGCAGGAGAAAAAAGGCCAGAGAAAGCCGGCACATTGGGTATTAACCCTTCATCCTCCAACCAATCTACTTCACCTTGACTCCCTTCTTGTATTAGTGAATCCTCTCCATCAGAAGATTCATCCTGGGATTGGGACTCCTGCCAATAGAACTGGTCCCTTGTTAAATGCTCTCCTTGAGGGAGACTAGTGGAATCCTCCACTGGAGGGGTTACAGGGTTAGAGATACTACACAATTTATCTTCAGTTGCTTGAGAGACTGTTTGCACAATGAGCAATTTAAAATCAGCAGGTAAATCAGAAATACAGTCCTCACCTTCCTCAAGCCAGCTGGTGTAAATATTGCTGAAACCTCCTTCCTAGAGGTGGAAGGTTGTGATGTAGCAGCAGTAGAAGCTGGCCAAAAAAACCTGCCACTTTGCAATTTCAAAAAATGCAACTTTTACAGAAACTGCTTGCAACCTCCTGTAGCCCAAAGGCCTCCTGCAATCAGTATGCCTAGCTGAGGCTAGGCAGAGACTTAAAACCTACCAGGCTAGCAGGGGCAAGTTGAATATCCCTTGCCTAAACTAGGTAGGGACTCCAATGGTGTCCACTGAGGCTATGGCTCCTGGGTATGCCCAGCAGCCACTGAGCAGGGACTCCACGCCTCTCCTGAGACTTCTGCCACTGAATATGCCTAGATGAAACAAGGCAGGGACTCGAGAGATTTGACTGGAAGCACTGCAATGAGACAGTCGGGGAATAGCGAGCTCTGATGAGTTTCATGAATTCCCTAGCTGACAAACCGATGCCGAGGGGTCTTCAGACCAGATCAGTCCTGTAGGGATGGGGAAGAAAGAGAGGGATCTTGGAAGACCAAGAGGAACCAGCAAGTTCCTCGGAAGTCAGAGAAAATGGGGGAGGTAGCCATAGTGGCCATCATTAAGTGGGCAACCAGACCAAGATTTTGAGCAGGAGTGGTAATTTGGACGGAATATTGAAGCTGGGTGAGTGAATACCAAGGTGAAATGTAAAATTTGTGACTACCGGTTCTGTGGGCATGGCTTGGTGGGGGGTGTAATGTGACTGAATGGGCATGGCCAACTTTTTTTTTTTTACTTTTAAAAGCATTTTTTCTACAGCCTCTTCGGCCGAAGAGGTTGTAAAAAAAATGCTTTTAAAAGCCTCTGATGATGAGGCAACTCAGCTGGGATCGCCAGAGGAGCCTTTTAAAAGCTTTTTTTACAACATTTTCGGCCAAACAGGTTGTAAAAAAAATGCAATCATCAAAGGCTTTTTAAAAAAAAACTTTTTAAAGCATTTTTTCTTTGGCTGAAAAAATGCTTTTAAAAGTTTTAAAAAAACCTCTGATGATTACACAGCTCTGCTGGGCGGGGGGGGGGCCAGAGATTTTTGCTACCAGTTCTCTGACCCACCCGCCACCATCGCTACCAGATCGGGTGATCCGGTCCAAACCAGGAGCATTTCACCACTGATGAATACCAATTCACAGGAAAATGAAATTAACTTTAATTTGGCAAAAGATGTCCTGGCAGTGAAATAGCGGCCATATTGAGTGGGGAACATGAATACAGCAGGAAAAAATAAAACAAAAATATTAAACCCTAAAGCCCAAAAGGGAATTTGGTTTTTTGGAATATAATTTGTGGAGATACCCAAAACAGAAGAAGGGTGGGAAAAAAACCCAAAACAGATTTGGAGAGACTTGAGAACTTTCAAAATGTCTTTTTGTCTATAAAAGAAAGAATCGGGGGAACTATAATTAAAAGCCTAGTGAAATCTCTTTTTACTTCCCCCTTTTCCTTTCAAATTGGATTTGGATTGGACTTTAAAATAAATAGATTTGGACACGGACTTTAAATTGAATTTTTTTGGGGGGGAAAAGTAGTAGTAAAATGTGGTTTTTTAAAACAAAAAACAAAATGGATACTTTTGCAGCTTGTTGATTGGAATTGTAGATTGGAGAGAGACACCCTCAGTGCGAGGAAAAAACTAGAACGACTAACTTTTGTTTTGGAAAAAGCTTTTTTTTAACGTAATAAGACTGGTGGGAACTTTGGGGAAGGATTTGTGTGCCTAAAAGCTGTTTGACTTTGATGATCAAGGAAGGTGAAATACAACCCAGAAAATACAGAATGACGCAGGAAATAATTGAAATGATGAAAAGGATGCATATGTCTTTAAAATGGGAAATAAAGGAAATAATCACAAGCTCTTCTGGAAAACTGAAATCGGATGAACTAGGAACTGTGTTGGAATATACCCAAAAAGACATGGAAACTAGGAAGAAGAAATAAGAGTATTATTGAAGACAAAGGAAAAAATACTAATTGTGAAAAATTAAATGATTGTGTGGGGAGTAATGATGAAAAAATTAATGATGATAAAAATAAAAAGTTTGGAAAGAGACAAAGGGGGAAAGAAGGGGGAAGAGAAAAAACACAATAAACTTAAATGATTACACTGGGATTAACAGTGGCAAAAGAAGAATGATTAAAAGGGGAATAAGGAGAGCAGATGGAAACTGTGCAAATTAGGAGAACAGACAAAAAGAGAGAGGGCAAAAAGAGACAAGGAGGAAAAAAGTGGGGGGTGGGGAGAAAAAATACAAAGTTAAGGACCACTTTGGGAGTAATACTGAGACTATAAGAACAGGGGAAGGGGAAAGGGAAAAGAGGAGAGTGGATAGAAATACAGGGCAAATAAAGAGAGTAAAGAATTTTAAGAGAAAAAAGAAAAAAAAGAGAAAGAGAGAAAAGAAGAAAAAAATAGCTGACAATATATTTAATGGTTTAAATATTAATAATGGAACTTGAAAATATAAAAAGTCTTTAATTGTAATTATGGAATTCACTTAAAGCATTGGAAATGATATTATGTTATGAAGATTAACTAAGTATTTTTTCTTTCTCAAGAGTTATAAATTTATAAACAGTTTATTATATGAATTGTTTTGAATTGTAAATATATGAATAATTTTAATATTTGATAAGTAGCACATATAAAATTTTATAAATACCAGCTTTGATAACGATTGATTTGGAAATAAAGGGTTTAATTTAGAGGGAGTAATGAGAAGGGGGGGAAGAGGGAAGTTGATAAATGATTAGAATTCAGGGCGAAGGGTAAGATTAGATATACAACATAAGGGAAAAAAAAACAAAAATGAGAGAGAAAAGGAAAAAATATATTAATGTAAACATATAAAATGTGTTGGAAGAAAACTAAAAGTTGTATAAATCTGAAACCTGGCCAATATTCTGTTCAGAAAAAATGTATTGTATGTTTGTGTGTGTGTTAAAAAAAATAAAAAACTTTTTACAAAAAAAAAAAAGAAACTAGGCAGGGACTCCTTCTCGCTCCGGTGAGGAAAATAGGCCCGTAACGACTCACCCAGCTCCACTGTCCAATCTATGGGTCCAAGGCAAGCAATCCTGTCAAATTCAGGATCCTGGGGCCTTTGGTACAAGTGGGCCTAGCCAAAGCTAGGCAGGGACTCTGATCACACTGCTGAGATCAAATATGGGGCCTCCAATGGCTCACACGGCCCAGCTGACTAAACAAAGAGAGCCAATGGTCCCACCGACTCCCTGGCCATCTCTCTCACTGCCACTTCAATCCTGGCCTAAAGGAAGAAAACCCGACGATCCCACCGGTTTCCTGCTGAAAGCGATTGGCCGCTGGCAACTGTGAGCCCACAATTGCTCAGCCCTTGTTTTAAAACACCGATTGTAGCCACTGCTACAAAAGCCAGCCACCGCCTTCAATAGTCAAATCACATAAGAAAATAGAAAGATATAGAAAGAAATAGAAATCTCATGATCCTGAAGTCCTGAAGTGGCCAGGAATGCTTTGAAACATCTCATTCAGGTTAAGAACGAACCGAAACTGGGGCAGGAAGGTGGAGGAAGGAGGCACCGCTCAAAGAAACAGACAGCCTCAACAGGAAACAGACGATTCAACCTATTCTTGGCCACTCTTGGGAGCTTGCAGGAGAATGACCAGTTCTATGAAGCCCTACAGCACCTTACAGAATTAACACCCAAAAATGATGTCCTTATCATCATGGGGAATTGGAATGCTAAAGTAGGAAGCCAAAAGATAACCGGAATAACAGGCAAGTTTGGCCTTGGAGTACAAAATGAAGCAGGGCATAGGGTGATAGAATTCTGTCAAGATGGTCATAGCAAACACTCTTTTCCAATAACCCAAGAGACGATTCTACACATGGAGATCACCAGATGGTAAACACAGAAACCAGATTGACTATGTGCTCTGTAGCCAAAGATGGAGACGCTTTACACAGTCAGTAAAAATAAGACCAGGAGTGACTGTGGCCTTAGGAAATCTGAGCAACAACAAAGCTAGTGGAGGAGACAGTATTCCAGCTGAGCTATTCAAAATCTTAAAAGATGATGCAGTAAAAGTGCTTCACTCAATTTGTCAGCAAATTTGGAAAACTGAGCAGTGGATTGGAAAAGGTCAGTTTACATTCCAATTCCAAAGAAAGGCAATGCCAAAGAATGTTCAAACGAGCACACCATTGCACTTATTTCATATGCTAGTAAGGTTATGCTTAAACTCCTACAAGCTAGGCTCCAGCAGTATGGGGATCGAGAACTGCCAGACGTACAGGCAGGATTTCAAAGAGGCAGAGGAACTAGAGATCAAATTGCCAACATATGCTAGATCATGGAGAAAGCTAGGGAGTTACAGAAAAACATCTACTTCTGCTTCATTGACTATGCTAAAGCCTTTGATTGTGTGGATCACAACAAATTGTGGCAAGTTCTTAAAGAGATGGGAGTACCAGACCATCTTATTTGTCTCTTGAGAAACCTATATGCGGGTCAAGTAGCAACATTGAGAACGGGACACGGAACCACTGATTGATTCAAAATTGGGAAAGGTGTCTGGCAAGGCTGTATACTGTTGCTCTGCCTTTCTCATGATGCAGAGCCCATCATGAGAAAGGTGGAGCTAGATGAATCAAAAGTTGAAGTTAAGATTGCTGGGAAAAATATCAACAACCTCAGATATGCAGATGATATCACTCTAATGGCAGAAAGTGAAGAGAAACTAAAGAGCCTCTTGATGCAGGTGAAGAAGGAGAGTACAAAAATTGGCTTGAAACTCAACATTAAGAAAACTAAAATCATGGCATCCGGCCCTCTCGAATCCTGTCAGATAGATGGGGAAGAAATGGAGATAGTGACAGATTTTATTTTCCTGGGCTCCAAGATCACCACAGATGGGGACTGCAGCCAAGAAATTAAAAGACGCTTGCTCCTGGGGAGGAAAGCTATGGCAAATCTAGACAACCTACTAAAAAGCAGAGACACCACCCTGCCAACAAAAGTGTGTTTAGTCAAGGCTATGGTGTTCCCAGTTTGGGAATGCTACAACAGTCATAAGTGTGAAAAACAGTCCTAAGTCACTTTTTTCAGTGCCATTGTAACTTTGAATAACAATAGCACTTAGACTTCATAATGCTTTACAGTCCTCTCCTAGCAGTTTACAAAGTCAGCATTTTGCCCCCAACAATCTGGGTCCTCTGTTTACCCACCTTAGAAGGATGGAAGGCTGAGTCAACCTTAAGTCTGTCAGAATCAAACAGAATTAACCTGCAATACTGCATTCTAACCACTGCGCCACTAAACTCTTGGCCACTAAACAAATGGTTGTAAGTCAAGAGCTCAGAAAATCAAGGGAGCTTCCATGGAGATTTCTCTTCATACAACAATTGTGAGATAGGTTGGTGTGGAAGAGAGTGACTGGCCCTAAACATGCACTGAGTTCCTACTACTTCAGCTTCCCAAGACTTAGTCCATCACATTAACCACTAATGCCACATTGGCTTGGTTTCTATATGAAAATTTCAGAAAATTTGTATATAACTGAGGGAATATTGTTGATATTTCACAACCAATAGTGATATTACCCACACAGTGAAATGTGTTGTATTTCACAAAAACATTTTTCCAACCCCATTGAAGAGTTGCAAAGTTTCAGACTCTCTTTCAGAAAGACAACTTTTATTATGAAAAATATTGAAGGTGTGTAGGAGCTAAGCAGCCTGCCGCAATCTGGCATCCTTTAGAAATCTAAGGGTCAACTCCACTCAGTGTGACCCATGTCTAATTGTAGATTATGAGAGTTGACATCCAACCCAATTGAAAGCCCACATTTCGGACTGCAGAAACTCCATGAAGACTGTAAGACTAAAATAAGGATTTTAAAAAATAGTGTAGGCAGATTGAAGTGGGTCAACTAAATTGTTCTCTCACAATGCTCTGGAATAAAACTTATCCAGGGGAGTTAAGTGATACCTAGAACATGAAACAAATGGGGGTTGCTTTTATTGTAGCCATAGGTAGTAATGAAGAGAGTAAGAGAGGGAAATTATAGGAAAGAAGGTGTTAGACTAGAGTGATGGAAATGCTAAGTCCACTGTTTCTTATTGCCCATTGTTTGGCTTTCATCTCATACAATTTGGATTACTTGATCTCTAAAAGATGTCATTGCCACCCGCCCCATTAAACAGAATAACAGAGTTGGAAAGGTCTTCTACTCCAACCCTCTGCTCAAGCAGGAAATCCTATACCATTTCAGACAAGTGGCTTTCCAGTCTCTTCTTAAAAGCCTCCAGTGATTTTTACTCCAAAGTTATTTTTGAGCTTGCCAAAATCATGTAAACAGCAACTGTTTTTATATATTGTGAGCCTCTATGTTAAAAGAAAATCTGTTTTCCAGAACAAAATTAATATATTAATTTTGACCAAAATGAATCATTTCAGCAGAAAACCACTTCTTAAAGCCCATTGTATAGCAAGCTTAACACCCCATCTCCAACAATTAGCGGAGTCTATTTCTTCCTGAAAAGATGCACAGATGTCTAATAGATATGAAATAATTTTAGGAGTGATTGTTGAATCACAAATCCACAGAAGTGTGACATGTATGATGAATGTAAGGCCCAAATATTCTTATATTAATAATCACATACAGGATATTACAATTCCACAACTCCCTACATTTTCAACACCTAGTTTGATAAAGTCTAGTAACCATTGATAATAATAGTTATGTGCTTATTCTTTTGCAAACTGCATATTGAATCCTATAGTTTAAAGAAATATTTAGGATTGCCAGCCCATGACTAAATGTCAAAAGACTGTTTAACCTAAACGTGTGTGTTTAGCAAACAACTGTAGGAGGATTGGCAGAACTGACAGCAGAGTTAAAAGTGGGCTCAGCCTAGAATCCCTACATAGCCAGAGATTTAGCAAACTAAGTCCAACCTTCCTTGAATTCCTTGAATTCTGTTGACCCTTATCTAACTCCAAGCAGATACTAACTGTTAGTTGAGAATATTCATGAATTGCAATAAATAAGTGTTATTAGGGTTAGGGTTCACCTGATCTTTTGTGCTTCCCAACAATATTTATATGTCAACTCAAAAAAACCTATAATCATCCAGTTCTTGTAAATGATCTATAATCTATGGTGTTTATTGTTAATAAGCAATGGGCAGCATTTTGATTGCTGGAGGGCTCATTGAATATTTGGCAAAAAGCAAGAGGAGATAACAGTATGACAGAAGCTAGAATATTGTTTCTTTTTTCCCTTGTGATTGGAGAAAATAGTTTTTAGGGAGTAGGTGTTTCTCTTAATCATACATCTTAGGTTCAATTTGTTTGTTTTTTCCCTTAGAATGCCAGGAAACCATACTGCTGATAAGAACTCTTCAACCTTTTGGCCTTTGGCAGCTCATTCTTTCCTAAAATATTCTGCTGAACCTTCTGCTGAACCTTTAGAAGTAGCACCTTTATATCTTCTGATGTAGTGACTAGAACTGCACACAATATTCAAAATGCAGTTGCACCATTGATTTATGTAACAGCATTATGATATTGGCATCTCTATTTTCAATACCATTTCTTATTATCCCTAACATGCTGTTGGCTTTTTCTTTGGTGGATGCACACTCTGTCAACTCCTTCATTGGATTGTTTATTCCCAGATCTCTTTCCTCATCGGTCAATGCTAGCTCTGATCTCATTAGTTTGAGTAGCTAGGATTTTTGGCATCACACATGTCATTTTGCAGCCGGTCATATTGAATGACATCTGCCATTTAGATTCCTGTTCCCCTGATGTGCAGGGATATCTTTATCTTTTCACAGTCTCTTATTGTTTTGCCTTCAAGCTGTAGTCTTTATACTGTAAAGAGAAAAATCTTACTATCCATTAGTCTCAAAATAATGGTGTTTACCAAAAGATAAAACAACTGCAGCCTTTGCTGGAAAATAAATATCAATTTTATGGAATAAACCAAAGCCTCAAATACCCAGGTATTATCTTCAGATTGTCTGCATTCTGGAGAGAGCAAAGAAAAGCTATCACTGACCAGGCTCACAAGGTTGCTAATACATTTCTTTATTTTACAGGCAGCAAAAGGGATAATTATATCCTCATGACTATTACCATCTATAACCTCTTGCTTTACATGACACAGATTTATAGTTATCCAGATTTAAGATCTCTTGAAACCATCCCTATCCACATGTTTAATATTTACTTTCCAAACTCATCTGTGTGTATCCAGTTGTTTGCTACATTTGGAATCTGGGTTAGTAGCTTTTCTTGTGGTGATATGGGACTTCATTACCTTATAATCTGCTTTATTCTAGATTTCTCACTTTTTGCATATAGTTATGAGCCAGTTTAGAAGAAAGGAATTAAATACTTTGGAAGTATTAATATTTTATTAATTTAATACTTGGTTTCACTGAAGGTGGAAAGAGGTAATTGGAATTAAAACAACATTCCCCTGATCTCAATCTTTAAAATCAATGGCAGGGGTAGTCAACCTTTTTATACCTACCGCCCACTTTTGTATCTCTGTTAGTAGTAAAATTTTCTAACCGCCCAGCAGTTCCACAATAATGTGCCGTGTATCATCGTCTGCACATGCCTCTCGAGTATCATGGATTGGGTTTGGGGGGGCACCGGCTACCAGCTCTGCTTGTCTGTTACAGCTGGGTGGTGTGGGGGGAGATGCACAAGCTATTGTGGGATGAGGCTGTTTTGTTTGCGGCCATTTAGCTTCACTTACGTAACGTGAACTAAACTTATGTGCGGGCGATACAAATAGTATATTTTCAGAAATTTAAATTTTTACAGGGAATTTTATGAAAATCTAATGAAAATGTTTTTAAATAATGCTATGAAAATTTTTTAAAAAGTCAATTAAATTTAAAAAAAGGAAAGTGCTTCAGCATCGGACAAAACCCCTACCGCCCACCATGAAAGCTGGAACGCCCACTAGTGGGTGGTAGGGACCAGGTTGACTACCACTGATCAATGGGATTCTACCCCCTTTCTTTTTTTTTTTTTTTTTCATAAAAAGTTTTATTTTTACAATCATATCAAATAATTCATCCAATGTACAGTTATATACAATTAGTCGGGCTTGCCCAGTCACCACCCCCCTTTTTAACACTCTTCCCTCTTCTACCTTCTTTTACTTTCCAAACCTTCCTCTCCTTCTCTTATCTACATCCGCTCCTCCCTCCACCCTACACCTTCCTTCTCCCTCTACTATCCCTCTTCCTTCCTCTTCTCCTCTTTCCTACCTCCTACTCTCTTTTCTCCTCCTCACCGTTCTAAAATGGTAACTATGCAGACCCGATCCTACATTAATTATATTTCTTCAATAATCCCTGTACATTAACCATCACTCCATCTCTACCAACCCCCAATTCCCTCCCCTTACCCCCACCCCCATCCCGACTTCCCAGAACAAAATGCAGGGTATCAAAACTAACAATCATAATCCAAAATAATTCCTAAATTATAATCTCTAGTCACACCACACTTAGTCACACTCTCAATTCCCTCTCCTTCAAAATATATCTAATACAAAATATTTCCTAAATTTACTCATATGCTATTCAATATTTTTTTATCTGATACTTATTTTAAATATAATCAATCCACATTTTCCATTCTAGAATATATTTTTCTAGTGTATAGTCTTTCAAGTAAGCGGAGATTTTGTCATCTCTGCCAGATTTGATACTTTGAGTGTCCATTCTTCGATTGTAGGTAATTCTTCTTTCTTCCAATACTGAGCAATCAAAAGTCTTGCGACTGTTATTAAGTTCAAAATCAATTTAGTCTCTATAGCTGTGTAGTCCATAATTATTCCTAGTAGAAAGAACTGCGGAGTAAACTTAATCTTCTTTTTCAAAATATTCTGCATGATCCACCATACTTTAATCCAAAATGCTTTAACTTTTTTACAAGTCCACCATATATGGTAATAAGTAGCATCTTCACAATCGCATCTCCAACATTTAGCAAGATCTAATATGTGTTTCTTGTAAACAGGTAATGTCATTTTTAAATTGTTTCAAATAATGAAATACTTTCCTTCTCTTCTACGGTCAGGCCATTAACATTCCAAGATAGGAAACTTTTGGAACACCAGCCGCAGATCACATTTTACTTTAGGCCTTGCTCCTCCCACTGTTTCCGTTGTAGTAGTTGCCAGTTGTTGTTGTGCCTTCATCTCTTGTTCCTTGCGTTTAGCAGCAGCTCTTGTCAACCTTTGTTCTTTTGAATCTAAACCCGTCGTAGGTATTTCCAACACTTGTAATAAATCTTCTTCCATCACAATCTGTTCTTGTACCTGCTTCACTTCTCTTTCCTTCACTTCAGCCTCCCTTCCTCTAGCTTCCAATGGGGGAAGACTTCCAACTTTTAATACCTCAACATAAAATTCTCTTGCTTTTCCAACCGTATTGAAACGATTCATTGAAAGTTCATTCACCAGGAAAGCAAATTCCTTCCTAGCCCTTAACATTTTTGGTGGAATTTCCTTTAATATCAAAATATCTTGACCAGCAATCTGAATCTTCTCCCCCTTATATGAAGCTTGCAAAATCTGATTTCTCACTGTTCTGTTTGTAAAATAAATAACAACATCCCTTGGCAACTTTTTTTGCCTTGCTATCCAAGAATTCACACGATATATTTTATCAATTTGATAAGCCACATCTGCTGGACGAGCTGCTAATATCTCAGCAAATACTTCAGAAAAAATTTCCCTTAAATTCTCTTCCTTATTTTCTTTCAAACCTCGAATTCTAAGAGCAAATTCCATATTTCTATATTGTATCAAAACTATTTCATCCTCTGTTTTTTCCATTTTACTTTGAGATTCATCCATTTTATTTTCTAATTTTAAATTATGTTGCTTAATTTCTTCAACCTCCTCCTCCAATAAAATCACATTCGTTGCCAAACTTCGTACTGCCATTACAAATCCTTCTTTAACTTCTTTATTTCCCACTTGAATTTCTGATATCTGCTCTTTCATTTCAGACATCTCATCAGTTATTACTTTAAATTTTTCTTCTATAAAGCCTTTTAAGTTCTCTTGTAACGCCTCTAAATTCAATGTTCTAGTCTCTGCTGTATGAGCTGGAGAGGCACCAGCTGATAAAGTTCCAGAGCTCTTTGTTACAGTAGACTTTAATTGTTTGGCTGCCATCTTTTATAAAATTATATATTTATTTATTTCCAACTTAATATTCACTTTAAATCTTCTTAACCTCTAAAAAACACAGTCTTTTAAAGCAGTATTTAAAAATCTCCCCTAGATTCTATCAGCAGGCAGCAAAGAGTTAAAGAGTAAAAGCAGCAAGTAACATGCAAATTACCAACTGCAGACGGAATGCTGAAAGTATCGCTTTCGCTTTCCACTTGTTAACTTGTTAACAATTCGCCTCCATTTTTTTACTGTTTTCAAGCTTGTTACAAAGTATCGGGGAATCGGCTTGGCTACTTGCATAAAGTTCTCCCACTTTCGTTCTGTTCGGTATAATCCTTTATTGTCCAAAATAAATCTCGGCGTTTGGTCGTGGTGATTGGTTCCGCCAAAGCAGAAGAATCCTCGGATCTGGAGCATTTCGGGTTACTGGAGGGAACTTAACCCTTCAAACCCCTTTTTTCTCAGGGGCTTTAGGGAAATTCAACCTCTGCCCTCAGCTCACCACCTTCTCCTTCTCCTGAAGAGGGGGTTTTCCGAACCGCTGGACAGCAGATTTAAGCTGTCCTAGCGATTCCACATAATCCAGAGGTTGGTGATCGTAAAGATCACCGCCATCACCTACGGTGCCAAACCGGAAGTCCGGATTCTACCCCCTTTCTTTATGACTGGGGCCAGAGAAGAAGCCTCTTCACTTGAGCTATTTAACTACCATTTTGTGCTACCTGCCCCAGAAAGGTGCTTTATAAGTTCCTTTGAACTCTGGTGCTGGAGAAGACTCCTGAGAGTCCCTTGGACTGCAAGGCGAACAAACCTAGAGGAGATCAACCCTGACTGCTCTTTAGAAGGCCAGATCCTGAAGATGAAACTGAAATACTTTGGCCACCTAATGAGAAAGAAGGACTCACTGGAGAAGAGCCTAATGCTGGGAAATATTGAGAGCAAAAGAAGAACAGGACGACAGAGAATGAGGTGGCTGGATGGAGTCACTGAAGCAGTAGTGTTTAAATGGACTCCAGAGGATGGTAGAGGACAGGAAGGCCTGGAGGAATGTTGTCCATGGGGTCGCGATGGGTCGGACACGACTTCGCAACTAACAACAACAAAGTTCCTTTATTGATTTAAAGGAAGATTTTGACTCAATACTCAGGCTTTGGGCAAAGTTGGATGCCTCCTTTATCCAGAAACCTTCTATTTTGGGTCATGAAGCTCAATTGAAATTAATGCAAGTCAGAGGTTCTCTGGAATATCTTTCTATATCAATCCCCCCCCACAAAAAGGGTGAAGCAAGACAGTATCCCATTCTTAAGAGATGAAGAGTTTAGAATCCACAGTTCCCAAGATGCATACTTGTGATTCCATGACAAAGTTTGACCAATTCAGCAAAGTTTCATTTCTGCGACGGCGGCGGCAACAGGATCCTACCATCCTGCGTCAATATTGTCATCTAATAGCATCGCTTTTGCCGGAAGAGCTTTGAACCCCATTTACTGTCCGTGTTCTGTTTCCCTTCCCCCAATACTCCCAGCAAAGAGTCCGTCAGAGGCCTTCCTTTTTTTTCCCTTTTATTTACATAGATACATGTCCTGGCCACGTCTACCCACGGGCCTGCCAAGTTTCTGGAGATAACGAGGAAATTATAGATAAGGCCAGAATTACTCACGAATATATTCTTCCCTCCATGAATTAGCTTGCGCCAAATTCATTGCTTTGTCCGAGACAAAAAACCAGGAAGTCCCGCCTCCTATTTATAGTCTCTGCAGATGTCACTGCATGACAATTATGACTTGGCTTTGTCCCAACTCTTCCGCTGCTGCGCACGTCGATCAAGCCTTCGTAATCTTGCGTCCCTCCAAAACTGTTCTTGGGGCGTTGCCAAATCAGAAGAAGGCCCGGGAGAATCAGGCCTTGCCGGCCCCTCCCTTTGAGTGGGTGCCAGGGAGGGAGAGGGCTCAAGAGAAGCAGGGCTTGCCAGGTCTTCTCCCTCATTTTCTGAATCATCCGAGTCCAGGAGTCTGGGTCCAGGAACCTGGGTCACAACAGTCCGGAACGTTGGCCATGACCATCTGACAGGCCAGATCAAGACTTTTACCATCTGCCATCCTCTATAAACTCCGAAATGTACTCGCGATCGCAGCTTCTTGACCTGCGAGGTTCCCCCCTCTCGTGGGCATGGCCCTCCACTCTATCGAGGGCCCACCTTGATGACGGATTTTGGAATCCCGAGAGGTGGCACGCTTCTAAGAGGAGGCTTAGGAGCTTTTTAAATTCATGTTTTAGTAAATTTTTAAATAATTTTAGGGGGAGGGATGGGATGGTGAAGATAGGTTTAGGGGGACACCTATCGGGGCCATTGCTAGATCCTGTCTCAGCTCACAGCATAAACATTGTCGATTCGGAGGTGGAAGAAGAGGCTAGAGCTCAAGGTCATGAGGGCGGTCTTATTTGCACAGTAAGTGGGAGGGGCAGGTATGGCGGATGCGGGAGCCCACATCAGGTTCAGGGAGTGCGCACTCGCTATTTACAAGTGATTGCGCACTCCGGTCCCCTGGCAGTTTCCCGTTTCCCGAGTGGCTTAAATCCCCAGAGGCTGGACCTTCGTCTGATGTTATGCAATGCCAGGTCCGTTGTAAATAAAGCCCCCCTCATCTCTGATCTTATACAGGAGGGAGGCGCGGACCTGATAGGCATTTCGGAGACCTGGTTGGGCACTGAAGGGGGGGGGTCCCCTGGTAGATATGTGCCCACTGGGTTTCCATGCATTCCATCGGGCGAGGGCCCAGGGTAGGGGTGGGGGGTGGCAGTTATTATTAACGAGAGTCTAGAACCGAGGGAGACCACTGTGCCACAGATAGCCGGATGTGAGTCTCTCCTTGCGAAGTGGGGCCGGGGGATGCAGGTGGGTTTACTGATCACGTACCTGACTCCTTGCTGCATGACAGAAGCCCTGCCCGAGCTACTGGATGTGATTGCCAGGATGGTGGTGGAGAGCCCCAGGCTTATGGTCATGGGGGATTTCAATCTGCCGTCAGCGGGGCTAGCATCCATGTCAGCTCAGGAGTTCATGGCTTCCATGACGGCCTTGGAACTGACCCAGTTAGTGAACGGTCCCACTCACATCGGGAGAAACACTCTGGACTTCATTTTTGTCTCTGGACAGTGGCTGAATGATCTGGAGTTAGGGGAGTTAGTTACCAGACCCCTGTCATGGTCAGATCATTCGCTCCTTCAGCTGGACTTTCAAACCGCCGACCCCCGCCGCAGAGAGATGGAACCGATTCGTTGGTTCTGTCCCAGGCGCCTGATGGATCCTGAGAGGTTTCAGATGGAGCTTGGGCCATTCCCTGAGGATTTGGCCCACGACTCGGCTGGGGATCTAGTCGCCGCCTTGGATCGTGTGGCGGCTGGGGATCTAGATCGAGTTGTGCCTTTGCGGCCTCTGACTTGGTGCCGATCTCAATTAGCCCCTTGGTACTCCGAGGGGCTGAGGGAGATGAAGCGCCGGAGAAGATGCCTAGAGAGTATCTGGAGGTCCAGCCGCTCCGAATCTAACCGGACACTAGTTAGGTCTTACATTCGGACCTATCTAGTGGCGATGAAGGTGGCAAAACAGGAATATTTTCCACTCTCATTGCATCAGCAGATAACCGCCCAGCCACCCTGTTTAGGGTGACCCGCTCGCTCCTTCACCAGGGAGCGGTGGAGGATCCCTTACAGGGTTGAGCTGAGGAGTTTGGACAGTATCTGTTTGATAAAATCGCTCAGATTCGGGAAGGGTTGGACACAGATTGGGTAGATCTGGGTGGGGTGGGAGAGGCAGGTCTTGGGGTTACTATCTAGGAGGAGTTTGATTCTGTGGCTCCAGAGGACGTGGACAGGATACTGGGGGGACTGAATGCGACCACATGTTTACTGGACCCGTGTCCCTCCTAGCTGGTACTGGCCACCTGGGAGGTGACATGAGGCTGGCTCCAGGGAATTGTGAATGCTTCTTTGATGGAGGGTGTCTTCCCTATTGCCTTGAAAGAGGCGGTGGTGCGGCCCCTCCTCAAGAAGCCTTCCCTGGATCCAGCTATTTTAGCAAATTACCGTCCTGTCTCCAACCTTCGTTTTGTGGCGATGCTTGTAGAGAGTGTGGTTGCACGACAGTTGCCCCAGTACCCGGATGAAACCATCTATCTAGATCCGTTCCAGTCCGGTTTCCAGCCTGGTTGCAGCACAGAAACAGCCTTGGTCGCGTTGGTTGATGATCTCTGGAGGGCTCGGGACAGAGGTAGTTCCTCTGTCCTGGTCCTATTAGATCTCTCAGCGGCTTTCGATACCATCGACCATGGTATCCTGCTGCACCGGCTCAGGGGACTTGGAGTGGGAGGCACCGTTCATCGGTGGTTCTCCTCCTACCTCTCCGACCAGTCGCAGACGGTGTTGACAGGAGGGCAGAGATTGGCCCCGAGACGCCTCTTATGTGGGGTGCCACAAGGGTCGGTTCTCTCGCCTCTTCTGTTCAACATCTACATGAAGCCGCTGGGTGAGATCATCCGTGAAATCATCCGTGGTTTTGGGATGAGTTGTCATCTATATGCTGACGATACTCAGCTGTATATCTCCACCCCTAACCACCCCAACGAGGCTGTTGAAGTGATGTGCCAGTGCCTGGAGGCCGTACAGGTCTGGATGGGGAGAAACAGACTCAGACTCAATCCCACCAAGACCGAGTGGCTGTGGATGCCGGCGGCCCGGTATAGTCAGCTAATTCCATCACTGATCGTCGGGGGCAATTTGTTGGCCCCCACGGAAAGGGCTCACAATGTGGGCGTCCTCCTGGATGCACGGCTGTCTTTAGAAAAACATATGACGGCCGTCACCAGGGGAGCTTTTTATCAGGTTCGCCTGATACGCCAGTTGCGCCCCTTTCTGAATCGGGCTTCCTTATGCACAGTCTCTCATGCCCTTGTTACATCCCGCCTGGACTACTGCAATGCTCTCTACATGGGGCTCCCCTTGAAGGGTACCCGGAGGCTTCAACTGGTCCAGAATGCGGCTGCGCGGGTGATAGAGGGAGCACCTCATGGCTCCCGTGTGACACCTCTCCTGCGCAGTCTGCACTGGCTCCCAGTGATCTTCTGGGTCCAATTCAAGGTGCTTGTTATCACCTTCAAAGTGCTCCATGGCTTAGGACCGGGGTATTTATGGGACCGCCTACTGCCACCAGAGCCTCACACCGACCAGTGCATTCTCACAGAGAGGGCCTCCTCTGGATACCGTCAGCCAAACAATGTTGGCTGGCAACCTCCAGGGTGAGGGCCTTCTCTGTGGGGGCTCCCGCCCTCTGGAACAAGCTGCCTCCGGGGCTTCGTCAACTCCCCGACCTCCGGACCTTCCGCCGCGAGCTGAAGACACTGTTGTTTGAAGTGCAGGACTAGCTTGAACATAGTTTTAAACCAGGGTTTTAAATTAGGGGTTTTAATCGGGATTTTAATTGTATTTAAAAATTTTAGGCCATTAATTGAATCAGTTTTTTATGTAGTTTTTTAAATTTGTATTATATTTATTTGTCTTTTACTGGCTGTGAACCGCCCTGAGTCCTTTGGGAGAAGGGCGGTATACAAATATAATAAATAAATAAATAAATAAATAAATAAGTTTGACCCATTTGTGAATTTTAATATTGCTTATTTTTTATACTGTACATGTATATGGCAGTTTAGGAACTGGGAGGTTATGAGTTCTATTCTTACCTTAGGCACAGAAGTTAGCTGGATGACTTTGGGACAGCTGTCTCTCAGACCTAGAAAGCAGGTCTGGTGGCAAACCAGTTCTGAAACTCTTGTCAAAGAAATTGCAGGGACTTACAAAAAAATGACTTGATGGTACACACAAATACACACGAACATCAATAAAGTATACCTCCAGTCATGGACTTAGAGGTGATCTAATGCATCCCAGTAGGGTTATTCAAAACATTTGTACTCAAAACATCTCAAATTTGAAACACCACCCACTCTACCCTTTGGAAGAATGTAAAAACAATGTCAGTCCTGGAGGCCATCTTTTTCTTTGGATCTTCAGGGCTGCCACACTTGGTGGATAGGCATGCTGTTGGAACTTGAAGGAGGATTGGATGGCAACAGGATGACATGTATAGCCATAACAACATTCTTTTACTGGGAGGCAAGGATGTTCAGCCGGCACCTGGAGAGGCGTGACTGGGAAACAACTCCAGTTAGAATGGTGACCTGATTAGGGTGGGTGCAGTACCAGTGGATGCCAGACCTAGTCCCACAGCCTGTACCAGCCCTGCAGCCAGCACTGCCAGACATCCCTCCCCCACAATTCAGAGCAATGTTTGATGAAACCCCGGGGAAACTGGCCTATTTACTGAACCAGATTTGGTCCCACATTGACAATTATGGGGACCAGTACCAAACTGATCAGGACATAGTGATGGTAATTGCTGACAACATGATGGAAGGAGAAGCAGCAGAGTGGATAGCTCAGCTACCTGACAAAGGGCCCCCAGAGCTAGAAGATACTGATTAATTCTTGCAACTCCTCCTGGCCCAATTTGAGGATAAGGCGCACAGAGAGGAAGTCGAAGCTCAAATCAAAGCCCTGAAGCAAGCAGGCCAACCTCCAAAAGAACTTGTCTGGGAATTCCAAAGGCTGGCCAGGAAGTTGAGAGACTGGCCTGAATGCCTTTTCATCTACAGTGCCTCTACAGTGCCTCAAAGAGGCACTAGATCAGGATCTCAGACAATCTTATGGTTACAGGGGATTTCCCACATACAGGACTGGCACCAGATGGCCATAGCCATGGACCTAGAGATCCACCCGCACTGGAAGCCCACCCCAGAGAAACCAGCTAAAAGGGCTCTGGGTCGCCAAACCCCTGCAAAGCTGGGTGAAGCTCTGCAACCAGCACCACAGGGAATGATCAAGTGCTTCTAATGAGGCCAGCAAGGCCACCAAGCATTCAAGTGCCTGTCTCCAGCTTAATCCCTCAACTCCAAACTCCATTGGCACCTTGGGGAAGAAAACCCCCCCCCAAGATTTTAAGTAAAGCCATCCACCCCTTCTCCGTTAAGTCCCAGATAGTAGTGCCAAAAACTGGGGGCCAGGGGGACATAGAGGCCGTCATAGACCCTGGCTGCATCTGGTGTCTGATCAGCCTCCCAATTGTCCAACAGCTAGGGATAAGTGTGAAACCCCTGGTTCACTCCATACGCTTTGAGCGGGTCAATGGTACACTAATAAGAGCCCCAGCCACTTTAATCAAGGAGCTTGTTAGACTGGAGATGGGATGCCACTGGGAACTCATACATTTTGTAGTAGCCCCCAAAATGACTGAATCAATCATATTGGGTCTTGCTTGGCTGGACAAGTGGGGCCCAACCATCACAGAGGAAGATAGCTACTGAAAGCTGAAAATAGGCACTGACCCACGACTGCTTGTTCCGCCAAATAAATGCCAACAGGCACTGACCTCTGACAGCCCCAGCTGGCTGGAAAACACTACAGCCACCACAGATGGGCCCCCTGGCTGCCCCCAGGTGCCCAAGGAATACCAGGATTTGATGGCCACCTTTAGTGAGCAGGACTGCAACTTCCTCCCCCCGCCAACTGCTTTATGGATGTGCCATTGAGTTTGTACCAGGAGCCAAGTTGCCAAATCCCAAAATGTACTCCATGACCCCTAAGAAAATGACTGAATTGAGAAAATACATCAACACCAATTTAGTTCGGGGCTTCATTCAATCCGCCAAATCCAAAATGGGGGGATGGTTCTGTTCAAAGAGATAAAAGATGGGGACTGAAGCTTTGCATAGATTTTCTCAGAATTAATGCCATATGCATGAAGAACACCTACCCCCTCCCCTTAATGAAGGACATGCTAAGCCACTTAGTGAAGGGCAAGATGTTCACCAAGCTGGACCTAAGAGAAGCCTACTACCTGATATGGATTAAGGAAAGGGACAAACGGAAGACTGTATTCAACTGCCCGCTGGGAAGCTTCCAATTTAAGGTCATGCCATTTGGGCTCCAGGGAGCCCCCACTGTATTCATGTAGCTAATCAATGAGATGTTGCATGAACATCTCTGCAAGGGGGTCCTAATGTACCTAAATGACATTCTTATATTTAGTGAGACATTGGAAGAGCAGGTTAAATTAGTGTGGTAAGTACTGAAAAAACTCCTCGCTACAAAGCTCTATGCAAGGTTTTCTAAATGTGAATTCCATAAAACTTCCCTAGAGTACCTGGGCTACCAGTGTCAAGTGAGGGTATCAAGATGGATCCAGAGAAAGGGAAAGTAGTGTTGGACTGGCAACCCCCATGCAACCACAAGGTGTTCCAGAGTTTCCTAAGGTTTGCAAACTTCTATAGGCAATTCATTCCAGCATTTGCAGAAGTAGCCCTACCTCAAATACAGCTACTGAAAACATCCCCCCCTGAAAAGCCGCATCCAACCCAACCACTGGCCTGGTTGCTAGAGTGCCAAAAATTGTTCCAGAAACTAAAAAGACTCTTTGCCGAGAAGCCAATCCTCCAGCACCTTGACCCTGAGTGACAGTTCATCAATCAAGCCGATACCACCGACATAGCTGTGGCAGCAGTGATCCTACAAAAGGACCCCCAGGGTCAGCTTTTGCCCTGCGCATATGTGTCCAAAAAACCAAACAACACCGAGAGACAGTGGCCAATATGGGAGAAGGAGGCTTACGCAGTCCTCTGGGCTCTCCTCTCCTGGAGGCACTTCTTAGAAAGGAGAAGTGCCTGGAGGCAAAGGGCCTTTTGAGGTCTGGACTGATCACAAAAAACTCGAAGCCTTAAGACTCCCAGAAATATCTCTCTCAAACAAATCTGCTGGGTGCAGTATTTCAAATGGTTTAACTTTAGCTAAAATACATCCCGGGGGGGACACACACACACTAGTGCAGACACACTATCCAGAAAGCCACAATTTGATATTTGGAAGGAGGAAATAGTCCATGTGATCAACTCCTACTCTCAACCTGCAGCACAAGTCACCACCAGGGGCCAAACCAAATGCCAAAATGACCCCAGATCAGGACAACTAACAGCTGTGCTAAAAACCATGCTCCCAGCCAATCAGTGGCATAACAAAAACCGGGACATCCTGACTGTAAGAGAGGAACTAGCTTGAAAGGCATCCAAACTATATGTCCCCACCAGCTTGACACTATAGGTCTTGCAGCACAGCCATGACTCCCGACTGGCTGGTCACTTCAGCTTCCTAAAAACCCTCCACTTAGCCGGAGGCAGTTCTGGTGATCATAAATGAAAGCCAGTGTGAAGAACTATGTAAAAAGTTGTGCTACCTGCACCACCATGAAGATGAGGCCAGGAAAACCCCCTGGGCTTCTCCAACAAGTAGCCGACCCCAGCTGGCCCTGGGAGGAGATCGCTATGGACTTTATAGTTGAGCTCCCAGAGATTGGGGGAAACACAGTCATCTGGACTGTGATAGACTTATTCTCTAAACAAGCTCACTTTATTGCCTGCTGCGTATTGCCCTTGGCTAGGAAACTAGATAAGATGTTTATCAAGCAGATCTACTGGCTGCACAGAGTGCCCTGCCAAGTAATCTCAGTCAGAGGTGTTGCGTTCACCACTACATTCTGGAGGGAGTTTCTGAAATCCATTGGGTCAACTCAGAAACTCAGCTCGGCTTTTCATCCGAGCATGAATGGAACCATGGAACGTACGAAAGCCATGGTAGAGCAGCATGTAAGATGCTGTGTGAATTACCAACAAGAAAATTGGGTGGATCTACTGCCTTTCACAGAAGTGGCTTACAGCAACGCTGTGCATAGCAGCAACAGACTAACCACCTTTCAAGTCACAAGCAGCATGGAATTCATTCCCATGCCTGAGCTGCTGAGTGATCCGCCCTCCACCATGACTCTAACTGAATGGATGGAATTGCCCAAGAGGGGTTGGGAAAACACCAAGAAAGTGCTAGCAGAGGCAGCAGAAGCATACAAAAGACAAGCAGATAAACGCTGATCTCTCCAGCCTCCCTTTCATGTGGGAGATCGAGTTTACCTGTCCACCAAATACATTAGGTTGAAACTGCCCTGCAAAAAGGGCCTAAGTTTTTAGGACTATTCCCAATAGTGAAAGTAATTAACCCAGTAACAGTTCAACTTAGCCTCCCATGCCTGTTAGGGAAAGTGCATCCAGTGTCATGCCCCTGTTGGAGTCTGAATTTGAGTTGAAAGATGAACAGCTGAGAAAGCAGGAGAGTGGTTCTATTGGCTGTGGAGGAAACTGGGGAAGGGCAAAGTCAGGCTGGGCAGAGCAGGGTAGAGGTAGAACAAAGAAGAAGGGGTTCAGATGAAGACCAAGGCCCACCCCCTTCTCATCCTAGGGCACACCGGGAAGAATGCAGAAGAGAGCAATGTGGGTTGTGTGGCTTATAAGGAAAGAGAGGGCCCTGATTCCCTTCACAAGGCACACGTGGGGATGGAGTTTAAACAAGAAGCAGTTAGGAGGGGCGTTTGTCGAGAACAAACACTTAATTCATCTAGTGTTGAGAGTTGTGGCCTGCATTCTGGCATTCCTCCTGACTGAATTAGTGCTGTGCTTCTGTGTGCTTATCTTGTCTTGCTGGAATTATTGCCATGATTCTTCTCTTCTGGGACTCATTATTTTGCCCTGCTGGAGTGATTGATTGCAGTCATCCTGTTTACAGCATTTGGATTGGAGCAACTGCAGCCAGAAGCTGCTGCAGGTTTGTGGGAGAGCTTTCCTCCAGTTCTGTGGCTGTGTTGCCTTCATGCCAGGCTCCGAATCATCACATCCAGTCTTCCACAGCATCTTGCTAAAGCCCACTGTTAGTTCAAGACTGAGACCACAAGATCGCCCAGCACCTAAACTGATGGTAGTGCAAGGAGAAACCCATAATGAAGTTAAGAAAATCTTGGATTTTAAATTGCATAGGGGTCAGTTGCAGTATTTAGTCCATTGGAAGGGATACCCTTTGTCTGAAGCTATCTGGATTAAGAGCTGGAATGTGAAGGCAGATAGGATAGTAAAACAATTCCATGATAAATTCCCTAATAAGCCGAAGGGTCCTCCTGGAGGTAGGAAGTGGTTAGGAACTGCCTGGACTAACCTCCCACATTCATCTCATTTTAGCACAGGCTCATCAGTTGAGGGGGAGCAGCCTGTCAGCCCTGGAGGCCATCTTTTTCTCTGAATCTTCAGGGCTGCCACACTTGGTGGATGGGCATGCTGTGGGAACTGGGAAGGGGGTTGGATGGCAACGGGGTGAGATGTATAGTCATAACTACATTCTTTCACAGGGAGGCAAGGACGTTCAGCCTGCACCTAGAGAGGCATGACTGGGAAACAATCCAGTTAGGATGTTGACCTTATTGGACCATGTGAGGGACATGTAGGGTGCAGGGGAAGGGACTTTGACTTTCCTTTGGGTGGGGAAAACCTGGGAGACTTCAGATTTGGGTTTTCCCAGATGTGCCAATATGACATCTCTAATAAAATGGATCTTTGAGGAAATGCCTGCTCTGGAGTCTTACTTTGTTGGGGGTGTTACTTGGAACCCTGACAGATGAGACTGCAGACACAATGTTCTGGAGAAAATCTTTCTTTGAGATTACTAAATCAACATCAGTTTGACAGCACATGATCAATCAATCAATCAATCATGTTTCAAGTGCAGGGTGGGTTATGACATTCTGCAAATGTTTCAAACTCAAAGCAGTTGTTGCATCTACGAAATAAAATATCCTACATTCAAAATAAGGTATTTGAGAGCTAAAAGAGTTTGATGCGGAAAAGTCTACACATCCTTACCCAATACACTTATCCATATCCTATCCACAGTGTTCTCCAGATTTCTCAGATATGCAATAGCAATAGCAACAGTACTTAGACTTGTATACAACTTCATAGTGCTTTATAGCTCTCTCTACGCAGTTTATAGAGTCAGCATATTGCCCCCAACAATCTGGGTCCTCATTCTACCAACCTTGGAAGGATGAGTCAACCTTGAGCCAGTAACAATCGAACTGCTGGCAGTCAGCCCAATTAGCCTGCAATACGGCATTCTAACCACTGTGCTACTATGGCACAGTGGTTAGAGAAGGGGATCCATGATATCTAATCATAATATCTAATATCTCTAAGACCCATTCCAAACAAAAATGCCCTAAGATGTTTGAAACTGTGGGCTGCTTCATTCACTTCAGTTCTTCCTAGAACAGGTGTCTAGGAGGCCCCAGGGCTGCATGCAGCTCTTTCGTCCCCCTGCTGTGGCTCTCTGTTGGCTGGATGACCCCGCCTCTCACCCACCCCTCCCAGTCACTCCTTGCATAGCCTGAGAAGGTAAGGGTGACAGCGGGGATGGAGACTTGCTCCAAATGAGAGGGAAGTGCTCCTGTACTTGCCTCTCATCTCCGGGGTGCTTCTTCCAGTGCTTCTTAGTACTGCATGCACCTCAGTTGCTTCAGGAGACGCACAACTTGCTCTCTGCTCTGAGACACTAGCCCGGGCCAGTTGTGGCTGATGCTCCGTGTCGTAATGGGCTTCAGGAGGAGGAGGGGATGCCATTTACAACACAGAGCATTTAAATCATATGGTAAAAAGCATCCAAAGAAGAAAGAACATCAGCCCTTTGCCTGTTTTTGGAAATGATTCAAGAGGGAGCACACACACACGAGAGAAGAGAGAGAAAGAGAGAGATGAGAGAGAGAGAAAAGAGATGGAAACAGAGAGAAGGAGGAAAGAAAGGAAGAAGGAAGAAAGGAAGGAAGGAAAGAAAGAAAGAGAGAGAGAAAGAAAGAAAGAAAGAAAGAAAGAAAGAAAGAAAGAAAGAAAGAAAGAAAGAAAGAAAGAAAGAAAGAAAGAAAGGGAGGGAGGGAGGGAAAAAAGAAAAACAGAAATGAAAGGGAGAGAAAGAGAAATGAGAGAGAGAAAAAGGAGAAAAAGAGAAAATGATGGAGGGAGAGAATGAGAAAGAAGGAAAAGAGGGAAACAAATGAAAGAGAAGGGGAGAGAAAGAAAGGAAAGAAAGAAAGAGGAAGGGAGAAGCAGAAGAAAAAAGGAAAAACAGAAGGGGGGGAGAGGGAGAGAGGGAGAGACCCATTTCCCACAGAAAACACCGGGAGCCACAAAACCCAGGCAGGTGTGGCTGGGGCAGGTCATGTGACTGGGTGGGAGTGACCTTGAGTTGGCCATGCCCACCCAGTGTTTTCTTTTCTGTGGGAAATGGGTCCAAATGGCTCTTTGAATGTTTAAGGTTGCAGACCCTTGTCCTAGAAGAAACAGTGTTATTCAGTGGTGGGATTCAGCTGGTTCGCACCAATTTGGGAGAACAGTTTGTTAATTTTCTGAGCAGTTAGGAGAACCGGTTGTTGGAAGAAATCTCCTTTTGTCTTTTTCCACTTTACAGGGCTAATCCTGTAAGGAAGGCAGGAAGGAAACATTCTGGTGTTGTTTTTGCCTTAATCTTTATTGTCCTGCTTACAGAAACTTCCTCCTGGTTAAGCCTTATTAAATTGTAACAGCCAAAGATTCTTGGCAGTATGCTCAGACTTACTGTCGCCTGAGCTTGCTGGTACTTTGCTTTGTTTTACTAGGGGCTTGACTTTCTTAAAGGGGAGGGTTGTTTTAAGCTTTTTAAACTGCTGTTGGGAGGAAATACTCCCCCCAACAGGGATACAACAATCAGCATTTTGAAGAAACAATTGAATAACAAAGCTGAGCTGCTGGAAATAAGCTTTTCATGACAAGGAATCAAGATGAGTGACATTCAGCAAGGATTCTTGACTAGTTAGAAAGACTGACATTCAAACGTGAGTTTATATACCCTTTCTGAGTTTTCGTCTAAAACTGGTTTTTGGTGAAGTTTAATTTTTTGCTTGGTGACATTTAATCCTGTGCTTATTGATGGGACTATTTTCCCTATTCAGTTTTATTTGGAAGGAAAAATGTTAATCTCTGTTCCTGAAAAGAAACAGGGTTGAGAAATCTGGCTAGTTCCTTGGTCTATTTGGTTTCACAAGCAACAGCTACTGTATTTGCACTTTTGCTACATTTTTGTGCTAATTGCATTCTTTGTAGTTAGGCTTATCTCAAGTGTTTACACTTGAGCATGCCTGGGGTGTGAGCTCTGGCAATGAGCCAGACAAGGCTTGTGTTTTAGTTTTAAAAGGATTTAAACTGTTGTGATTTAATTATTTATATTGTGTTTGAATTTCTTCCTGCTTCATGGTTTCTTTTTCTATCTGGGGAGGGGGGTGTCTTCCTTCACTGGTTTAGTGTTCCTGGCACTGTCCTTTTGGGGTGTATTTCCAAGAGGCAGGATACAAACTTGACGCTGATTTTTTTACTGCCTTTCTGGGGGCATATGATCTTTCCTTAAATCTGGATGATTTCCTTAGGATATCTTGTGAAGTGAGTGAGACCAGCTGGTATCTTTAAGTGATACAAATGGATCTAAGGATTGCTTCTCCTTGGTGTGAAAAGGTGGTCAGTTCACTGGGCACAGGAGTCTCTTGTCTATGGGGATTCTTCAGTCATCCAGGTCATGGTTGTCCCAAAGGTGTTTTTTTCAAGAGGCAACTGGACTTCCTTAATTTCCAGAAAGTCCATTGGCCTCTTGAAAAAGCACCTTTGGGACAGGAGTCTCTTGCATTGCTTTGGAGTGGGCAAAGCCATGATTGCTCACTGATAGTAAGACTTCTTTAAAAAAGTAGGTAGGGGTGTGGATCCTCCAATTAGTTTTAGTTTCCTTTCATGATAATAAGACTTAATAACATGGCACCAGGCTTGAAGTTTATTTAGATATCTGTGGCATCTACTAATTTTATTGTGATTCTGACCAGCTTGGGAAGCTTGAACCTGGGTCCCCTATATATATATATTTATTTATTTATTTATTTATTTATTTGATTTTTATACCGCCCTTCTCCCGAAGGACTCAGGGCGGTGTACAGGCAGAATAAAATGAACAATACAAAATACAATTAAAACGGAATTTTAAAAACTTATTCAAATTGGCCTGAAAATTTAAAAATTTACCAAACGCTAAAACCCCATTTAAAATTAATATAAATTTAAACATTTAAAATTCAATTTAAGCCAGCCCCGCGCGAATGAAAAGATGTGTCTTCAGTTCGCGGAAAGTCCAAGGTCAGGTATTTGGCGTAAACCTGGGGAAGCTCGTTCCAGAGTGTGGAGCCCCACAGAGAAGGCCCTCCCCCTGGGGGCCGCCAGCCGACATTGTTTGGCGGACGGCACCCTGAGAAGTCCCTCTCTGTGAGAGCGTACGGGTCGGTGGGAGGCATATGGTAACAGTAGGCGGTCCCGTAAGTACCCAGGCCCTAAGCCATGGAGCGCTTTAAAGGTCGTAACCAACACCTTAAAGTGCACTCGAAAGGCCACAGGTAGCCAGTGCAATCTGCGCAGGAGCGGTGTTACGTGGGAGCTACACGTAGCTCCCTCTATCACCCGCGCAGCTGCATTCTGGACTAACTGAAGCCTCCGAGTGCACTTCAGGGGGAGCCCCATGTAGAGAGCATTACAATAATCCAAGCGAGAGGTAACGAGCGCATGAGTGACTGTGCACAAGGCATCCCGATCAAGGAAGGGGCGCAACTGCCGAACCAGGCGGACCTGGTGGAAGGCCCTCCTGGAGACGGCCGTCAAATGATCTTCAAGCGACAGCCGATCATCCAGGAGGACACCCAAGTTGCGCACCCTATCCTTTGGGGCCAATAACTCGCCTCCAACAGTCAACTGCGGCTGCAGTTGACTGAATCGGGATGCCGGCATCCACAGCCACTCCGTCTTGGAGGGATTGAGCTTGAGCCTGTTTCTCCCCATCCAGACCCGTACGGCTTCCAAACACCGGGACAGCACTTCGACAACTTCATTGGGGTGGCCTGGGGTGGAAAAGTACAGCTGGGTGTCATCAGCGTACTGTTGGTATCTCACCCCGAAGCCACTGATGATCTCACCCAACGGCTTCATGTAGATGTTGAACAGCAGGGGCGAGAGAATCGACCCCTGTGGGACCCCACAAGTGAGGCCCCTCGCGTCCGACCTCTGCCCCCCTGTCAACACTGTCTGCGACCGGTCGGAGAGATAGGAGGAGAACCACCGATGCACGGTGCCTCCCACTCCCAATCCCCCCAACCGGCGCAGCAGGATACCATGGTCGATGGTATCAAAAGCCGCTGAGAGATCTAATAGGACCAGGGCAGAGGAGTACCCCCTGTCCCTGGCCCGCCAGAGATCATCCACCAATGCGACCAAAGCTGTCTCCGTGCTGTATCCAGGTCGGAAGCCGGACTGGAACGGGTCTAGATAGACGGCTTCATCCAGGTATAATTTGTTAATTTGTCTCTTTAGCTCAGCATTTTGTAGCTCACACATGCCCCCCCACTTTCTGGAGAGCTTAAATGACCTCTCTGCTAAAGGGTTATTTGAATTATTTGAATCCCACCACTGGTGCTATTAATCTAACATGTTTATTGTTGGCTGTGGAATGATTGAGAGGTTTTTTGGTTTTTGCCTTAAAGTCCTATTTGTCAAGCCAGACAACTTACTGCTAGCCTTGCAGTGAGACACCCGTGTCTGAGAAAGGGCAAGAATGTATTGCAAAGATGCACAAGCAATTGGCAACAATAGAAGGGGAACTGGGAGACCAGGAACTGAAAAGGTGAAGAAAGTAATTTAAATTTTCAATGTTCCTATCCATATGATCATCTCTCATGACAGGAATTGCATGCAGAGTTTATTATTGCTTACCTTCCTGCCTATGTAAAGCCTTTTATATTCTCAAGATATCAAGCCTAGAACTGCATACTTTCTTTTTCTGAAAAACAGTGGCTCTGTTTTAGGCCCAGTACCCTTCAACATCTTCATTAATGACTTGGACGATGGGATAGATGGGGAACTCATCAAATTTGCAGATGACACCAAGCTGGCAGGAATAGCCAACACTCCAGAAGATAGACTCAAGTTACAGAAAGATCTTGACAGACTTGAACATTGGGCGCTATCTAACAAAATGAAATTCAACAGTGAAAAAAGTAAGGTTCTACATTTAGGCAAAAAAAAAAAAATGCACAGGTACCGTATATGTGGTACCTTGCTCAATAGTAGTACCTGTGAGACGGATCTTGGAGTCCTAGTGGATAACCATTTAGATATGAGCCAGGAGTGTGCAGCAGCTGCTAAAAAAGCCAACACAGTTCTGGGCTGCATAAACAGAGGGATAGAATCAAGATCACGTGAAGTGTTAGTGCCACTTTATAATGCCTTGGTAAGGCCACACTTGGAATATTGCATCCAATTTTGGTCGCCACGATGTAAAAAAGATGTTGAGACTCTAAAAAGAGTGCAGAGAAGTGCAACAAAGATGATTAGGGGACTGGAGGCTAAAACATATGAAGAACGGTTGCAGGAACTGGGTATGTCTAGTTTAATAAAAAGAAGGACTGGGGAGACATGATAGCAGTGCTCCAATATCTCAGGGGTTGCCACAAAGAAGAGGGAGTCGGGCTGTTCTCCAAAGCACCTGAGGGTAGAACAAGAAGCAATGGGTGGAAACTGATCAAGGAAAGAAGCAACTTAGAACTAAGGAGAAATTTCCTGACAGTTAGAACAATTAATAAGTGGAATGACCTGCCTGCAGAAGTTGTGAATGCTCCAACACTGAAAATTTTAAAGAAAATGTTGGATAACCATCTGACTGAAATGGTGTAGGGTTTCCTGCCTGGGCAGGGGGTTGGACTAGAAGGCCTCCAAGGTCCCTTCCAACTTTTTTGTTATATATTATATATATATATATATTAATTCCCTTCATTCTTAAACATACTAATATAAAATAAATCCTAACTTCACTCAAAAACTAATCGGTATTTTTTAATCTGACACTTATTTTGAATATAATCAATCCACTTTCTCCATTCCAAAATATATTTTTCTTGTGAATAGTCTTTCAAGTAGGCAGAAATTTTAGCCATTTCTGCTAAATTTGATACTTTACTAGTCCATTCTCCAATTGTAGGTAAGTCTTCTTTCTTCCAATATTGTGCAATCAATAGTCTCGCAGCAGTTATTAAGTTCAAAATCAATTTTGTCTCTATAACAGTGCAATCTGGAATTATTCCTAATAAAAAGAACTGTGGATCAAACTTGATCTTCTTTTTCAAAATGTTCTGCATAATCCACCATATTTTAATCCAAAAAGCTTTAACTTTTTTGCAAGTCCACCATATATGATAATAAGTAGCATCCTCACAATCACATCTCCAACATTTTGCTTTCACATTTGGATACATACATGACAGTTTTTTGGGATCTAAATGCCATCTGTAAAACATTTTATAAAAATTTTCTCTTAAATTTTGTGCTTGCGTAAATTTAACATTCCACACCCAAATTTTTTCCCATTTTTCTAACATTACAGGTTGTTGAAAATTTTGTGCCCATCTTACCATACAATCTTTAACCAACTCCGTTTCTGAATCAATTTCTATCAATACATTATATAATCTCTTTAAATGCTGTCGACCTTGATCTTTTATTTGTTTTACCAAGTTATCATCACTTTGCCTAATACCAATTTTCTGATCTATTTTCCATCTAGTTTGCAATTGTCCATACTGGAACCGTGTGTAATTTCTCCCTTCATCCCTCAATTTCTCCCTAGATTTTAATTGTAATTCCCCCTTTTCCATAATCAAAAACTCTTTATAGGTAATAACCTCCACTTTTTGAAGTATATTTATATTCTCTCTCATATGTCTGGGGATAGCACATATTGGTATTTTACCATCTAACTTATATTGATATTTTTTCCAAACCCTCAACAAAGCACTTCTAACCATATTATTCTTAAATGTCTTGTCAATTTTCTTATCATATAATACATATGCATGCCAACCATATAACAAACCATAGCCTTCTATATTCAAAAACCTTTCCTCTGTTAAATTAATCCAATCAGAAATTACAGATAAGGCGACTGCATCGTAATGCAATTTCAAATTAGGCATTTTTAAACCCCCTCTTTCCCTAACGTCTTGCATTATTTTTAACTTTATTCTCGGTTTTTTACCCTTCCATACAAAATTACTAATCCCTTTTTGCCATTCCTGTAAGTTTGCATCTTTCTTGGAATCATTTGAAACAAAAATAAAAATCTAGGCAAAACATTCATTTTTATAGCTGCCACTCTTCCCAACAGTGATAATTGTAGCTTCTTCCAATTCTCCATTTCTTTAATTACTTTTCCCCACAATACCTCAGTTATTTTTATATAATTTTACATTCAATGCTGTAATAATATATACTCCTAGGTATTTAACCTTTTTAAACTACTTCATATCCAGTTATTCTTTCTAAGTTCTTCTTTTTGATGTGTATTCATATTTTTAATTATCATTTTTGTCTTCTGTTGATTCACTTTAAACCCAGATACCTTACTGTACTGATCAATTGTCTCCTTTAGATATACAGCTGAATGTATTGGTTGAGATAAAGTAACAACCAGGTCATCTGCAAACGCTCTTAACTTATAATCTTGATTTTTGATTCTAATTCCTTTTATTCGATCTAAACCACGTATATTGCTCAATAATATTTCCAAAGTTAAAATGAATAATAACAGTGACAGAGGACATCCTTGTCTAGTCCCTTTCTCAATCTTAAAAGATTTTGTTAATCCACCATTTACTATTATTTGTGCTGTTTGCTTTTGGTATATAGCCTTAATTGCTTGAATAAAATAATCCCCAAATTGCATTTTTTCTATTACTTTAAATAAAAACTGCCAATCCAATCTATTGAAAGCTTTTTCCACATCCAGAAAAAAATGTGCTGCTGAGACCTGGCTGTTTCTTCCCAAATATTCAAGTAAATTTACAATTTGCCTCATATTATATCTCATCTGCCTTCCTTTGATAAATCCTGTTTGATCATTGTGTATTATTTGAGTCATCAGTGGCATCAATCTATTCGCTAATATATTAGCAAATATCTTATAATCAGTATTTAAAAGCGATATTGGCCTATAATTCTCTGGTTTAACACCATCTCGATCTTCTTTAGGTATTAATAAAATAAAAGCTGTCCTCCATGAGGGAGGGACTTCTCCCCTTTGTATTCTATTAAATAACTCCTTAAGTGGTTCAATCATCTCATTTTGTAATTTTTTATAATAAGTAGTTGTCAAGCCATCTGTACCTGGTGCTTTATTCGCTTTAAGCTGCTTAATTGCAAACACTATTTCCTCTGAAGTAATTAATTGTTTCAACTCTTCCCTTTGATCTACTGTAATTTCTAAAATACCTTGGTCTTGTAAATATCTATCTATATCTTTATCATTAATCACAACTCTAGCATATAACTTAATATAAAATTCTAAAAAGGCTTTTTTAATCAAGTTTTGCTGATATACTTCCTTACCTCTATATTCTATTTTATCAATTGTACGTTGTTTCTGTTTCTTTCTTAGAATAGAATAGAATAGAATAGAATAGAATAGAATTTTATTGGCCAAGTGTAACTGGACACACAAGGAATTTGTCTTGGTGCATATGCTCTCAGTGTACATAAAAGAAAAGATACGTTCATCAAGGTACAACATTTACAACACAATTGATGATCAATATATCAATATAAATCATAAGGATTGCCAGCAACAAGTTATAGTCATACAGTCATAAGTGGAAAGAGATTGGTGATGGGAACTATGAAACGATTAATAGTAGTGCAGATTCAGTAAATAGTCTGACAGTGTTGAGGGAATTATTTGTTTAGCAGAGTGATGGCCTTCGGGAAAAAACTGTTCTTGTGTCTAGTTGTTCTGGTGTGCAGTGCTCTATAGCGTCGTTTTGAGGGTAGGAGTTGAAACAGTTTATGTCCAGGATGCGAGGGATCTGCAAATATTTTCACGGCCCTCTTCTTGATTCGTGCAGTATACAGGTCCTCAATGGAAGGCAAGTTGGTAGCAATTATTTTTTCTGCAGTTCTAATTATCCTCTGAAGTCTGTGTTTTTCTTGTTGGGTTGCAGAACCCAACCAGACAGTTATAGAGGTGCAAATGACAGACTCAATAATTCCTCTGTAGAATTGGATCAGCAGCTCCTTGGGCAGTTTGAGCTTACTGAGTTGGCGCAGAAAGAACATTCTTTGTTGTTTTAATGATGTTTTTGATGTTAGCTGTCCATTTGAGATCTTGCGATATGATAGAACCCAGAAATTTGAAGGTTTCTACTGTTGATACTGTGTTGTCAAGTATTGTGAGAGGTGGAAGTATGGAAGGGTTTTTCCTAAAGTCTACCACCATTTCTACGGTTTTGAGTGTGTTCAGTTCCAGATTGTTTTGGTTGCACCACAAGGCTAGTCGTTCGACCTCTCGTCTATATGCGGATTCGTCATTGTCTCGAATGAGACCAATCACTGTTGTGTCATCTGCGAACTTCAGTAGCTTAACAAATGGATCATTGGAGATGCAGTCATTGGTATACAGAGAGAAGAGAAGTGGGGAGAGCACACAGCCTTGGGGGGGCCCTGTGCTAATTGTACAGGTATTTGATGTGATCTTGCTTAGCTTCACCTGCTGCTTCCTGTTTGTTAGGAAAATATGTAAATATGCTAACCACCTTCCAGACTTATTGGCATTATTAAACAAATTATGCTTTACATATTGTAAATTAGTTGCCACCTGATCTGCCATCAACATATTAAATTGACCTCTTAATATATTTATTGACTCTTTTATTTTACTATTTCCTGGATTACATACCAATAACTGCTCCTTCCTTTTAATTTCCTCTTCTAATTCCTTTCACTTTTTCTGCAATCTATTTCTATATTTATTATTCATATCCAATAAGATTCCCCTCATATAAGCCTTGCTTGCATCCCAAACTATCTCTATAGGTGTCCCCTTATCCATATTCAAAGAAAAAAAATCCCTTCATTTGGATTTTACATTCATTTACATTTTGTTCATATTTAAACAAATTCTCATTCATCCTCCATGACCTCCTGGCCTCCTTTTCTCGATCAAGTTCAATCCAGACAATTGATCAGACAAAGTTCTGGAACAAATTTTAGTTTTTTTCACTCTGAAAAACAAATCATTAGTAATTAAAATAAAATCGATCCTAGAAAATGATTGATGTCTATCAGAAAAAAAAGTAAAATCTCTCTCTTCCTCATTACGTTCTTGCCATACATCTCTCAATTCTAAATCTTTCATCAAATCAAAGAAGACCTTTGGCAATTTAACATGACTGGAAATATTTCTAAGGCTTCTTTTGTCTTTCTGAATATCCACTACTCCATTCTAATCCCCCATTAGTATATGAGTTTTATAGTCCCAAAATGTTATTCTTTTGTGTAAAAACTTATAAAACTTCTCTTGTTGTTGATTTGGCACATAAACTCCTATTAATAGTATCTTTCTTCCCTCCAATAAAAGTTCAATGGCAATATATCTTCCTTGATTATCCGTCTCAGTTAATGTTGCAATTAAATTACTCTTTATATAAACAACTAGTCCATTCTTCTTTTCTGTATCAGAGGTAACAAAATGTTTTCCCAACCTTGCGTTTATCAAATATTTATGATCTAGTATTCTAATATGTGTTTCTTGTAAGCATACAATATCATTTTTAAATTGCTTCAAATAGTGAAATATCTTTCTTCTCTTTTCTGGTGAGTTTAAACCATTAACATTCCATGATAAAAGTCTTATTGCCATTATCAGCAACCGGAAGCACCAGCCGCAAATCATATTTTCTTTGGGCCTTGCTCCTCCCACTATTTCCGTAGTTGCAAGTTGAGCCTGTTGGGCCTTTTCTTCTTGTTCTTTATGTTTAACGGCCGCTCTTGTCAATCTTTGCTCTCTTGGAATCTCTGATCCTGTCTTAGAAGCATCCAACACTTGTAAAAGATCTTCTTCCATCACTATCACTTCTTTTTCCTTAATTTCACCTTTCTTTCTCCTACCATCCAAAGATGATGGACTTCCAGCCTTAAGCACATAAGCATAAAACTCTCGTGCTTTACCAACAGTATTAAGACAATGTGCTTTTCCTTCATAATAAACTATTATACCAGTTGGAATATCCTATCTGTATTCAATCTGACATTTTTTAAGTTCATTCACCAAGAAAGCAAATTCCTTCCTGCCTCTCAGCATTTTTGGAGGAATTTCCTTTAGTATTAAAATTTCTTGACCAGCCGCTTAAACCTTTTCTCCTTTAAAAGAAGCTTGCAAAATCTCATTTCTCACTGTTCTAGTAGTGAAATAAATAACAATGTCTCTCGGAAGATTGCTTTGTCTTGCTATCCTGGAATTCACCCGATAAATTTTATCAATATGAAAAGCCACATCTGCTGGGCGAACTGCCAAAATCTCCGCAAAGGCCTCAGAAAAAAATTCTTTTAAGTTCTTTTGTTTATTCTCTTTTAGGCCACGGATTCTTAAAGCAAATTTCATAGCTCTGTATTGTACCAAAACAATTTCACCATCTGCTTTATCCATTTTACTTTGAGCTTCCTCCATCTTATTTTCCAAGTTTGAACTAAATTTCTTTATTTCTTCTACTTCCTCCTCCAATAAAATCACATTTGATGCCAAACCCTGTACAGCTGACACCAAACCTTCCTTGACTTCTTTATTTCCAATTTGGATTTCTAACATCTGGTTTTTCATTTCTGAAATTTCATCTGTAATTAATTTAAGCTTTTCTTCTATCAGAGAGGTTTGCAAATTCATAGCATCATTAAGGGATTCTCTCATAAAGTCTTTCAAATTATCTTGCTTCCAAATTTAGTGATTTTGTATCTGCTGTGTGTGCTGGAGAAACTCCCAGTGAAGATGTTCCTGAGGTTTTTGTTACAGTTGTCTTTAATTGTTTTGCTGCCATCTCCTAAGAAGTTTCTCTTTAACTTAATATTACTTATAAATCTTCCAAGTCTTTTTTTTAAAAAACAGTCTCAATATCTCTTCCCCCTTCTTTTTACAATGTTAAAAAATCTCCAGCAATTCTTCAGCAATACACAGAAAACAGTAAAAGTTCTAACACTTTTGTTTTCAGCTCGTTAACTCATTAAGAACCAGCCGCCATTTTCACTCTAAAATCAGCTCCAAAACTTGAAGTAAAATAACAGGGAATTGTTTTTGGTTACTTGCTTTTATAGTTAGAATTCTCCCGTTTCTGCTCAGTCCGATATTTTCTTCTATAAGCTAAAGTCAGTCCCGGCGTTAGTCATGGCAATTAAATCTGCCGAAGCAGGAAAAAAGCCTCGGATCTGGAGCGCTTTGGAGTTCTGAGGGAGCTTAACCCTTTGAACCCACTGGCATCATCCAGGGGTTCTGGGGAAGTTCTACCTCTGCCCCTGCCACTCACCTCCTCTTCTTCGCCCGAAGAGGGGGAATTACGAACCACTGGGCAGCCAATTGTTGCTGTTCTAGCGGTTCAACACGATCCAGAGGTTGGCGATCAGAAAGATCGGTGCCATTGCCAGTGGAGCCAACCGGAAGTCTCCAGAAATTTAATTTCTTACCTGGTAAAAATGCAAAGACAAGGAGTACAATCCCCTTCATGTTGGGATTGATTCTGGACCAAATCTTACTTGTGGGACAGAAACCAGCTCTCAGCCCTCCTTGTGGCTCCTTGAAAAGCATCCTGCCCACACACATGCTCCGACGCCTGAGGAGGCAGGGGAGGGCTGCAGGTGTCCTTGTTAATCCCAAGGGGGTCTGGGAGTTAGTGTGAATTTATCCCACAGCTCTCTCCATCCGTCCTCCATGAAATTGCTTTCTCCCAGTCGCTGGTGGTCAGCAAATTCAAAAGGAACCCCCAGCTGAGAATCACTGCTCTAGATTGGTTGATTCAGGGGATTTCTTTAGTGTTAACTAATAGTGTTAGCTATTTTTGTTACAGGGATAGAGTTGTATTGGATGCCTCATTTTTAAAAAAATTTTTTGTGTTTTTATAGACTCCAAGTCTTAAATACTCAAAAATGAGTACAACAAAAAAAAATATCAAAGCAGATAGTGGAAGATCATTCCAAGAGGCCTGGACAGAGTCATTTGGAGTGATTGAATGCAGTGGGAAAGCATTATGTACTTTGTGTAATGAAAGTGTTGTGTGTCGCACATCAAGTGTCAGATGACATTTTGACATGAACCACAAACGTGTTGCTGAACTTGTTGCAACTAAAAGAAAAGAGTTTATTGCAAGGAAAGTGAAGAACTATCATTCCCAGTCTCTTAGTTTTTCCAACTACCTGTCCAGAATACAGTAAATCATCTGACAACTGCCAGTTTTCAAGTTTCACTGTGCTTTTTCATGATTTCCCAAACAGGGATAAAATTGTGCAATGCATCTTTGAGGTGTCACTTAGTAGAAATACTGTTAAAGATCGCGTCCAGCGCACGGCAAGTGATGTTGGTTAGCAGCTTACCACTGACTTACAAAAGGCAGCCTGTTACTCCATGTGCTTGGATGAAAGCACAGATATAAATAATCATGCAAGGCTAGCGGAAATTTTGTGTTATACTGTTGGTGACATCATGAGAGAAGAGCTGATGAAACTGGTGTCTTTGCCTGAAAGAACACAAGGGATAGATATCTACAATGCTGTGATGGAGGCATAAGACCAGAAAAAGTGGTTTCAATTACTAGTGATGGGGCACCTTCTATGGTGGGGGCAACATCTGGTTTCATACAGTTGTTTGTTAAAGAAATAAAGCATAAAGTCATTCAGTTCCATTGTATTATACATCAAGAAGCTCTTTGTGCCAGGGAAAGCAGCAAAAAATGTGAAGATGTCCTCAAAGATGTCACAGAAATGGTGAATTTCAGTTTTCAGAATTTCAATTGAGTTAGATTGAGTTAGAAAATCAAGGAGTATATGAAATCCCATGCACCGCCTGCCCACCACATACATCGGACAAACCAACAGAAGAATAAGTGCACGCATTGAAGAACACAAGAACTCAGTCAAAAAAGAGGAACCAACTTCTTCCCTGGTCCAACCCTTAAAGCCACAGGACACGATATTGACTTTAAAAAGACCAGAACTATCGCCAAAACTGAACACTTTAACAACAGAATAATCAGAGAAGCCATCGAGATAGAAAAACGCCCACACAGCATGAACAAACGAGATGATACCTCCCGCCTACCAGCCATTTGGAAACCCGCCCTTATTGACCAACGAGTCCCTAACATGAGGAATGACACCAGACCCACACTCACGAGGTCCACACAGGATGTCACCACCACACATCCACCCAGAAAGCAGACCCAAACCCACACTGATCAGGAGGCACGACCAAGGACCAGAGGCCAGACCGCAGCTGCAACATTAGCCATTTCAAACCCCTCCAATCCATGCATGCAGCAGACAGACACCCACTGTGAAGATGTAGCACGACCACAAACACGAAGCCAAACAACAGCAATGCAACTCACCAGCTCAAATCCCCCTGCAACTCACATTAATCTGAGCACAACCAAGCCCCCACCCAAACAGCACACACCCCCAGCCAATCAGAGCACAAAAAAACCCACATCCAATCAGAGCACAGCCAAGCTCCCACCCAATCAGTTCAAACCCCCACTAGCAGTTAAAAAGGAAGAAACAGCTGCAATCACACATTGCTCCCAGAAGCACGAAGCTGAAGCCTGAAAATGACGAATGAGACTTCGTCGAAACGTCGCCAAGACACTTCCAATTTTACGCGGGAGAAAACCCGAATAACCAAAGACCTATATATATATGGAAAGAAACAATAGGACAGGAACGGTAGGCACGTTTGTGCTCTTATGCACGCCCCTAAAGTCATCTTAGGAATGGGGTGAGGTCAACAGTGGATAGATTTTGGTTAAAGCTTTTGGGGTTATGAGAAGAGACCATGGAGTCGGGTAATGCATTCCAAGCATAGACAATTTTGTTACAGAAATCATATTTTCTGCAATCCAAATTGGAGCGGTTGACATTAAGTTTAAATCTATTGGTAGCACTTGTATTATTGCAGTTGAAACTGAAGTAGTCATTAACAGGAAGGACATTTCAATAGATGATTCTATGAGCTAAACCCAGGTCCTGTCGAAGGTGACGGAGTTCCAAGTTTTCTAAACCCAGGATTTCAAGTCTGGTGGGATAAGGTATTTTGTTGGTTACAGAGGAGTGGAGAACTCTTCTCGTAAAATACCTCTGGACACGCTCAACTGTATTGATGTCAGAAATGTGGTATGGGTTCCAGACAGGCGAGCTGTAATCAAGAATTGGCCTAGCAGGGCTTCTGGGTGGTGCCACCTTTCTCGTTGGGTGCTAATTTATGGCACTCCGCATTGAATATGGTAAAAGCCGGATTTAACAACTGATCCCGGCTTCATTTCTCTCTCTGGTTGAAAGAGAGAGACAGAGCAAGGGGGAGGAGTTGGGTAGATTCTCCTAGGGGCTTTGTTTTTGTAATAAAAAGTCCTGAATGGTTGAATCCCCTTATTTACCCCTCCCCCACCTCCAGTATTCTCTGCGCTCCTGAAAAAGCAGGAAAAGAGGAAGGTGTCCACTTCTGCTAGCAATTGATTTCTTTTTGTGGATACGAAAAGCAGGCGGAACGAGTGTGAGGAACAATTATTGGTTTGCAAGTATTTTTGATTTTCTGACTTCCGCCCCCCCTTCAGTTTCGTTTTAGAGAAACTGAAAGCAGAGCGATACATCAAAGGGAGCTTTGCTGTTGAATCGAAACTGAATGGAGATTTTATCTTATTGTGTTTGACTGTGGACTGTTGGATTATATTACGCTGTTTAAGTACTTTATAAGGGGATTCTCAGCAGGAATTTTGTTATGGAGGTTCTTTCAGAAGAATGGATTCGTGACTTTATACAGGACTACACAGAAAGTATGTATTTAATTATTCAAAAATACGAATTGATAAAAATGGGGACGTTTTGGATGAGAGTTTGGAGCAAATTAACCAGTGCAATTATTCGGAAAATGGAATGGAGGACATACAAATAAAAGTGGATAAATATGAAGATTTGATCGTGAAGAAACAAGGTGATCTAAAGAAGTTTTCTTTAAATAGTTTGGATGAGCTGCCTGAATTTGTGCTACAGGAGATTGTCCCTCAAATGGAAAAGACTCACAAGCTTAATGTTTCCCAAGAGTTCTCTTTTTGGACTGATGGAATATACGGCAGTAATTTTTGGATTTCTGGACATAAGGAATTACTAGGAAATATTGTGATTGACTTTTTAAAAGGAGCAACGAAGGAAAGACAGAGATTAATGTACCAAAAAAAATGGCAAGAGACAAAAGTATTATTTTTGAAACAAGGTTTTTTTAAAATATTAATAGACAAAAATATTAGTGTCCCCGAAAGGCAATTTGTGATTATAAGAGACTAGATATTTGGATATACTGGATTTTGATGAGGAAGGACTAAATTTGAATAGATATTGTAATTAATTAAATAATATTGTAATTTTCTCTATTGAAATTTTATAAATTTTATAATCTGTTGTATTGAATATTCTTGAAAGATCTTATGTAAGAAAGACTTGGGGGGGAAATTATATGGTTATATGGTTATAGAAGCTATAAGAGATATTCTCTGAACTGGATTGGATTTTTATGCTTTAGCTGGTTTTAAATATTTTAGGATTAATTTGTTCTACTGATTTATATATTTTATTACTGTTTATTGTTAATTTTTTGAAGGATTTGGTTATGTAAGGAGGAAGTCAGAGCTAGAGAGGGAGAATTGGTATAATAGTTTTGGGAAAAAATTTTTTTAGCATATGTTTGTTTTATTTTTAACTATACCTTGTGTTTGTTCCGGGAAGCCAGGGGGGGAGGGGGAGGGGGTTTGTGAAGGGAGAGGGGTTGGGGGGAAAGGGGGAAAAAAATTTTCTTTGTAAAACTTTTTGAATAAAATAAAAAAAAAAAAAGAATTGGCCTAGCAAATGTTTTATATGCTCTAGTCAGTAGTGTGGTGTTTTTAGAAAAGAAGCTACGTAAGATTAGGTTAACACCTCTTAGAGCCTTTTTTGCTATGTAGTTGCAGTGGGCTTTGGCACTTAGATCATTAGATATGAAAACTCCAAGGTCTTTGACAGGGTGGGGGTCATCTGTAAGATAATGTCCATTAAGCATGTACTTAGTGTTTGGGTTCTTTTTTCCAATATGTAAGAGTGAGCATTTGCTGGTTGAGATTTGTAGTTGCCAAATTTTAGACCAAGCGGTTAGATGATCAAGGTCTTTTTGAATGGTAGATATATTGTCAGTGGTGTTAAACAGTTTGATATCGTCAGCAAAGAGAACACAGTTACCTGAGATACGGTCACAAAGATCATTTATGTATAGTATAAAGAGAGTGGGTCCAAGAATGCTACCTTGAGGAACGCCACTCTTGACAGGAACAGGATTTGATAGAGCATTACCAATTTTAATCACTTGTTGTCTGTTAGACAGAAAAACAGATATCCAATTGTGTAGGGGTCCTGAAATGTCATAGGATTTTAATTTTAGGAGAAGTTTATCATGTACTATGGTACTTGAGGGACTTCTCAGGGTGACGTCCGCCAAACAATGTCGGCTGGCGGCCCCCAGGGGAAGATCCTTCTCTGTGGGGGCTCCTACTCTCTGGAACGAACTTTCCCCTGGTTTACGCCAAATACCTGACCTTCGGACCTTTCACCGCGAATTGAAAATGTATTTATTCATTCGCGCAGGGCTGACTTAAATTTTGTTGTATTTTTAAATTTATATTCCATACTCCTAAATTTTATATGAATTTTAATGGGTTTTTAGAATTTTAAATGTTTTAAAGTTTTTGGCCAATTGTGTAATAAGTTTTTTAATTTCATTTTAATTGTATATTGAATTGTTTGCTTTTACTTTGGCTGTACACCGCCCTGAGTCCTTCGGGAGAAAGGCGGTATAGAAATCTAAATAATAATAATAATAATAATAATAATAATAATAATAATAATAATAATAATAATAATAATAATAATAATAATAATAATAATAATAATAATAATAATAATAATACTGAGTCAAAAGCTTTGCAGAAGTCTATGTAGATTGCATCAATTGTTTTGCCTAGATCAAGATTTGTAGTCCATAAGTTTTTACAGTGGAGAAGTTGTAAGTTGCATGATAATTTTTTTCTGAAACCAAATTGTTTATTTGAGAGTAGGTTGTGTATTTCTAAGTGGAAGGTAATGGATTGGTTGATGATAGATTTCATTACTTTGCAGATGACGCAGCATAGGTAGATTGGTCTGTAATTTTCAACTAAGCTGGGGTCACCTTTTTTGAAGATTGGAATGACTGGCTAGTGACCAAAGATTGGGATGGGAACTGGCTGTGAAAGTTTTATCAAAGATTATACTTAGGGGTTCTGCTTAAAGTTTTTTTTAAGAAATAAGCGCATAGTCCATCAGGTCCAATGGATAGAGATGGTTTCAAGTTGTGAAGAGCTTTTCCAACATTATCTTCTGTGAAATATGTATGTGTTAAGTCATCATACTCATTGCTTGTACGATTTGGGAATGTCGGATATGTGTCATCACTGTTAACAAAAACTGAGCCAAAGAATGTGTTAAAGAGGTTTGCTTTAGTTGTTTCATCATTGCATTCTTTGCCGTTAGAATCTTTTAGTGGTGGGATGGATCTAGAGTCTTTAAGCTTATTGTTCACAAAATTATAAAAGGCACGATGGGAATTTGTGTGCAGAAGGTCCTCTTTTTGCTTGATGTGGTAATTTGGGCATTCAGTTTTTATTTGGTTGCATATAATTCTGTAGCGATTTTTAAAATTTGCTATATAGCCCTTTTTGTTTCTTCTCCAGAGGGATTTTTTTTTAGATTGAAGCTTTTTTATTGATATGGGTAGTTTGCTTTTCCTGATCTTGGTGGTAATTTGTGGTACGTATAGTTTAATGACTCTATTGATTTCAAGTAGGAAAACTCTATAGTGGTCTTCAGCAGTTATACAGGTTGAGAACAGATTTTGCCAGTCCAGAGATGAAAGATCGTTCTTTATAAGGTCATAGTTGGCTTTTTTGAAGTTGTAAATTGAGATGAAAGTCAATCATGCAGTGGTCACTGTTGGACAATAATGTACTAATAATGTACATAATTATTACAATAATGTAATAATGTTCATAATGTACCTTATGTACAATAATGTTTAGTGGCTGAGCAGAGGAAGAGCCCTGGAGAGATTTGTAGCCTGCTTGGATGAAATTAGGCTGTTTATGAATGAAAAAGGGCAGGAATATCCACAGCTCACTAATATGGCCTGGGTTACCAACCTCATGTTTTTTACAGATTTTACAGTACACTTCAATGTACTGAACAAACAACTACAAGGTTTTGGGAAAATAGCAGAAAGGATGTTTTATGATATCAAAACATTTGAGAGAAAACTAATGTCAGCGTTCCAGAAAAACCCCTCCACAGGGGCTAGAGTGGAGAACTGGAGGTTTTTGAAACAGACATTGAAAGTGGGCAGCTGAAACATTTTCCAAATCTAAAAATGCATTTAGAGAATTCTACAGTATTTGCAGACAATCCTACAAGCCATCGGGAAATCTACAAGGAATTTTCTAGCATTGTAGCAGCTGCAAAGGTGAATTTTAGTAACAGGCTTTTGCAGTTCCGTAAGATGAAGACAACCCTGGGTTTTCTTACTTCTCCAGATAAAGCCAAATTTGCAGAACTTGATCTTTCCTGCTTACACTGGTTAGATTTAGAAAATCTGGAAACGGAGCTATTAGAATTTCAAGAAAACTCCATGTGGACAAATAAATTCTGTGACCTGTGTGAAACACTTGAGAAGATAGAAAGAACAGACAGCACAGTTAGTTCTGACACAGTTACCTGTATTTCTGAAAATAAAATCCATAAAGTGTGGAATTCTCTGTAAAATAAGTTTAAGTCAATGAAAGCACTTGGGATTGCTTTCCTTATTTTGTTTGGATCATCTTATGCTTGTGAGCAGCTGTTTTCAGCTTTGAATTATATCAAATCTGACACCAGAAACAGACTTACAGATGAACTGAGTGCTGCATGTGTTGCTCTCAAACTTACAAACTATGAGCCAAGGTTAGAAAAATTATCAGCAGGCATACAATAGCAAAAGTCACATTAATAAAATGCATGCCAAATGCAAAGTTTTACATTTCAATAAAAAGTTTTTTCTATCATTGAAAGTGCTGTTATTGTGTGTTTTTTTTCAGAGAAAATATGTTAATCATGTATGAGTTGTTTTTTCTAAACTAAAACCTCAGTATTCAGGTTACCGTATTTTTTGGACTATAAGACGCACCGGTGTATAAGACGCACCAGGATTTCAAAGAGGTAAGCAAGAAAAAAAAATGTTTGCCCTCCTCAGTCTCCAGGAGCAACCTGCAGGCCTTCCAAAGGCTCTGCGCACCCTGTTTTTGAAAAAAATGGGTCCGTTTTTCGCAAAAATGGGACGTGCAGGGCGAGGCTTCAGGAGGCCAAAATTGGCTGTATTTGGTGTATAAGACGCAGCCACATTTCCACCTTCTTTGGGGGGGGGAGTGCATCTTATACTCCAAAAAGTACAGTAAATTACTGTGTTGGCACTCCAAGATAAATATGTCGGTTTTGGGTTGCGGTTTGGGCACTCGGTCTCAAAAAGGTTTGCCATCACAACTAGCCATACCCAGTTCCTGCAATCATTCTTTGTATGTTTTAGTCTCCTATGTTTTTAATCATCTTAGTTGCTGTTCCCTGCACTTTTTCCGAAGTCTCAACTTCTTTTCTGTAATGTGGTGACCAGAATTGCATGCAGTATTCCAGGTGTGGTCTTACTAAGGCTTTATAAAGCGGTACTAATACTTCACATGATTTTGATTCTATGCCTGTTTATACAACCATTTTGGCTGCTGCCACGCACTGCTGGCTCGTGTTTAAGTGATCATCTACTAGGACCCCAAGGTCCTTCTCACAGTTACTGTTATTGAGCCAGGTTTTGCCTAATCTGTACTTGTATCTTCAAGCTTGTTACTTTTTTCAAGCTTGTACAGGCCAGCAATTCAATATTTCTTCAATACTGAAGGAGAGGTGTCCAAATAAAGAACCTAGCTTCACTTTTCTCACCAGCATTTTGCTGTTGACACCTAGAATGGCTTACCTGACATCATTGCCTCAGATTGTCCAGTCCTGAACAATTTCTATTTTGATTTTTACCAATCCTAGTTCATCTGTTGTACAATGTATGGCAAAAAAACAAGGGAATTAAATCAAATCAAACCTTTATTGCTGTCATAGACCAGCATAACAAGAGTGTATAATAGAAGGCATGGCATTTGCTAATGAGGGCAGAATTCATCTTGCAATTAAAATGTTATATGGGATGCTAACAATCATGTATTTTCCTTGTAGGTAATGGAGTGGAATAATGTAACAGTAAAAACAAAACAGACATGACCAAGGATCACTTATATTTTCAGGTTCTAAGCAAATTGCTGCTGAAATAAAAAGGGCTTAAAACTCACAATCGCAGCAAATTTCATAAAGTTTTATGCAAAACTTTGAGTCATAAAAAAGGGTGAAAAAGGAAAACTGTATTATTAAAATCATCCCCCCCCAAAAAAGAAGGAAAAATAAAAAGAACACATCTTTAATTGTGGGGGGGGGGGAACTAGGTTCCACACTGCCAACAACTAATTTGAGAGTAAACCACAATTAGAAATTGTTACGAATTAGAAAATTTACCTTCCTTCTCTAGGACAGTCAACCAAAGTGACTTTCAAGGTCATTCTATATAAACTCTGAAAATCTTGGTTCCAACTGAGATAAGAGATAATGATGACAATGATGATAACAATGACGATGACATGCCTGCTAATGGCAATTGATCTACTTGTCAGAAACTATGTAAGCAATTAAACCTTGCCATTGTGATTTCCCTTTTCTTAAAAGCCTTTCTGATCTTTTACAGAAAAATATTTAAAATCTTCTGCTAGAATAGCTTAGGCACGTGTGGCTATAGAAGAATCAGATTCTAGCCTGAGGGCAGAGCCAAGAGAGGAATCAACCTGGAATCATTGTGTTCCTACAAGAGATCCAAGTCGAGCCCTCTTTATATTCCATTAACTCTTATCTACTGCCAATTTTGTGAGGACTATTGTTGACTAAGATGGCGCCGACGAAGGCTGCCTCGGTGAAATGCTCTCTAATTGTTTCTTTATTTCTAATTGTTCTCTGTGACTCACTACGGATTTCCTACTCACGAGACCATCTGCTAAAAATTAAGGAACATTTCTTTAAGGAGCAGCTTTCTTTAATCTCACCCCCGCCTGTCTTTACAAACACGGAGGAGATTCTAACACAGGAGGAGGCAATTCCCATGGAGCCATGGATTACTAAAAAAACCAAACGACGGAAACGAAGGAAAAGAGGTAAACGATCTTGGATCTTAAACAGATTAAGAAGTCGCATTAAAACTCCTCTGCCTTCAATTTTCCTAACAAATATACGCTCACTTGCAAATAAGATGGATGAAATACTCCTCTTAAACAAATACTATTCTGATTTTCGCAATTCAGGAGTCCTATGCTTCTCTTAAATGAATCAATTGAAAATAGCAGCCTGAACATTCCAGGATTTCAAATTGAACGATCAGACAGGATTCCAGAAACATCTGGTAAAAAGAAAGGAGGAGGCTTATGGCTATATATTAATTCAACCTGGTGTCAAGATTTTAACATAATTTACAAATTCTGTGACAACAATTTAGAGACTCTAATTATCAACTGCAAACCTTACTATTCGCCTCGTGAATTTTCCTCATTTCTTCTAATTGCTGTTTATGTCCCACCACAAGCCTGTGTAAACAAGGCATTACGAACTCTAGCTGACCAAATCATGGAGGCTGAAGCCAAACACCCTGATTCACTGGCCATTGTTTTGGGAGATCTAAACAAGGCAAACTTAAGGAAAGAACTACCAAAATACTTTCAGCATGTCAATTGTCCCACCAGAGGCAAGAATACTCTAGACCACTGCTACACAACACTAAAAGATGCCTATCGGTCTTTACCACGTGCAGCTGTAGGACACTCTGATCATTGCATGATTCACCTTGTACCTGCTTACAGGCAAAGACTTAAAGCCATAAAACCAATAATTAAATCAGTGAAAACCTGGACGGAGGAATCAGAATTAAAGCTACAGGCATGTTTTGACTGCACTGATTGGAATATTTTTAAAGATACCTCTGCAGACCTGGATGAACTCACAGATACTGTAACATCATATGTCAGCTTCTGTGAAGACCTATGTGTACCTACAAGGAACTTGCGAATACACAGTAACAACAAACCTTGGTTTACACCTAAACTTAAGCAGCTACGACATTCCAAAGAGGAAGCCTACAGAAAAGGTGATAAAATGCTGTACAATCAGGCCAGAAATGCACTAACAAGGAGATAAGAGCAGCAAAAGAAGCTACTCTGAAAAGCTAAAGAATCAATTTTCAGCAAATGAACCAGCAAACATGTGGAAAACTCTTAAAAATATCACCGGCTATGGCAAACCTCCTTCCCAGGCTGAAGGTAATCAACAACTGGCAGATGACCTGAATGAGTTTTACTGCAGGTTTGAAAGGAAACTACAGCCACCTATCTCCACAACCCCCATCTCAGACACACCAACAACAGCCAAGCCTCCTACAACTGACCCCATTTCATTGGGTTCACAACCCCTAGTGATCACAGAAAAGGAAGTGCAGGACCTATTTCACAGACAAAAGCCAGGAAAAGCTCCAGGCCCAGACAAGATAACTCCTTCTTGCTTAAAAGTCTGTGCTGACCAATTGGCCCAGGCTCTGAACACAGACTTCAGAGGATAATTAGAATCTTCACCCATATTTTCAATAAATCACTAGAGATGTGCTATGTTCCTTCTTGCTTCAAACGCTCTACCATCATCCCAGTGCCGAAGAAGCCCACCATCAAGGAACTGAATGACTACAGACCAGTTGCTTTAACATCTGTAGTCATGAAAACCTTTGAAAGGCTAGTGCTTTCCTACCTGAAAACCATCACGGATCCGCTGTTAGACCCCTTGCAATTTGCATACCGAGCAAATAGATCAACAGATGATGCTGTTAATATGGCTCTGCACTACATCCTACAACATCTTGAGTCTCCAAAGACCTATGCAAGGGTCTTTTTGTAGACTTTAGTTCAGCATTCAATACCATCATTCCAGACATTCTCCTAACTAAGCTAAACCAGCTACAGGTACGGAACAGACTTGTAAGTGGATCACAAGCTTCCTAACAAACAGGAAGCAGCAGGTGAAGCTAAGCAAGATCACATCAAATACCTGTACAATTAGCACAGGGCCCCCCCAAGGCTGTGTGCTCTCCCCACTTCTCTTCTCTCTGTATACCAATGACTGCATCTCCAATGATCCATCAGTTAAGCTACTGAAGTTCGCAGATGACACAACAGTGATTGGTCTCATTCGAGACAATGACGAATCCGCATATAGACGAGAGGTCAAACGACTAGCCTTGTGGTGCAACCAAAACAATCTGGAACTGAACACACTCAAAACCGTAGAAATGGTGGTAGACTTTAGGAAAAACCCTTCCATACTTCCACCTCTCACAATACTTGACAACACAGTATCAACAGTAGAAACCTTCAAATTTCTGGGTTCTATCATATCGCAAGATCTCAAATGGACAGCTAACATCAAAACATCATTAAAAAAGGACAACAAAGAATGTTCTTTCTGCGCCAACTCAGTAAGCTCAAACTGCCCAAGGAGCTGCTGATCCAATTCTACAGAGGAATTATTGAGTCTGTCATTTGCACCTCTATAACTGTCTGGTTCGGTTCTGCAACCCAACAAGAAAAACACAGACTTCAGAGGATAATTAGAACTGCAGAAAAAATAATTGCTACCAACTTGCCTTCCATTGAGGACCTGTATACTGCACGAATCAAGAAGAGGGCCGTGAAAATATTTGCAGATCCCTCGCATCCTGGACATAAACTGTTTCAACTCCTACCCTCAAAACGACGCTATAGAGCACTGCACACCAGAACAACTAGACACAAGAACAGTTTTTTCCCGAAGGCCATCACTCTGCTAAACAAATAATTCCCTCAACACTGTCAGACTATTTACTGAATCTGCACTACTATTAATCGTTTCATAGTTCCCATCGCCAATCTCTTTCCACTTATGACTGTATGACTATAACTTGTTGCTGGCAATCCTTATGATTTATATTGATATATTGATCATCAATTGTGTTGTAAATGTTGTACCTTGATGAACGTATCTTTTCTTTTATGTACACTGAGAGCATATGCACCAAGACAAATTCCTTGTGTGTCCAATCACACTTGGCCAATAAAAAAATTCTATTCTATTCTATTCTAAATACTTCTGTATAATCATGAGCAATAAATCAGCTTAATGGGAATTTAATGTGTGGTCCTGGTTCTTCACTCCTGACATTATCCTATGCTCCTGAAGCACACTATTCATAAGAACTGGAGCAACTAGTAACTTACAGGACCATCTCTCCTCGGCTGTTTCTACCCAATACAGCCTGATTGCCAGGAAGGGAATGCTCTGGTCAGCTAGGGAGTATTGGCTGGCGGAGCTCAGGAGGAGAGCCTTCTCCCAGATGAAGAGTTCTGATGATGTTACAAAGTTGGGTAATGAAGCCTCTGCAAGCAAATAATCAAGCTCAGAGAGCATCAAGGATTCCAGAGCTTTTTCTGCAACTGCCCTTTGGAACATCATCCCCCAGAGATATGATCATCCCTGTTCCTCTTGACCAGGGGTGTCAAACTCACATCGTCATGGCAGTGTCATATGAGGTATCAGGACTCCCCCCCCCCGTTCACTAAACCAGGTGTGGGCATGGCCAGCGTGTGATGCATCCGGCCTGTGGGCCACAGGTTTGACAGTCCTGCTCTTGACCTTTCATAAGGCCTTGAAGGGTCTGTGCCTGAGTTTGGAAACTTAGTGTGGGATAGAGCCAATCTCCTGGTTGGATTATTTGATTTTTTTAAAAATATCTCGTGTATTTTATGTATTTCATATGTTTTATTGTAAGCCATCTAGACTCATATAAAAGTGAGATAAACAGCTATATAAATCAATGCTAAGGGATATTAAGACATCCTGGTTGTCATATGTCACGAAACAAAAACAAAATTCTTGAACAATTAATGTGAAAACAATAGGTTGTTTTTCTGCCCAACAGGATCCAAGTGATTTTTTTCCCCATTCAGTATCTGCTGAGAAATCTTCAGAAATTTTGTTTGGGTATTGACACAACTTTACATTGGTTAGGAGGGCACACTTACAAACATTAGGACATGGATTTAAAGAATATGCAAAAGAAAAGAAAAGCAGCTCCAGAGCAGCAGTGGTGGCTTATCAGTATTAACAATTAATACCAAACTTGTCAAAAATCTCTATTATGTGATTTAAGGCCTTTGGATAGAGTGCAATAAAATAGGGTGACTTCCTCACATCCCTTTCTAACCTTCAGAGGAACTGGAGTGCCTCCAATTATCCCAAAAGCTGTTTGGTCAATGTAAGAGGAATAAATCATGAAAGATGCATTTTACCTTTAAGAGAGAGCCATGCCTTCAGCCAATCCATCACCTTGCATCAGGAAGAAATTTAACAAATAGAGCAAAACAGAGTCAATAAAATGTGCTTAAATACTATCTGGGCTTTTACTTGCTAGGCTTTTAATTTGAGAAATAAATGCCTTCCTTTGGACACACACCCTGGAGTCTTTCCAATGACGTGGATTAAGTGCTCTGCTTGCTTCACAATACTGAATGGATCGCTGAGGTATAGGAAGCTATAATGGCTTTGAAGTCAAACCGCCTAAATATCCCTGCTGTTTAATTTCAAACATTAAAAGATGCATGTAGGGGTAACAAAATTCTGGAGTTAAAATATAGGCTTTTGTTTTGTTTTGTTTAGATTCTCAATTGAAATATTATTCTAATATTTTCTATGGCTGCCTTATTGATGAATTTGGAGATCTGCTTTATTCCTGCCATAATTAGCATTTCTACTAGAGGTCAACATAGAGTTAATGAACAAAGGAAACCACCAATTCAGAAAACCAGGTCAGTTGGCTACCATAGGTAAAAGACTGCTCACATATAAATCAACTTGTTGGCCAGTGTTCTTGTATTTTTAGGGAGAAGACTGGCATGAATTTGCATCTGCTTCTCCATAAGGGAGTGGGATCAATTCCAGAATTTCATGCTTGACTTCTCCATCAATGGGATCATCTTAGTTTAACAAAGAAAGAACAGATTTCTGCTGGACATAAAAGTAGATTTGAGAAACAGCAGTGCAGGATCAACTCAGCAAGAACTGGATGTTTTGCTTTTAAAAATATTTCTGATCATTATCATCTTTTCACCAAGATAACTGGATAACTAGGGCAATGGGCATAATTCAAGTCCTGCCTCCATTTCATCTAAAATTATTGTGAAGTATAGAAGATTGGGGAAAAATGACCAGATATGGTTATCTAAGGCAGGGATCCCCAACCTCTGGGACACAGCCCATTACTGGGCCCTGGCCTATTTGCAACTGGGCCAAGCAAGCAGCAAGCCAGCACGTGTGCGCACACACAGCTTGACTTGCCAGCCTGTCATTTGCGCAGCCCAGTTCCCTTCTTCCCACCCCGCCAGGCCACCAAGTCACAAAGGTTGCAGACCACTGATCTAAGGCAGGACTTTTTGAACTTTTTGCCATCACACCTTTCTTTGGTGTAATCTTAATGCATACATTGGGTGTTAAAAACCCAAAATGAACACAGTTGAATAATGAAAATGATATAATGAAAACTTTGGGAAATATGGGATTATTCTGACAATGTACAACTAAACTGTTAGTCACACTTTTGGATCCAAAGGAGATACACCTCACAGTTAGGGAAACTCTCATTTGAGGCCATCCAATAATCCTTATGAAGTGACAACTATGACTTCCACATCATGTCAATTGCATGTAACACAGGACTTTTATTGATACTGTCCTGCATTCTATGCTTTAATTTTATTTTTCATCTGACCTACAACACAGAAAATAGACCCAACTGGGCATTTTGTCTGGATTCACCAACAATACCTTATTCCTCCTCAACTCTCACTTTGTATTAATATTTTTTTAAGAAACCCTCTCTTCCTATTTTTTTTTTTAAAAAATAGCTAATACTTTACAGTGGTATAGCTTATCCTCTACAACTTCATGTCTACCTGTGATAGAAGTTGAACACAATATGGGGGCAAGACCCAGTCAAACTTAAGTCATTTTAACACCAATTGATTTGAGGCAAAAGATCTGACTCTGCTGTGGAAATCAATGGGATTTTGAAGTGCTTCACTTTGACCATATCATGCCCTGGAGGTTTTTAAAATACTTTTAGAAAGGCAATAAGAACTTTGCCATTCCCCAAACAGCCATATAAATCAGAAAAGCTAAACATAGATGCTCTTAAGCGAAGTTAGCCAGGAAGCTCTGATTTCAGACCCTTTTTTATTGCCACAATAGGAGGACTGGTGAAATATGACCTAATGGAGATGAGAGAGGATGCACTGTAAAATCTTTCATAATCCTAGATAAAGCCTTATAAAAAATTTTTCACAAAATGACAGGCATTGACAGAGAAAGGAAAAACAGAGGAAAATAAGATTTTCATACCACTTACATTCATGAATATTCATGAATCAACAAAATATAACAATGAAGTGCTCACTTTCTCTAGTTGCTATTTTGGTTATCTCATTTACATTTCCAGTATACAGGCATAACCAGAAGACATAAGTTTAAATTAACATTTTTGATTAAGTGTTTGAGAATAGGCTGGATAGTTTTATGAGAAAATGAATCAAATTGGAGGACCATGGTGATAAAAAGCTGAAATCTACTGATTCAAGTCCAAGCTCCCGCCCTGCCTGGAGAAGGAACCAATGTAAAGCAGCATCAATTCACCATTTGTCACTTACTTACTTGCTCACCTCAGGGACATCAGCAATTTCCTCTGCCACCACTCATGACAGCCCATAAATCCCTCCAGAGTTTTAGTCAACTAAATGAGATGGATCATACCTATAGGTGCTGATAACAGCAACTCTTTGGGTAGGAGAGCTCTTGAAGTGACAGAGGCCACAAATCTGGGCTGCAGGAAGATCTGTGGGTTTGTCTTAGGCAGAAACTCAGTGGGGAACTCTTTAGACAAAAATTTATCACCAGAGCTGCTTTGTTCTTACCTGGCTCTGCTCACGTGCTTTTAATTGGTTTTTAAAAATATTTTTTAAAAAATATTAAAAACGCGGTAGGTGAGGCTCTGCTTAAAATAGGTGCTGTTTATGTATGGTAGGAGCTGTCTGGAGAACGAAGCCGATTGACAACCCTATGTTTATCCTAGCATAAGAATCTCATGTACTGTAGATAAATATATGTTTATATTTATATAACCTTTGGTCCCAGTGGATCCTGCAACATTATCCTGGGACATACATATTTGCCTTCATTCATATATGCATATTGTTATCCTGTCATATGAATTGTATATGTATACACACAGACACACAATTTATATGACAGGATAGCAGTGTTTGTGGATGTGTGTGTGTGTAAAAGTGGTTAAAGAGCCTGAGTTTATCAGCTGGAAAGCTGACGGCCAGTTTTGAGACTTGAGTGCCACAGGACAGGGTGAGTTCCCATTACTTGCCCCAGCTCCTGCCAACCTAGCAGTTTGAAGCATGCAAATGCAATTAGTTAAATGACTGTAACTTTGTTGCTGACAATCCTTATGATTTATATTGATATATTGACCATCATTTGTGTTGTAAATGTTGTACCTTGATGAACGTATCTTTTCTTTTATGTACACTGAGAGCATATGCACCAAGACAAATTCCTTGTGTGTCCAATCACACTTGGCCAATAAAAAAAAAATCTATTCTATTCTATTCTATTGTTGAGAAGGTAGCAATGTTCTGTGGGCCTAGGCATATAGTCATGCTGACCACATGACCATGGATGCATCTTTGGACAATGCTGGCTCTCTTGGCTAAGACACTGAGTTGATCACCACCACCACTCTGTGTATGTGTGTGTGTGTGTGTGTGTGTGTGTGTGTGTGTGTGTGTGTGTATACACCATTACTATTTTATACTTCTGTACTTTGCTGTCACTCCTCACAATAAAGGCCAGATTGCATTGATATATTTTGGCAAGGAAAGGTTGCATTTGAAATTTAAATAGCATGTCAAGATTACACAAACTTTCAGAATCACAAATTCTCTTCCCTTGCGGGGGACCTCAATTGGATTAAGATAGATGCCAGCACCCTTTCTTCACTGCTACCATCTATGGCACTATAGGGCCAGTTTTGGTGGCTCTTACAATCTCTTGCTAGCATTACTTTATATCTTCAATATAGTGACCAGACATCCCGCTTTTGGCAGGACAGTCCCGCTTTTTAGAAATTTGTCCCGCGTCCCATGGCGTTCTAAAAAAGTCCCGATTGAGTGAGGGTGCATTTAAGGGTGCTTTGTCTTTAGGCTGGTAAGGGAAGGTCTTGGCTGTGATCAAACTGAACTTCTCTCTTTGAGAGAGCAAATCTCGTTAAAGCAAAGAGAAGAGAGGCAAAGTAAAACAGGGGAGGGCAAAAAGTTTCTATAAGGACATTTTAGGAAACACCTGTTGTTTTATCTCTGCCCACCCAGTCATCTTCGAGCACCCGCCCCTCCCGCCCCATCGGCAGCCTGTATTCTACGCTCGGTGTTAACTTCCTCTCTGGCAGCATCGAGCCGAGTGGTGGGCGTGGAAAAGAGCGCTCCGTTGCTGGGGCAATAGCCAGTTGCAGCCGAGCGCGCGCTCTCCACCCTTTGCCCATCAGCTTTGCCTCAGTTGCGCGGGAATTCCCTAGTGCTTGAACCTCTGGAAGTTGGTGCCACAGCAAAATCCAGCAAGGTAGGCTTTGGAAGAAGAGCCGCTGGGGTTCGTGCCAGCAAAAAAAGAAAAAAGAAAGAAAGGTCTGATTTGGATTTCTTCCCCTCGGGCAATGTTTGTCATAAGTGCCCCGTTACACCGAATAGAAGAAAGCGGAGAAAAGAATGCCTGTTTTGCTTGCAAAATTCAGTTCCCTTTCTTTTCCTGGCTGCTGGGGGAGAGAAGGGGGCCCATTAAATGCAAAATGTATTTCTGTACACGAAAAACCCTACCTTCACTACAGCAACTTGTAATGCCCCTTTTCGGGAATTCAGCCCAAGTTTGAACTTAAAAAGTAGAACTTGGCTCAGGAATTACTTGGTCAGTTTTGGAATGATTAAACAGCAGCCGCAGCAGCAGCAGCACTACACTCGTTCCAGTTGCTGAGATGAAGTAAAGATGGAGTAATTAGGTTTGGATTTTTGTGGAAGGACTGGCGCAGGAAACTCCTGGTTTCATTCATTTTAAGCATTGGCTTTTTGCATCAATTCCAGTTTAGTAAATCTCGGAGTTTTTCTAAATTTAGCAGATACAATAATCCCACAGACCTCCATTTTATACACTTTTGCCAAATACTCCATATGACAGTATTTCCTCCTTGCCCCACACCTTTATGTTATCTGTATAAATTCATCCTAATGTTTCTACCACACCCCCTTTAATATAGTGTATTGTAATTACTCCTGATAGTAACTGTAATACACCATATGAGATAGGTAGGATCACTGTATTGTAATTAATTGAAAATGCATTGTAAGAGATTTGATATGATCTCTGAAGATATTTTGATGGAAGGTATTCAAAAAGGAGGATATGCAGCTCCTGAACATGCACAGATCAATTTTGCTTCACATCAAGGAAGGTCACTGCTTTTTTTTAAATAGTCCTCCAGTTTAAAGTTGGGTGCCCATACACACTCTGCACCCTAACCTTTGATGTAAGAGACATCAAGTTGGCCACACCCACCCAGTCACATGACCACCAAGCCACACCCACCAGACAAGCCACACCATGGAATTGGTATTAAAAATATTAGACCCCCCCTGCCCCCCCCCCCCCGTCAATGGTGTCCCACTTTACCAATGTTGAAATCTGGTCATATAATCTTCAATCTCCTGAGTAGCTCACACAAACAAGAATTCTTCACTCTGATGTAAAAGTCTTGGTTTGCCCAACATTCTAAATTCTATGGAGTTGTTTGCTTAAACTTGGCAGATTGTTGAAATGATCACTTTTATTCTAAACCATAGTTTATGGATGAGGGTATTGTGTGAATCTCAATCACGTTCAAAATCGTCCATGTTTTTGTAACTTGCCATAATGTATATATGAAGCTAGAGCAGATCATCCAAACCCTTTACAAGTTCATTTTCTGGAACTCTTGAGTTTTAATTTGGGATGCAGCTTTGTATTGCAAAGATGTGCTCTCAGCTCTTTTTGTTTCCCCGCTACAGACAAATCTTCAATTCTGAAACTCTGCTGCAGGGAGAAAGCCAGCTCCCTTTAGTATCTGCTGAAAAGCTCTGTTGTCCTGGGTTTGCTATGAACTCATTTAAATTCCACTTTGTTTATACTTGAGGAGAAATTAGCATTTTCTCCTACAAAGGAAAGTGTTCTCTACCTTGAATATTGTCTCATTCAGCACTTTATTGAGACCCAAATGAAATCCCAGAAGCTTTTATAGTTTCTAAGGGATTAATAGTACTGATATTAAACTATTAAAAGTTTTATTGGGAAGGGGTAAGAAGGAAAAACTCTACTCCTAGTATTTGTTAATTAGTCAGTATACACAATGTTAGCTTTTTTGTATATAATTAGGATTGTCAACTAGTTGGAGAGCTGATTAATCATGTGTCTTTTAAACTGACAGGTATTTTTCATTATTTGAAGCAATTTAAAAATGACATTGTATGTTTACAAGAAACACATATTAGAACATTAGACCAGAAATATTTGATAAATTCAAAATTGGGAATACATTTTGTTGCATCTGCTACAGAAAAGAAGAATGGACTAGTTGTTTATATAAAGAGTAATTTATCTGCAACATTAATTGAGGCGGATAATCAAGGAAGATATATTGCTATTGAACTTTTATTGGAGGGGAGAAAAATAATTTAATAGGAGTTTATGCACCAAATCAACAACAAGAAAATTTTTATAAGTTTTTACATAAAAGAATAACATCTTGGGATTATAAAACTTATATATTAATGGGTGATTGGAATGGAGTGATGGATATCCAGAAAGATAAAAGAAGTCTTAGAAATATTTCCAATCGTGTAAAACTGCCAAAGGCCTTCTTTGATTTGATGGAAGATTTAGAATTGAGAGATGTATGGCAAGAACGTAATGAGGAAGAGAGAGATTTTACTTTTTTTTCTGATAGACATCAATCATTTTCTAGGATCGATTTTATTTTAATTACTAATGATTTGTTTTTCAGAGTGAAGAAGACAAAAATTTGTTCTAGAACTTTGTCTGATCATAGCCCGGTTTGGATTGAGCTAGATTGGGAAAAAGAGGCCAGGAGGTCATGGAGGATGAATGAGAATTTGTTTAAATATGAACAAAATGTAAATGAATGTAAAATTCTAATGAAGGAATTTTTTACTTTGAACATGGATAAAGGGACACCTATAGAGATAGTTTGGGACACCAGCAAAGCTTATATGAGGGGAATTTTATTAGAGATGAATAATAAATACAGAAATAGATTGCACAAAAGGCGAAAAGAATTAGAAGAGGAAATTAAAAGGAAGGAGCAGTTATTGGTATGTAATCCAGGAGATAGTAAAATAAAAGAGTCAATAAATATATTAAGAGGTCAATTTAATATGCTAATGGCAGATCAGGTGGCAACTAATTTACAATATGCAAAATACAATTTGTTTAATAATTCTAATAAACCTGGAAGGTGGTTAGCATATTTACTAAGAAAGAAACAGAAACAACGTATAATTGATAAATTAGAATATAGAGGTAAGGAAGTATATCAGCAAAATTTGATTAAAAAAGCTTTTTTAGAATATTATAGTAAGTTATATTCTAGAGATGTGATTAATGATAAAGATATAGATAAATATTTACAGGATCACGGTATCTTAGAAATTACAGTAGATCAAAGGGAAGAGTTGAATCAATTAATTTCTTCAGAGGAAATAGTGTTTGCAATTAAGCAGCTTAAAGCGAATAAAGCACCAGGTACAGATGGTTTGACAACTACTTATTATAAAAATTTACAAAATGAGATAATTGTACCACTTAAGGAGTTATTTAACAGAATACAAAGGGGAGGAGTAGCTCCTCCTTCATGGAGGACAGCTTTTATTTCATTAATACCTAAAGAAGATCGACATGGTGTTAAACCAGAGAATTATAGGCCAATATCGCTTTTAAATACTGATTATAAGATATTTGCTAAGATATTAGCGAATAGATTGATGCCACTGATGACTCAATTAATTCATAATGATCAAACAGGATTTATTGAGGGGAGACAGATGAGATATAATATGAGACAAATTGTAAATTTACTTGAATATTTGGAAAGAAACAGCCAGGTCTCAGAAGCATTCTTCTTTTTGGATGCGGAAAAAGCTTTTGATAGATTGGATTGGCAGTTTTTGTTTAAAGTAATAGAAAAAATGCAATTTGGGGATTATTTTATTCAAGCAATTAAGGCTATATATCAAAAGCAAACAGCTCAAATAATAGTAAATGGTGGATTAACAGAATCTTTCAAGATTGAGAAAGGGACTAGACAAGGATGTCCCTTGTCACCATTATTATTCATTCTAACTTTGGAAATATTATTGAGTAATATACGTGGTTTAGTTCGAATAAAAGGAATTAGAATTAAAAATCAAGATTATAAATTAAGAGCGTTTGCAGATGATCTGGTTGTTTCTTTATCTCAACCAATACATTCAGCTGTATATCTGAAGGAGACAATTGATCAGTATAGTAAGGTATCTGGGTTTAAAGTGAATCAACAGAAGACAAAAATGATAATTAAAAATATGAATACACATCAGAGGGAAGAACTAGAAAGAATAACTGGATATGAAGTAGTTAAAAAGGTTAAATACCTAGGAGTATATATTACAGCATTGAATGTAAAATTATATAAAAATAATTATGAGGTATTGTGGGGAAAAATAATTAAAGAAATGGAGAATTGGAAGAAGTTACAATTATCATTGTTGGGAAGAATGGCAGCTATAAAAATGAATGTTTTGCCTAGATTTTTATTTTTGTTTCAAATGATTCCAATATTGAAGAAAGATGCAAATTTACAAGAATGGCAAAAAGGGATTAATAATTTTGTATGGAAGGGTAAAAAACCGAGAATAAAGTTAAAAATAATGCAAGACATTAGGGAAAGAGGGGGTTTAAAAATGCCTAACTTGAAATTGTACTATGATGCAGTTGTTTTAGCTTTAATTTCTGATTGGATTAATTTAACAGAGGAAAGGATTTTGAATATAGAAGGTTATGGTTTGTTATATGGATGGCATGCATATGTAATATATGACAAGAAAATTGATAAGACATTTAAGAATAATATGGTCAGAAGTGCTTTGTTGAGGGTTTGGAAAAAATATCAATATAAGTTAGATGGAAAGATACCAATATGGACCATCCCCAGACATATGATAGAGAATATAAATATATTACAAAAAATGGAGGTTATCACTTACAAAGAGCTTTTGACTATGGAAAAAGGGGAATTACAGTTAAAATCTAGGGAGAAATTGAGGGATGAAGGGAGAAATTATACATGGTTCCAGTATTGACAATTGCAATCTAGATGGAAAATAGATCAGAAAATTGGTATAAGGCAAAGTGATGATAATTTGGTAAAACAAATAAAAGATCAAGGTCAACAGCATTTAAAGAGATTATATAATGTATTGGTTGAAATTGATTCAGAAATGGAGTTGGTTAAAGATTGTATGGTAAGATGGGCACAAAATTTTCAACAACCTATAATGTTAGAAACATGGGAAAAAATTTGGGTGAGGAATGTTAAATTTACGCAAGCACAAAATTTAAGAGAAAATTTTTATAAAATGTTTTATAGATGGCATTTAGATCCTAAAAAACTTTCATGTATGTATCCAAATGTGAAAGCAAAATGTTGGAGATGTGACTGTGAGGATGCTACGTATTATCATACGGGTCTGGATGGGGAGAAACAGGCTCAAGCTTAATCCCTCCAAGACGGAGTGGCTGTGGATGCTGGCATCCCGATTCAGTCAACTGCAGCCGCGGTTGACTGTTGGAGGCGAGTTATTGGCCCCAAAGGATAGGGTGCGCAACTTAGGTGTCCTCCTGGATGACCGGCTGTCGTTTGAAGATCATTTGACGGCCGTCTCCAGGAGGGCCTTCCACCAGGTCCGCCTGGTTTGGCAGTTGCACCCCTTCCTTGATCGGGATGCCTTGTGCACAGTCACTCACGCGCTCGTTACCTCTCGCTTGGATTATTGTAATGCTCTCTACATGGGGCTCCCCTTGAAGTGCACTCGGAGGCTTCAGTTAGTCCAGAATGCAGCTGCGCGGGTGATAGAGGGAGCTTCGCGTAGCTCCCACGTAACACCGCTCCTGCGCAGACTGCACTGGCTACCTGTGGCCTTCCGAGTGCACTTTAAGGTGTTGGTTACGACCTTTAAAGCGCTCCATGGCTTAGGGCCTGGGTACTTACGGGACCGCCTGCTGTTACCATATGCCTCCCACCGACCCGTACGCTCTCACAGAGAGGGACTTCTCAGGGTGCCGTCCGCCAAACAATGTCGGCTGGCGGCCCCCAGAGGAAGGGCCTTCTCTGTGGGGGCTCCCACACTTTGGAACGAGCTTCCCCCAGGCTTACGTCAAATACCTGACCTTCGGACTTTCCGCCGCGAACTGAAGACATACCTTTTTATTCGCGCGGGGCTGGCCTAAATTTTAAATTTTATATTTTAAATTTTAAATTACATAAATTTTATCGATTTTAAATTTTCTACTAATTTTAAATGGGGTTTGGTTTTATAAATTTTAAGGTTCTAGGCTAATTATAATAAGTTTTTTAATTCGTATTTTAAATTGTATATTGTGGTGTTTTGTATTTTATTGTTGCCTGTACACCGCCCTGAGTCCTTCGGGAGAAGGGCGGTATAAAAATCAAATAAATAAATAAATAATAATAATAATAATAAATATATGGTGGACTTGCAAAAAAGTTAAAGCCTTTTGGATTAAAATATGGTGGATTATGCAGAACATTTTGAAAAAGATCAAGTTTGTTCCACAGTTCTTTTTATTAGGAATAATTCCAGATTGCACTGTTATAGAGACAAAACTGATTTTGAATTTAATAACTGCTGCAAGACTATTGATTGCACAATATTGGAAGAAAGAAGACTTACCTACAATTGGAGAATGGATTAGTAAAGTATCAAATTTAGCAGAAATGGCAAGAATTTCTGCCTACTTGAAAGACTGTACACAAGAAAAATATATTTTGGAATGGAGAAAGTGGATTGATTATATTCAAAATAAGTATCAGATTAAAAAATATCAATTAGTTTTTGAGTGAAGTTAGGAATTGCTATGTATTAGAGTTTAAGAAAGAAGGGAATTGATAGTGTGATGGTGTGATGGTGTGAAATGGAATATGTTTTATGTTATATTTTAGATTATGTTTGTTAGTTACAATACCCTGTATTCTGTTCTGGGAAGTCTCGGGGGGGGGGGAATGGCGAGGGGGGAAGGGGAAGATTATAAATTGATTGATTGCCATTGTACAGGAATAATGGTAGAATTAAACAAGTTGGAATGGTGTAGAGTTGGGACTGCTCGGTAACCACTCCCGAAGGGAAAGGGTAAGGAAAGAGGAGTAAAGAAGGAAGAAAGTAGGTAGGCAGGTAGGTAGGTAGGATAGAAGGGAGGGAGAAGAAAGGATAGGAGGAGAAGAAGAAGGAGAAGATAGAAGGTTAGAAAGGATGGTAGTGAGAAGTGGGAAAGAGGTGGGGAAGTAGGAAAGCGAGGAGAAGGATGGTGGGGAAAGTCGAAGAAGGATGAGAAGGGTAGAAAGGATTAAGGGAGGGAGTGGCGGTCGAGCAGCCCTGATTGAGTATAATTTGAGTATAGGATCAATTATTGGATAAGTGATTGTATTGTACACTGGTCAAATTGTGGGAATTATGGAAAATAAAAAAATTTGCTCTGGATAAACTGACAGGTATTTGTATATTGCCAAAAATCAATATAAAATGTGTTTTTGGAGTTACTTTTTCAATATAAGAGCAACTTCACAATAATTCACTAGTTTCTCTGATATATATGCTTGTATACCACTTTTCTCTTACATTTCTTAAGCTGAAATGCAACATTCATAGCTGTGACTAAGTGTAAAGTCCAATTAATCAATAATAGATTTTCATTAACTGAATGAAATTTACCCCAATTAAAATATAAAATAGTAACATTTAACAAACTACATCCCCCACTCTGCTCATCCCATGAAGAAAATACTCAGGGAGAAAACTTACAAAGCATATGAGAAGTAAAAGCATTCCATCAGTTAAACTTTTTCCATTCTAAAATCTATGGTAAACATCCCCAAAACCATCATCACTATCTTCTTCTAAAACAAAAGAGGCTTTGTTTTTTTCCTATTCCATTCTTATTTTGCTTAAGAATTACTTTTGATTGAATATTTTATGTTATTTTACGTTTGTTAGAGGGCAGAATTTCTATCTAATGTTCTCTTTCTTTCCTCCTCCTTCCCTGTTTGTCAGGCCCAAGCAACCAAAACCACACGTGAATGTTCACACTGACTAATATCCATATAGATAAATTAGTCACATTGATTATTTCATTGTTTTCTCTCTATAATATAAGAATCTCCCCAGACTGTTCACCTTCCCTTGGGAACAAACAGGTAAGGTTCTATGGAACTTGGGGAGGTAAAAGGACAATCTTTGATCTGTTATGGCTGTGCTGTCAGCTTTGGAAGCCATACTAGGCCAGAAACTTCCGTGCTACCACTTTCTCATGTGTGGGAAAGTAGGAGGGGGGGTTAGTAGAGAGGTTGTCTTTAGACATAATAACATAAGAATAATAATAATAACAACAACAACAACAACAACAACAACAACAGAGTTGGAAGGGACCTTGGAGGTCTTCTAGTCCAACCCCCTGCCCAGGCAGGAAACCCTACACCATTCTTCCTGTCGGTCAAGGTCAGGCTGATCCTGCATCTGGAGAAGGAATGGTTGGAGTGCTGTCTCTAGATGGGACGGTTGGCATTTGGAGCATGTGATCGACTGTGGAGTCAGGGGATGGTCTTGGGGGTTTTGGTTTACTAAGGGAAAACCTGGACCTCTCAGATTCGGGTTTTCCCAGATGTGCCAGTTTACCTATCCTAGTAAATAGCACTTTGAAAGATGCTTGCTTCTGAGTTTTTACTTGGAGTGGGGTTTTTTTTCTGGAATGCTGACATTGTGTCAATGACTCAAAACTTGTTGTGGTCTGTCAGCAGCCTACGGTGCTGGCAACAGAGTCAGACAGTGATGAGGCTGAGGTGAGGCCAGGGCCATTGGGAAGTGAGGTGAGGACTCCAGAGCCTCCAGAGACTGATAATAGTGAGGAAGAGGAACTGGAGGAACCTGTTCCTAATGCACGCATGAGAAGAGCTGCCAAAAGGCAAGAGCAGTTCAAACAGAGAGGACAACTCATGAATAGGGCCAAGAGATGATTGGCCCCTCCCATAAGGCTTAATAATAGACCAGCACTGGTGTTTCAGCTTGCCGGAAAACAATGTTGTAGCTGCGTCCTCTGCTCCATGTTTTGGTAACTTCTGGATATTTATCAGGAAGGGCCTTTGGCACTTTGCCTAATTGGACTCAGGTTTGTGATAACCGAAGAATTTGTGTTTGAGAGGCCTTTGTTTTACTTTGAGTTGAACGACGCTGGGAATGAGGTAATTCCCAGCTGTTTGAATAAAGTTTATTTTATCACGGATTGAATTTGTTGCTACCTACTTGGGTCTGGGTCACAACAAAACTAATTCCCCACTTGATCTCTTCTTCTTGCCTGGGTGGGAATTTCCCAATACTATGATACCTCTTCCAATCATTCTACAGCTTCCATGGCTACTTGTGTTTCCTGATCTTAAAAGCCTTTCTACAATAAATTCTCTTTTGAGTGTGGGAAGGCAGCAGACAGCTCAAGAAAATATCATATGTTTTGTGACTATTAGACCTATTAGACCTCTCAGCGGCATTCGATACCATCGACCATGGTATCTTGCTGCGCCGGTTGGGGGGATTGGGAGTGGGAGGCACCGTATATCCGTGGTTCTCCTCCTATCTCTCTGACCGGTCGCAGACGGTGTTGACAGGGGGGCAGAGGTCGACCGCGAGGGGCCTCACTTGTGGGGTCCCTCAGGGGTCGATTCTCTCGCCCCTTCTGTTCAACATCTACATGAAACCGTTGGGTGAGATCATCAGTGGTTTCGGGGTGAGATACCAGCAGTACGCTGATGACACTCAGCTGTACTTTTCCACCCCGGACCACCCCAATGAAGTTGTTGAAGTGCTGTCCCGGTGTTTGGAAGCCGTACGGGTCTGGATGGGGAGAAACAGGCTCAAGCTTAATCCTCCAAGACGGAGTGGCTGTGGATGCGGCACCCGATTCAGTCAGCTGCAGCCGCGGCTGGCTGTTGGTGGCAGTTATTGGCCCCAAAGGATAGGGTGCGCAACTTAGGTGTCCTCCTGGACGATCGGCTGTCGTTTGAAGATCATTTGACGGCCGTCTCCAGGGGCCTTCCACCAGGTTCGCCTGGTTCGGCAGTTGCGCCTTCCTTGATCGGGATGCCTTATGCACGGTCACTCATGCGCTCGTTACCTCTCGCTTGGATTACTGTAATGCTCTCTACATGGGGCTCCCTTGAAGTGCGCTCGGAGGCTTCAGTTAGTCAGAATGCAGCTGCGGGTTATAGAGGAGCTACACGTAGCTCCCATGTAACACCGATCCTGCAGGCTGCACTGGCTGCCTGTGGCTTTCGAGTGCACTTTAAGGTGTTGGTAATGACCTTTAAAGCGCTCCATGGCTTAGGACCTGGGTACTTACGGGACCGCCTGCTGCTACCACATGCCTCCCACCGACCCGTACGCTCCCATAGAGAGGGACTCCTCAGGGTGCCGTCCGCCAAACAATGCCGGCTGGCGGCCCCCAGGGGAAGGGCCTTCTCTGTGGGGGCACCCACACTCTGGAATGAGCTTCCCCCGGGTTTACGTCAAATACCTGACCTCCGGACATTTCGTCGCGAACTAAAAACACATCTTTTTATTCGCGCGGGGCTGGCTTAAATTAGTTTTAAGGGGAAATTTTATTAATTTTAAATGGGGTTTTTAGTATGGAAAATTTTAATTTCAGGCTAATTTAATAAGTTTTTAAAAGGTATTTTAATTTGTATATTGTGTTGTTTTTACTTTTGCCTGTACACCGCCCTGAGTCCTTCGGGAGAAGGGCGGTATAAAAATAAAATAAAATAAATAAATAAAATAAATATGTTTTGTGATGAAAGATAGGGTAGTGACAGAAATCTCTCTTGTAAACTTATGAGCGGGAGCTATATATCCCACCCATGAGATTTTCAGCCTCTCCAATTTTTCAGGAAAGTTATTAAAACATACTTCTTTTGTACCACTTTTAAGATAAATGGTCAAAAATTGGAAAAAAAATTAAGTAGTATCTGTTTAAAATACTATACACTCAACAAGAATAAAATCTCTTTCTCTATGGAAGTACTTCGTACAATGATGGAATCCAAGATGGCGGTGCACATAGACACTATGGCTTTGAGCTCCTGGTGTCACAGTGGAGTGTGTAGGCAAAAACTAGTCTATATCTGCAGGGAATTGCTAAAGATTGGATCTTCTAGTTGACTAGATATTACTAGTGACTTCCAGCAGTCTCATAATATACCGATTGATATAGTAAGACTGCCAGACTCTCTGTGGATCGTTGTTGGGCCTAGGAGGCGGAGAAGAGAGTGGAAGCAGAGGCGGAGATACAGAGTTGGTTTGCTAGCTCGGTTACAGAAACAGCCTCACAGACCAGCATTACCAAGCATTTTTCTAAACAACTCTAGATCCTTTGTCCACAAAACTGATGAACTAGAGCTATGGATGGCAGTGAATAAGCTCATTCGCAGCTGCTGTGTGGTGATCATCCAGAGACCTGACTTCATCCACTTGTACCGGATGCATCAGTGGAGCTAACTAACCGTACCACACACCGCTTTGACAGAAACAGCAACTCTGGTAAAAGCAAAGGCAGAGGACTTTGTATTTACACACATAATGACTTGTGTACTAACAGTAGAGTTATCTATACACACTTTTCCAGATGTGGAATTCTTAACTGTCATTTGTTGGCCATTTTACTTACCTAGAGAGATTTCTGTTATAGTTGTCACCACTGTCTATATTCTACCTGATGCAAATGTTAGCACAGCGCTCTCTAAGTTACATGACACCACCGAGAGACAGCAGCAAACTTACCATGAGGATGCTTTTGTCATGGCTGGGGATTTTAATCAAGCCTGTCTAAAGTCTGTTGTCCCTAAGTTTGTGCAGTATGTGCAGTGTACCACTAGAGGTAAGAACACTGTAGACCATATGTACTCAAACTTAAGATAGGCATATAGAGCAGGGGTGAAATGCTCCCAGTTCAGACCGGATCACGTGATCCGGTAGCGATGGGAGCAGGTAGTTCAGAGAACCAGTAGCAAAAATCCCTGCCCCCCCCCAACACTGCCCATGCCTCGCTGTTCCTCTTCTCTGTCCCTGAAGTGCTCGGTGGTGATATAGCTGCAAACGGCCTTAAATGACTGTCGCACTTCAAAGGGCCGCGCTACAGCTGATCAGCGCTGTAGGCAGCTAGTAGACCAGTGCCTCTATTTTTAAAGAAGGTAGACCGGTGCCTGCCAAAAAAAGGCATTTGGTAGACCAGTGTCTCTCAGTAAAATGCAATTGGTAGACCGGGGCCTCTATTTTTAAAGAAGGTAGACTGGTGCCTCAGTAAAAGGCACTTGGTAGACCGGGGCCTCTCAGTAAAACACAATTGGTAGACTGAAGCCTTTATTTTTAAAGAAGGTAGACCAGTGCCTCCCAAGTTTTGTATACTTTATTATTTTTATTTATTATTATTGACCATGCCCATTCAGTCACCTGACCACCAAGCCACACCCACCAATTAAGCCACGCCCACAGAACTGGTAGGGAAAAATTTTAGATTTCACCCCTGATATAGAGCAATCCCCCTCTCCCATCTGGGTATGTCTGGCCACATCTCTCTGCTACTGTGCCCAAAGTATATCCCCCTTAGGAAAAGGATATGACCAGTCAGGAAAATTGTCAAAATCTGGCTGGAGGGAGTACTCTGCCAGTTGCAGGACTGTTTTGAGATTACTGAACTATTTGAACATTTGGAGCTGCAAGGATTCACTGATGCTGTACTCTTATATTAAAACATGCACAGACAATGTAACAGTGAATAAGTGCATCAGAGTTTACAGTGATCGTAAACCCTGGATATCAGCAGATGTACAATCACTTCTGAGAGCCTGAAACTGCACCTTCAAGGCAGGAAATGAAGATGAATACAACGAGGCCAGGGCAAACTTGAGGAGAAGCATTAAGGCGGCTAAACAGAAATACAAACAAAAGGTAGAGAAGCATCTGGAAGATAATAATTCAAGACAGGTGTGGCAGGGGTACAACACCTAACCAACTATAAGGGCAATAAGAAAAAAAATAGCTAATGCTGATGCCCTGTTGGTGGAGGAACTAAATAGATTCTTTGCCTGCATTGAGGTCAAAAGACCTGTCTCTTTGGCTCTAGCCCAAAGGCCCTCTAATCTCCAGCCACTCACCTTGGATGAACGTCAAGTGAGAGCTGTGCTGAAGACTGTAAATCCCAACAAAGTTGCAGGTACAGATGAGGTGCTGGGGAAAGTGGTAAAAACCTGTGCTGACCAATTAACAAGGGACCTGACAGGATTTTAAACATCTCCCTGCAATAGGCCAGAGTCCCATTATGCTAGAAAGCAGTCACAATTATCCCAGTTCCGAAGAAAGCAGCCATAAACAACCCATTGCACTGATGTCTATAGTGATGAAGTGCTTTGAGAGACTGGCCCTACAACACCTCAGATCCTGTCTTCCACCAAATTTCGATTAACACCATTTTGCTTATAGAAGCAGCAGGTCAACAGGAGATGCCATCGCCACTGCTCTACATATTGCACTGAGCCACCTTGAGCTATCTGGGAATTATGTCAGAATGCTTTTTATAGACTATAGCTTGGCCTTTAATACAAGGCATTTTCATTGAAAAGCTGACTGACCTAAATTTCCCTCCCCTCACTTATGACTGGATCAAAGACTTCCTGACAGATTGTCAAAAAATAGCAAGGGTTGGTTTACATCTTCCACACCCTCAGGGCTGTATGCTCAGTCCCTACCTGTACTCGCTATATATACATGACTACATATCCTCTGATCCATCCAACATCATAATAAAGTTTGCAGATGATACAAGAGTGCTGGATCTCATAACTGGAGGGGACAAATCAGCATACAGGGAAGAACTCCAGAAGGTATCCGCATGGTGCTAAAAACAATTTACATCTAAATACTAGTAAGACAAAGAAGATGATGCTAGATTTCCAGAAGCACAGAGTGGAACCTGCCCCACTGTATATCGAGGGGGGCTATGTGGAGAGGATTTCCTTTTTTAAATTCTTGGGAGTGCTTATTAGTCAAGATCTTACTTGGAAAAACAACACATCCCTGGTTTTTTTTTTTTTTTAATTTACATTTATATCCCGCCCTTCTCCGAAGACTCAGGGCGGCTTACAGTGTATAAGGCAATAGTCTCATTCTATTTGTATATTTACAAAGTCAACTTATTGCCCCCCCAACAATCTGGGTCCTCATTTTACCTACCTTATAAAGGATGGAAGGCTGAGTCAACCTTGGGCCGGGCTTGAACCTGCAGTAATTGCAGGCTACTGTGTTCTAATAACAGGCTCCTTACAGCCTGAGCTATTACGGCCCTGGTGATTGGCAAGGCTCAACAGAGACTTCATTTCCTTAGAGTCCTGCAAAAAAAACAGGTGGAACAATGGCTGATAACCTCTTTCTATTGGTCCATGATAGAAAGTGTCCTCACATACTGCATTACAGTATGGTACACTGGTTTAACTGCTGTGGACAGGAAGGCACTACAGAGAGTGATCAATTCGGCACAAGAAACCATTGGTTGCCCTCTAACACCACTGGATGACATCGCCAGGTCTTGCTGCTTTAGCAGACTGAGGAAGATACTCAGAGATGATTCACACCCTGGTCAGTCTCTCTTCGCACTTCTACCATCGGGCGGAAGACATTGAAGCATAGCCAACCAAACAAATAGATTTAAAAATAGTTTCTATCCTTGGGCTGTCAAACTCTTAAACACAACCACAATCACTCCATGCAAACTCGGAAACGTATGACTAGTTCTTCTTTTTCTTTCTTTTTTTCTCTAATTACTTGCATAGGGATTCTTTACACCATTTATGTTGTTTGTATTTTTTTGTCATGGATTGCACCAGTGAGGCTAAAACCAATTTCGTTGTATACATGATGTACAATGACAATAAAGGCTATAGTATAAATGTTTAGAACTACTTCTCTTATCACTTACCACTGACACCAGCTCACAGGTGTTTACACCAGCACACAGGTGCTTACCAGGCTTTGAATATGGCTGGCTGGGGAATTCTGGGAGTTGATCTCCACAAGTTCCCAAGTCTTAAAGTTGTCAAAGTTGGATATTCCTGTTTAAATAGTCTCCCTGTATGAAGCTCCACCAAAGATGTAGTGCTTTTGATTTGCTTCAAATAAAGCCATTTGCTGAAACTGAACTCTCCTTCTCAATTTTTTTCCTTACCCTAAATCATTCTAGTGATTTAGTTTGTGACAAGTTTCAGTGATGGTTCTGACTCAAAGGCTGAATCAAGAGTTATAAAAACCCACAATAGGTCATATTAAAAATTCAAATTAATCAGAATTATGATTCATCTCCTTCTACTTTGCCAAACTGCCCAGAAATTGTCAACCCAAAATGTTGACATTGAAATCAACTTAAAGAGAATAACGTTTTAATTAAAAGGAACTGAACTAGGTAAAATGGCCTTAAGAACACAAGAAGCTGCTGCCTATAAAGTTAGATGATTGGTCCATTGAGATTATTATTGTCAATATTGACTGATTAGCTCCAGGGTCTGCAAGAAAGTATCTGCTGTAAGTTGTTCCAAACATCTTTCATATTTTGCTGCTGGAATCTAGATATCTGCACATCTTCAGTGCAACTAATTGGATTACATGCTATTGCTATGTGTCCATTTTTAATACACAGCTCATGAACAATGTTTAACAAGAATAATAATAACAGTAATTCAATAATAATACTGGGTGATAGGGTAAAATTGAACAAAAGGGAATGAAATGTTTAGCTGGATAAATGTCTGGATAGAAAAAAAATGGTATAACTGTAGGATGGGGGAAAGGTGATTTGGCACCTTTGGGTGTTCTTTTAGACCAGGGGTCACCAACCTTTCAGACCTCAGGGACCACTAAATTTATAATTTTAAATCTGTGGACCACTAATATGATCTGTCTAATGACCAGCTGAGTGGACGTTGCTAGGTGCTCATGTGACTGGGTGGGTGTGGCCAATTCAATGTCATTCACATGGAGGGGTGCCTCGCCAGTCTCTACTCACCTCTCCCCTCCTAGCCACTCCTCGCCTGCTCACCCGGGCTCCTTAGAGCCCCAACAAGAAGCAATTATCGGAGCTAAGCAACCACCATGAGAAAGAGTTGGCAAAACAGCTGGCTCAGTTCAAATTGGATCCGACTGAGAAGAAGGCTCAGCAGAAGCACCTCACTGAGGACTAGGAGCATAGGCTTCCCAAACAGAGGAAAGATCTGTGGGAGTGCAAGGCCAGGTACTGGCACCTGTTGGCTCAGTGGGCTGAGCCAACAGGCCATGAGGCAGTCCCACTGGAACAAGGCCCTCCGGCTCTTTGCCACCAGTGATGCTTCCCTCCAGCCTTCACCAAAGCCCCACACCAGGAGGCTGAAGCAGACCCCAAGTCGGAATTTCTGCCCCCCCCCTCCAACCCACACAAGGGGGAAATTCTCTGCAGCAACTCAACCATTCATTACACGTATCCGGCACATGGGCCATAGTTTGAGGAATCCTGATTTAGTGCAATATAAAAAAATGCAAATTATTTTTCTGAAGACCACCAAAATTTTCTTGTGGACCACCAGTGGGTCCACAGACCACCAGTTGGTGACCGCTGTTTTAGACCATAAGCTTAACTTGAGCCAAAATGGAATGCAGCCACTAAAAGCAAAGGGTATTGTTGAATTAATTTATAGGAGAAGGAAATCCAGATCACAAGAATTATTTAATTCTATTGTGCCCGGGTCAGATTCCACTTGGAATACTGAGATCAGTTCTGGGCACCATAACTGGAAAAAAGGACAACAGTTGAGCAAGGCCAAAGGGATATGAAGATGATAAAATGTTGTGGAAATTAAGCCCTATGAAGAACATTTAAAAGATCCAGGTATGTTTAGTCTACAGAAAATTGAGACTCCATAGACAAGAAAGATACAATAACAGTCATAAAGTCATAAAGTCATCAGAAAGAGAGTGGACATATTTTCCACTTGTGACCACTCATACTCAGGAAGTTTCTTTGATGTCTACTTTAAGCCCCTATCCTTGGAGTTTTATCTCTGGGCTTGGTCCTATGTTCTGGGGCACCGACCAAAGGATTGAAGCAGTGACTTTAATTCTATGATTCTATGATGATGATGTGGCTACCTAGAGCTAATTGTACTACGCATACTATTGTATTTAACAAGCAATCCATGACTCAGACTTTTCAAGTTTTTATTAAACTCTAACACAACAGCAAGACTGCTTCATTTGCACTTCTAATGTAATAATAATTTTTTTTAAGTTACCATTTTAGACATTACCAACGTGCCACAGGGGAACATTTGTAATTTATGTAAAATATTAAAGAGAATGATCTATATGACAGGTTTGATATAAAATGTTAAATGCAAGCCATTACTTACTGAAGATAATTTGAAACTGTACATATCAGGGGAGTCATTAGATTGGAGGATAAAAAGTAGGAATAGGTATTCGGTTATTTAGACATATTTGCATAATCATCTGAAGGAGGTAACAGTTGCTCCCCTGGGCCCAACCAGCATGCAATGAATAGAACAACAGTTTGAAAACTTCACATTTTCTTTCAAGATCTACACTGTCATAACATTGGGCCTGCTTCATCCACCCTGCTGTTTCATTTTCCCATGTACTCAAATCTGCCTTCTGAGACAAACACAAAGGCTTCTTTAGGGGGCGGAAAGGGAGAAAGAAGATATTTTGGAGACATGAATAAATGCTGAACATCATTAACAACTATTTAATACAGCCACTTGGTTTTGAATGCCATTTGGGGGAACAGCACTACTAAAGAGAGATGAAGACAGGACAAAGAAATAAGCAAGCTTAGCACAAAATATATGATTTTGTTATACTATATAATGATACAATAATTTTTCTTAATCACTTCCCCTTTCTACAGTATTAATATTACAAGTTGGGGTGTTTTTTGTATCCCAGATATCTCATTTGATTTCTTGCATCACAATCTTTCCCAAACTGATGTTCTCCAGATATATAATTTCCCTATTGAACTTCCCTATATAACATAACATAACATCAGAGTTGGAAGGGACCTTGGAGGCCTTCTAGTCCAACCCCCTGCCCAGGCAGGAAACCCTACACCATCTCAGTCAGATGGTTATCCAACATTTTCTTAAAAATTTCCAGTGTTGGAGCATTCACAACTTTTGAAGGCAAGTCGTTCCACTTATTAATTGTTCTAACTGTCAGGAAATTTCTCCTTAGTTCTAAGTTGCTTCTTTCTTTGATCATAACTTCCCTATTTCTAGCTTTTGGCCAAGTTTGGGGGTAGCAGGATGGAGAAGACAGTCCAATACATTTGAAGGCATCGATTCCCATAAATTTGGACAGAAATAAACTTTACTTTTGAGGAGCATTATGGTGAGGGAAAGTGGATGAATGGACAGATGGACAGACGGGTGGAAAGAATGATCAAATCCAAAGTCCCTGTTCACCCAAAAGTAAAGTGAGGTGGTCTTCACCATCGTTAATACTGCCCTTCCATTCTATATTCTATTTTGTGGACACAATTTCAAAGAAAATGTCCATTCATATTTTCTGGAAGACTTGGAAACCATTTGTGGACTATGCGCTTGGAACATTGGACGCTTCGGTACCTGTACCTCGAGAACGTGGATTTTGGCAATCATGAGGATATATCCGAAGACCCAAATCTTCCTTTTTTTTGTATGTATAGCACAAGGGTGGAAAATGTATTTTCTTTTTTTGTTTGTAACGTTAAAAATTTATAAAAATAAATAAATAAATAAAATGAAAATATCCACTCATAATATCCCCTTGTTCCTCTGCCAAGAATGTTTTCTGGTTGCAGATAAAGGTTAAAGATAAAGCAACAGATTGATTTACCGCAACATGCTTACTTTTCAATTTTGTGTCTGTGCTTTAATTAGAAAAACCTAGCTAATAAACATTGTTAGATTTATTTGGAATAGTATGATTAAGGCTGGCTGTCTAGTGCTTATGATTAACTAGGAAGACTAGTAGCTATCCCTAGTCATGTCCTCCCATTGATAACTAATGTCCCATAGTCATATTTCACGACCTTAATTGCATTGCTTTAAACCAGGGGTGTCCAAACTTGGCCCTTTGGAGAGTGGTGGACTTCAACTCCCAGAATTCCCCAGCCAGCATGAGCTATAAATTTAAGCAAGTTGCTAGTTGGAGAATTCTGGGAGTTGAAGTCCACCACTCTCCAAAGGGCCAAGTTTGGACACCCCTGCTTTAAACAATCAAGAATTGTACTAATTCAGCATCAGCTCCCTTAGATTTCCCCTATATCAGAATAAGCTTATTCCCCTTAATCAGAATAAGTTTATCAGAATAAACTCTGTCGTCTTCAACAAGACCTAAGTTTAACTCACAAAATCATCTATTGTAATGTCCTTCCTGTTAAAGACTACTTCAGCTTTAATTGCAATAATACTAGAGCAACCAATAGATTTAAACTTCATGTCAACCGCTTTAATCTAGATTGCAGAAAATATGACTTCTGTAACAGAATCATCAGTGCTTGGAATACTTTACCTGACTCTGTGGTCTCTTCCCATAATCCTAAAAGCTTTAACCAAAAACTTTCTACTATTGACCTTACCCCATTCCTAAGAGAACCATAAGGGGCGTGCATAAGCGCACAAACGTGCCTACCGTTCCTGTCCTATTGTTTTTCTTCTTCCTATATATATATATGCTTATACCTCCTTATATTTACTCATATATGTGTTTATATACTATATAATCTTTTTGTATGATACCTACATATATTGTTGACAAAAAATAAATAAAAAATAAAAAAAAATAAAAAAAAATAAAGCTAAACCTGATCTATTTGCTTTATTTATTTACTAGTATTCCTTTTCATTCAGTTTATTCAACTTATTCTTGCTTCTTGCCATGTTTTTATTTATTTATTTTTATTTATTTGTCAAAAACAACAGTATATATAAGCATAAGCATAAAATAACCATACGAATTGGATACAATCAAAGGAAACATTAGGACAGGAACGTTAGGCACATTGGTGCACTTATGCACACCCCTTACAGACCTCTTAGGAATAGGGTGAGGTCAATAGTAGATAGTCTTTGGTTAAAGCTTTGGGGATTTTGGGAAGAGACCACAGAGTCAGGTAGTGCATTCCAGACATTAATAACTCTGTTACTGAAGTCATATTTTCTGCAGTCAAGATTGGAGCGGTTCACATTAAGTTTAAATCTTTAGTGTGCTCATGTATTGTTGTGAATGAAGCTGAAGTAGTCTTCAACAGGAAGGACATTGTAGCAAAAGATTTTATGAGTTATACTCAGGTCATGCCGAAGGCGGTAGAGTTCTAAATTTTCTAAACCCAGGATTTCAAATCTGCTGGCATAAGGTATTTTGTTGTGATCAGAGGAGTGGAGAATTCTTCTTGTAAAATATTTCTGGACATGCTCAATTGTATTAATGTCCAAAATGAGGTGTGGGTTCCAGACAGGCGAGCTGTATTGGAGAATTGGTCTAGCAAATGTTTTGTATTCTCTGGTTAGTAGTGTAATCTTTCTGGAGAAGAAGCTACACAAGATTAAGTTTACAATTCTTAAAGCCTTTTTGTTGATGTAGTTGCAGTGGGCTTGGCACTTAGATCGTTTGATATGAAAACTCCAAGGTCTTTGATGGGGTGAGGGTCATCTACAAGGTAATGTCCATCAAGGGGCCGGATAGCTCAAGCTGGTAATAGCCTGTTATTAAGAACACCGAAGCCTGCAATTATTGCAGGTTCGAGCCCGGCCCAAGGTTGACTCAGCCTTCCATCCTTTATAAGGTAGGTAAAATGAGGACCCAGATTGTTGGGGGGGGCAATAAGTTGACTTTGTAAAAATATACAAATAGAATGAGACTATTGCCTTATACACTGTAAGCCGCCCTGAGTCTTCGGAGAAGGGCGGGGTATAAATGTAAACAAAAAAAAAAAAAAAAAAGCTTGTATTTAGTGTTCTGATTCTTTTTTCCAATGTGTAAGACAGAGCATTTGCTGGTTGAGATTTGGAGTTGCCAATTTTTTGACCATTCCAACACAAAGTCAAGGTCTTTTTGAAGGGTAGCCGTATTGTTGGTAATGTTAAATAGTTTAACATCATCAGCGAACAGAACACAATTACTTATAATATGGTCACAGAGGTCATTAATGTATAATATGAAGTGTTTTGGTCCTAGAACGCTATCTTGGGGGATGACAGGAGTGGGATTTGATAGGGCACTGCCTATTTTGACCACTTGTTGTCTGTTTGACAGGAATGCTGTTATCCAATTATGGAGGGGTCCGGAGATGCCGTAGGATTTTAATTTTAGGAGAATTTTGTCATGTACCACTGAGTCAAAAGCTTTACAGAAGTCTATGTAAATTGCATCTATTGCTTTGCCCTGATCAAGATTTGTAGTCCATAAGTTTTTGCAGTGAAGAAGTTGTAAATTACAGGATAATTTTTTTCTGAAACCAAATTATTTATTGGAGAGTAGGTTGTTTGTTTCAAGGTGGAGGGTGATGGATTGGTTGATGATTGATTCCATTACTTTGCAGGTGACGCAGCATAAAGAAATTGGTCTGTAATTTTCAACTAGGCTGGGGTCTCCTTTTTTGAAGACAGGGATGACCATGGCTAGTGACCATAGTTTGGGAAGGGAGCTGGTCCTGAAAGATTTTTCAAAGATTATGCTTAGGGGTTTTGCTATAACAGTGGAAATCTTTTTTAAGAAGTATGCACATAGACCACCAGGTCCATATATATATGTATATATATTAACATATATGTATATGTGTTAAGCACAGTTTGGTGGACAGTCTTTTCTAATATTAACATAAGTTCTGACTGAGATCATTGCCTGCAAAATTTCACTGAAAGAAGCAAGTACCTTATAACACAACGAATCTTCCAGCAAGTTTCAAAAAATTTGGCTAGGATTCAAAAACTTCTTGAATGTCATTAACATCTGGGAAATAAATACCCAAGATTTTTTTTAAAAAAAAATCTCATTATATTTAATTTGTATTTCACATTTGAAAGCACACATCTTCATGCATCTTTTGACTTAATGATCCCCTTATTTGCAGAGTATATCAACTATGAGTTTCCAAAAGACCTTTAGGATAGCTGTGTCTAAAATAATCAAAGCTTTTCCTTCTCCCCCTCCCCCCTCTTGTCTCCTCCTGAATAGCTTGCCCTTTTTCCATGGATTATCCCAGATGGAAGACTAACACAGTCTCAGACAGATAAGCAGCTTAATAACATCCAAGGCTCCACTGAAGAATTTAACTGAATCTGCAATATATTGCAGTCCCCTAACTGTGGTTAAATTGGAGTCAGGAGGACAGGCAAAGCTTGAGAAATACAATAAGAGCCTTTGAACAAGGAAAAGCATTAAAAACAGTATTAAAAATGAAGGCTGGGAAAGGAATGTTGACTGTTGGTATACATTTATTATCTAAAATAAAATAAGTTTATGTGAACTGAAATAAAATATTCATGCAGAAATTTCTAAAATGCTTCTGTACACAAAGCTACTAAAATTATCTCATTTATCTCAGGTAGACTGTATCTGATGGAAGAGCAAGGCAAGGAAAAAACAGTAATCTCTGTACAAATAGCATACTTAACTTATGGTGTACTTAATACATGGGCCAAAGTATGGCTATTGTATTATTTTATGAACATATTAGAATACTTTCATGATTTTTAAAGGAGGAAGGTATAGAACTTCATTATTCATTTTGAGTAATGCTGAGTTATCTATGTTTCAGTCTTGCAATTATTGCTAATCGAAATTGATTTTAGTACAATTGCCCCAATAGTGTACAGGTAGCCCCTTGTTGTCTATGGTCTCCCATATACAAGATTAAAAAATATACCTGTACTTATTATCTGAGTCTCATTTCCAAAGTGGTCTGGCATTTAATTCCCATGAATGATAGGAGTTGCCTGTATGTATTTTCAATGAGATAGCTATGTCTATTCATCTATTTTATGGAAAAGTTTCCATTATGGTTTTTTTCCTTGTTTTTTTTCATTGTATTGAACTGCATATTTCAATAGTTGTCAATGCAAGCAACCAGATCCACTTGTGAAAGGTCCAGTCAATAATTTCATTGTACTCTGCCTATAATATAAGTATCTCCCCAGTCTGCTTGCCTTCTTTTGGGAACAACCAGATAAGGATCCATGAGAAGCAAATGTCAGGTTTATGCCTCTTGAGGCTGTGTAAGGATATAGCTCCCCGCTTGAACCCCACCCTCCCCGCCCACCTGGGTCAGTTGAAAACTAGGGAGAAGTTGCATTCTGTCTACTATGTGATCCATGTACCCAAAAAGTCCGTTTTGATAAATCAGACCATTTCAGCATTAAAAAAGACCCATGATGGATTTCTTTTATATACCTATAGTAAAATTAATATAAATTATTCAATAAAGTAGGAGTGTATTTTTATTGCAGTTATAAGCAAATTTATTCTTCCATGACAAAACTTATAAGAAAGAAAGACACGGTACTATAAAAAGAAAATTGCACAGAATCAATTGATACACTGAATTCAAATGCAGAGCCCGAAGAGAAGAAGAGGCATCAACTGTGAGAATACAAAATACCTTAAGGCGATTTATAAAGCAGTGGAAGTAAAAAGAGTCTAATTTGCAGAAAATTACTGCTTCCGTTTGCAATACAGTTTCCATTTGACTCAGGAAGGTACCTCAAGCTTACAAGATTTCCTTAAAGGAAATAGTTGGGGTTTTTTTTCTTTTTTGCTAACAGACACAGTTTTTAACATATCAGCATATGGCATCTTCAGCCATAATTGGGATTTTGTGCTTCTTCCTTCTTTTCTAGGCTTTTTTACTTTGCCATTCAGACAAACACAGAGTTCAGATGTACTGAGGTTGCAGTAAGTATTTTAAGCTGGCTAGTCAACATCATTTTACTGGCGAGCAACCTAATCAAAACAGAAAATGAGAGGGAAGGTAGAGGGGGGGAAATGTATGGATCAACCATCTGCAAAGATTGTTGCATCAAATGCAAAGGAAAGCACACAGAAAAGAGAAACATAAAGTATGCACAATTTTGACCTTCGGGACTTTAGAAGAAAGTATGAATGAAAGAGAAGCAACACAGTGCGTCCAACTCTCACAATTTAATTTTAAGGACTCATGAAAAACAGAATACTGCAACTGGAGTAAATTCCCTTGGAACAATCAAATGTCCTATTTAACTATAGGCAAAATCAAATGTACTATTTAACTATATGCATGCAAGAGGTGTCCTATAAATATTTTAAAGGAAAGCATTTCACCCTATCTGATAAGATAATTCCAAAATTATTAAAAGAGATAGAGGAGTTTGGAGAGTTAGCAGCATTGAAAATAAACAGAGAAAAAACTAAAGTGATAGTTGAAAATCTTACAAAAACAAAAAGAAAAACTGGCAGAAGTAGTAGACTTTCAAATAGTTAAGAAAGTTAAATATTTGGGAATATACATAACAGCAAGATGTGCAACAATAAAAGAAGACAATTATTTAAAACAACTTAAGCAAATAAAATTAGATTTTTAAAAATGGAAAAATTAGCTTTTCCTGTTCCAAACCGTATCTATAAAAATTGAAAAGAATTTTTTTGACCACTTGAATAAATTAACTTTGAAATGTATATGGCAAGGGAAAAAAGCAAGAATAAACTTGAAAATGCTACAAAGAATGGAGGGTTTGAACTACCAGATTGGCTCTTATGTTACCAGGCTTATGTAATAACATGGTTAAAAGAATGGATAATCCTTCTAAATATAACAAGAGATTGTTATATTTAGAAGGACATACTTACAGCTGGGATGGCATGCCTTCCTATGGTATGAGAAGAAAAAAAGCCATAAATACTTCCAAAATCACTTTACAAAAAATTCACTAATATCTGTATGGGAAAAAATAAAACAAAATATATTTGAAAATCCCAGAATGGTTGTCAGCAATGGAAACTTTGAAAAAAATGTCACTTATAAAGACATTTTGGACAATGAAGGGAAATTATTATTATTATTATTATTTGAATTAATATCCCGCCCTTCTCCAAAGACTCAGGGCGGCTTACAATGTGTTAAGCAATAGTCTTCATCCATTTGTATATTATATACAAAGTCAACTTAATTGCCCCCAACAATCTGGGTCCTCATTTTACCTACCTTATAAAGGATGGAAGGCTGAGTCAACCTTGGGCCTGGTGGGACTTGAACTTGCAGTAATTGCAAGCAGCTGTGTTAATAACAGACAGACTTAGTCTGCTGAGCTACCAGCTCAGGAGCTTGAAGATCAGGGCATTATATTATCATGGTGGCCAAAATTGCAAATACAATCTAGATATGATTCAAATATGAAAAAGTACAGCTTCTATAAAAGACAAACACCTTTTGATTAGACACTGTTGAACTCTGATGAAAAACTAATTAAAAATTCTTACTGAATTTGAAAATGGAAAATGAACAAATAAAAGGCACAATGCTACAATGGGGGGTGGGGGGGAATTGGCCATAATATAGAACTAGAATTAGAAATGGCAAAACCTATGAGAAAGGAATTATAAATTAACAATGGCAACCTCTTATAAAATGTTTATAGATGGCATTTACCACCTGCTAGATTAGCTAAAATGTTTAAAAATATGTTTCCCGCAGAGGAGGTGGAGTGGCTATCTTTTACAAAAAGTCACTGAATCTAAAAAATATTCAAGTTGCACATAAACTTGCTCTTCCAGAAACTATTGTATGCAAATTGTCCCTTAACATCACACTTCATTTCTTACTATGCTACAGAGCCCCTGACTACGACATCGCACATGCGAACTTGTTAACCACACTACTAACATGGGCTACCTCTTGCCCTTATCCTCTCATCTTCCTGGGTGACCTCAGCCTATCTCTTATTAATAGAATAGAATAGAATAGAATAGAATTTTTTATTGGCCAAGTGTGATTGGACACACAAGGAATTTGTCTTGATGCATATGCTCTCAGTGTACATAAAAGAAAAGATACGTTCATCAAGGTACAACATTTACAACACAAATGATGGTCAATATGTCAATATAAATCATAAGGATTGCCAGCAACAAAGTTACAGTCATACAATCATAAGTGGAAAGAGATTGGTGATGGGAACGATGAGAAGATTAATAGTAGTGCACATTTAGTAAATAGTTTGACAGTGTTGAGGGAATTATTTGTTTAGCAGAGTGATGGCCTTCGGGAAAAAACTGTTCTTGTGTCTAGTTGTTCTGGTGTGCAGTGCTCTATAGTGTCGTTTTGAGGGTAGGAGTTGAAACAGTTTATGTCCAGGATGCGAGGGATCTGCAAATATTTTCACGGCCTTGATTCGTGCAGTATACAGGTCCTCAATGCAAGGCAGGTTGGTAGCAATTATTTTTTCTACAGTTCTAATTATCCTCTGAAGTCTGCGTCTTTCTTGTTGGGTTGCAGAACCAAACCAGACAGTTATAGAGGTGCAGATGACAGACTCAATAATTCCTCTGTAGAATTGGATCAGCAGCTTCTTGGGCAGTTTGAGCTATCTGAGTTGGCGCAGAAAGAACAGACTTTGTTGTCCTTTTTTGATGACGTTTTTGATGTTAGCTATCCATTTTGGATCTTGCGATATGGTAGAACCTAGAAATTTGAAGGTTTCTACTGTTGATACTGTGTTCTCTAGTATTGTGAGAGGTGGAAGTATGGAAGGGTTTCTCCTAAAGTCTACCACCATTTCTACGGTTTTGAGTGTGTTCAGTTCCAGATTGTTTTGGTTGCACCACAAGGCTAGTCGTTCGACCTCTCGTCTATATGCAGATTCGTCATTGTCTCGAATGAGACCAATCACTGTTGTGTCATCTGCAAACTTCAGTAGCTTAACAGATGGATCGTTGGAGATGCAATCATTGGTATACAGAGAGAAGAGAAGTGGGGAGAGCACACAGCCTTGGAGGGGCCCTGTCCTAATTGTACAGGTATTTGATGTGATCTTGCTTAGCTTCACCTGCTGCTTCCTGTTTGTTAGGAAGCTTGTGATCCACTTACAAGCCTGTTCCGGTACCTGTAGCTGGTTTAGCTTAGTTAGAAGAGTGTCTGGAATGATGGTATTGAATGGTGAACTAAAGTCTACAAAAAGGACCCTTGCATAGGTCTTTGGAGACTCAGGATGTTGTAGGATGTAGTGCAGAGCCATATTAACAGCATCATCTGTTGATCTATTTGCTCATTATGCAAATTGCAAGGGGTCTAACAGCGGATCCGTGATGGTTTTCAAGTAGGAAAGCACTAGCCTTTCAAAGGTTTTCATGACTACAGATGTTAGAGCAACTGGTCTGTAGTCATTCCTTGATGGTGGGCTTCTTCAGCACTGGGATGATAGTAGAGCACTTGAAGCAAGAAGGAACATAGCACATCTCTAGTGATTTATTGAAGATATGGGTGAAGATGGGGGCCAATTGGTCAGCACAGACTTTTAAGCAAGAAGGAGTTATCTTGTCTGGGCCTGGAGCTTCTCCTGACTTTTGTCTGTGAAATAGGTCCTGCACTTCCTTTTCTGTGATCACTGTGAACCCAATGAAATGGGGTCAGTTGTAGGAGGCTTGGCTGTTGTTGGTGTGTCTGAGATGGGGGTTGTGGAGATAGGTGGCTGTAGTTTCCTTTCAAACCTGCAGTAAAACTCATTCAGGTCGTCTGCCAGTTTTTGTTTTTTTTAATTTGAATTTATATTCTCCGAAGACTCAGGGCGGCTTACATTGTGTAAGGCAATAGTCTCATCCTATTTGTATATTTATATACAAAGTCAACTTATTGCCCCCCCCCCAACAATCTGGGTCCTCATTTTACCTACCTTATAAAGGATGGAAGGCTGAGTCAATCTTGGGCCTGGTGGGACTCGAGCCTGCAGTAATTGTAACTGCAGGCAGCTGTGTGTTAATAACAGGCTACATTAGCCTGGTGAGCCACTTCCCAGTTGTTGATTACCTTCAGCCTGGGAAGGAGGTTTGCCATAGCCGGTGATATTTTTAAGAGTTTTCCACATGTTTGCTGGTTCATTTGCTGAAAACTGATTCTTTAGCTTTTCAGAGTAGCTTCTTTTTGCTGCTCTGATCTTCCTTGTTAGTGCATTTCTGGTCTGATTGTACAGCATTTTATCACCTTTTCTGTAAGCTTCCTCTTTGGAATGTTGTAGCTGCTTAAGTTTAGGTGTGAACCAAGGTTTGTTGTTACTGTATATTCGCAATTTTAACTGGTTAACAAACGAATGTACAACTGAGCCCAGCCATACTACCCTGTACAATGCTGTTACAAATCTAGGTCTTGATCAACTAGTAACTAACAATACAAGACTCAACAACTGCCTTGACCTCATCTTCTGCAACAACGCAAATTCAATTTATGGACTACAAATAAAAGAACCCTTTTCTAACAGTGACCACAGCATGATAGACTTTTGTCTCAATATATGCCCTTACAATGATCTCCATAACAATAGTATTCCAAACTTCAATTTCAAAAAAGCCAACTATCACCTTATAAACACCGACCTCTTATCTATTGACTGGCAAAATCTATTCTCAAAATGTATCACTGCTGAAGACCACTATAGAGTTTTCTTACTCAAAGTCAATAGTCATTAAACTATACGTACCACAAACCACCAACAAAATCAGAAAAAAACAAATTACCCATATCAATAAAAAAGCTCCAATCCAAAAAAAATTCCCTCTGGTGAAAAAACAAAACTGGCTATGTAGCCAACTTCAGAAACAGCTACAAAAATATATGCAGCCAAATAAAGATTGAATGCACCAAATACCACATCAAACAAGAAGACCTTCTGCGCAAAAAATCCAATCGGGCTTTTTATAATTTTGTGAACAACAAACTTAAAGACTCAAGATACATCCCACCCCTAAAAGGATCTAACGGTAAAGAATATAATGATGAAACAGTTAAAGCAAACCTCCTTAACAAATTCTTCGGCTCAGTCTTTGTTAAGAGTAATGGCTGATACCCAACATTCCACATTCGTACCAACAATAAGTACAACAACCTAACACAAATAGATTTCATAGAAGATAATGTTGAAAAGGCCCTTTGCAAACTGAAACCATCTCTATCAATTGGACCTGATGGTCTATATGCTTACTTCTTAAAAAAACTTACCACTAATATAGCAGAACCCCTAAGCATAATCTTTGAAAAATCTTTCAGTACCAGCTCCCTTCCCAAACTATGGTCACTAGCCATGGTCATCCCTGTCTTCAAAAAAGGAGACCCCAGCCTAAGTTGAAAATTACAGACCAATTTCTTTATGCTGCGTCACCTGCAAAGTAATGGAATCAATCATCAACCAATCCATTACCCTCCACCTGAAAACAAACAACCTACTCTCTAATAAACAATCTGGTTTCAGAAAAAAATTATCCTGTAATTTACAACTTCTTCACTGCAAAAACATATGGACTACAAATCTTGATCAGGGCAAAGCAATAGATGCAATTTACATAGACTTCTGTAAAGCTTTTGACTCAGTGGTACATGACAAAATTCTCCTAAAATTAAAATCCTACAGCATCTCCGGACCCCTCCATAATTGGATAACAGCATTTCTGTCAAACAGACAACAAGTGGTCAAAATAGGCAGTGCCCTATCAAATCCCACTCCTGTCATCCCCCAAGACAGCGTTTTAGAACCAAAACTCTTCATATTATACATTAATGACCTCTGTGACCATATTATAAGTAATTGTGTTCTCTTCGCTGATGATTTTAAACTATTTAACACTACCAACAATATGGCTACCCTTCAAAAAGGCCTTGACTTTGTGTTGGAATGGTCAAAAAATTGGCAACTCCAAATCTCAACCAGCAAATGCTCTGTCTTACACATTGGAAAAAAGAATCAGAACACTAAATGCAAACTCGATGGACATTACCCCGTTAAACACCTTGGAGTTTTCATATCAAATGATCTAAGTGCCAAAGCCCACTGCAACTACATCGCAAAAAAGGCTTTAAGAGTTGTAAACTTAATCTTGCATAACTTCTTCTCCAGAAACATTACACTACTTACCAGAGCATATAAAACATTTACTAGACCAATTCTTGAATATAGCTTGCCTGTCTAGAACCCATACCTCATTTCGGACATTAATACAATTGAGTGTGTCCAGAAATATTTTACAAGAAGAGTTCTCCACTCCTCTGAATAAAACAAAATACCTTATGCCACCAGACTAGAAATACTGGGTTTAGAAAATTTAGAACTCCGCCACCTATTCTATGACCTGAGTTTAAGTCATAGAATAATCTGTTACAACGTCCTTCCTGTTGAAGACTACTTCAGCTTCAATCACAACATTACACAAGCACACAATAGATTTAAGCTTAATGTGAACCGCTCCAATCTTGACTGCAGAAAATATGACTTCAGAAACAGAGTTGTTAATGCCTGGAATGCACTACCTGACTCTGTGGTCTCTTCCCAAAATCCACAAAGCTTTAACCAAAAACTATCTACTATTGATCTCACCCCATTCCTAAGAGGTCTGCAAGGGGCGTACATAAGAGCACCAACATGCCTACCGTTCCTGTCCCAATGTCCCCTTTGATTGTATTCAATTTGTATAGGTTTTTTTATACTTATGCTTATATATTGTATAGTTATTTCATGCTTATGCCTACATATACTGTTGTGACAAATAAATAAATAAATAAAAATAAAATAAATGTTGGAAATGTAATAAAAAATGGGGACATTTTATCATTTGTGGTGGACTTGTGACAAAGTAAAAAAATTTGGGCAAAGGTAGTTAGTTAGGTGATTAGAAAAGATGATAGGGAAACATGTAGATTTTAAACCTGAACTGTTTTTAATTAGGTATAATATCAGAAAAACTGGATAAGAAAAGTACTGTATTATAAGATGCACCTTAGTTTTTGAGGAGGAAAATAAGAAAAAAGCTGATTGATGGGTGGATTGCCCTCCAAGAATACCCCCAATCAGCTGTTCCCAGAGGTGAATTTTAGCAACAGATTCGTTGGTTATGAGCTCTGTGCTTTACTTTTCTTTTGCTTTTTTTTGTGCCTCTGAAACCTCTGAAACTCCATTTCAGAAAAAATAATAATCTGCCTCTGAAAGCCTCTGAAACAGTTTCAGAAAACAAGCCTCTGAAGCTCTATTTGGAGGCTTTTTTCCTGAAGCTGTTTGGAGGCTTTTTTCCTGAAGCTTCATTTCTGATGCTTTTTTCAGCCTCTGAAATCTCCCCCTGAGAGGCTGGGCGAGGCTACATTTGGAATATAAAACGCACCCAGATTTTCACCTTTTTTTGGGGGGGGGGGAAAGGTGCATCTTATACTCTGAAAAATATGGTATATAAAAATATGGTATATTATGGTATATTATGGTATATATACCTACGGGACCGTCTACTGCCAACGTCTATCTCCCAATGACCGGTGCGCCCTCACAGAGAGGGGCTCCTCAGGGTGCCGTCAGCCAAGCAATGTCGGCTGGCGGCCCCCAGGGGGAGGGCCTTCTCTGTGGGGGCTCCTACCCTATGGAACGAGCTTCCCCTGGACTCCGACAAATACCTGACCTTACGACCTTCCACCGCGAACTTAAAACCTACTTATTTCGTCTTGCTGGACTCACTTAAATTTTAAATTATCAAATTGATTTTATGGGTTTTAAATTTTTTGTAAATGTTAGACGGTAATATTTTATCTATAAGTAGCCATATCAAATAGGTTTTTTAAGGGTTGTTTTTAGTTTTGTATTGTTGTTTTCTTTCTGTATTTTATTCTTGGCTATACACCGCCCTGAGTCCTTTGGAAGAAGGGCGGTCTATAAATAAAAATATTCTATTCTATTCTATATTCTATTCTATATTACATGTCTTAACAGCAGGGAGGATTATTTTTGCACAATATTGTGCAAAAAATGAAGATATACCACAAGATGAAGAAATAGTTAAGAAGATACTAGATTGTGCAGAAATGGATATATTGACATTGAAAACTAAACAGAAAGAGGATGTAGAAAATTATCAAACATAATTTTACCAATGGCTGGAAAAAAAGGATGGAGATTAAGAATATAATCTGTATTGTTAAATAAATTAAATACCCAGGCAACACGATGTTTATTAAGCACTTGTTAAATTGCAAAGCATCCCTGGCCTGGTCTTGAGTTGCCATAAGCAAGGGGGGATGGGAAACCAATGAAATGCCACGGCAGCTAAAGACAGATATACATTCCAGGATTATCTCTCTCAAAGCTGTATCCCAGAGTTACCCACAGTGGCCGGAGGGAAGTGAGCTCTACAACCCACAAAATTGCTCCGTTGGCAAATGCGACACACCATGTGGGGAGAAATAGGGTCAGAATTGGGGTGTAAATTACATAGGGTCAGAGCTAGCTTTACTTGGGAACATGCCGACATGAAGCTCCTAATAAATAACTGGATTTCTTTTGAAGCTTGGCTCGAGGCTCATGATTCAATTAGGGCATCTGTTGGAACCCTGGCAGCAAGCCAGCTCTCTCAAAACTAATCAGAATTACCGGGATTCCTGGGTCTCGGGCTCTCCAGTTGCTCCCCAACATCTGGGGTGCATGGAGAGAAACTCAAGTGACCGTGGCAGAGGGTGGACTATCCAAAAAGAGCCTGCTCCAGGAAACCCAAAGAGAGACAGAACTTGCCTCCAATCAGGGACTTCCAGGATCCAGCAGCCTAATTGCAACTGGAGTGCAACCCTACCTGAATATCAAAGCTGAGATGCTCGCCCCAGCAACCAAAGCAAAAAAGAATGCGTATGGGCAAAAAAGAATCCCTAAAGCAGCTGAGGTTGATTTCCCCCACCCTAATGCCCAGAAGGGGGGAAGGCCACTGAGCGAGCCAGGAAGAGTGGATTGGATGTGGGACTGGGCAGAAACTAGGCTCCAAAAGCCCCTGATGAAACCCCTGGGGAGATCCATAAAGCACCTGCAGGAAGAATTTGATTGGGCCACCCTTTGTGATGAGGGGCTGTCATGCTGCCCAAAAGAGAGGGAAGTTGCAGCTGAGCCCTTTGAAGTGAGGAGATGCAGATGGGAATGCAGCCCCCCTTCTCCACCCACCAGAAGGAGAAGGAGCCCGAGGCTGCAGCTAATGCCTCCTCCATGCAGCAGGCAAGCCACCCAGGGCAGACAGCCCCCCTCTCTATGAACTAGAGCCAAGGAAGACGGCCAGTCACATCAAGCACAGGTTTACAGGGCCAACAGGAGGAAGGAGGAGCAGTGCTCAACATACTGCCCTGCTTCAGGGAGAAATTTGACGGGGGTTCAGATTAGCTGGCTCTATTCCTTGACTCAGCTGAGATCCACCTAGAGAACTATGGAACCTCTACCCATCCCACAGAGCCAGGGTGAACACCATTGCTGAGGGGCTAGAGGGAGAAGCAAGGGAATGGCTAGCAGCCCTCCACAAGAGGAGAGCCCCCCCAACTGCAAGACATAGACGACTTCCTATGATACCTAGAGGCCAGATTTGAGGAGGTGGAGGAGGAGCCATATGTGGAAGATGAGTCGGAAACCTAAAGTAGAGGGGGCGACCCATTAAGGAACACATCCGTGAGTTCAGGACAGTCATGAAGAAGCTACCCCTCTGCCGGAATGGCTTGTTAGTTCATTTTTTCAGAACAATCTGGACAAGCAAATTGCCCAAGTAACCACCTATCGGGACATCCCAAATCAACTTTCTGAGTAGTTCTGAGCGGCCATAAAAGTCAATGGTGGATTGTGTGCCAACAATATAAGAAAGCAACCAGAAACCAAAGAGAGAGGTCAACCAGACCACAGACCATCCAGACGACGGGAGCCACAGCACCACAGCCAGCCCCAAAACCAACTCTCCCATGAACTAAGCTGAAATGCTACAGATGCGGGGAGATAGGTCACATGGCATCAGCATGCGCAATCCCAGCCCTGAAACCAAAGCCAGAGCATCACCCAGGGTGCGACCGGAATGAGGGCACAGGCATGCCACCGACATGTCCCAAAAAGCCCTGCATGCTGCAGAGGTCCTTCCCCAACCAGCCAAAGGGGGTGAACTCCAGCCAATGACGACCAGTCACCAGATTCCTACAACAGTGAGTATAAGGGTAAAAATGACCCAATGGTAAGTGAACCGGTCCACCCTTTCGTTTTCCCAATATGCCTCACAGCCCCAAAAATAGGAACCCAGGGGACTTTTCAAGCCCTAATAAACTTAGGCTGCACTAAATGCTTGATCAACCTAACCACAGTCATGAAACTGGGGATTAGAAGCTAGAGCTAGCGAATCATTGGGAAGCAATTCAATTCATAATAGACCCCAAAATGACAGACACAGTCATACTGGGACTCTCCTGTTTAAACAAGTGGGGCCCAACCATCTGGTGGCAAGGAGGCAGCCAAAGGCTGAGGATAGTAAGGGGACCCCAAACCACTCCACACCAGTAAATAGAAGCACCGCCCATGCAGGGAACCCTCCCAAAGGGCCCACCAGAACAACTGGCAGTCACCTCTAACAAAACTCCAGAGGCCAAACAGATCCTGAGAGAACATCAGGACCTCATGGAAGTATTCAGCAAGGCCAAGTGTGATGTCCTGCTTCCCCACCGTGAGACATCAAAATCATCCCCAGGGCAAAACTACCCAAACTGTACGCCATGACATCCCAGGAAATGCAAGAAATTATTTATTTATTTATTTATTTACTATTTACATTTCTTTACCACCCTTCTCCGAAGACTCAGGGCGGTTTACAGCCAAGTTAAAAAGACATATACAAAAATTAAAACACAATATTTGAAATTTAAAAATCTGAATCCATAGGCCGAATATTAAAATAACAAGTAATAAAACCACCCATTAATAATTACACTTAGGCCAACCCTGCTCAGTGAAACAAAAAAGTCTTGAGCTCGCGCTTAAAGGCCCGGAGGTCGGGAAGAAGGCGTAGCCCCAGAGGCAGTTCGTTCCATAGGGTAGGTGCCCCCACAGAGAATGCTCTTCCCCTGGGGGCCGCCAGCTGACATTGTTTAGCTGACGGCACCCCGAGGAGACCCTCCCTGTGGGAGCGCACAGGTAGATGGGAGGCTATTGGCGGCAGTAGGCGGTCCCATAAGTAACCTGGTCCCATGCCATGGAGCGCTTTAAAGGTGATCACCAACACCTTGAATTGCACCCGGAAGACCACCGGCAACCAGTGCAGCTTGCGCAGGAGAGGTGTTATATGGAAGCTCCGAGACGCTTCCTCTATCCCCCACGCAGCCACATTCTGTACCAGTTGAAGTCTCCCAGTGCTCTTCAAGGGGAGCCCCATGTAGAGAGCATTGCAGTAATCCAGGCGGGAGGTAACGAGGGCATGAGTGACTGTGCATAACGAGTCCCGGTCCAGGAAGGGACGCAGCTGGCGGATCAGGCGAACCTGATAAAAAGCTCCCCTGGCAATGGCCGTCAAGTGTTCTTCCAATGACAGCCATGCATCCAGGAGAAGGCTTAAGCTGTGAACCAACTCCCTGGGGGCCAGTGACTCGCCCCCCCACAGTCAGCGACGGAACTAGCTGACTGTACCAGAACGCCGGCATCCACAGCCACTCCGTCTTTGATGGGTTGAGTCAAAGTCTGTTCGTCCCCATCCAGACCTGAATGGCTTCAAGGCACCGGGACATCACATCGACGGCTTCGTTGGGGTGATCCGGGGTGGAAATGTACAGCTGAGTGTCATCAGCATACAGCTGGCAACTCACCCCAAAACCACGGATGATCTCCCCCAATGGCTTCATATAGATGTTGAACAGGAGGGGCGAGAGAACCGACCCCTGTGGCACCCCACATGTGAGGTGCCTCGCGGTCAATCTCTGCCCCCCCACCAACACTGTCTGCAAGCGGTCAGAGAGATAGGAGGAGAACCACCAAAAAATGGTGCCCCCCACTCCCAGGCCCCCCAACCGCTGCAGCAACATACCATGGTCGATGGTATCAAAAGCCGCTGACAGATCAAGTAGGACCAGGATAGAGGAACAACCCCTATCCCAGGCCCTCCAGAGATCATCAACCAACGCGACCAAAGCCGTCTCTGTGCTGTACCCAGGCCGGAAGCCGGACTGGCATGGGTCCAGATAAACAGTTTCATCCAGGTACCGAGGGAGCTGATGTGCCACATACATAGACAATGTGCAAATACATAGACAAAAACCTAGCAAGGGGGTTCATTGAGCCAGCCAAGCCATGGGTTGCAGCCCCAGTCCTATTCAAAGAAAAAAAAAGATGGAACTAAGAGATTGTGCATGGATTTTAGGGCAATAAACGGCGTGTGCATACATAACCTATACCCCTTCCCCCTCATGAAAGACATGCTATCTCACCTAGCCAAAGGAAAGGTTTTTACCAAATTAGACCTCAGAGAAGCATACTACTGAGTACATATCAGGGAAGGAGATGAATGGAAAACAGCTTCCAGTTCAAAGTGATGCCTTTCGGACTGCAGGGGCCCCCAGTGGTGTTCATGCAGTTAATAAACAAGGTGCTATATGAGCACCTCTACAAGGGGCTCCTTGTCTACCTGAATGACATCCTCATCTAACTGAGACCATGAACGACCATATAACCATAGTCCGCCAGGTACTGGAGAACTTCTCGCAACCAATATGTACATCAAGCTATCAAAATTAATTATTGAGCATGTCCAGAAATATTTTACAAGAAGAGTCTTCCATTCCTCTGATCGCAACAAAATACCTTATGCCACCAGACTTGAAATTCTGGATTTAAAATTTTTTAGAACTCCGTTGCCTTCGGCACGACCTGAGTATAACTCATAACATCATCTGCTACAATGTCCTTCCTGTCAAAGACTACTTCAGCTTCAACCACAACAATACATGAGCACACAATAGATTCAAACTTAAAGTTCCGCTCCAATCTTGATTGCAGAAAATATGACTTCAGTAACAGAGTTGTTAATGCTTGGAACGCACTACCTGACTCTGTGGTCTCATCCCAAAATCCCCAAAACTTTAACCTAAGACTGTCTAATGTTGACCTCACCCCATTCCTAAGAGGTCTGTAAGGGGCGTGCATATGACCAGGAAAACCCCTGCTGCAACTGGTAGCAGAACCAACAAGGCCATGGGAGGAAATTGCAATGGACTTGATAGTGGAGTTGCCAAAAAGTGGGGGGAACACAGTGTCCTGGACTGTAATAGACTTATTTTCCAAACAGGCACACTTCCATACCCTGCAGCAGACTACCCTTGGCCTACCAACTGGCCAAACTGTTCCTGAAGCACATCTACCACCTGCATGGAATGCCATGGAGAATTATTTCAGACAGAGGAGTCCAGTTCAGCTAAGTTCTAGAGGAAGTTCCTGCGGTCCATTAGGTCATCCCAGGGCCTTAGCTCAGCATTTCAACAGAGCACCAATGCAGGGCCAGAGAGGCTGAACGTCATGGTAGAACAGTACCTGAAGCATTACGTGAACTATCAGCAGTCCAATTGGACAGACCTCCTGTTGTGACTCGTCCGCCCTCCTCTCCTCAGCCGGGCCCCTCCCATCTCAAACCGGGCCTGTTATTAGACTCCGAGTCTGATAATGAAGGTGTACAGCCTGTCATGCCTCCAGCCCCCGGCCCTGGCCCCATGCCCGGAGAGGATTCCAAGAGTGGGAGGACAAGCCTGATAAACCTCACTTGTACAGTGTGTGTTCCTTTGGCTCAGCCGTCAGAGCAGGAAGGCAGCCAGGTGCTGGAATTACTCGGCCCTATTCCCTCTGACCCCTCCCTTTCCCAGAAGCTGCCAGCAGATCCAGCTGAAGACAATTCAAAGTGGGAGGACCCTTGCTTCTGGAAATCTGAGAGGCAACGCCAGCAGAAGGAGGGGTGGGGCAGGCCTGGATAAATGCTGAGTCATGGAGCCACACACCCCACAGCCTATATAAAGGACCTGCTTTTGGCATTCCAACCTTGAGTCAAGCAAAGTCTTATCGAGTTTGCTGATACCGGACCCTATCACTGAAGTCACAACTTGGACTCCTGCCTGCCCTGATAAACCTCGAAGGGACTTGGCAAGCTGCAGAGGCTTCGTTGCCAAGTTTGTCACGGACTTCCTTGACTCGTTTGTCGGAGCGGGGGGTGGGACACAACACCTCCTGTCTTTCGCTGAGGTTGCGTACAATAATGCTGTTCACAGTAGCATGGGACTAACTCCATTCAAAGTAGTGAGCAGCATGGACTTTGTTCCAATGCCTGAATATCCAAGGGATCCCCACTTCTCAGTCAGATTGACTGACTGGATGTCAATGCTGATAGCAACCTGGGTGTTCTGTCTCCGTCTTCACTCTGGAGTAACAAGCTGGCCTACAGCCAGTGGGTTCACAGCTCCTATCAGTCCTGATCGAGAAAACGCAGCTGCCTGCCAAAAAGTTCAAACAGATTAAGACTTCAGCTCACTTCGACACAGTTCAGCTAATTTGCTTTCCGTGGAACTGAGAGCAGTCCCAAAGCTCCTTATTTATTTATTTATTTATTTATTTATTTATTTATTTATTTATTTATTTAATTAATTAGATTTTTATACCGCCCTTCTCCCGAAGGACTCAGGGCGGTTTACAGCCAGATAAAACAGAACAAGAATAAATACAAGATAAAATAATATTTAAAAAACTTATTAAATTGGCCCAAATTAAAATATAATTAAAACAGTAAAAACCCAATTAAAAACTAAAATCCTATGCCAGTCCTGCGCGAATAAATAGATATGTCTTCAGCTCGTGGCGAAAGGTTCGAAGGTCGGGAAGTTGGCGGAGTCCGGGGGGAAGTTCATTCAAGAGGGTGGGAGCCCCCACAGAGAAGGCCCTTCCCCTGGGGGTCACCAGCCGACATTGCTTGGTGGACAGCACCCTAAGGAGTCCCTCTCTGTGAGAACGCACGGGTCAGTGGGAGGTAATCGGTGACGGTAGGCAGTCCCATAAATAACCCAGCCCTACGCCATGGAGCGCTTTAAAGGTAGTAACCAACACCTTGAAGTGCACCTGAAAGACCACAGGTAGCCAGTGCAGTCTGCGCAGGAATGGTGTTACATGATAGCCACGACATCTATCACCCGCGCAGCTGCATTCTGGACCAACTGGAGCCTCCGGGTGCTCTTCAAGGGGAGCCCCATGTAGAGAGCATTGCAGTAATCCAAGCGAGAGGTAATATATCCATATATTCTGTGGGGTGGGGCTCCTGACCCACCCTTCCCTTTGATGATGCCACCTCTCTAATCTTCTGAAGTACGGGTCGATCCAGGCTTGATTAGTATGATTATCAGCTGCGTCTGAGGGCGTAACCTGAGGAAGGGAGGAATCAGGGGATGTCAGCCTCATTACGTCCTCTGACTGGCCTGGTTCTGGCTCCTGGAGCCAAAGGAATCGGTGCTTCTGAGGTAAGCCTTACCAGCCCTTCCCCCTCACTCTTGGAGTCACTTTCGGGCATGGGGCTAGGTTCGGGGGCTGGAACCACAACACTGGGAGAATGCCAAGAAAGTGATAGCTAAAGCGGTGCAAACCTATAAGAAACAGGCAAACAAACACTGAGCTCAGCAATGGCTATTCCAGTTGGGGGAGAAGGTGTCAGGCTGTCTCTGATTATATTTAGGAAAGAAAACACCTTGACCTCATTTGGAAATGAAGAAAAGTACTTTTACTAAATACATCTTGACTACAGCTGGGTAAAGTTGGATCTGAGACAAAATATGGTTAACATTCCATATCTCCTTTTTAGTCCCTCCTCCCCCAAGAGGTCAGGCAGTCTGGTCCAATGCCAGCTCCTTCTCGGCCCCCCGTGGTAATCTTCTTCCGCTGGTCTCTGACTGTTAATCATCTCAGGAATGCAGTGTCCGTTGAGAAGCCCACACTCTAACATTCTTGCTGATTACAAACCGTCAATCTCCCCTCCCCTTGATCTCATGTCAGATTTATTTATTTATTTATTAATCGTATTTATATACCGCCCTATCTCCCGAAGGACTCAGGGCGGTTCACAGGCAAATAAAAACACATAAATACAAAGTAAAATAACAATTAAAAAACTTATTCTAAAAGGCCAAATGTTTAAAAATGTTAAAATGTTTAAAAACAATATAAAAAATAAAACCCATTTAACTGTTGACTGACACTGTTAAAGGGCCCTCTCCCCTTAACCTGAATAGGATAGTAATAAATCTTAAGTCCATGAGCTACACATAAAAACCCATTGCAATCTAACTATTGAATATAAAGTGTACAAAAGGATGTGAGGATTGGAGTGGAGGCTGACAGAAGGTCTACCTCTCCACAAAATACCTAAAAAAAATGCTTTTAAAAGGCTCTGACAATCCCAGCTGAGTTGCCTGATTGTCAGAGGCTTTTTTTTCTTTTAAAGGCAAAAAAATGCTTTTAAAAGAAAACAAAAGCCTCTGGCAATCAGGCAACTCAGCTGGGATTGTCAGAGCCTTTTATTTATTTATTTATTTTTAAATTAATTTTTATTGATTTTTTTTTCTTCACACACACAGCCACATATTTTATGAACAGAGTATCTTAAACAACTTAACATATCCAAATACATTTTACTTAGTTACAATTTCTGCCAAAATGTTCTTTTTCCATATTTTTAATCATATCTTAATATTTCTCTACTTGTTTATATAAACCACATCTTCTTTCACCCTCAAGTTCTAATTTCTCCATTTTTACTGATATATATTCTCTTTTATTATTTTTTAGATAATTCAGTTTTTATCCTGATATATTCAAACATGTTCGGGGTTGCCTTTCTTCCATTTCATCTTTTTTGCTTTACAGCAATCTTTCTTCTCTTTCTCTTTCCTATCCCTCCCTTCTTTTATCCTTCCTACTTTCTTCTCTCCTCTCCTACTCCTTCTCTACTTCCCCTTCCTTTCTCCCGCTCCTCCTTTCTTCCTCCCTATCTAACCTTCTCTCCTACTCTTATTTTCCTCCTTTCTTCCTCCTCTCCTATGCCTTCTCTACTTCCCCTTCCTTTCCCCCCCCCTCCTTTCTTCCTCCCTCTTCCTTTTCTTCTTTCTCTCTACTCTTTCTTATCTCTTTTGCTGTATTCATTTTCAATTTTCAATTCAGTATTTTTCACTATAGTGTCCAGACAACCCTGTTTTTTCCTCCATTTATTGAGTGTATTTCTCAGAATTCCCCTCATACATTTTTAATTATTAACAATGTATTTCAACTTATTCCATTTTTACCTTACAACCTTTTAGCTAATTCAACCTTCCACCTCTTATTTTATTTAAATTCTTTTTTAAAATTTTATTTATAACACAACACAACATAACAAACACAAAACACATAATGTACATTCCCTCTTTACAACTGTTTTGTAGCAGTGATTTCCTAATGTTTACATTTTCTCCCAATTCCCTTTATAATCTTTATATCCTTCTTGTCCCATTATCCCTTACTCTATAATCCCTATCACTTATAATATTAAATTTATACATTTTTATACACTATCTTACATATATCTTGCGCTTATTGTTTCTCCCTTTTCATCACTATTCATTTTCTAATATTAATAGCTTTACTTTTCTAGATTCTTATATATTTATTATTTACATATTATACATTCCTAATACTTTCTATACCTTCTAGTTTCTTCCCTTTATTTTCCTCCTTTATTTCTAGATTCAAGCCATTCATACCATTTATTCCAGAATGTATAATAATCTGTCTCTTCTTTCTCTTTGATTTATTTTGTTAACTTGTCCATTTCAGCACACTCTAAAACTTTCCCAATCACTTCTTCATCTGTTGGTATCCCTTCCTGTTTCCATTTTTGTGCATAAGTTATTCGTGCAGCTGTTATAATATGTAGAATCAAATATTTTATTTCTTTGGTATATGATCTTGTAAAGATTCCTAATAAAAATGTTTCTGGTTTGCTTTCAACTGGTTGTTCTGTTATTTTTTCTAGCCATTTTTAAATATTTGCTCAGAATTGTTTTGCCACCAGACACGTCCACCATAGATGGTAATATGTTCCCTGAGTTTTTTTACATTTCCAACATGTTGAATTATTATTTGGGAACATCTTTGCAAGTCTTGTAGGTGGAAGGTACCATCTGTAAAACATCTTCAACTGGTTTTTCCTTGTATGTCGCAGGTAATGTGAATTTTGAATTTACTTGCCACATTGCTTCCCATGTCTCCAAATCTATTGTATAATTAAAATTCTGTGCCCATTTAATCATTGTATCTTTCACTATCACTTCAATTTTGTAGCGCAACAGAAATTTATAAATCTTGCTAATTAACTTCTCTTCTGTCCCAAGTATAATTTTATCTAATTCATGTTGTTCTATTTGTATTTCATAATTTCTTGTGTCCTCTTTGTATTTTGATTGTATTTGAGTATATCTCCACCAGTCTATTTCTCTATTTAAATCTAACTCCAGTTCTTGTCTTGTTTTTAGTTTCCCTTGTCAGTCTATTAGGTCTCTATATTTATCTTATTTAATTCTGTTAAATTTGGATGTTTTAATACGTCTGTTGGTGAGAGCCAAATAGGGATTTTTTTGTAGTGCTGTTTTTTTATTTTCAACTAAATTTGTAATAATGCATTTCTTATTATATGTCTTTTGAAATAACTATGTGTTTTATATTTTCCATCCCAAATAAATGCATGCCACCCCACCTGTAAATTGTGTCCTTCTATTGTTAATATTCTTTTATCCCTTAATTCTATCCATTGTTTTAACCAGGTTATGCCTGCTGCTTGTTAATATAGTTCCCATTCTGGGAGTGCTACTCCTCCACTATCCTTTGTATCCTGTAGAAATTTAAGTCTTATTTTTGGGTGTTTTCCCTGCCTGAATTTTCCCTGAATTTGGCTTTTATTTTGTTTAATGTTTCGAAGATTTTTTTTTAAAATTTTATTGGTATAACCTGAAAAAAGAACAGCAGTTTTGGTAATATATTCATTTTAATGGTGGCTATCCTACTCAGTAGTGATATTTGTAAATTTTTTCAATTATACAGGTTTTTTGTAATCTGTTTTACTAATTTGTCGTAATTATCTTCTTTTATAGAGGAGCCTATTGCCGTTAGCCAAAATCCTAAATATTTCATCTTCTTAGTTATTTGAATTTGTGTATTAATTTCCAATTCTCTTTCCTATTTCTTTGTAACATTTTTAGTCATTAATTTTGATTTATTTTTATTAATTTTAAGTCCTGCGACTTCTCCAAATGCTTCTATTTTTTTAATTAGTTTTGGTCTTGATTCTAGTCGTCTTCTGTAATGAATATCAAGTCATCAGCAAAGGCTTGAACCTTGTATTCCTCATTTTTTATTGTTAGATCCCTTATTTCCTGATCTTCTTTAACATTCTTTAATAGCATCTCCAGTATTAATATATACAAGAGTGGAGAGAGTGGGCATCCTTGTCTTACCCCTTTTGTTATTCCAAATTGTTCTGTAGTATCATCATTTATGATTACTCTTGCTGTTTGTTTTGTGTAAATTTCCCCTATCATTTTTTCAAATTTTGTCCCAAATTGCATAAATTTTAGTTGTTCTTTTAGAAAAATCCCATTCAAATTATCAAATATATATTAATATATATTAATATGATGGCCTGGTAAGAATCCATTTTGATCTGAATGTATGTAGTTATTCAAAAAAAAATTAATTCTCTCCACTATAATTGCTGCAAATATCTTATAGTCAGTGTTTAATAAAGAGATTGGTCTGTAGTTTTGTATCAACTGGTGGTCCATATCTTCTTTGGGAATTACAGTAATTATTGCTTTTGTCTAGGTTGTTGGAATGTTTGCATTTTCTAGAGCATCATTATATACTTCTAACATAATATCTCTCAATTTTTCCTGTAAGTTTTTGTATATTTCCACCAGTAGTCCATCTGGGCCAGGTGTTTTTTTATTCTTTTGTTTTTTCAGTGCCAATTCAAACTCAAATTTAGTTATTGGTCTGTTTAGTATTTCTTTCTGTTCTTCTGAAATTTTATTCATATCTGAACTTTCTATGAATTGTTTTATTTTTTCTTCCTCTATTTCTTCCTGTTTGTATAGATTTGAGAAAAAGGTTTGTAACATTTTCTTTTTAAATTCTCTTCTATATTGTATTTCCCCATTCTCATCTTTAAGTTGATATATCATTCCTTTATCTTTTTCTTTTTTCAGTGTATATGCCAGCCATCTATTGGTTTTATTTGCAAATTCAAAATAATTTTGTTTTACCACTTTCATTTTCTGGGCTATCTCCTTTTCTGTCGTCAAATTTATTTTATGTTTGGTTATATTCCATTCCTCTTTTGCTTTTTTGTTTTGAGGATTTTCCTGTAATTTATCTTCTGCTTTTTTTAATTCTTCATATAATTTCTCTTGTTTCTGTCTCCTTTCCTTATTTTTCCTTCCTATAAATGCGATAGTTAAACTATGCTTTTGTGGTATCCCATATAATTTGTAGGGAGGTATCTTCCTTTTTATTTATTGTGAGAAATGCTTCCAATTCCTTTTCTAACATTTTTTTAATACTCTTTGTCTCTGCAAATATTTGGTTCATTGTCCATCTTCTAAATGTTTTTTGTCCTTTCCATTTTATAGTGATTGGGTTGTGGTCCGCCCATTCATTTACCCCTATTTCTGTTGATTCTAATCCTGTCCGAATGTGTGCAGTCATCCAGGCCATATCAATTCTGGTCCAGGATTGATGTGGGTGGGAATAGAATGTGTATTGATTTTCTTCTTGATGTGTTTCTCCTCATACATCTCTCAAATTTAATTTCGATGCCATTTAAAAAAAAAAATTGGTAGCGTTTCCTTCGTTTTTTTGTTTTTCTTGTTGCTCTTGTAGTCTTTTTTAAAATCTACTATGGCATTATAATCTCCAATTAAACATATATTTTCATAGTCTAGGTCAGGGCTGGGCAACTATGGCCCCTTTATGACCTATGGACTTCAACTCCCAGAATTCCTGAGCCAGCATGCTGGCTCAGGAATTCTGGGAGTTAGTCCATAGGTCATAAAACATAGTTGCCCAGCCCTGGTCTAGGTCTACTGCTTTGCTAGGTATTTTTTGAAGAATTCCTGTTGGTTTTGTTAAGGTCATATATTGCTATTATTTTTCCTTCCTATAAATGCGATAGTTAAACTATGCTTTTGTGGTATCCCATATAATTTGTAGGAGGTATCTTCCTTTTATTTATTGTGAAAATGCTTCCAATTCCTTTTCTAACATTTTTAATACTCTTTGTCTCTGCAAATATTTTGGTTCATTGTCCATCTTCTAAATGTTTTCATCCTCTCCATTTTATAGTGATTGGTTGTGGTCCACCCATTCATTTACCCCTATCTCTATTGATTCTAATCCTGTCCGAATGTCTGCAGTCATCCAGGCCATATCAATTCTGGTCCAGGATTGATGTGGGTGGAATAGAATGTATTGATTTTCTTCTTGATGTGTTTCTCCATACATCTCTCAAATTTAATTTCGATGCCATTTAAAAAAAAAAATTGGTAGCGTTTCCTTCGTTTTTTTGTTTTTCTTGTTGCTCTTGTAGTCTTTTTTAAAATCTACTATGGCATTATAATCTCCAATTAAACATATATTTTCATAGTCTAGGTCAGGGCTGGGCTATGGTTTATGACCTATGGACTTCAACTCCCAGAATTCCTGAGCCAGCATGCTGGCTCAGGAATTCTGGGAGTTGAAGTCCATAGGTCATAAAGGGGCCATAGTTGCCCAGCCCTGGTCTAGGTCTACTGCTTTGCTAGGTATTTTTTTGAAGAATTCCTGTTGGTTTTTGTTAAGGTCATATATTGCTATTATTTTTCCCTTTGATTTCCAATTCTACCATTACTCTTCTACCTTCTTCATCTGTGTAGATTTTGATTTTATCCTTTCTTTTACATAGACTGCTACTCCTCTTTTCTTTTTTTGGATCAACGATGTATATAATTTTCCGAATGTTGAACTCTCTCATATTTTTTGATATCTTTTTTCTATGTGCATCTCTTGGATGCATATCACGTCTACTTCTAATTTACATAATTTTATAAATGTTTGTGTTCTCTTTTTTGGTGAATTTAGTCCATTTATGTTTACTGAGAAAAGTTTGAGTATCTCTTCCAATGTCTATTGTTGTTGTATTTTCGTATTCGTTGTCTCCATCCGTGTTCTTGCTTTTGGTTCTCTTTTGTCTCATATTTTTCCTGGCTCTTTCTTATTTCTCTTTCTTGTACTCTCTTCTAATTGGTCTTTTTCCTGACTTTTGCTGTCCATTTCTTCTCTGCTTTCTTGTTCTTCTTCCTGTACAAAATGTAGATTGTAAAATTCTCTTGCTTTCTCTATGGTATCTACTTTATATTTTTTGCCTTGCCATGTTATCAGAATCCCATCCAGTGTCAGCCATCTAAACATCACTTTATATTTAATTAATTGGGTCATTAAAAATTGGTATTGTTGGCATTGATTCCTAATCCTTCGTGGTATTTGTTTTATAATTGTGATTTCTTTACCTTTGTAGGTCAGTGCTTCTTCCTGTGGTTTTTTATTTACTTCGTCTCTAATTGTCTGCTTTGCAAATCTTATATGTACTTCTCTTGCCAGTCAGTATCTTCTAATATAGTTAGTTTGTACATGGTATATTTCGTCTAATTGTCCTCTTACTTCTAGCTTATGTTCTTGTATTATTTATGACACTATTTCCACTATTTTTTCTCCCAGGTCTTCATCTTTTTTTTGCTTGTGTGCATGTCCAAGATGGTGCCGCGCCGCTGAACAGAGATGCAGCGACGGGCCTCTTTTGGACCTGACCGGGCTGGGGGGGGTCTTTTTTAGAGCTTGGACCCCCCGCCCAGGTAGAGGGCAGTGTTACCAGTCAGAGGATGGCTGGATTGAGGCTGGGCGGCTCCGGGTTGCTTCAGGAGGAGCCCCGGAGCGCTCTCCCCCCCGGCGGCGACGGCCCGGCCTTTTCCAGCGGCGGCGGCCGTGGCCAGGCTTCTTCGGATTCTCCGGCTGTGGAGGCGGCGGCCGGGCTTCGCGTGGCTTCGGGAGAAGCCCTGGAGCAGCCCTGGAACTCTCTCCCCTTAGCGACAGTATCACCGGCGGTGGTGGCAGCCTGGCCTGGCCTGGCATTTTCTGCCGGCGGCCGGGCGTTCAGTGGCGGTGGCGGCGGTGGCCTTGCTCGGCGTTGCTTCGGGAGGAGCCTTGGAGCTCTCTCCCCCCAGCGGCAGTATCATCGGCGGCAGCGGCAGCGGCCTGGCCTGACCGGTCTGGCAATGGCCTGGCCTGACGGTGGGCGGCTGGGCCCGGCAAACTGGCTTGGTGGTCGGAGCCGGTGGCATGGCCCAGCAGGCCCAGCGGGTGAGTGGCCTATTCCAGCGGCCTATTCCAGCGGCCTAGTGGCCTTGGCCGGTTGGACGGCCTGGCTTAGAGGTCGCAAATAGGCCCGATGGACGCCTTCGTCGTGTCATCCTGAAGGCTGTCCACGGGCCTAGTGGACGCCCCCCTCTTTATCATCTTTATCATCCAGAGGACATCTGTGGGCCACCTGTGGGGGGGACCTTTTTAAGACCTTTTAAGACCTTTGTTTCCCCCCCAGACTTTGGGAGAGAGATGGTTTGGCGATTGAGCGGCTTGACCTAGTGGGTGCCCGTGGCCTGGCGGTGTGATGGCCTCCCCTTCCTCCTTAAACCACCCCTCGGGACTGTATATGAGGGGTTGGTGAACTGACTGAATCATGACGGTTTTATTCATCTACCGCCTAAGAACTATTCCTCACTGTGGCTCACCCGGATTTGCTGGTGTTGTCAGTTACCACCTTGACTGGTCCAGGATGGGCCTGCTTGTCGAACTCTTATTATGCGGACATTCACAGCGGCTGACCTTCTTGCCCTGCGAGATTCCCCTCTCTCACGGGTTTGGCCCCCACACTATCGAGGGCCCATCTTGAGGACGGGTTTTGGAACCCCAAGAGGTGGCATACCAAAAATAGGAGACTTAGGGGATTTTTAATTAACTGTTTTAACTGTTTTTTTAAGGGGAGTTTTAATGGGAATTTTAAGGGGAGGGTGGATATGGACGGGTTTGGGGCGGGGGCGGGGGGGAGGGTGGGTAGGGCGGGAAACCCATCGGGGGAGGTGACAAGTCCAGCAAGTGTTCACGGCGGTAATTTAATAGGTCCGAAGGTGGTAGGGGAGGGTCTCGTTCCAGCTCACCAGGGTTTTGCGATCAATACGGTATGTGGGAGAGGCAGATATGGCAGAAGGGGGGGCATATCAGGTTTTGGGGCACACCCTCGCTATTTAAGAGCGATCGCGTGCTCCGGCCCCCCAGAATTTTCCCGTTCCCCGAGTGGCCAGAATACCCGGGACTTGGGCCTTCGGCTGATGTTATGTAATGCAAGATCCGTGGTTAATAAAGCTCCCCTGATTTTAGATCTTATCCAGGAAGGGACCATGGACATTATGGGCATTACGGAAACCTGGTTGGGCACGGAAGGGGGGGTTCCCCTAGTAGAGATGTGCCCACCAGGTTTCCGAGCATTCCATCAGCCGAGGGCCCAAGGTAGGGGTGGCGGGGTGGCGGTTATTATTAAGGAGAGTCTGGAACCGAGGGAGACCACTGTGCCTCAGATAGCTGGGTGTGAAACCCTCTATGTGAAGTGGGGTCGTAGGACTCAGGTGGGCTTGTTGATCACGTACCTGGCTCCTTGCTGCGTGACAACAGCCCTGCCCGAGCTGTTGGAGTTGCTAGCTGGGTTGGCAGTTGAAACCCCTAGACTGTTGGTCATGGGGGATTTCAACTTGCCATCAACTGGCACGGCATCCTTGACCGCTCGGGAGTTCATGGCTTCCATGACGGCCATGGACCTGACTCAATTAATTGATGGCCCTACTCACATTGGGGGAGGCACCCTAGACTTGGTTTTTATCTCTGGCCAGTGGTTGAATGATCTGATTTTAAAAGATTTAGTTATCGATCCTTTGTCATTTTCAGATCATTCTCTCCTTCGTCTGGACTTTCAGACCATTACCCACCGCCGCAGGGAGACGGAACCAATGCCTTGGTTCCGTCCCAGGCGCCTGATGGACCCTGAGAGGTTCCTGATGGAGCTTGGGCCGCTTCCCGAGAATCTGGCCCACGGCACGACTGAAGAGCTAGTTGCGGCCTGGGAACAGGCCGCGGCTGGAGCTTTGGACCGTGTCATGCCTTTGCGGCCTCTGACCCGGCGTCGGTCTCAACCAGCTCCTTGGTTCTCTGAGGAGCTGAGGGAGATGAAACGCCGGAGAAGACGCCTAGAGAGTTCTGGAGATCCAGCCGTTCTGAGGCTGACCGGACACTAGTTAGGTCCTATAGCAGGACCTACCTAGTGGCACTGAGGGATGCGAAACGTTCTTAGGTTTCCTCCCTCATTGCGTCAGCAGATAACCGCCCGGCCGCCCTGTTTCGGGTGACCCGTTCTCTTCTTCAACAGGAGGGGCGGGAGGACCCCCTACAAGGGCGTGCTGAGGAGTTTAATGGTTATCTATACAATAAAATCATTCAGCTTCGGGACGGATTGGATCAAAATTGGGTAGATCCAGACGAGAGTTCCGAGACCCGTCTTGTTGAGGTGGTTTGGGATAATTTTGACCCTGTGACTCCCGAGGACATGGACAGGTTGCTGGGTAGGCTGAATGCCACCACATGTTTACTGGACCCGTGCCCCTCCTGGTTAGTACTGGCTATACAGGAGGTGACATGAGGCTGGCTCCGGGGGATTGCAAATGCTTCTTTGCGGGAGGGGGTCTTTCCTGCTGCCTTGAAAGAGGCGGCGGTGAGACCCCTCCTCAAGAAGCCTTCCCTGGACCCAGCTGTTTTAGGGAATTACCGGCCAATCTCCAATCTTCGCTTTACGGCGAAGGTTGTAGAGAGTGTGGTGGCATGTCAGCTACCCCAGTACCTGGATGAAGCTGTCTATCTAGACCCGTTCCAGTCCGGCTTTTGGCCCGGATACAGTACGGAGACAGCTTTGGTCGCGCTGGTGGATGATCTCTGGAGGGCCAGGGATAGGGGTTATTCCTCTGCCCTGGTCCTATTAGACCTCTCAGCGGCTTTTGATACCATCGACCATGGTATCCTGCTGCGCCGGTTGGAGGGGTTGGGAGTGGGAGGCACCGTTTATCAGTGGTTCTCCTACCTCTCTGACCGGACGCAGACGGTGTTGACAGGGGGGCAGAGATCGACTCCGAGGTGCCTCATGTGTGGGGTGCCACAGGGATCGATTCTCTCACCCCTCCTGTTCAACATCTATATGAAGCCGCTGGGTGAGATCATCAGTGGCTTTGGGGTGAAATACCAACTGTACGCTGATGATACCCAGCTGTACTTTTCCACCCCGAGCCACCCCAGTGAAGCTGTCGAAGTGCTGTCCCGATGTTTGGAAGCCATACGGGTCTGGATGGGGAGGAACAGGCTCAAACTTAATCCCTCCAAGACGGAGTGGCTGTGGATGCCGGCATCTCGGTACAGCCAGCTGCAGATGCGGCTGTCTATCGGGGGCGAGTTGTTGGCCCCGATGGAGAAGGTACGCAACTTGGGCATGCTCCTGGATGGTCGGTTGTCCTTTGAAGATCATTTGGCGACCGTCTCCAGGAGAGTTTTTTTATCAGGTTCGCCTGATCCGCCAGTTGCATCCCTTCCTGGACTGGGATGCCCTATGCACAGTCACTCATGCTCTTGTTACCTCTCGTCTGGACTACTGCAATGCTCTCTACATGGGGCTCCCCTTGAAGAGCACCCGGAGACTTCAGCTAGTCCAGAACACAGCTGCGCGGGTTATTGAGGGAGCGGTTCGGAACTCCCACGTAACACCTACCCTGCGCAGACTGCACTGGCTCCCTGTTGTTTTCCGGGTGTGCTTCAAGGTATTGGTTACCACCTTTAAAGCGCTCCATGGCTTAGGACCGGGCTACTTACAGGACCGCCTACTGCCGGCCTCTATCTCCCAGCGTCCGGTGCGTTCCCACAGAGAGGGACTCCTCAGGGTGCCGTCAGCCAAACAATGTCGACTGGCGGCCCCCAGGGGGAGGGCCTTCTATGTGGGGGCTCCTACCCTGTGGAACGAGCTTCCCCTCGGGCTTCAACAACTACCTGACCTTAGGATCTTTCGCCGCAAACTTAAAACCTATTTATTTTATATGGCTGGACTGGCCTGATTCTTAAATTTTTAAATTTTAATTGTGGGTTTTAAATTGTTGTAATTTGTATGGGGTGTAGTGTTATTTTAAATTTCGGGCATATTTGAATCAGTTTTTTAAGGGTTGTTTTAATTATGGTGTATATTTCTGTTTTGTATTTTACTTGCCTGTTCACTGCCCTGAGTCCTTCGGGAGAAGGGCGGTATACAAATTAAAACATTATTATTATTATTATCTTTCTCTTTGATTATATTTTGGAAACTCAGAAAATATGAGGCTTTCTCCATTTCCAACATTACTATGGAGTCTGATATTTCTTTATTTATTTGGAAAAATTTCTGTTCCATTGTCTCCATCTTTGTTTCAATTTGGTCTGCTTTTGTTTCCATTTTTTTAATTCTTTGTTCATTTTCTGTTATTGTTTGTTGAATGTCCCCAATTGTGACATTCATATTTTTCATGTCCTCTCTTATTTCTCCAATTTCATTTTTTATTTCTGTATGGAATATTTTCATTTCTATGTGCTTGTCTGCAATTTTCTCTTGTGTTTTTAATAGGGTTTCTTGGATCATCTGTAACATGTTCTGCAAGCTAGTTATTGTTGCTTCCGATTTTTCTTTTTCTTTTTTCTTTTCCTATCATATTATCTATTGTTCTCTAATGTAGTGGTGATGCAGGTGTAGATATAGAGTTTGTGGTTGGTTTTTCCCTGTTCTAGCTATGGTTGGTAAGGCTGGCATTTTTAAAACACTCTCTTCTCTCTTCACAGATTAGGTTTCTGGCTGTAGTTTTTTGCTGTGCTATTGCATCAGTCTCTTTCAGTCTCTTTCAAACTCTTTCACTCCCTTCTCCAATCCGTATATCTGCTTTTTGTTTTCTTTTTAAATGTTAAATCTCAATTTTTTAACAGTCATCAGTCCCAATTTACATTTGTAAGAGTGCTATCTCTGTTACAAGTCTTTCCTTCTTTTGTTATTCCTCCTTTCACACTAACCTTCTTTCCAGTCTCTTTCACAGCATGCTTCTGATCTGTTCTGCTGCTGCTTTGTGGAGTTTTATTGTCCACCCCCTCTACGCCACTATCGTTTTGTGCTTCCATTTCTCCAGTTTCTTTTCATCTTCTTCTTATGAGTCCACTCCTTCCACCACTCAAAAACGTTTTTATCACTTTTTGCTTCCACACTATACGGCTGCTATCTCTCCTAGTCAGCCTCCAAGCTGACTTTTTCTCCACTGGATTTAAAGGGATTGCTCCTTTTCCTCCCTTCTCCAATCCGTATATCTGCTTTTTGTTTTCTTTTTAAATGTTAAATCTCAATTTTTTAACAGTCATCAGTCCCAATTTACATTTGTAAGAGTGCTATCTCTGTTACAAGTCTTTCCTTCTTTTGTTATTCCTCCTTTCACACTAACCTTCTTTCCAGTCTCTTTCACAGCATGCTTCTGATCTGTTCTGCTGCTGCTTTGTGGAGTTTTATTGTCCACCCCCTCTACGCCACTATCGTTTTGTGCTTCCATTTCTCCAGTTTCTTTTCATCTTCTTCTTATGAGTCCACTCCTTCCACCACTCAAAAACGTTTTTATCACTTTTTGCTTCCACACTATACGGCTGCTATCTCTCCTAGTCAGCCTCCAAGCTGACTTTTTCTCCACTGGATTTAAAGGGATTGCTCCTTTTCCTCCCTGGCGATTGTGTGTCACCCGGGGGCTTTGGAGCTCCCCCTTTTATTCCTCAAATTCTACAGGCTCAAGGATGCCCTAAAAAGAGCTCCTTTTTGGGTTTCGGTTACAGTACGCCATTCCCTCACCCTCTTCACAATGACGTCACCAACCGGAAGTCTATTTTCTTTAAATTCTTATTCCCAGTTCAATAATTATTTTTCTCTTTCATTAGCATACATCATTTACTAACATTTCAATATTGTTCAATTTTATATCTCACTTTCAATTATTTTCACCTATAAACCATTCTATCTTTCACATTTCATCTGCTGGTCTATTTTTCTTAAACAGTATGCTTCTTCCTTTTTTATTTCTTGCAGATGTCTCTCTCCAATTCACTAATCCCCCAGCAACAAAATGTCAATTGTTAATCCACAAAGATAATTTCTTCCTATTCTTCAATTAAATCCTTTTGTTGTTAAAGAATGTTTTTCCTCAGTTTTCTTTTTCTTTTATTATTTTTAATTTCTTCCAAGTCCAATTTTAAATCCAGATGGAAAGTTTTCCTTTTAGGGCTTTGATCTTAAAATTCCTCTTTCTTTTCTGTTTTCCTTCACTTTTCCTTCACTTTGAATTCCTGCCTGCCAATTAGCCACTAATTTCGGGTTGGGACTTCTTTCAAGCTTTAAAAATGTTTCCTTATTACCTGCGAGTTGGCCAATCACTCATCCGGTAATAATAGTCCATTCAATCACCACTCCTGCTCAGATCTTAGCCCGGTTGCCCCAGCTTGTAGTGGTCATTTCAATGGCCGCCCCCCCCCCCCAGATCAAAGAGCTGCCTCCAACCTTTCAAGGAACTTGCCTGTTCCTCTTGGTCTTCTGAGGCTCCTCTCTCTCTCCACTGTCCCTCCAAGATGGTTCCAGTCCGAAGACCCCCTGATAGTGGTTTGTCTGGTTGGTTTTTGCAAAGCTCATCAGAGCTTCTGGTTTCTCGGGATCGTCAGAGCCTTTTAAAAGCATTTTTAACTTTGCTGTCCTGACGTCTGGAAGCCGTACGGGTCTGGATGGGGAGAAACAGGCTCAAGCTCAATCCCTCCAAGACAGAGTGGCTGTGGATGCTGGCACCCCGGTACAGTCAGCTGCAGCTGAGACTGACTGTTGGGGGTGAATCATTGGCCCCGATAGAAAGGGTGCACAACTTGGGCATTCTCCTGGATGGGCGGTTGTCTTTTGAAGATCACTTGACGACCGTCTCCAGGAGAGCTTTTTATCAGGTCCGCCTGATTCGCCAGTTGTGCCCCTTCCTTGACCGGGATGCCCTATGCACGGTCACTCATGCTCTTGTTACCTCTCGCTTGGATTACTGCAATGCTCTCTTCATGGGGCTCCCCTTGAAGAGCACCCGGAGGCTTCAGTTAGTTCAGAATGCAGATGCATGGGTGATAGAGGGAGCCGGTCGTGGCTCCCATATAACACCACTCCTGCACAGACTGCACTGGCTACCTGTGGTCTTTCAGGTGCACTTCAAGTTTTTGGTTACTACCTTCAAAGCGCTCCATGGCTTAGGACCGGGTTACTTACGGGACCACCTACTGTTACCGATTGCCTCCCACTGACCTGTGCATTCTCACAGAGAGGGACTCCTCAGGGTGCCGCCCACCAAACAATGTCAGCTGGCAGCCCCCAGGGGAAGAGCCTTCTCTGTGGGGGCTCCCACCCTCTGGAATGAACTTCCCCCAGGACTCCGTCAACTTCCCGACCATCGGACCTTTCGCCGCGAGTTGAAGACTTACCTATTTATTCGCGCAGGACTGGCATAGAAATTTTTAGCAGTTTTTTAATATTTTGTTGTAAAATATTTGGGGTTTTATGGTTTTAAATAGTTTTAATTTGGCCTGATATGTAATAAGATTTTTAATAATTGTTTTTATTATGTATATTATTATTGTTTTTATTTTGGCTGTGAACCGCCCTGAGTCCTTCGGGAGAAGGGCGGTATAAAAATCTAAATAAACTAAGCTAAACTAAACTAAACTAACAAGCTCTTCGGACAAAGAGGTTGTAGAAAAAATGCTTTTAAAAGTGTAAAAAAAAAAAAAGTTGGCCATGCCCACCCCACCACCAATTACCACACATTACCCCACCACCAAGCCACGCCCACAGTACTGGTAGTAACAAATTTTACATTTCTCCACTGGGCCAAAGCCATTATGAGGTGCAGCAAATCCTCGACTCAAGGTGATACAGGAGACAACTCCAATACTTAATCAAGTGGAAGAGCTATCCCTTATTAGAGGCATTTTTGATAAAGAGTAGGAACATCCAGGCTGATCACTTCATAGCAAAATTCCATTCAGACAACCCAAACAAGCCTGGGGGAGGTGTCACAACCCTGAAATCTATACCTATACTCAAATTGTTTATGCTTTGTGCAGGTCGCCTTCAGGAAGTGAGGGGAGCCAAATGTCAACTTGCAAAGCATCCCTGGTTTGCTCTCGAGTTGCCATTAGCAAGGGCGGGGGGGATGGGAAACTGACGAAATGGCATGGCAGCTAAAGACAGATGCACATTCCAGGTTTATCTCTCTCAAGGCTCTTTCCCAGGGTTACTCACAGTGGGTGGAGGGGAGTGATCTCTACAACCCATGAAATTGCTCTATTGGTGAATGTGATTGATGACACTCCCTGGGGGAAACAAAGTCATGATTGGGGCCTTAAATTAAGTAGGGTCAGAGTTGGCTTCATTTGGGAATGTGCCGACATGAAGCTCCTAATAAATAACTGGATTTCTTTTGAAGCTTGGCTCGAGGCTCATGATTTAATTAGAGCATCCGTCGGAACCCTGACAGCAATAAGAAATGTATTTAATAGAAAATCAATAAAATAATAATAAAAAAACGTGTTGCTGAGCATATATAGTGCCTCCTGATTTCACCAACACCAGCTGCAATTACTTATATCAATGTGACCATTTCCCATTTAAAAATTGTGCTTTAATTCATAAATAAATTAGTTTAGACTTTAGAGAAAGAAAGTTTGCAAAGATTCCCCATGAGCTCCTATTTGGTCTAAAGTGGAACTAGTGGACTATAACAACCTCTTCCCTCCTAGCTAATCATACTTATTAACACCTAGCCTTCTACCTTCCTTTTCTTTAAAACTGGTATTAAATAATAGCAATGTAATTCATACAGCTCAGAGTCTTAATTATTTTGCTATTTCTTTCCAATGTAGCTCCTTCTTATAGCTACCAGTGCCCTTTAAAAGGTCCAAGTTCATATTTTATGCTGTGCAGGTGGTTTTATTATGGTCATCCAAAATTATGTTCATTTCTTGAAGAGAAAAATTATTTTCATTGCTTGAATCTATTTAGTTTGAATGAAATCCCCCTCTTATATCTTATTCCAGTTTTAATCAGCTGCTCAGTTAAAGGGTAGGGTGTTCTAACTTGGCCGATATTCTAAACTAACATGACTTTATCTCACTCCTAATTTATTTCTTCTACCTCACAAACATTTTGAATAATTTTGTGTGCACTGAGAAATGTTATTATAGTTTTTCTTGGTCTTTGTATCTTTGTGAACCTAGGAATAAGCATTGTTCAACATTCTTATGAAATAATTTTAGATTAGGAAACCATGTGTTAAACCTTATGTGTACCTCTCTCGCCTTTCTGTGTCTTCTTGCATAGTTTTTATATACTCGATAAAGTTCGTCCATTTCCCTTCTTATTTCTAGTTTATCTTTTTCTAATGCTTTTACTAATATCTCTGCCATTTTCTCTCCCAAGTCTTCATCTTTTCTTCTGGGATGGGATGTTTTGAAATTTTAAAAAGAATGAAGGTTTTCCATTTCCATATGCACAATTGACTCACTTAACTCTTTATATAATTGTAGGGCCTTCTGCTCCATATTTTCTATTTTGTTATCGACTTGATCTATTTCAGATTCCACTTTTTGAATTCTTTGTTCATTTTGTAGCATGACTTATTGAATATCACCAGTTTTGTCCTTCATGTTCTTAATCTCCTCCTTCATTTCACCAATTTCAGTCTTTATTTCTTTGTGTAGCATTTTTGTTTCTTCATGATTGTTTGCTATTGCTTCTTGAGTCTTATTCATTGTTTCCTGTATCATTTGTAACATTATTTGCATGTTTTGTGGGTTCATTGCCGTTTCTGGTTTATTTTTGCCAAGTGCGGTCAATGTTGATTTTTGTCTCGTAGGTGAAGTTGTAATAGGTGAAGAGATTGTCGCTATTTTTTTTATCTACTTTAGTGGTAGTCACTGTAGTTGTCATCTTTATCTTTTGGGTGAAATTCTCCCACCTTCGCATATGACAAAATATAGCTAGATATTCTCTTTTTAAATATTTTTCACACAGAATATTCTATATTTAAATACACAAATATATCTAATTTTTAACAGTCTTTGTATCTCTATTGTTTCTTTATGAAATTGTCCCTTCTCCCACACTTGTCTAATATACTGTATATTATTCTTAACACATTCTTATATTTATTATACTTATATATTTTTTATAATTCTTAATCACAATACACAATGCATATATTTATACAGTTCTCTATTTTTTTAATACTCCTCTTAATTTCTTAAATTACCTTTAACTATATTTCTTTGCTAAATATAAATATATATAGTTATCAATATAAATCCAATATTATTCCAGTTATTCCAATAATCAACTTAATTCAATTCATTAATTCATTCAGTTCTGTTTAGTTTATCATGTTTTTTTAATCCTATGTGTTGCAATATTACATCAGTCTTATTTCCAATTTCCTCTTCTTCTTTTCCTCTTCAAACTCAGTTTTTAGTATATCCACAAATCCACCAGATGGCGCCTCTTCTTCTTCTCTTCTTTTTATTCCCCCCCCCTTTTCTATAAGTTCAATAAATACACTATTCTACTTTGCATAAGTATATGTCCATCAAAGTTCAAATTTCACAAAGCCTTTGTCTTGCCAAATCGTATTTCATTAGCCAATATTTTAGTCTCTATTTTCTGGTTCTAATTTTAATCTTTAATTCTAATCAGTCCTTATTTAGCTTTTCAAACTCTCTTCATAACCTTTTATTATCTCAGCTCGTTTTTCTTTAAGTCTCTCACTCACCAATCATTGCGATTTGTGGATTTTAATTTGGGCTCCAAACTGCTGTGTGCTGTTCTCATTCTAATTTATCGCTCCAATCTTCAGTGTACTCCATTTTAGCCACCTTCCTGGACACACTGTGTCACTTTCTCTCTGCCTTTTCTCTTCTGTACTTTCTCTTTGCCACACACTTCTCACCTTTTTCTGGGGTTTTTCATCTATCAAACGCTGCTGCTTTTCACTCTTTGCTTCCCACTTTTGCAACTGTCATTGCTCCAGGCCGGCCATAAAGACTGACTTCCTCTCCGGCAGTTTGAGTGCTGCTCCTGACTACTCCAAGATTGGTAATGCCCTAAAGTGGGCTCTTAGTGAAGATTTTTTGGGATTTAGGAATGGAGTTCTGTTCCCTCACCCTGCACCATGATGACGTCACTGCCAGAAGCCTCCAGAGATAGATGATGTTGTAAGTTTTTTCTTCATCCAAGATAGTACCACCGAAGGCTGCCTCGGTGAAATGCTCTCTAATGGTTTCTTTATTTTTAATATTCCCTGTGACTCACTACAGATTTCTTACTCATGAGACCATCTGCTAAAAATTAAGCAACATTTCTTTAAGGAGCAGCTTTCTGTGATCTCACACACACACACCTGTCTTTACAAACTTGGAGGAGATTCTAACACAGGAAGAAGCAATTTCCCTGGAGCCATGGATTACCAAAAAAACTAATCGGTGGAAGCGGAGAAAGAGAAGTAAATGGGCAGGAATTCTAATCAAGCTAAGAAATAAGAGAAATAAAACTCCTCTGCCTTTAATTTTACTAACCAGTGTACTTTCACTTGCTAATAAGATGGATGAAATCCTTTTAAACAGATACAATTATGATTTTTACAATTCAGCAGTCCTATGCTTCTCTGAAACCTGGTTAAATGAATCAATTGAAGATAGCAGCCTGCATATCCTAGGGTTTCAGATTGAACGATCAGACAGAATTACAGAAACATCTGGTAAAAAGAAGGGAGGAGGCTTATGCTTATATATCAACAGCTGGTCTCAGGATTTAACTATAATATACAAATTCTGTGACAAAAACTTAGAGACATTAATTATCAACTGCAAACCATACTATTCACCTCATGAATTTTCCTCATTTCTTCTAATTGCTGTTTATGTCCCACCACAAGTGTGTGTAAACAAGGCATTACAAACACTAGCTGACCAAATTATGGAGGCTGAAGCCAAATACCCTGATTCACTGGCCATTATTTTGGGAGATCTAAACAAGGCAAACTTAAGGAAAGAGCTACCAAAATACTTTCAGCATGTCAATTGTCCCACTAGAGGCAAGAGTAAAAGATGCTTATCAGCCTTTACCACGAGCAGCTGTAGGACACTCTGATCATTGCATGATTAAGGCAAAGACTTAAAACCACAAAACAAACAATTAAATCAATGAAGACCTGGATTGAGGAGGCAAAATTAAAGCTACAGGCTTGCTTTGACTGCACTGATTGGAATATTTTTGAAGATACCTCTGCAGACCTGGATGAACTCACAGATACTATAACATCATATGTCAGCTTCTGTGAAGACTTATGTGTACCGACAAGGAAGTTGAGAATATACAGTAACAACAAACCTTGGTTCACAGCTAAATTTAAGCAGCTACATCATTCTAAAGAGGAAGCCTACAGAAAAGGTGATAAAATGCTGTATAATCAGGCCAGAAATGTATTAACAAGGGAGATCAGAGCAGCAAAAAGAGGCTACTCTGAAAAGCTAAAGAATCAGTTTTCGGGGACTTCCCTTTGGGATCGTCTGCCCTGGGTTTCATCAAACCATTTCTGACAGCGTATATCGGCTGTCAGACGGTTTGAAAATTCTTCCCCCAGGAGAAGGGGGAGAAAAGAGTAGTCAGGTTTGGGTAGAGCTCCCCAGGAGCCCCTGCAATTAAACCAGGGGCATGCAGGGTGAGAGCCCCCCTCCAGCCTGATGAAGCTCCGTACCCAGGGTGCTGGGACCACCCTGAGAAGCCGCAACCATTTCTGTGCCGAGGATTATTTTTAAAGAGAACTCAACGCAGACAGAACAAAGTAGGAGGACTAGCAAGAGGATTTGCAAGTAATAAATCTTAATTTTGGCTTTTAAATAGCTTTCCTTTGAACTAATTCTGGACTAACTTTTAATATGGGTGGACCTAAAATGGCGCTTGCAATACACAAAGGAAAGTGAAAGTTAAAGAGCTGCTTGTTAAAGCCATCAGTGTTTTTAGCGATGCTTAAAGTTGCTGTTTCTATTTGATAAAAGACTGTTGGAATTAATTGGAAGAACTATAATTAGTTAATATTTCTGCCAGAGACTGTTGGAGATTTTTAAATATAACTACAAAAGGATAAAGGAAGAGATTTTAAGACTGTGATTGCAGAGAATTTTAAAAAGACTTTTTACTAATTTTAACTTTAAGAAATAAAGCTTAAAAGAAGATGGCAGCTAAGCAATTAAAAACAACTGCTTTTAAAAGTGTTGGAATATCCCCAGCAGCATCCCCAGCTCATACAGCAGATACTAAAGCATTAAATTTGGAAGCATTACAGGAAAACCTGAAAGATTTTGTGAAAGAATCTCTGAATGATGCTATAAATTTGCAAACTTCTCTTATTGAAGAGAAATTTAAACAAATGGCAGATGAGATGATTGAAGTGAAAAATCAAATATTGGAAATGAAAAATCAGATGTTAGAAATTCAAGTAGAAAATAAAGAAATTAAGGAAGGATTTGTCTCAGCAGTTCAAAGTTTGGCATCAAATATGATTTTGTTGGAAGAAGAGGTAGAGGAAATTAAGCAAGTTAATTTAAAGTTGGAAAATAAAATGGAGGAAGTTCAGACTAAAGTGGAGAAAGCAGATGATGAAATTGTTTTGGTACAATATAGGGCAATGGAATTTGCTTTAAGAATTAGGAGGTTAAAAGAAGATAAACAGGAGAATTTGAGAGAAATATTTTCTGAAGCATTTGCAGAGATATTAGCAGTCTGACCAGCAGATGTGGCTTTTCAAATTGATAAAATTTACCATGTGAATTCTTGGATTGCCAGGCAGAGAAAGTTGCCGAGAGACGTAGTTATTTATTTTACAACAAGAAAAGTGAGAAATGAAATTTTACAAGCTTCTTATAAGGGGGAGAAAATACAAGCTGCTGGTGAAGAAATTTTAATATTAAAAGAAATCCCTCCTAAAATGTTGAGAAGTAGAAAAGAACATGCATTTCTGGTGAATGAACTTAAAAAGCTACGGATAGAGTACAGATGGGATATTCCGGCTGGAATAATAGTTCATTATGCAGGCAAAGCACATCGTCTTAATACTATTTGGAAAGCAAGAGATTATTATGTTAATGTACTTAAAGCTGGAAGTCCACCTTCACCAGAAGGTAGGAGGAAAGAGGATGAAGCAAAGAGGGGGAAAGAACTGAAACAGATACAAGAACAAGCTGGAGTTATAGTTATGGAAGAAGACTTGTTGCAAATGGTAGATATATCTAAAGTGGGATTAGAAGGCATAAAAGAACAAAAGTTGACAAGGGCAGCTGCTAAACGTAAGGAACAAGAAGTAAAGGCCTAACAAGCTTAACTACCACAACTGAAACAGTGGGAGGAGCAAGGCCCAAAACAAAATATGATTTGCAGCTAGTGTTTCAAAACTGGGCCGCGGTGAGCTCAGGCTGTAAGACAGCCTGTTATTAAAACACAGCTGCTTGCAATTACTGCAGGCTCGAGTCCCACCAGGCCCAAGGTTGACTCAGCCTTCCATCCTTTATAAGGTAGGTAAAATGAGAACCCAGATTGTTGGGGGGGCAATAAGTTGACTTTGTATATAAATATACAAATAGGATGAGACTATTGCCTTACACAATGTAAGCCGCCCTGAGTCTTCGGAGAAGGGCGGGATATAAATGTAAATTTAAAAAAAAAAAGTTTCAGCCTACCGATAATGGCAATTAGACTTTTATCTTGGAATGTTAATGGTTTAAATTCACCACAGAAGAGAAGGAAGATATTTCATTATTTGAAACAATTTAAAAATGATATAGTTTGTCTACAAAAAACACATATTAGAAATTTAGATCAAAAATATTTGATAAATTCAAGACTGGGTCCACATTCTGCTGCTTCGGCTCCAGAGAAAAAGAATGTAATTGTCATATATATAAAGAAAGGCTTAATAGCAAAATTAACTGAGGCGGACAATCAAGGAAGATATATTGCAATTGAACTCTTATTGGAAGGGAAAAAGATACTTTTAATTGGAGCTTATGCACCTAATCAACAACAGGAAAAAATTTTTAAATTTCTACATAAGAATAGTACAATGGGATTATAGATCACATATACTAATGGGTGATTGGAATGGAGTGGTGGATACCCGAAAAGACAAAAAAGGATTACAAAATATTTCAAGTCGTGCAAAATTGCCAAAAGTCTTTTTTTATATGATGGAAGATTTAGAATTAAAAGATATTTGGCGAGAACACAATATGGAAGAGAAAGATTTTACATTTTTTTCTGATAGACATCAATCATTTTCTAGGATTGACTTCTTTTTAATTACTAATGATTTGCTTTCTAGGGTGAAGAAGTCCAAGATATGTCCAAGAATTTTATCTAGTCCGGTTTGGATAGAATTGGATCAGGAAAAGGGAGTTAGAAGATCATGGAGGTTGAATGAAAATTTGTTTAAATATGAGCAAAATGTAAAAGAATGTAAAAAACAAATGAAATAATATTTTGTTCTGAATATGCAGAAAGGTACATCTATAGAGATGGTTTGGGATGCTAGTAAGGCCTATATGAGGGGAGTTTTAATACATATGAACACTAAATATAGAAATAAATTGCAGAAGAAGAGAATGGAGCTAGAGGAGGAAATTTATTTATTTATTTATTTATTTATTTAATTTATATACTGCCCTTCTCCCGAAGGACTCAGAGTGGTTTACAGCCATGATAAAAAGCACAAATCAGAAAGTTAAAAAAGCATTTAAAAACTAATTAAATTAAAGGCTGAAAGAATTATAATAAAACTATATTAAAATCCCAATAAAAAACTTCATTAAGCCAGCCCTGCACGATGGAACAGAAACGTCTTTAGCTCGTGGCAAAAGGTCCGGAGATCAGGAAGTTGACGTATCCTCAGAGGCAGTTTATTCCAGAGGGCAGGAGCCCCCACGGAGAAGGCTCTCCCTCTGGGGGTCACCAGTCTACATTGTTTGACTGATGGCATCCTGAGGAGATCCCCTCCCTGGGAGCGCACTGGTCGATGGGAGGCTATTGGTAGCAGCAGAAGGTCTCGTAGATAACCCGGTCCTATGCCATGGAGCGCTTTAAAGGTGATAACCAACACCTTGAATTGCACCCGGAAGATCACCGGAAGCCAGTGCAGCTCGCGCAGGATAGGTGTTACATGGGAGCCTCGAGTTGCTCCCACTATTACCTGCGCGGCCACATTCTGAACCAGTTGGAGCCTCCAGGTGCTCTTCAAGGGGAGCCACATGTAGAGAGCATTACAGTAGTCCAGGAGGGAAGCGACAAGAGCGTGAGTGATCATGCATAGGGAATCCCGGTCCAGAAAGGGACGCAACTGGCGTATCAGGCGAACCTGATAGAAAGCCCCCCTGGCAGCGGCCACTCCATAGCCACTCAGTCTTGAAAGGGTTGAGTCAGTGGTGGGATTCAGCCAGTTCGCACCACTTTGGGAGAACCCACTTAACTTCTGGGCAGTTTGGCAAACTGGTTGTTGGAAGAAATCATTAGGGTAGAGAACCGTTTGTTAAATTACTTGAATCCCACCACTGGGTTGAGTCGAAGCCTGTTTCTCCCCATCCAGACCCGCACGGCCTCCAGACACCGGGACATCACTTCAACGGCATCGTTGGGATGGTTTGGGGTGGAAATGTACAGCTGAGTATTGTCAGCGTACAGATGGCATCGCACTCCAAAACCACGGATGATCTCACCTAGCAGCTTCACATAGACATTGAACAGAAGAGGCGAGAGAACTGACCCCTGTGGCACCCCACATATGAGGCACCTTGCGGCCAATCTCTGCCCTCCTGCCAATACTGTCTGCGACCGGTCAGAAAGATAGGAGGAGAACCACCGCAGAACGGTGCCCCTCACTCCTAACCCCTCCAACCGGTGAAGTAAAATACCATGGTCGATGGTATCGAAGGCCGCTGAAAGATCTAATAGGACCAGGACAGGGGAACAACCCCTGTCCTGAGCCCTCCAGAGATCATCCACAAACGCAACTAATGCTGTCTCCGTGCTGTACCCAGGCCGGAAGCCAGACTGACACAGGTCGAGATAGGCAGTTTCATCCAGATACTGTGGGACTTGTCGCACCACCACACTCTCTACAACCTTCACCACAAAGCGAAGGTTGGAGACAGGACGATAGTTCGCTAGAACAGCTGGATCCAGGGAGGGCTTCTTGAGGAGAGGTCTGACTACGGCCTCTTTCAAGGCGGCAGGGAAGACACCCTCTGTCAAGGAAGCGTTGGCAATTCCCTGAAGCCAGCCTTGTGTAACCTCCCGGGTGGTCAATACCAGCCAGGAGGGACACGGGTCCAATAAACATGTGGTCGCGTTCAGCCTCCCCAGTATCCTGTCCATGTCTTCAGAAACAACAGTATCGAACTCTGCCCAGATAACATCCTCAAGACCTATCTCTATCATCCCGCCCGAATCCACCCAGTCAGAGTGCAGACCATCCCGAATCTGAGCAATTTTATCGTACAGATATTGTCCAAAATCCTCAGCATGCCCTTGCAAGGGGTCCTCCCGTGCTCCCAGATGGAGGAGGGAGCGGGTCACCCTAAACAGGGTGGCTGGGCAATTCTTTGCCGATGCAATAAGAACGGAAAAATACTCACATTTTGCCACTCTTATCGCCACTAAGTAGGTCTGAATATGTGACCTTACTAGTGTTCGGTCGGATTCGGAATGACTGGCCCTCCAACCACTCTCTAGGCATCTTTTCTAGTGCTTCATCTCTCTCAGCTCCTCAGAATACCAAGGAGCCAGTCGAGACCGGCACCGGGTCAGAGGCCACAAAGGCACGATGCAGTCCAAAGCCTCAGTGGCTGCCCTTTCCCAGGCAGCCACTAGTTCTTTTTTTTTTTTTAACGTTTTACAAAAAAAAATTCCCCCCCCTTTTCCCCCCAACCCCCCTCCCTTCACTAAACTCTCCCCCCTCCCCCCTGACTTCCCGGATGAAGCACAAGGTATAGTTAAAAATAAAACAAACATATGCTAAGAAAATTTTCCCCAAAAACTATTATACCAATTTTCCCTTTCTAGCTCTGACTTCCTCCTAACACAACCAAAATCCTTCAAGAAGAAATATATATATATATATATTATCTTATATATATATAAGATAAGAAAATTAAGAATTAAAAATAACAAAATATATAAATCAATAAAACAAATTAATCCTAAAGTATTTAAAACCAACTAAAACATAAAAAACCAATCCAATTCATAAAATATCTCCCTTATAGCTTCTATAACCATATAATTTCCCCCCCCAGGTCTTCCTTACATAAACTCTTTCAAAAATATTCTATTCAAGATACAATACAACACATTATCAAATTTCAATACCAAGAGTTACAGTAGCTATTCAAATTTAGTCCATCCTCGTCAAAATCCAGTATAAATCCAAATACCTAGTCTTTTATACTAGATATAAAACATATAATCAATCCATTTCTTCCAGGTCTTCGTCATTGTCTTTCAGGGACAATAATATTTTTGTCTATTAATAATTCAAAGAATAGTACTTTTGTCTCTTGCCATTTTTTTTGATGCATTAATCTCTGTCTTTCCTTCATTTCTCCTTTTGAAAAGTCAGTCACAATATTGCCTAGTAAATCCTTACGTTCAAAAATCCACAAAATACTACCATATATTCCATCAATCCAATGGAATTGGAACTAGCAGCCACTAGTTCTTCAATCGAGCTGTGAGCTAAATCCTCAGGAAATGGCCCAAGCTCCATCAGAAACCTCTCCGAGTCCATCTGGCACCTGGGACGGAACCAGCTAGTCGGCTCCGTCTCCCTGCGGTGGGGGTTGGCGGTTCGAAAATCGAGTTGAAGGAGTGAATGATCTGACCATGACAGGGGTTTGGTGACTAGATCCCTAATTCTAGATCATTCAACCACTGTCCAGAGACAAAAATCAAATCCAGAGTGTTTCCCCCGATGTGAGTGGGACCATTAACTAACTGGGTCAGGTCCAAGGGTGTCATGGAAGCTATGAACTCCCAAGCCACCACTGATGTTTCACCGACTGACAGCAGGTTGAAATCCCCCATAACCATAAGTCTGGGGGTATCAACCGCCATCCCGGCTATCACATCCAGTAGCTCGGGCAGGGCTGCTGTCATGTAGCAAGGAGCCAGGTACGTAATCAGCAAGCTCATCTGTACTCCTTGGCCCCACTTCACAAAGAGGGACTCACATCCAGCTATCTGAGGAATGGTGACCTCCCTCGGCTCAAGACCTTCTTTAATAATAACCGCCACACCCCCCCCACCCCTACCCTGGGCCCTCGGCTGATGGAATTCTTGGAAGCCTGGTGGGCACATTTCAACAAGGGGCACCCCCCCTTCTGCGCCCAACCAGCCCCTTCCGCGCCCAAAATTAAAAAGAAAGAGCAGTTACTGGCAAATAATCCAGGAGATAAAAAAATAAAAGAATCTATAAATATATTACGAGGGCAGTTTAATATGATGATGGCAGACCAAGTTGCAACTAACTTACAATATGTTAAGCATAATACCTTTAATAGTGCTAATAAGCCTGGAAGGTGGTTAGCCTATTTAATAAGAAAAAAACAGAAACTATGCATTATTGGTAAGATAGAATATAGAGGCAAAGATGTATATCAACAAAATTTGATTAAAAAAGCCTTTTTAGAATTTTATACAAAGTTATATGTTAGAGATTGTATCAAAGATATAGATATAGAAAGATACTTACAGGAACAAGGTATTCAAGAAATTGCAGCAGAGCAACGGGAGGAATTGAATCAAATTATAACTTCAGAAGAAATAATTTTAGCAATTAAACAGCTTAAAATGGATAAAGCACCAGGAACAGATGGTTTAACGGCTGTTTATTATAAAAATTTACAAAATGAGATAGTGGAACCGCTTAAGGAATTGTTTAATAGAATTCAATTTGGAGGAGAAGTACCTCCTTCGTGGAGGACAGCTTTTATTTCACTAATACCGAAGGAAGATCAAGACTGTAATAAACCAGAAAATTATAGGCCAATATCGCTTTTAAATACTGATTATAAGATTTTTGTTAAGATATTAGCAAATAGATTAATGCTAGTTATGAGTTAAATAATTCATAATGATCAATCAGGATTTATTAGGGGGAGACAAATGAGAAATAATATGAGACAAATTGTAAACTTATTGGAATATTTAGAAAGAAACAGCCAGGTTCCAGCAGCGCTCTTTTTTCTGGATGCTGAAAAGGCCTTTGATAGATTGAATTGGCAATTTTTATTTAAACTAATAGAAAGAATGCAATTTGGAATTTATTTTATACAAGCTATTAAAGCAATATATCAGAGGCAAACAGCACAAATAATAGTTAATGGTAGTTTAACAGAATATTTTAGAATTGAGAAAGGGACGAGACAAGGATGGCCTTTGTCGCCATTATTGTTTATTTTGACTTTAGAAGTTTTATCAAATAAAATACGTGGCTCAAATCAAATAAAGGAAATAAAAATTAATCATCAAGAATATAGATTAAGAGCGTTTGCAGACGACTTGGTTGTTCCTTATCTCAACCAATATGTTCAGCTGTGTATTTAAAGGAGTTAATTGATCAGTATGGTAAAGTATCTGGTTTTAAAGTGAATCAACAAAAGACAAAGAAAATAACTAAAAATATTAATGTACATCAAAAAGTAGATTTAGAAAGAGTAACTGAATATGAAATAATTAAGAAAGTTAAATATTTAAGAGCATATATTACATCTTCGAATACGAAATTATATAAAAATAATTATGAGGTAATGTGTCAGAAAGTACGGAAAGAAATGGAGAACTGGAAAAAGATACAATTGTCTTTGTTGGGAAGAATAGCAGCCATAAAGATGAATGTTTTCCCTGGGTTTTTATTTTTGTTTCAAATGATATCAATACTTAAAATGGATGCAAATTTGCAAGAATGGCAAAAAGGGATTAGTAATTTTATTTGGATGGGTAAAAAACCGAGAATAAAGTTAAAAATAATGCAAGATATAGGTGAAAGAGGGAGTTTAAAAGTGTCTAATTTGAAATTGTATTATGAAGCAGTTGTTCTTTCATTAATTAGTGACTGGTTTAACGTAACAGAAGAAAGAATTTTGAATATAGAAGGATATCAGTTGTTATATGGATGGCATCAGTGGTGGGATTCAAGTAATTTAACAACCTGTTCTCTGCCTTAATGATTTCTTCCAACAACCAGTTTGCCAAACTGTTCAGAAAGTTAACAACCAGTTCTCCCGAAGTGGTGCGAACTGGCTGAATCCCACCACTGGATGGCATGCTTATTTATTATATGATAAGAAAGCTGATAAGACATTTAAAAGTAATATAGTTAGAAATGCATTGTTGAGGGTGTGGAAGAAATATCAATATAAGTTAGAAGGTAAGATACCAATATGGGCGATCCCTAGACATATGATAGAGAATATAAATATATATCAAAAAATGGAGGTGATTACTTATAAAGAACTTCTCTTTATGGAAAAGGGGGAATTACAATTAAAATCTAGAGATAAAATGGGGAAAGAAGGGATAAACTACACATGGTTTCAGTATGGGCAGTTGCAAGCTAGATGGAAAATAGACCAGAAAATGGGTATTAGGCAAAATGAGGATAATTTGGTAAAACAAATCAGAGATCAAAGACAACAGCATATTAAGAGATTGTATAATGTACAAGAAATAGACTCAGAAATGGAATTAGTTAAGGATTGTATGATGAAATGGGCACAAAATATACAACAACCTATAATGATGGAAACATGGGGAAAAATTTGGGTGAGAAATGTTAAATTTACACAAGCACAAAGCTTGAGAGAAAATTTTTATAAGATGTTTTATAGATGGCATTTGGATCCAAAACAGTTGGCACGTATGTATTTGAATATACAAGCTAAATGTTGGAGATGTGACTGTGACGTGGCAACTTATTATCATATATGGTGGACTTGTAAAAAAGTTAAAGCATTTTGGATTAAAGTGGATCATGCAGAATATTTTGAAAAAGAAGATTCAGTTTATTCCACAGTTGTTTCTACTGGGAATAATCACGGGTTGTACAGTGATAGAGACTAAACTGATTTTAAATTTAATAACAGCCACAAGACTTTTGATTGCACAATATTGGAAGAACAAAGATTTGCCTACAATTGAAGAATGGACACTTAAAGTATCAAATTTGGCAGAGATGGCTAAAATCTCTGCGTATTTGAAAGACTATACACAAGAGAAATATGTATCGGAATGGAGAATGTGGATTGATTATATTCAAAATAAGTATCAGACTAAAAAGTACCAAATAGCTTATGAGTGAATTTAGGAATTGTATTATACTAGTTTATATGTTTAATCAGGAGAGGAATTGAGGGTACAAAGGGTGAGGAGTGACTATGGATTATGACTTACGTTGTATTTTAATTTATGATTGTTAATTTTATACCCTATACTTTGCTCTGGGAAGTCTTGGTGGGAGGGGGGAGGGGGGAGGGGGGAAGGGAGGGGGAGGGGGTGGAAAATGAAGGATTATTAATGTACAGGAATGATTGAAGAAATGTAATCAAAAAATAGAGATAATTTGAAATGAAATCGGGGCTGCTCAGCTGCCATTTCAAAAGGGAAGGGAGTGGGAGAGATGAGTAGAGAGAGCGAAGGAAGAAAGTAGGTAGGAAAGAGAGGTAGAAGGGGGGGAAAGGAGAGGAAGAAGAAAGGGGAAAGAGAGAGGGTTAGAAAGGGTGGAAGAAGAGAGGAGTGGGGAAGGAGGAGAGGAAGTAGAAAAGTGAAGGAGAGGAAGGATGGAGAAAGTAGAAGAAGGTAGAGAAGGGAAGAGGAAAGATTGTGTTAAGGAAGGAAGTGGTAGCTGAACAGGCCCGAATAAGTAACAAATGAAAGTTAATGATTGATGTTGAATAAGAGACTGTACATTGAATATGTTGATGAAAAATGGAAATAAAACTTTTTTATATATAAAAAAAGAATCAGTTCTCAACAAATGAACCAGCAAATATGTGGAAAACTCTTAAAAATATCACCCGCTATGGCAAATCTCCTTCCCAGGCTGAAGGAAATCAACAACTGGCAGATGACCTGAACATGTTTTACTGCAGGTTTGAAGGAAACTACAGCCACCTATCTCCACAACCCCCATCTCAGACACGCCAAGCCTCTTACAACTGACCTCATCCCATTGGGTTTATAACCCCTAGTGATCACAGAAAAGGAAGTGCAAGACCTATTTCACAGACAAAAGCCAGGAAAAGCTCCAGGCCCAGACAAGCTAACTCCTCCTTGCTTAAAAGTCTGTGCTGACCAATTGGCCCCCATCTTCACCCGTATCTTCAATAAATCACTAGAGATGTGCTATGTTCCTTCTTGCTTCAAGTGCTCTACTATCATCCCAGTGCTGAAGAAGCCCACCATCAAGGAATGACTACAGACCAGTTGCTCTAACATCTGTAGTCATGAAAACCTTTGAAAGACTAGTGCTGTCCCAATTGAAAACCATCACGGATCCGCTGTTAAACCCCTTACAATTTGCATACCAAGCAAATAGATCAACAGATGATGCTGTTAATATGGCTCTGCACTACATCCTACAACATCTTGAATCTCCAAAGACCTATGCAAGGGTCCTCTTTGTAGATTTTAGTTGAACATTCAACATCATCGTTCCAGACACTCTTCTATCTAAGCTAAACCAGCTACAGGTACCTGAACAGACTTGTAAGTGGATCACAAGCAAACAGGAAACAGCAGGTGAAGCTAAGCAGAATCATATCAGATACCTGTACAATTAGCCCAGGAGTTCTCAAGGCTGTGTGCTCTCCCCACTTCTCTTCTCTCTGTATACCAATGACTGCATTTCTAATGATCCATCTGTTAAACTACTGAAGTTCGCAGATGATACAATAGTAATCGGTCTCATTTGAGACAATGATGAATCCGCATACAGACGGGAGGTTGAATGACAAGCTTCATGGTACGACCGGAACAATCTGGAACTGAACACTCTCAAAACCATAGAAATCGTGGTAGACTTTAGGAGAAACCCTTCCATACTTCCACCTCTCACAATACTAGACAACACAGTATCAACAGTAGAAACCTTCAAATTTCTAGGTTCTACCATATCGCAAGATCCAAAATGGATAGCTAACATCAAAAACGTCATCAAAAAAGGACAACAAAGTCTGTTCTTTCTGCGCCAACTCAGATAGCTCAAACTGCCCAAGAAGCTGCTGATCCAATTCTACAGAGGAATTATTGAGTCTGTCACTTGCACCTCTATAACTGTCTGGTTTGGTTCTGCAACCCAACAAGACAGACACAAACTTCAGAGGATAATTAGAACTGCAGAAAAAACAATTGCTACCAACCTGCCTTCCATTGAGGACCGAATACTGCACGAATCAAAAAGAGGGCTGTGAAAATATTTACAGACCCCTCACATCCTGGACATAAACTGTTTCAACTCCTACCCTCAAAACGATGCTATAGAGCACTGCACACCAGAACTAGACACAAGAACAGTTTTTTCCCAAACGTCATCAAAAAAGGACAACAAAGTCTGTTCTTTCTGCGCCAACTCAGATAGCTCAAACTGCCCAAGAAGCTGCTGATCCAATTCTACAGAGGAATTATTGAGTCTGTCACTTGCACCTCTATAACTGTCTGGTTTGGTTCTGCAACCCAACAAGACAGACACAAACTTCAGAGGATAATTAGAACTGCAGAAAAAACAATTGCTACCAACCTGCCTTCCATTGAGGACCGAATACTGCACGAATCAAAAAGAGGGCTGTGAAAATATTTACAGACCCCTCACATCCTGGACATAAACTGTTTCAACTCCTACCCTCAAAACGATGCTATAGAGCACTGCACACCAGAACTAGACACAAGAACAGTTTTTTCCCAAACGTCATCACTCTGCCAAACAAATAATTCCCTCAACACTGTCAAACTATTTACTAAATCTGCACTACTATTAATCTTCTCATCGTTCCCATCACCAACCTCCTTCCACTTATGACTGCAACTTTGTTGCTTATATCCTTACAATTTATACTGTAATTGATTGTTTCCCTGATTGCTTAATTGTAGCCTATGACTATCATTAAATGTTGTAAGTGTTGTTCCTTGATGAAGGTATCTTTTCTTTTATGTCCATTGAGAGCATATGCACCAAGACAAATTCCTTGTGTCCAATCACACTTGGCCAATAAAAAATTCTATTCTATTCTATTCTATTCTATTCTATTCTATTCTACTCTACTCTACTCTACTCTACTCTACTCTACTCTACTCTATTCTATTCTATTCTATTCTATTCTATTCTATTCTATTCATCTCCTACCCTCAAAACGATGCTACAGAGCACTGCACACCAGAAGAACTAGACACAAGATGTTCTGTTTCCCGCCCAACACTCCCAAGAAAAAGTCAATCAAAGGCCTTCTGCCAACAGTTTATTTACACTTGGTCGGGTTCTTTTTGGAACAGAAATGTTCTGGCCACGTTTTCCCACACGCCTGCCAAAATCTCTGAAACAGTCTGTTACCGAGGTAACCAGGAAATTACAGATAAAGCAGAAGTCACTCACAAAGAGATTCTTCCATCCATGAAACAGATTGCCTACGAAATTTGCAGCTTTGTCCAATACAAAGAGCCACGAAGCTCCTCCTCCTGATTTTATCCCCTGTGGATGTCACTCCGTGACTCAACATTCCCTGGGTCTGCCCCACCTCTTCCTCTGCTGCGCACGCCGATCACGTCTTCGCAGTCTCACATCGAGCCAAGATTGGTCTTGGGGCATTGCCAAATCGGAAGAAGGCCAGGGGAAATCAGGCCTTGCCAGCCCCTACTCCTCCTCCTGGGGTGGTGCCATGGAGGAAGAGGGCCCAGGGGAAGCAGGCCTTGCCAGCTCCTCCTCCTCATTCTCTGATTCATCCTCCTCCAGGAGGCCAAGTCTGGGGGGTTGGGTCACAACACAAGAACAGTTTCTTCCCGAATGTCATCACTCTGCTAAACAAATAATTCCCTCAACACTGTCAAACTACTTACTAAATCTGCACTACTATTAATCTTCTCATCGTTCCCATCGCCCATCTCCTTCCACTTATTACTGTATGACTGTAACTTTGTTGCTTGTATCCTTACAATTTATAGTGATATTATTTCCTGATTGCTTATTTGTAGCCTATGACTATCGTTAAGTGTTGTAAGTGTTGTACCTTGATGAAGGTATCTTTTCTTTTATGTACACTGAGAGCATATGCACCAAGACAAATTCCTTGTGTGTCCAATCACACTTGGCCAATAAAAAAATTCTATTCTATTCTATTCTATTCTATTCTATTCTATTCTATTCTATTCTATTCTATTCTTTTATGTACACTGAGAGCATATGCACCAAGACAAATTCCTTGTGTATCCAATCACACTTGGCCAATAAAAATTCTATTCTATTCTATCCCTCCTCCTCTGCTGAGGAACTTTGACATAGATGGACATAGGAACTTTCACCTCTTTTTCAAACCAGTGGTCTTCTATGTCCAAAATGTGGACTTTGCTTTCTTCAAAAGAGTGGCCTTTGTCTTAGAGCCCATCTATATCAAAATTGAACAGCCTCTCATAACAGAGGAGGAGGGAAATGACATCATCAATCTCATCTACAACACAGCCCTTTCAGCAGTTCCTAGGAGGCTTCACACACATTTGCACCACTCAGGTGACCCTGATTACACAGATAAACCTCCAGGCAGCCTTAATGACCTGCTAAAAGAATGCAAATGACCAGCTGTCTGCAAGGAGGATAAATCCTTCCATTCCCCAACATCCAGTCAGAGCTGAAGAAGCTTCTTGGATGGGAAGTGAAATGTCTTCAAAGAAAAATAAGAAAGCCCAGTTGCCTCTTGAAAAAACACCTTTTGGACAACCATGACCTGGTTGACTGAGAATCTCCATAGAAAACCATCACCCAAATACAAATCTGGGCAGCTAATATCCAATTAAAAGCAATTAAAAACAGTATAGCAAAGAGCAAAAAATCAAACTGAGAGCATAAAACTGGATTAAAAATATTATCCATGGAGAGAAACAGTTCTATAGGTCCCATTCTGTTATGAGTTTTTGATTACTTTGATAGAATAACTTGCTTTTTTAAAAAAGGAATACAGAACTTCAGTACAAATAGTCCTTGATTTATAACCACAATGGAGCCCAAAATTTATGTTGCTAAGTAAAACATTTGTTAAGTGAATTTTGCCCCCTTTTACAACATTTCTGGCCACAGTTGTTAAGTGAATCATTGCAGTTGTTAAGTTAATAACATGGTTGTTAAGTGAATCTGGCTTTCCCATTGACTTTGCTTGTCAGAAGGTGGAAAGAAAGAATTGCATGACCCCAGGACACTGTAACTGTCCAAGAATTTAAATTTTGATCATGGGTCCTTGGGAATACTGCAACAGTCATAAGCGTGAAAAACGCTCATAAGTAATGTTTTTCAGTGCCATTGTAACTTCAAATGGTCAGCAAGCAAACTGTTCTAAATTGAGAACTACCTGTAAATATAAGTACAAGGAAATTGGATGGATGGATGGACAGATGGATACAGACATTGTATTTTGTCACACACATGTAACCTGAGAAAGCCTCTTATCTTTTTTTATTTGTTGTATTTTTTCCAATCAAAATACTTTGGAAGTACTATGTTTCTCCTAATATTGATATTGTCAATGGATGGAGATTGTCAATATTGAATATTTCCATACCAATTTCCTCGTGCTAATTAAATGACAGCAATAACGTTCATCAAGTTTTAATGTAAGAAGATCATCCAGTAACAATTGAAAGAAAAATCTTCAACTCCCTGAAAGCAAAATGGGGGAAAGCTATGAAAAATTGATTTTGGTATCCTCACATTTAATTCTTAACCTATCTGTTTGTGCACAGATATTCACACTTACAAGAAAATCAGTTATCCATTCTTCAGCACTAACAATGTTTCTTAAAATAAAGAAGGGGGGGGAAATATTGTCTGAAAATACTGTCTTTGATGCTTATGGCAGGTGGCTTGCTATTTGGAAAGAGGGGAGCTTAAAACAAACAGCTCTATAGGGGGGAAAAATGAACATAACAAAAACTAAAACCAAAGATTCAGACAGAAGTGAATATCTAATTGCTTGAGACATTTAAAATGTATTGGATGAACCTAGAAAAAGATATCCTGCATTTTGAAAAGTAGTAATTTATCACTGGCTTAATATGTTTCCAACAAACCATCTTGTACTGCTATGTCATGAACATTTGCCTTCTTTTGAATCAAATGATATGTTTCTTTTAAAAAAATAACTAAAAAGTTCATTATGAACACTTTTGGGCAACTCTGGATAGAATGTGTTGATACAGTATTATTATTTACAGACAACTTTTTATAACTATGAACTAATAAAAATATGGTCAGCTGTGTATGATCTGAAGGTGTTCTATGGCTAATCACACCCCAACTTTTGCCAATAGGCAAGTTTCTCTGAATTAACATGTGTCAAAAGAGTCCACAACATACTATCACTTTTTTCAATATGGTTGCCCAAATGAAAAGGCCTTTAGATCATGCAGTCAGTGCATTCCTTGGTTCATATTCTTAACCTATATTTAAAATATTGCCTCATTAAACTTTATATTAATTGGTTAGGGGTTAATTATTCTGATCTTTTTACTACTTATCCTTGAATAACTGTCCCTATCCCCTAGAAACTGTCATTCTGATGGGGAGAGGGCCTGGATGCATTCTTTAGATTATAACCTTTTTCCTGGTGCCTAGCTATCCTAAACTTTGATATACCTTTATGAGCCATCTGTTTTTTCTCAGCCCTGGAGCCTCCAGCAAGCAATGCCTGAGAACAACTTCTTATCATGTTCTCAGCCTGCAATTCTCAAAACAACTTCGCACCTGCGGATTACCTTATTCAACACAGGACTGAGGGGAGGGGCTTCTAACCGTTTTAACCTAATGGAATTACATGGGAATCCCTCAGGTCCTTCTTCCTTTGTCTTGCTTTCACTTTTCTTCAGTAAAAGTTTCCTTTTGAAATGCCAATTGTTTTAAGAGTTCTGCTTTCTTGAACAGACAGGAGAGGCAAGTCCTTACAATAACCTTGAGATTCTCAGAGTGGTTTGGAGGGAAGGATGACTTCAAGAAGGTATTGACTCCTGGTGAGTGTCTAGACAAGTCCTTGCAGTTTTCTTGGCAAAGTTTGGCATAGCCTCCTTCCAAGATCTGAGAGAAAAGGACTGGCCCAAGGTCAGCCAGTTGGCTTCATGCCTAAGGCAAGACTAGCACTCACGGTCTACCAGTTTCTAGTCTGGTATCTTCACCATTACATCAAACTGGCTCTCTAGGATTCTTAAGTACCTTATCTATTATATTGCTTCATATAGCAGATCTTGACAAAGTCAAAACTCTCCATCTCTGTTGGACTCAGTTCCTTGTAAAACCAACAGCATTCACTTGTGTATGCAGGCCAGTGCTTTGCAAGCTTCAAAAAACTTTCTTAGATTATTTGGAAACTTTTAACAAGAACAGCATAAGCACAGATAAGCCTTCCAAGACCAGCATTCTACTTCTCAGAATGAAGAAGTAGATTCTTCAGAGAAGTGCACAATAGAACAGGTAGAATTTTAAAAAATCACTGACCTACTCTTGGTCTTCAGCATTCTAGACAGGCATTTAATGCCAAAAACTAAGGTACCCATACTCTATATCAGAGGTGTCAAACTCAAGGCCCGTGGGGTGCTTAGATCTGGCCTGTGGGGTCATCCTGGAAATAGGGAAGGATTGACCTGCGGTGACTCTGCCAGCGAAAATACAGCTCAGGAGTGCTGTGCACCCCACCTGAGCTCCTTTTTTGCTGGCAGAGGGCTACAGTAGGCCATTGCAGCCAAAAATGGGGCCCAGGGGGGCTGAGCTCCATTTTCACTTGCAAAGGGCTCGCGAAACAAACTAAAAGCAAAACAAAACAAAAGGGGAAATGTTTCCCCTTTTAAATGCCAATTGTTTTAAGAGTTCTGCTTTCTTGAACAGACAGGAGAGGCAAGTCCTTACAATAACCTTGAGATTCTCAGAGTGGTTTGGAGGGAAGGATGACTTCAAGAAGGTATTGACTCCTGGTGAGTGTCTAGACAAGTCCTTGCAGTTTTCTTGGCAAAGTTTGGCATAGCCTCCTTCCAAGATCTGAGAGAAAAGGACTGGCCCAAGGTCAGCCAGTTGGCTTCATGCCTAAGGCAAGACTAGCACTCACGGTCTACCAGTTTCTAGTCTGGTATCTTCACCATTACATCAAACTGGCTCTCTAGGATTCTTAAGTACCTTATCTATTATATTGCTTCATATAGCAGATCTTGACAAAGTCAAAACTCTCCATCTCTGTTGGACTCAGTTCCTTGTAAAACCAACAGCATTCACTTGTGTATGCAGGCCAGTGCTTTGCAAGCTTCAAAAAACTTTCTTAGATTATTTGGAAACTTTTAACAAGAACAGCATAAGCACAGATAAGCCTTCCAAGACCAGCATTCTACTTCTCAGAATGAAGAAGTAGATTCTTCAGAGAAGTGCACAATAGAACAGGTAGAATTTTAAAAAATCACTGACCTACTCTTGGTCTTCAGCATTCTAGACAGGCATTTAATGCCAAAAACTAAGGTACCCATACTCTATATCAGAGGTGTCAAACTCAAGGCCCGTGGGGTGCTTAGATCTGGCCTGTGGGGTCATCCTGGAAATAGGGAAGGATTGACCTGCGGTGACTCTGCCAGCGAAAATACAGCTCAGGAGTGCTGTGCACCCCACCTGAGCTCCTTTTTTGCTGGCAGAGGGCTACAGTAGGCCATTGCAGCCAAAAATGGGGCCCAGGGGGGCTGAGCTCCATTTTCACTTGCAAAGGGCTCGCGAAACAAACTAAAAGCAAAACAAAACAAAAGGGGAAATGTTTCCCCTTTTACATTTGAGCATCCAAGAAGGGACAGAAAGGAGAAGGGAAGGAGGAAAGAAAAAGAAAAAGAATGAAAGATGGGAAGAGAGCAAGGAAGGAAAAAGAAGGAAAGGGGAAAGGAAGAAGAGGGAAAGAAAAAGAAGGGAGGGAGAAAAGGAAGGAAGGAAGGAAAAAAGAAAAGCCCACTGCAACTACATCGCAAAAAAGGCTTTAAGAGTTGTAAACTTAATCTTGCGTAACTTCTTCTCCAGAAACACTACTCTACTAACCAGACCATATAAACATTTGCTAGACCAATTCTTGAATACAGTTCATCTGTCTGGAACCCATACCACATTTCAGACATCAATACAATTGAACATGTCCAGAAATACTTTACAAGAAGAGTTCTCCACTCCTCTGAATACAACAAAATATCTTATGCCATCAGACTTGAAATCCTGGGTTTAGAAAACTTAGAACTACGCCGCCTTCGACATGACCTGAGTTTAACTCATAGAACCATCCATTACAATGTCCTTCCTGTTGAAGAGTACTTCAGCTTCAATTGCAACAATACAAGAGCACACAATAGATTTAAACTTAATATTAACCGCTCCAATCTTGATTGCAGAAAATATGACTTCAGTAACAGAGTTGTTAATGCTTGGAACACACTACCTGACTCTGTGGTCTCTTCCCAAAATCCCAAAAGCTTTAACCAAAAACTGTCTACTATTGACCTCACCCCATTCCTAAGAGGTCTGTAAGGGGCGTGCATAAGAGCACATACGTGCCTACCGTTCCTGTCCTATTGCTTCCTTTCATTATATCCAATTAATATAGTTATTACATACTTATGCTTATATATATGCTTATATATTGTATAATTATTTCATGCATATGCTTATATATACTGTTGTGACAAAATAAATAAATAAAAATAAATAAATAAACTGGTAGTAAACTGGCAGGCATGATGTGAACTGGTAGTAAAGGTAAATACAACCCACCCACTTCCAGGAAGAAAGGAAGGAAGGAAGGAAGGAAGGAAGGAAGGTTATAATGAGAGAGAGGGAGGGACTGAGGGAAGTCCTGCCTTAGCATTTGGTCACCAACAGCCCTGCTGCCCTTTCGCCATCCCATTGTTTCCCCCTCCTGACATCTCCTGGTGATCTCCCATCCTATCACTAAGAATGCTTTGGTTACAAAGCCAGGTCTCCTTGCGTGGAGAGGGAGTGGGCCTCCCTCTGACCCACACACTTTGCCCTCCTTCATACACCATGAGCAACCTAGCCAAGGAGAGTGAGAACAGCAGCAGCAGCAGCCTCAAGGAAGAGGTAAGTGCAGCTGGGCACCCTCTTGGGGAAGCGGGGCTGGGCTGTGGAGTCCTGGGGCCCTGGGACCACAAGGGCCAGGCTGGGAGCTTTATTTTATTTATTTATTTATTTATTAGATTTTTATACCGCCCTTCTCGCAAAGGACTCAGGGCAGTTCACAGCCAAAATAAAACAGTACTAATATACATAATAAAAACAATTATTACAAATTTTATTAAATATCAGGCCAAATTAAAACTATTTAAAATCATAAAAACCCCAAATAATTTACATCAGAATATTAAAAACTGCTAAAAATTTCTATGCCAGTCCTGCGCGAATAAATAGGTAAGTCTTCAACTCGCGGTGAAAGTTCCGAAGGTCAGGAAGTTGATGGAGTCCTGGGGGAAGTTCATTCCAGAGGGTGGGAGCCCCCACAGAGAAACCTCTTTCCCTGGGGGCCGCCAGCCGACATTGCTTGGCGGACAGCACCCTGAGGAGTCCCTCTCTGTGAGAGCGCACGGGTCGGTGGGAGGCAATCGGTAGCAGTAGGCGGTCCCGTAGATAACCCGGTCCTAAGCCATGGAGAGCTTTGAAGGTAGTAACCAAAACCTTGAAGTGCACCCGAAAGACCACAGGTAGCCAGTGCAGTCTGCGCAGGAGTGGTGTTACATGGGAGCCACGAACAGCTCCCTCTATCACCCGCGCAGCTGCATTTTGAACTAACTGAAGCCTCCGGGTGCTCTTCAAGGGGAGCCCCATGTAGAGCATTGCAGTAATCCAAGCGAGAGGTAACAAGAGCATGAGTGACTGTGCATAGGGCATCCTGGTCAAGGAAGGGGCGCAACTGGCGAATCAGGCGGACCTGATAAAAAGCTCTCCTGGAGATGGTCGTCAAGTGATCTTCAAAAGACAACCGCCCATCCAGGAGAATGCCCAAGTTGTGCACCCTTTGCATCGGGGCCAATGACTCGCCCCCAACAGTCAGCCGCGGCTGCTGCTGACTGTACCAGGGTGCCGGCATCCACAGCCACTCCGTCTTGGAGGGATTGAGTTTGAGCCTGTTTCTCCCCATCCAGACCCGTACGGCTTCCAGACATCGGGACAGCACTTCGACCACTTCGTTGGGGTGGCCTGGGGTGGAAAAGTACAGCTGCGTATCATCTGCGTACAGTTGGTACCTCACCCCAAAACCACTGATGATCTCACCCAGCGGCTTCATATAGATGTTGAACAGGAGAGGTGAGAGAATCGACCCCTGCGGCACCCCACACGTGAGGCGCCTAGGGGTCGATCTCTGCCCCCCTGCCAACACCATCTGCGACCGGTCAGAGAGATAGGAGGAGAACCACCGATAAACGGTGCCTCCCACTCCCAAACTCCCCAGCCGGTGCAGCAGGATACCATGGTCGATGGTATTAAAAGCCGCTGAGAGGTCTAATAGGACCAGGGCAGAGGAATAACCCCTGTCCCTGTCCCTCCAGAGATCATCAATCAACTTGACCAAAGCCATCTCCGTACTGTATCCGGGCCGAAAGCCAACTGGAATGGGTCTAGATAGACAGTTTCATCCAGGTATTGGGATAGTGCCATAGTGCCACCACACTCTCTACAACCTTCGCCACAAAGCGAAGGTTGGAGACTGGACGGTAGTTTCCTAAAACAGCTGGGTCCAGGGAAGGCTTCTTGAGGAGGGGTCTCACCACCGCCTCTTTCAAGGCAGCAGGGAAAACCCCTTCCAGCAAAGAAGCATTAATAATCCCCCAGAGCCAGCCTCGTGTCACCTCCTGCATGGCCAACACCAGCCAGGAGGGGCACGGATCCAGTAAACATGTGGTGGCATTCAACTTACCCAACAACCTGTCCATGTCCTCAGGAGTCACAGAGTCAAATTCATCCCAAACGGTCTCAACAAGACGAGTCTTCGAACTCTCCCCTGGATCTACCAAATTTTGATCCAACCCATCCTGAAGCTGAACGATTTTATCGTATAGATAACCACTAAACTCCTCAGCTCGCCCTTGTAAGGGGTCCTCCCGCTCCTCCTATTGAAGGAGAGAGCAGGTCACCCGAAACAGGGAGGCCGGGCGGTTATCTGCCAACGCAATGAGTGAGGAAACGTATAAGCGCTTCCCTTCCTTCAATGCCACTAGGTAGGACCTACTATATGACCTAACTAGTGTCCGGTCAGCTTCTGAACGGCTGGATCTCCAGGCACTCTCTAGGCGTCTTCTCCGGCGTTTCATCTCCCTCAGGTCCTCGGAGAACCAAGGAGCTGGTTGAGACCTGCGCAGGGTTAGAGGCCGCAAAGGCACGACACGGTCTAGAGCCCCAGCCATGGCCAGTTCCCAGGCCGCGACTAGTTTTTCAGCCGTGCCATGGGCCAGATCCTCAGGGAACGGCCCAAGCTCCATTAGGAACCTCTCTGGGTCCATCAGGCGCCTGGGACGGAACCAACGTATTGGTCCCGTCTCCCTGCGGTGTTGAGTGGCAGTCCGAAAGTCCAGGTGAAGGAGAGAATGATCTGACCATGACAAAGGCTCGGTGACTAGATCTCCTAAATCCAGATCATTCAACCACTGTCCAGAGATAAAAATCAGATCCAGTGTGCCTCCCCCAATGTGAGTAGGGCCATCAACTACTTGAGTCAGGTCCAAGGCCGTCATGGAGGCCATGAACTCCCGAGCCGTCATCGATGACAAGCCGGTCGATGGCAAGTTGAAGTCCCCCATGACCATAAGTCTGGGGGTCTCCACCACCACCCCGGCAAGCACCTCCAAAAGCTTGGGCAGGGCTGTTGTCATGCAGCAAGGAGCCAGGTACGCGATCAACAAGCCCATCTGAACCCTATGACCCCACTTCACAAAGAGAGATTCACAACCGGCTATCTGAGGTACAGTGGTCTCCCTCGGTTCTAGACTTTCCTTAATAACAACTGCCACCACCCCACCCCTTCCTTGGGTCCTCGGCTGATAGAACGCTCAGAAACCCGGTGGGCACGAGACTTCCTGTTTGGCACCGTAGGTGATAGCGGTGATCTTTACGATCACCAACCTCTGGATTATGTGGAATCGCTAGGACAGCTTAAATCTGCTGCCCAGCGGTTCGAAAAACCCTCTCTTCGGGAGAAGAAGAGATGGTGAGCTGAGGGCAGAGGTTGAATTTCCCTAAAGCCAATGAGAAAAAAGGGGTTTGAAGGGTTAAGTTCCCTCCAGCAACCCGAAGTGCTCCAGATCCGAGGATTCTTCTGCTTTGGCGGAACCAATCACCACGACCAAACACCGAGAATTATTTTGGACAATAAAGGATTATACCGGACAGAACGAAAGTGGGAGAACTTTATGCAAGTAGCCAAGCCAATTCCCCGTTACTTTGTAACAAGCTTGAAAACAGCAAGAAAATGGAGGCGAATTGTTAACAAGTTAACGAGTGGAAAGCGAAAGTGATACTTTTAGCGTGCTGTCTGCTGCTGGTAAATTGCATGTTATTTGCTACTTTAACTCTTTAACTCTTTGCTGCCTGCTGATAGAATCTAGGGGAGATTTTTAAATATTGCTTTAAAAGACTGTGTTTCTCAGAGGTTAAGAAGATTTAAAGTGAATATTAAGTTGGAAATAAATAAAGAATTTTATAGAAGATGGCAGCCAAACAATTAAAATCTACTGTAACAAAGGGCTCTGGAATTTCATCAGCTGGTGCCTCTCCAGCTCATACAGCAGAGACTAGAACCTTGAATTTAGAGGCGGTACAAGAGAACTTAAAAGACTTTATGCAAGAAAAATTTAAAGTAATAACTGATGAGATGTCTGAAATGAAAGAGCAGATATCAGAAATTCAAGTGGAAATAAAGAAGTTAAGGAAGGATTTGTAATTGCAGTACAAAGTTTGGCAACAAATGTGATTTTATTAGAAGAGGAAGTTGAAGAAATTAAGCAACATAATTCAAAATTAGAAAATAAAATGGCTGAATTTCAAAGTAAAATGGAAAAAACAGATGATGAAATAGTTTTGATACAATATAGAAATATGGAATTTGCTCTAAGAATCCGTGGTCTGAAAGAGAATAAAGAAGAGAATTTAAGGGAAATTTTTTCTGAAGTATTTGCTGAGATATTAGCACCTCGTCCAGCAGATGTGGCTTATCAAATTGATAAAATATATCGTGTGAACTCCTGGATAGCAAGGCAAAAAAAGTTGCCAAGGGATATTGTTATTTATTTTACAAATAGAACAGTGAGAAATCAGATTTTGCAAGCCTCATATAAGGGGGAGAAGATTGATTGCTGGTCAAGATATTTTAATATTAAAGGAAATTCCACCAAAAATGTTAAGGGCTAGGAAGGAATTTGCCTTCCTGTTGAATGAACTTAAAAAACGTCAGATTGAATATAGATGGGATATTCCAACTGGTATAATAGTATATTATGCAGGGAAAGTACATCGTCTCAATACAGTTGGAAAAGCAAGAGAATTTTATGTTGAGGCATTAAAAGGTGGAAGTCCTCCTCCATTGGAAGCTAGAAGAAGGGAGACTGAAGTGAAGGAAAGAGAAGTGAAGCAGGTACAAGAACAGATTGTGATGGAAGAAGATTTATTACAAGTGTTGGAAATACCTATGACGGGTTCAGACTCAAAAGAACAAAGGCTGACAAGAGCTGCTGTTAAACGCAAGGAACAAGAGATGAAGGCACAACAACAACTGGCAACTACTACAACAGAAACAGTGGGAGGAGCAAGGCCTAAAGCAAAATGTGATCTGCGGCTAGTGTTCCAAAAGTTTCCTTTGGCCGATAATGGCAATTAAACTATTATCTTGGAATGTTAATGGTTTGAATTCACCGCAGAAGAGAAGGAAAGCATTTCACTATTTGAAACAATTTAAAAATGACATTACCTGTTTACAAGAAACACATATTAGATCTTTAGACCAGAAATATTTGATAAATTCAAAACTGGGAGCACATTTTGTTGCCTCCTCTTTGGAGAAAAAAAATGGTTTAGTTATATATATAAAGAAGGATATATCAGCAAAATTAATTGAGGTGGATAAGCAAGGAAGATACATTGCTATTGAGCTTTTGTTGGAGGGAAAGAAGACATTATTAATGGGAGTTTATGCTCCGAATCAACAACAAGAAAACTTTTTTAAGTTTTTACATAAAAGAATAGTATTTTGGGATTATAAATCATATATATTAATGGGTGATTGGAATGGTGTGTTGGATACTCAAAAAGACAAAAAAAGTTTAAGGAAGATATCAAGCCGGGCGAAATTACCAAAGGCTTTTTTTGAAATGATGGAGGACTTGGAATTAAGAGATATTTGGAGAGAACATAATACAGAAGAGAGGGATTTTACCTTCTTCTCTGACAGGCACCAATCATTTTCGAGGATTGATTTTATTTTGATTACTAATGATTTGTATTCTAGAGTGAAGAGGACTAAGATTTGTTCAAGAACTCTATCTGATCATAGTCCGGTTTGGATTGAATTTGATCGGGAAAAGGAGGCTAGGAGATCATGGAGGTTGAATGAGAATTTGTTTAAATATGAACAAAATGTAAATGAATGTAAAAAGCAAATGAAAGAATTTTTTATTATGAATATGAAAAAAGAGACATCTATAGAGATGATTTGGGACGCCAGCAAGGCTTATATGAGAGGAAATCTTATACAAATGAATATTAAATACAAAATAAATTGCAGAAAAGAAAAAGGAACTGGAAGAGGAAATTAAAAGAAAGAACAATTATTGATAAATAGCCCAGGAAATAGTAAAATAAAAGAATCAATAAATATATTAAGAGGTCAGTTTAATATGTTGATGGCAGATCAAGTAGCAATTAATTTACAATATGTAAAACATAATACGTTTAATAATGCCAATAAGCCAGGAAGATGACTTGCCTATTTAATAAGGAAAAACAGAAATCACGAATGATTGATAAAATAGAATATAGGGTAAGGAAGTTTATCAAAAGAACTTGATTAAAAAGCATTTTAGAGTATTATAGTAAGTTATATTCTAGGGATATGATTGATGATACAGAGATAGAAAGATATTTACAACAACAAAATATTTGTGAACTTACAGAAAATCAAAGAGAAGAACTGAATCAATTAATTACTTCAGAGGAAATTTTGTTAGCAATTAAACAACTTAAAATCGGTAAAGCACCAGGTACAGATGGTTTAACAGCTGTTTATTATAAAAATTTACAAAATGAGATGGTTGAACCACTTAAAGAGTTATTTAATAAAATTCAAATGGGAGGAGATGTTCCCCCTTCATGGAGGACAGCCTTTATTTCGTTAATACCGAAGGAAGATTGAGATGGTATTAAAGCAGAGAATTATAGGCCTATATCACTTTTAAATACTGATTACAAGATATTTACCAAGATACTTGCTAATAGATTAATGCCAGTGATGAATCAAATAATTCATAATGATCAGTCAGGATTTATTAAGGGTAGGCAGATGAGATATAATGTGAGGCAAATCGTAAATTTACTTGAATATTTGGAATGAAACAACCAAGTATCAGCGGCATTCCTTTTTTTGGATGCTGAAAAAGCTTTTGATAGATTGGACTGGCAGTTTTTGTTTAAAGTAATAAAAAAATGCAATTTGGGGATTATTTTATCCATGCAATTAAAGCAATATATCAGAAGCAAACAGCACAAATAATAGTAAATGGTGGGTTAACAGAAACTTTTAAAATTGGGAAAGGGACGAGACAGGGATGTCCCTTGTCCCCATTACTTTATTTTAACTTTAGAAATTCTTCTGAATAAAATACGTGGTTCCGATCGAATAAAGGGAATTAGAGTTAAACATCAAGATTACAGATTAAGAGCTTTTGCAGATGACCTGGTTGTTACTGTATCTCAACCAATATACTCAGTAACTGGTTTAAAAGATATAATTGGTCAGTATGGCAAAGTATCTGGATTTAAGGTGAATCAGCAAAAGACAAAGATGATAACTAAAAATATGAATATACAACAAAAAGAAGAGTTAGAAAGAACTACAGGTTTTGAAATTGTTAAAAAGGTTAAATATTTAGGAATATATATTACAGCTTCAAATGTTAAATTATACAAAAATAATTATGAGGTATTGTGGCAGAAGGTATGGAAAGAAATGGAGAGTTGGAAGAAGTTACAACTATCTTTGCTGGGAAGAATAGCGGCTATAAAAATGAATGTTTTGCCCAGGTTTTTATTTTTGTTTCAAATGATACCGGTGCTTAAGAATGATATTAAATTACAGGAATGGCAAAAGGGGATTAATAAATTTGTATGGATGGGCAAAAAACCAAGAATAAAATTAAAAATAATGCAGGATACAAGGGAAAGGGGGGGTCTTAAAATGCCTAATTTAAAATTGTATTATGAAGCAGTTGTCTTATCATTAATTACTGATTGGATTAATTTAACTGAGGAAAGAGTTTTGAATATAGAAGGTTATGGTTTGTTATATGGGTGGCATGCCTATTTATTATATGATAAGAAAGTAGATAAAATATTTAAAAATAATATAATTAGAAATGCATTATTGAGGGTTTGGAGGAAATATCAATATAAATTAGATGGAAAGATTCCAATATGGGCAATCCCGAGACACATGATAGAAAATATAAATATATATCAAAAGATGGAGGTAGTTACCTATAAAGAACTTCTTTGTATGGAAAAGGGGGAATTACAATTAAAATCTAGAGAAAAGTTGGGGGAAGAAGGGAAAAATTATACATGGTTCCAATATGGACAATTACAAGCTAGATGGAAATTAGATCAAAAAATAGGTGTTAAGCAAATTGAGGATAATTTGTTAAAACAAATGAGAGATCAAGGCCAACAGCATATTAAGAGGTTGTATAATGTATTAGTAGAAATAGATTCAGAGACTGAATTGGTTAAGGATTGTATGATTAAGTGGGCACAAAATTTTCAGCAACCAATAATGTTGGAAACTTGGGAAAGAATTTGGGTGAGGAATGTTAAATTTACACAAGCACAAAATATGAGAGAAAATTTTTATAAGATGTTTTATAGATGGCATTTAGACCCCAAAAAATTGTCATGTATGTATCCTAATGTACAGGCTAAATGTTGGAGATGCGATTGTGAAGATGCCACTTATTACCATATATGGTGGACTTGTAAAAAAGTTAAAGCATTTTGGATTAAAGTATGGTGGATCATGCAGAATATTTTGAAAAAGAAGATTAAGTTTACCCCGCAGTTCTTTTTACTAGGAATAATTATGGATTGTACAGCTATAGAGACTAAATTGATTTTGAACTTAATAACAGCCGCAAGACTTTTGATTGCTCAATATTGGAAGAAAGAAGAATTACCTACAATTGAAGAATGGACACTTAAAGTATCAAATCTGGCAGAAATGGCAAAAATCTCTGCTTACTTGAAAGACTATACACAAGAAAAATATATTTTAGAATGGAAAATGTGGATTGATTATATTCAAAATAAGTATCAGATAAAAAAATATCGAATAGCATATGAGTAAATTTAGGAAATATTTTGTATTAGATATATTTCTGAAGGAGAGGGGAATTGAGAGTGTGATTAAGTGTGGAGAGACTAGAGATTATAATTTAGGAATTATTTTAGATTATGATTGTTAGTTTTGATACCCTGCATTTTGTTCTGGGAAGTCAGGGTGGGGGGTGGGGGGTAAGGGGGAGGAGAATTGGGGGTTGAGGCTAGAGATGGAGTGATGGTTAATGTACAGGGATTATTGAAGATGTATAAATATAATTAATGTAGGGTCGGGTCTGCCCAGTTACCATTTTAGAACGGTGGGGAGGGAGAAAAGAGAGAGTAGGAGGTAGGAAAGAGGAGAAGAGGAAGGAAGAGGGGTAGAAGAGGGAGAAGGAAGGTGTAGGGTGGAGGGAGGAGAGGATGTAGATAAGAGAAGGAGAGGAAGGTCTGGAAAGTAGAAGGTAGAAGAGGGAAGAGTGTTAAAAAAGGGGCGGGGGTGACTGGGCAGGCCCGACTAATTGTATATAACTGTACATTGAATGAGTTGTTTGACATGATTGTAAAAATAAAACTTTTTTATGGAAAAAAAAAAGAAACCCGGTGGGCACATTTCAACAAGGGGCATCCCCCCTTCCATGCCCAACCAGGTTTCCGTAATGCCCATAAGGTCCGCAGACACCCCCCCCCCGTATAAGATCATAAATCAGGGGCTTTATTCACTAATAGGAACATAACCCTCCCCCGTTACCTTCGAACCTGTTGAAGAAATGCCGCGAGTACATGTAGGAGCTGGCCCCCTCCCCGACGAGTTCCCCCCAACACCCGTCTCTACCCTCCCCATCTTTAAAAACCTCTTTAAAAAACCCCAAAGGTTCTTATTGGACGCATGCCACCTCTCCGAGTCCCAAGACCTCTCGTTGAGGTAGGCCCTCAATAGAGAGGAGGGCCATTCCCGTGAGATGGGGGAGTCCTGCAGGCCAAGAAGTTCGATTGGAGAATAACGCATATAAAGCAAATCGGCATATGAATGAGTTCATCCCAGTCGACCTCGATGTTACAATAGTCCGGATTGAGCCAATATTAAAGGAACCAGCGTCTGATGTAATTAGGATAGCAGCTCCTCCATGGTAGGCCCCCCTTCAGGCTGATGGAAAAAAGTCATTGCCGCCAGCATTCTCTACCCTACAACCCACTCCACATGAGGGGGAGGGGAGCAGGTCCAGGCAGGCCCTGGGGAGCAATCCAACCTCACCCGGGCCCTACAGATCTCACGACCCTGAGCTGGCAGCCCCGACCGCTTAAACCCCACCCAAGCCCCAGAGTCCAGATGCCAGAAACCAGAATCTAGAATCCAGAGTCCAGGGGAAGGGAAGAAGGCAGAAGACTCCATGGCCGAGCACACCACTCCTATCACCTCCCTCCCAGCCTGGTCCATTTGGCCCAAAAGTCCGGACCTTAGGCAAGCATACAGCACATACGGTCCAGATGAAAAGACATTGAGGAGAAGGGGGAAGAGGAAGTGGCTAGCCGAATCCATCGCCAAGGGAGTTCCATCGCCGCCATCATCACCCAGAGGATAATTACCCCCGGATGATGCCGCAGCCATCTTCACCACCCCAGCTGTGGCCTCGGCAGCCCCCCCTCGAACAACCCATGTCCTCTTTTGCCTAGAACTGTGGACAGCTTGTACCACCATTCATGGGTCCTTCATGTGGCCTGAGAGGGACGGCAAGAATCCTCTGGAGGATAAGGATTTGGTGCTCTCCCTGGTCTCACATTCATCCTCTGGAGACAATGTATCTCCCCAGCCCCGTCCAGACTGCCACAGGTTCCCCCAACATGAGTGATGTTGAGCTGGCCATTCTCACCCTGGCAATGTCCACCCCAGCCGTACCCACCCTGACCCCCTGAGATCAAACACAACCCTGATGCAGCCCTTAATGAAATCGAGTTTGACACCCCTGCTGTATATTATTGGATGAGGACCTGCCAATTGGTAGTAAAACTCTTTCTACATTGGGGTATTCAAGTTACAAGTAGGGAATAATAAGCTTGAATGCTCCTTCAGGCACGTTGGATTAATATCCAACTCCTTACAGTATACAGTGCAAGAAATAATTATCACCTCCAGACATTAATGGATGCAAATATTTTTCTATCAAAGTTTTGTTAAACATACATTACCCTAACCCTAACCCTAACCCTAACCCTAACCCTAACCCTAAGCTCTAAATTCTGGTTTATGAACCACAATGGGTACTATCATAGATTCTTAATAGCAATAGCACTTAGACTAGAAAAAGCTCTGTTCTCCTTATCCATAATCTTCATGACTAAAAGTTGATACCAATTAAAGTCTCCAAACCCATCTTGAATTTGAGCAAGCATGGGTGCCTTTCGACCTGAAAATCTAATCAGAATTTTGTTTTATTTTGAAATCTTGGTTTCGCTTTAAGAAATCCAAGACAGAAATTTCAATAACAGGAGTTTATATCTCAAATTTCTTACGTACACACATCTTACATATTTTTCATTTCAGTGATTAAAATATAGAAGGAGGAAGCAAATTGTTTTTACATACTTTTGCTATTAAAGAATCCGAAATCTAGGCTTTTGTGATACTAATGACTTAGAAAATCAAATTCAGTTGTGCAAAACAACCTACTGATATGTATATTCTGGCCCTTAGATATTGTAACATTACAATTTATTACGAATTTACATGGATATATTGATAAGGCTTTGGGCTATCTACATTTATTCCACATCATTTCAAAGCTTTTTTTTTCACCCAAAGAACAAAAAGCTATTTTTTTTCTCAAGATCTCAAGAACTGATGAAGGTCATTTCAGATTGAATTCC